>NW_024070205.1:43686260-44422093 GCF_014754425.2 Oryx dammah | reverse complement strand
AATCTGAGTGAGTTAGAAGCAGCCTATGGGTAGTTCAGTTGGTGAAGACTTGTAAGCAGTCCTGAAGAAATTAAAAAAAAAAAGAAAAAGAAAAGAAAAGATTCCTTAAACATGGGCCAAACATTAGAATAAGGGTAAGTAGAAGGAGAGAGCCTAGAAAGGGTAGGACCCAATTCCAATTGCTTAACCAGTTTTCTAATGAATTACTGAGGTGCTGATGTATTCTTGAGGCCCTGATTGTCAGGTTTCTTCCTTTATAACACCTGATTTATTGGCGTAGAAATAGCAGGCTTCCTCCAAAAATAGGCATCAGTTCAGTTCAATTCAGTCGCTCAGTCGTGTCCGACTCCCCGCGACCCCATGCATCGCAGCTCGCCAGGCCTCCCTGTCCATCACCAACTCCCGGAGTTCACTCAGACTCGTGTCCATCGAGTCAGTGATGCCATCCAGCCATCTCATTCTCTGTCGTCCCCTTCTCCTCCTGCCCCCAATCCCTCCCAGCATCAGAGTCTTTTCCAGTGAGTCAACTCTTCACATGAGGTGGCCAAAGTACTGGAGTTTCAGCTTTAGCATCATTCTTTCCAAGGAAATCCCAGGGTTGATCTCCTTCAGAATGGGCTGGTTGGATCTCCTTGCAGTCCAAGGGACTCTCAAGAGTGTTCTCCAACACCACAGTTCAAAAGCAGCAATTCTTTGGTGCTCAGCCTTCTTCACAGTCCAACTCTCACATCCATACATGACTACTGGAAAAACCATAGCCTTGACTAGATGTAGGCCCCCTTTTTCTGCTGTGAGGAAGTCTAATCCTCTTCTGTTTTGTAAGACCACAGCTGACAAGGAATCTAGCTGAGTCTGGATAGTGATAAGTCTGTTAGCTATTTCTTCTAGGCTGTCATTGAGATCTTTAGAAAGGCTTCGATAGTAATTAGTAAATGATAGATCAGCCTGAAGGGAAGGAGAGATGTAAAGTGTGATTACAGAAATGTGGCGGTATAGTTCCTAGTTGGGGGTAAGAATTGTTTATAGAGTTTTGTCTGGAAAAACAGAAAGGAGCCTGTTGTAGACAAACGTCAGAAGTGGTGGGTCCTCCTATGGCTGGTCATTTATGAGAAGTGAGATCTGTAAGGAGGAGTGTCAGTATCTTGTCAGGATTATGAATTTGATCAATTGAATATAAATAACGTATGTATGCTAAAAAGAGAGATTCTCCCTGTAAGTGTTATAAAGAGAAGTGTTTATGTGACTCCATTTATCTGTGAAAATGTGGAGTCCTTGTTTCAGCACCAGAACATAAGGCGAGTGCAGAGAAAAAGAGAGCAAGCCAGGCAGTCAGGCAAGAAAAGGGAAATTTATTAGAGGGAAAAGAGAGGGTGACTGGCCATTAAGGAGGACCAGCGTCCTCCCTTTCTGACGGGGTCCTTCTTATATCCCCCCTGATGAAAAATTCTCTGAAGGGATGGTCACATAGCCAGAAGTCTGGAATCTGGTGGTCTTGCAGTTTTGAAGAGATAGGCGCCAGTGAGAAAACAGCATTCCATTTGGGCAATTAGGCTGATGTCATGGATCAGTGTGATTTTATTCTGTGTTTGCGAGGTCGACATAATGAGCCATCTTATCAATGAGACCCCATGTGGCCCCTATCAGCTAGTTTGAGTAGAAATGAGAGGATTGTTTTAAGGATATAAAAGTGACTCATAGAAGCCAGGAGCAAAGATGTGCCCAGGCCTCAGGAACAGTCTGGTGTAGACTTGGAGCATTTTAGACAGGGCAGAAAGCCTGTCTAGTTCAGGTTCTATGCCCCCTCACAGCACGTGAGACGGCAATGCCTCATCAAAGTCCACGTGGTATATCGCAGCTACACTGCTTTCTATTTCCTCTGTTCAAAGTCCCATCTAGCCTACAACTGAAATCACTTAGACCCCCGGAGGACAGAGCCCTGAGTCAAAAACTCCTGCATCGATCAGTTGTTGCCGAGGGTGAGGGTTCTATCATAAGAACACAGCTTCTCTCATGTAAACATTTGCATGGGATGCTAGAAGGAGTTTTTTGCAGTAAATGGGAAAGGCAGCCAAGCAGACAAAATAACTAGCTTATCAAAGATCAAATCGAAACCAAAAATTCAAAGAAAAACATAAAAGAGAGGCCAATAATGAGCATTCTGGAACTCAAAATGAGATACACAGATTTAGCAAGTAACTGAGAGAGCCACAAAGCCAGCTTTCCTTCTCTGCACATGGTTGAACCAATCTGGAAATTTGCTTATTTCAGAAAGAACCAAGGATGATAATATCTTTCTGAAATATTATTAAACGTGGGGGGCAGGGGTGAAAGGAATCTGGGGGAGGTGGAGGCGGCACCAAAAACTATTTGTTTAAACCCAAACACTGATTTCCAAGCACCTGTTCTTGAAAGTGAATCCATGATTCCATCAAACTAAGAAAAATAGAACTAACCATTACTTTTCTCACTTTAATTGGAACTTTTAGTATTTGTCTTTCTTAAGTGAAGTCACGTTTAGGATGGTCTACTCTATGTGTGAGTGCAATTGCCTTGCCAATGAGCAACAGCTGAGACTGGCCAGTGGCCCCTGAAGAATCAGTCCCCTGTCCCAGTTCGGTCTTATTCACATAAATGACATCTACAAAGCAGTTATACAATATGTCACGCTGTAACATAACTCTCTACTGTTGCTTAAAGAAGATAATGAGTACTCCAGCTTTTTTTTTTTTTTTTGACCTCTTAGGGAAAAAAAAAAATTGAAAATAAAAATTATTTCTACTCAATTGCCTCTACCTGGCAAGCAAGCAGCTACCCTCTGGGGAATAACCCCATACTCCCTTTTTCCTTTATTTGATGATGTAGTCAAGATTTTTGAGTCATCACCAGGTGCCAGGTGTTATCCTGGTTTCAGGTTCAGAGGTGCAGAGGACAAATGGTTCACACACTCAAGGATCTCCTGAGAAAAATTTCCAGATCATCAATACCTCTTTCCCTTGCTTACATTTGGGTCTCGAGAGGCAATGTGTTTTTCCCAGAGACTTTGCATCAGCTCCATTCCCTCTTCATGCTGACCGTCCAGACTCAAAGACACTTTTCTTCGGCCTGGCATGGGCTGAATCTTCCTCTGCTTGGTGTAGTGCATGACAGGAAGGTCGGTGGATCCTCTGCTGTCACCCAATGCAGAGTGTTTGTGGTAGACCACCTTGAAGCTGAGACTGGGGGCACGCGGTGGAGCACAGAGGAAGTAGCTTCTATTTTGAAAGTGTTGCGTGGAGAAGTAAAAGCAGACGAGGAAAACTCTGACCTGCCCCTCTCCCCCAGATTTCTCAGCCTGCTGTTCACCAACCTAAAATCTTACTCATTAGATTTTCCATGGGAGACTCTGAGGTTTTCAGGTCCCTCCCTTGAGCTGGAGAGTTCCCCTGGGTACAAGACCACCAGGGTAGCCACCAAGCCAGCAGGCTGGGGAAGCAGTAGTCTGAATAAGGTGGGATGTTCAGGACAAATCAGTGGTCTGAGGGAGCTACTGTAGCAGTGGAAAGGCTGACTTTTGTTCCATTTGCAACCCTGTTATTTGTCACATTGTAATTTTCTCCTCATGATGTTTCACCATGAGCCTGTGGGTGACAGTATTCTTATTCAGTGAGCTGTGTGTGTGTGTGTGTGTGTGTGTGTGTGTGTGTGTGTGTGTGTGCTGTACTCTGTGGAGGTACATGTGGTAAAGGTAAGCTATTTCCTCTGACACCCGTATGCCCTCATGATCCTGTTGCTTTTGGTGGCCTTTACCTGACATCAGTGGGGACGCATTAGCTCCATTTTATGAAGGAAGATCCTCAGCATCTTCACAGCGTTGGGCTAGCAAGAATGCTCCTTGAACATCTGAAAATATCCTATCAACCCCAATGTTCGTGAGGGGTATGAGGCCCAACATGACAGCTGAGGCTCTGCTTCTGAGTATTTGCTGTATGCTGAGCTCCATGTTTCATATCATATGCTACACAAACCTACTGAAATTGTTTTGCCAATCATTTTGCATATTTGACAATAATTCACTCTTATATTAATCATTCATACAATAGATTTTTAATTAAGCATCCAGCAATTCCAAACCCAGTAATAGCACTGGAGATAATGCATGAATCAAGGAAATAGCTGTAACACTGGGTAATAAAACAGTAACTGAAAAAAGCAAAGGATTCTATGGGCGCACAGAGAACGGACAAGCCTCCTAGTGGGTAAGGGTGAAAAAAGTGAAATCGCTCAGTCGTGTCCATCTCTTTGCGACCCCAAGGACTGTAGCCTACCAGGCTCCTCAGTCCATAGAATTTTCCAGGCAAGAGTACTGGAGTGGTTTGCCATTTCCTTCTCCAGGGGATCTTCCCAAACCAGGGATTGAACTCGGGTCTCCCGCATTGTAGGCAGACGCTTTACCCTCTGAGCCACCAGCGAAGCCCAGTGGGTAAGGGTAGGGTGGGGTAAAAAGAAAGGAATCACAGAGGACTGATCACAAAGGATGAGTAGGGATTTCCAGTTTAAGAAGGAAGGAAAGGTGTCCCAGCATCCTGGACAAAGGAAAAGTTCAATGACATAGAGAGGGTGGATAAAGCAAATATGTGGATATCGATTGGGCAAGCAAGTGTCGAGTGAGAGATAAGAAGCAAAGGAAGGAAGACAGAGAAAGACAAATATCATATGATATCACTTATATGTAGAATCTAAAAAAAAGATACAACTGATTTTACTTACAAAACAGAAGTAGAGTCACAGATGCAGAAAACAAACTGAGGGTGAGGCGAGAAGGGATTAATTGGGGGATTGGGATGACACATACACATGGCTATATATAACATAGACATAATTAACAAGAACCTAGTGCACAGCATGGAGAAGGCAATGGCACCCCACTCCAGTACTCTTGCCTGGAAAATCCCGTGGTTGGAGGAGCCTGGTAGGCTGCAGTCCATGGGGTCGCTAAGAATCGGGCATGACCGAGCGATTTCACTTTCACATTTCAGTTTCATGCACTGGAGAAGGAAATGGCAACCCACTCCACTATTCTTGCCTGGAGAATCCCAGGGACAGAGGAGCCTGGTGGGCTGCCGTCTCTGGGGTCGCACAGAGTCGGACACGACTGAAGCGACTTAGCAGCCTCAGCAGCAGCAGCAGTGCACAGCATGGGCTTCCCAAATGGCGCTAGTGGTAAAGAAACTGCCTGCCAATGCAGGAGATGCAAGACACTCAGGTTAGATCCCTGGGTCAGGAAGATCCCTTGGAGAAAGAAATGGCCCACCACCCCAGTATTCTTGTGGGCAGAGGAGCCTGGTGGGCTATAGTCCATGGCGGTCTCAAAGAGTCGGACACAACTGAGCGCAATACACACTGCATAGCACAGGGAAATTTACTCAATACTTTGTAATGGTCTGTGTGGGAAAAGAATCTAAAAAAGGAGTGGATATGTGTGTATGTATAACTGATTCACTTTGCTATATACCTGAGATTAACACAACATTGTAAATCAATTACACTCCAATAAAAAAAAATTTAAAAATATCCTCTTGAAGAAGGTGTATTGGTTGGGCTGCCTCTTTTGATCTCAAGATTCTGTCCCTTCTCTGGCCATTCATGAACCACAGGCATTTTATCATCCCAATGAGTACCTCAGAGGATGGAGGAAAGGACACAGATTTCTCTAGGGGCTTCCCTAGTGGTTCAATAGTTAAGAATCTGCCTGCCAATGCAAGGGACAAGAGTTTGATCCCTGGTCCTTAAATGTTCACATGCCTCAGGGCAACTAAGCCCATAACTACTGATCCATGAGCCCCAGAGCCTGTGCTCCACGACAAGAGAAGCCACCACAATGAAAAGCACGTGCACTGCAGTTAGAGAGCAGCCTTGACTCATGATAACTGGAGAAAGCCCGCACACAGCAACAAAGACTCAAGGCAGCCAAATGAATAAATATAATTTTTAAAAAAAGACTTCTCTGTGGTTTTCCACATCTCACGCTGGACTCAGAGGACCTCTCCAAAGCAATAGGAGAGGGTGTATTAGCAGGTGAGGTAGCTTAAATTCTGGCCAAGGTCACCAGAGTTGCAATGAGTAGACACCTGTTAAGTGAAAAGTCAGGATGCTCTCACCCAGCTGACAGAACAAGTAATGTAGGAATATCAGACACTCCAAAGAGTGTTAATAAGGAATCAGAAATACAGTTGTAGCTCCACAACTAGCACACTCTATCACCTTGGGCAAGTCAATTAAATAAGGCTCAGCTTCCCTTCTTAAAAAAAAATGAAAAAGATAATATCAATACTAGCTATCAAATGTACTTCAAAAATGAAATGAGAAAGTGCTTTGTAGGCAGTAAAATATTGTAAAAGGTAATTTTGTCGTTATTTTTATTGGCTCTGCATTTATCTGGAGTCAGTTATATCTTCTGCTTTCTTTTTTTTTTTTTTTTGCTTTTTAAATTGTATTTATATGAGATGATGGATGCTAACTAAACCTACTGCGGTAATCACTTCACACTAGATGTAAGTCAAACTATTATTCTATATACTTAAATTTATGCAGTGACATATGTCAATTGTATCTCAGTAAAAGTGAAAAAATTGATATTCTTCTTGTCCCTGTCTTCCCTGACAAGTATTGCTTCCATCTCTACAGTAGGGAATAATGAGCAGCAATACACATAGTGTCTGCAAGAGCACACATATTAAAGCGTATTAGTGCTATAATAACTACTGTTCTTGTTCAGTTGCTGTCATGTCCGACTCTTTGTGGCCCCATAGACTGTAGCACACCAGGCTCCTCTGTCTTCCTCCATCTTCTAGAGTTTGCTCAAGTTCATGTCCATTGAGTCAGTGACGCTGTCTAACCATTTCATCTATTTATTGACAAATAAACTATAGAAGAAATAGCCTAAAAAGTTAAACATCATTTAACTATGGCTGGGGGTTGTGAATGAGCGAGCAGAGATCCTTTACTTTCATTATAAATCTTCATCTTTTTAGGGCTACTTGGCATTTTTAGAGAACCCTTTTCATGTATTTCAGGGAAAATCTTTAAGATGCTTATAATTAAGATGATACAACATTTTTTAGTGAATCTGAATCTACTAATTATGGCTTCTTTTTCTAAATACTAGAAAATAATTTATTTAATAATCTGTTATACAAAATGGGTTAAACTCAACTTTGTGTCATTTGGAAATCTACCATATCTTCATATATGAAAATAGATATAATACTTACTTCCCATCTTCGGTTATCCTTTCATTTTCCATGATTATTTAGATTGTCACTGTTTTCATGCTCTTAGTATCCCAGACTGGCATGTTTTCTTGAGGAAAGGGTTCAGAGAGATAGAGAGAGAGATGTGAAACAAGATACAGCTCAATCATGAGTGGGCTGGGTGGCCCCAAATTGATGGCATGAGCTCAATTATGATTCAGCCACAGTGGGATCCAAACAAGCTGGTAAAGCAGAGTGTCACAGAATCTGAGCAGATGCACTTTTGGAAATCAGAGAGTCATTTCACATCTCTGTCTGCATATAGTGGAAGAACTGGGATCCACTCAGATCTATTCATCAAGGGAGATTTGACAAGAGCTATGGAAGGTGACATAGCAGAAGAGAAGCTCTGCGCCTGGGTTTAGGGGCATGTCTGGTGAGGGAGGGCAATGGCATGGGGGTTCTTCTGATTGAGATTCTAGGATGCAAAAATAGAAACTAACTCTAGAAACATAATTAAAGAAGAATATTGAGTAACTCACTGAATTGTCCAAAATTCTTGACCTGGATCAGAGAGCAAGGGGTAATCAAAATGGCACCACAAGGATGATGTCCTTAGGACGCTGCTTCTGGCACCGTAGCCACTGAGCACTAGCCAACTCAGTGTTGAATGTCAGTGCCCTTCAGCCATGGCTGCCTTACTACCTGGCTCTTGATTCTATCACAGCGACCATGAATAATCTCTGTCCCTGAACCACTTCATCATTCTCTTTAGATTCAAAATTCTAAGGAGACGCACCCACTTGATTTAAATCTGCCTTGTGTCCAGGTGACTGAGCGAGAGATGTGTCTTCCTCCATTTTCTGTACTGAGTGATAGGGATTTTATTCCCATTTATCTTGGATTTTGGCCCAGTAGGACAGGTATGAGGATGCTGGATAGCCAAGTTACATGTCCAGATTTATTAATGATCATATAAATGGTCTCAGCTACGGTGACCACAGAGGGCAGAGCCCAGCCATTGAGCCTGGGCTGACATAATTCATCTTGGTCCACAGATTTGAATCTATTAAAATGTCTCAGTTCTGTCTTGCTGCTTAACCACCTGTTTTCAACTTTTAAGTATCTTTTAATTCTTTTAACAGCTTGTTCTGTCTTTATCAGTTTGAAAATCATTCCCCTTACTAGAGAAAACAGAAGGTAATTGAAGCTGATTTATTCTCTTTTCATTGACCATGTTATATTGCAAAAACTAGAAAATCTGACCAAGCTCAACTAGTAGGCTTTCAAAAAGTAGTACACAATATAAGAGAGCTTCGCAGGTGGTGCTAGTGGTAATGAATCCACCTGCCAGTGCAGGAAATGTAAACACGCTGGGGTCACAAAAGTCAGACACAACTGAGCAACTAACACACACACACACACAAACACAAACATAAGATTATAATTTTGTATATTATAGGAAGTTACAGAAAGTAAAATAGTGTATTTTGGATGGGGGGCAAAATCTAAAGGAAAATGCTAACCATTTTGTCAATAGCTGCTGAGAACTATGCCCAAGGGAATCACAACTTCATGGTCTCACAGATGGAAGTAGGGCTGCCAGATTTAGCAAATAAAAATATAAGATACCCAATTAAATTTGAATTTCATATAAATATATAATTTTCAGTAAAATATGTCCCATGCAATATTTATAATATTATATTTATACAATGTTATAATTAAACTAATAGTTATTTGTTGTTTATTTAAAATTCAAATGTAACTGGGAATGCTGTATTTTATATGGCAACCCCCGTTGGAGGAGACTTCAAAGGAATTCAGTCCAATCTTGATACAGAAATATGTCCTTCAGAGCAGCAGATCTGGTGTCTGGTCCATACCTTATTCAGCCACCCTATTCAAAATGCAACATCATGTAGTAATAGAATATGACTGGTCAGTGTTTTGTGTTCAAATGTGACATCTGAAACAAAAATGAAAAGGAGAATTGACTATCTAGGTAAATCAGGAAAAACTCCCATTTAGTTGTTTTGCCATTTAAGCAAAAGCAAGTGTTTTCTTCTTTCATTACTGAATTAAGTCGGTAATCATCCTCTTTTAATATGACTCTAAAATATCCTTTTAGGAACTTTCACTCTCAAGGACATAACTTTTGCATAATGCTGGCATTATATTAATAACATCAACTAATACATATTGAGTGCTTAATCAGGAACAATTCTAAGTAATTTGCATGTGCTAGCTCATTTAATTCTTGCAACAGCTCCATATGGTAATTAGTATTATTACTTTCATTTTATATAGGTAGGGAAACTGAAGAACAGACAGGCTAAATGTGTTAAGTAACCAGCTTAAAAGTTACACAGTTACCAAACGATCAAGCTGGCTATGAACACAGCATTCTAGTTGGCCCTTAACCACTACAGTATATTAATTCTGAGGTAGAAACTCCATAAATAAAATATATTACATTAAAAATAGTGTAAACTGGGGTCTGAAATTACATATCAGTTCTATAACTTCAATAAGCTTCCTTGTCTGAACTGTTTGATTAAATGGCTCTACATTATAACACCTTTTGTAAGCACTGTCAGCTTGTACTTAACACCTCTAGGGTGAGAAACTCTTAAAGTAGACAAAATCAGTTTGCTTGATGATTCTCCTCTGGTAGTTTCTTCCCACTCACTCTATACCGATCCAGTGGAGCATGTGAATTACAATTAGTCCCTTGCCAGTAGGTAAAGATGATTCTGCCTTTCTGAGCATCTTTTTTCCTTGGACCAAACACTCCCAGCTTTTTCAGCCATTTCATTTTGAGCTATAAGAATAATTTGCTCATGCACTTCTACTTAAATAGCCTAGTGTCAAAATTTGTGGAAACATGAAGAAACTAATCAATTGAGAAAAGTAATCTGGATTGCCTGATTTTAGAGAGGGCAAGCAGTGGCTGGAGAAAGTTTCATGAGTATGACTAAGTTTAGCCTCTGAGGAACGTCTGATGGTGGTCTGAGTTTAAGGACTAATGGTTTTGAAAGTATTCATCACCACTGGTGACGAAATTTCACTGCGTTTCTGGTTACTTTCAACAAACCACATAGGCCTACTGTAGATGAGACTATGCTTTAAGGGTAATATATTCATGCATACACACTTCTGGTGGAGAGAAAGAGAGAGACAGAGAAATACACACACACAGACAAAGAAACAGAGATAGATGGAGACAGAGAAAGAGAGAGAGGGAGGAAGAGAACTGATAAGACAATAGCTATGGTATGATTTGCTTCCATACACGCTGTCAACAGCACCACTGCTGGTCTCTTAGGATGAAGAAACGAATAACCAGGCCTCAGCAGCAGTGTTAGTGTTAGTGCTAGTGTTAGTAGGGTCATTTCTACCATGATTTTGTGCTACACTATCAAAAACAGCCCCAGACTTACAATTATTCCTTTTAACTGAGGTGGATTCTGGGAGTATAATGGTGTTCCTTCACAGATAAGGGTGGTGCTAAAACTATTGGATACCATTTACATAACCCTGCAACTGTGCTGCTGGGGATTTGCCTAAGGGAATGATTGGAGAAATACACAAAAATATACAAGAAAGGATGTTCATTGCAGTTTTGGTAATAACCCCCTCTGTCTCATTAAACTTATCTAAATAGCCATTCAAAAGAAGACTAATTACTTCTTCTTTTCCAATTTGGATTCCTTTTATTTCTTTTTCTGCTCTGATTGCTGTGGCCAAAACTTCAGAACTATGTTGAATAGTAGCAGTGAAAGTGGGCACCCGTGTCTTGTTCCTGACTTTAGGGGAAATGCTTTCAATTTTTCACCATTGAGGATAATGTTTGCTGTGGGTTTGTCATATATAGCTTTTATTATGTTGAGGTATGTTCCTTCTATTCCTGCTTTCTGAAGAGTTTTTTATCATAAATGGATGTTGACTTTTGTCAAAGGCCTTCTCTGCATCTATTGAGATAATCATATGGCTTTTATTTTTCAATTTGTTAATGTGGTGAATTACATTGATTGATTTGCAAATATTGAAGAATCCTTGCATCCCTGGGATAAAGCTCGCTTGGTCATGGTGTATGATCTTTTTAATGTGTTGTTGGATTCTGATTGCTAGAATTTTGTTGAGGATTTTTGCATCTATGTTCATCAATGATATTGGCCTGTAGTTTTCTTTTTTTGTGGTGTCTTTGTCAGGTTTTGGTATTAGGGTGATGGTGGCCTCATAGAATGAGTTTGGAAGTTTACCTTCCTCTGCAATTTTCTTGGAAGAGTTTCAGTAGGATAGGTGTTAGCTCTTCTCTAAATTTTTGGTAGAATTCAGCTGTGAAGCCTTCTGGACCTGGGCTTTTGTTTGCTGGAAGATTTCTGATTACAGTTTCAATTTCCATGCTTGTGATGGGTCTGATATTTTCTATTTCTTCCTGGTTCAGTTTTGGAAAGTTGTATTTTTCTAAGAATTTGTCCATTTCTTCCACGTTGTCTATTTTATTGGCATATAGTTGCTGATAGTAGTCTCTT
Source organism: Oryx dammah (assembly GCF_014754425.2). Taxonomy (NCBI): domain Eukaryota; kingdom Metazoa; phylum Chordata; class Mammalia; order Artiodactyla; family Bovidae; genus Oryx; species Oryx dammah. Next base: position 44,410,326 of record NW_024070205.1, on the reverse strand, counting down.
ATGATCCTTTGTATTTCTGTGTTGTCTGTTGTGATCTCTCCATTTTCATTTCTAATTTTATTGATTTTATTCTTCTCTCTTTGTTTCTTGATGAGTCTAGCTAATGGTTTGTCAATTTTATTTATCCTCTCAAAGAACCAACTTTTTGCTTTGTTGATTTTTGCTATGGTCTCTTTTGTTTCTTTTGCATTTATTTCTGCCCTAATTTTAAAGATTTCTTTCCTTCTACTAACTCTGGGGTTCTCCATTTCTTCCTTTTCTAGTTGTTTTAGGTGTAGAGTTAGGTTATTTATTTGACTTTTTTCTTGTTTCTTGAGGTATCCCTGTATTGCCATGAACTTTCCCCTAAGCACTGCTTTTATAGTGTCCCACAGATTTTGGGTTGTTGTGTTTTCATTTTCATTCATTTCTATGCATAATTTGATTTCTTTTTTGATTTCTTCTGTGATTTGTTGGTTATTCAGAAGCGTGTTGTTCAGCCTCCATATGTTGGAATTTTTAATAGTTTTTCTCCTGTAATTGAGATCTAATCTTAGTGCATTATGGTCAGAAAAAATGCTTGGAATGATTTCGATTTTTTTGAATTTATCAAGGTTAGATTTATGGCCCAGGATGTGATCTATCCTGGAAAAGTTTCCGTGAGCACTTGAGAAAAAGGTGAAATTCATTGTTTTGGGGTGAAATGTCCTATAGATATCAATTAGGTCTAACTGGTCTATTGTATCATTTAAAGTTTGGGTTTCTTTGTTAATTTTCTGTTTAGTTGATCTGTCCATAGGTGTGAGTGGGGTATTAAAGTCTCCCACTATTATTGTGTTATTGTTAATTTCCCCTTTCATGCTTGTTAGCATTTGTCTTATGTATTGCAGTGCTCCTATGTTGGGTTCATATATATTTATAATTGTTATATCTTCTTCTTGGATTGATCCTTTGATCATTATGTAGTGGCCTTCTTTGTCTCTTTTCACAGCCTTTGTTTTAAAGCCTATTTTATCAGAGATGAGTATTGCTACTCCTGCTTTCTTTTGGTCTCTATTTGCGTGGAATATCTTTTTCCAGCCCTTCACTTTCAGTCTGTATGTGTCCGTTGTTTTGAGGTGGGTCTCTTGTAGGCAGCATATATAGGGATCTTGTTTTTGTATCCATTCAGCCAGTCTTTGCCTTTTGGTTGGGGCATTCAACCCATTTACCTTTAAGGTAATTATTGATAAATGTGATCCCGTTGCCACTTACTTTATTGTTTTGGGTTCAGGTTTATATGCCCTTTTTGTGTTTCCTGTCTAGAGAATATCTTTTAGTATTTGTTGGAGAGCTGGTTTGGTGGTGCTGAAATCTCTCAGCTTTTGCTTGTCTGTAAAGCTTTTTATTTCTTCTTCATATTTGAATGAGATCCTTGCTGGGTACAGTAATCTGGGCTGTAGGTTATTCTCTTTCATCACTTTAAGTATGATGACATGATCCTCTACATAGAAAATCCTAAAGACTCCACCAGAAAATTACTAGAGCTAATCAATGAATATAGTAAAGTTGCAGGATATAAAATCAACACTCAGAAATCCCTTGCATTCCTGTACACTAATAATGAGAAAGTAGAAAAAGAAATTAAGGAAACAATTCCATTCACCATTGCAACAAAAAGAATAAAATACTTAGGAATATACCTACCTAAAGAAACTAAAGACCTATATATCAAAAACTATAAAACACTGATGAAAGAAATCAAAGAAGACACTAATAGATGGAAAAATATACCATGTTCATGGATTGGAAGAATCAATATAGTCAAAATGAGTATACTACCCAAAGCAATCTACAGATTCAATGCAATCCCTATCAAGCTACCAGCGGTATTTTTCACAGAACTAGAAACAAATAATTTCAAGATTTGTATGGAAATACAAAAAACCTCGAATAGCCAAAGCAATCTTGAGAAAGAAGAATGGAACTGGAAGAATCAACTTGCCTGACTTCAGGCTCTACTACAAAGCCACAGTCATCAAGACAGTGGTATGGTACTGGCACAAAGACAGAAATATAGATCAATGAAACAAAATAGAAAGCCCAGAGATAAATCCACACACCTATGGGCACCTTATCTTTGACAAAGGAGGCAAGAGTATACAATGGAGTAAAGACAATCTCTTTAACAAGTAGTGCTGGGAAAACTGGTCAACCAATTGTAAAAGAATGAAACTAGATCACTTTCTAACACCACACAAAAAAATAAACTCAAAATAGATTAAAGATCTAAACGTAAGACCAGAAACTATAAAACTCCTAGAGGAGAACATAGGCAAAACACTCTCCGACATAAATCACAGCAGGATCCTCTATGATCCACCTCCCAGAATACTCAAAATAAAAGCAAAAATAAACAAATGGGATCTAATTAAAATTAAAAGCTTCTGCACAACAAAGGAAACTATAACTAAGGTGAAAAGACAGCCTTCAGAATGGGAGAAAATAATAGCAAATGAAGCAACTGACAAACAACTAATCTCAAAAATATACAAGCAACTTATGCAGCTCAACTCCAGAAAAATAAACGACCCAATCAAAAAATGGGCCAAAGAACTAAATAGACATTTCTCCAAAGAAGACATATGGATGGCTAACAAACACATGAAAAGATGCTCAACATCACTCATTATCAGAGAAAGGCAAATCAAGACCACAATGAGGTACTATTTCACACCAGTCAGAATGGCTGTGATCCAAAAGTCTACAAGCAATAAATGCTGGAGAGGATGTGGAGAAAAGGGAACCCTCTTACACTGTTGGTGGGAATGCAAACTAGTATAGCCACTATGGAAAACAGTGTGGAGATTCCTTAAAAAATTGCAAATAGAGCTGCCTTATGACCCAGCAATCCCACTGCTGGGCATACCCACCAAGGAAACCAGAATTGAAAGAGACACATGTACCCCAATGTTCATCACAGCACTGTTTATAATAGCCAGGACATGGAAACAACCTAGATGTCCATCAGCAGATGAATGGATAAGAAAGCTGTGGTACATATACACAATGAAGTATTACTCAGCCATTAAAAAGAATACATTTGAATCAGTTCTAATGAGATGGATGAAACTGGAGACGATTATACAGCATGAAATAAGCCAGAAAGAAAAACACCAATACAGTATACTGACACATATATACAGAATTTAGAAAGATGGTAATGATGACCCTTTATGCAAGACAGCAAAAGAGACACAAATGTATAGAACGGACTTTTGGACTCTGAGGGAGAGGGAGAGGGTGGGATGATTTGGGAGAATGGCATTGAAACATGTATACTATCATGTAAGAAACGAAGTGCTAGTCTATGTTCGATACAGGATACAGGATGCTTGGGGCTGGTGCATGGGGATGATCCAGAGAGATGATATGGGGTGGGAGGTGGGAGGGGGATTCAGGATTGGGAGCTTGTATACACCCGTGGTGGATTCATGTCAATGTATGGCAAAACCAATACAGTATTGTAAAGTAAAATAAAGTAAAAATAAAATTAAAAAAAAAAGAAGACTAATTAAACAAATTTTGTTTTATGTATTTAAGAGATTTCAATGGCTGTTGAAAATGACAGTAATGTATTTGTAGACCTGGAATATGTTCATTAATATTTCTAGGTGAAAACAAAACAAGTTAAGGAACAGTATATATAGTGTGTTCTTATTTTTGTTGCCTCTCTACCGAAATGAACAAGAAATATTCTGGAAAGATATATACCTAAAGACTGGGATGGTTATCTCTGTATAGCAGAATTATAGATGATTAGTAGATGATTTTACCTTCATGTTTGCTTTTCAAACAATTTTCTGTAATTAGTATTAAACTATAAAATAAAAGAAAAATAAAATTATTTTCCAACAGAAATAGACTGTATAACTTTTTCTTTGCTTATAAAAATACTGCTTCTGCAGATTCCTGACTAACTAGACTAGATAAGACAGTTCTTCCAACAATACCTACTCTCAGCATGCTACTTATATGGATCTACCTTAGATACAAGATGTATTGATCCTTTCTTTTGTTTGAATGCTATACTAATAATTACTATTTTAAGTAATTATTACTACTAAAAAATTCAGCTTGTTGTTGTTGTTTAGTCACTGAGTCATATCTGACTCTTTTGCAGACTCATGGAATGTAGCCCACCAGGCTCCTCTGTCCATGCGATTTCCCAGACTAGAATATTGGAGTGGGTTGCCATTTCCTTCTCCAGGGGATCTTCCCAACCCAGTGATGGAAACCCCATCTCCTGATTGGCAAGTGGATTCTTTACCCCTGAGTCTAAAGTAAAAGTGAAAGTGCAAGTCATGTCATGTCCAACTCTTTGCAAACCCATAGACTATATAATCCATGGAATTCTCCAGGCCAAAATACTGGAGTGGGTAGCCTTTTCCTTCTCCAAGGTATGTTACCAACCCAGGGACAGAACCCAGGTCTCCCACATTGCAGGCAGATTCTTTATCAGCTGAGCCACAAGGGAAGCCCAAGAATACTGGACTGGGTAACCTATCCTTTCTCCAGCGGATCTCTGGACCCAGGAATCGTATTGCGATCTCCTGCATTGCAGGCAGATTCTTTACACACTGAGCTATTAGGGAAGCCCTGAGCCTCCAGAGAAGCCCCCAAAATTCAGCTAACTTATGCTTAAAGTTTTTGTATTTCCTTAAATTTTTCAATTAATTTCTCTATTGTTACCATTTTCCCTTTTAGGTACTTTGGAATAAAAGGATCATTTTGGCAGACGGTAAATATAAAGAGCATTGATTGAGGAATTACTCAGTTCAGTCCCTCAGTTGTGTCCAACTCTGTGACCCCATGGACTGCAGCATGTCAGGCCTCCCTGTCCATCACCAACTCCCAGAGTTACTCAAAAACTCATGTCCGTTGAGTCAGTGATGCCATCCAACCATTTCATCCTCTGTCATGCCCTTCTGCTCTGGCCTTTGATCTTCCCAACATCAGGGACTTTACAAATGAGTCATCTCTTTGCATCAGGTGGCCAAAATATTAGAGCTTCAGTTTCAGCATCAGTTCTTCTAATGAACATTCAGGACTGATTTCCTTTAGGAAGGACTGGTTGGATCTCCTTCCTATCCAAGGGACTCTCAAGAGTTTTCTGTAACACTGGAGTTCAAAAGCATCAATTCTTTGGTGCTCAGCTTTCTTTCTAGTCGAACTCTCACATCCATAATGACTACTGGAAAAACCATAGCTTTGACTAGATGGACCTTTGCTGGCAAAGTAATGTCTCTGCTTTTTAATATGCTGTCAAGGTTGGTCATAACTTTTCTTCCAAGGAACAAGTGTCTTTTAATTTCATGGCTGCAGTCACCATCTGCAGTGATTTGGGAGCCCCCCAAAATAAAGTCTGTCACTGTTTCCACTGTTTCCCTATCTATTTGCCATGAAGTGATGGGACCAGATGCCATGATCTTAGTTTTCTGAATGTTGAGCTTTAAGCCAACTTTTTCACTCTGCTCTTTCACTTTCATCAAGAGGCTTTTTAGTTCTTCTTTGCTTTCTGCCAAAAACGGCGGTGTCATCTGCATATCTGAGGTTATTGATAATTCTTCCGGCAATCTTGATTCCAGCTTGTGCTTCATGCAGCCCAGCATTTCTCATGATGTACTCTACATATAAGTTAAATAAGCAGGGTAACAATATACAGCCTTGACCTACTCCTTTCCTGATTTGGAACCAGTCTGTTATTCCATGTCCAATTCTAACTGTTGCTTCTTGACCTACATGCAGATTTCTCAGGAGGCAGGTCAGGTGTCTGGTGTTCCCATCTCTTTTCAGAATTTTCCACAGTTTGTTGTGATCCACAGAGAGAAAGGCTTTGGCATATTCAATAAAGCAGAAGTAGACTTTTTTTTTCTTCTGGAACTCTCTTGCTTTTTCCATGATCCAGCAGATGTTAATCTCTGGTTCCTCTGCCTTTTCTAAGTCCAGCTTGAACATCTGGAAGTTCACAGTTCATGTACTGTTGAAGTCTGGCTTGGAGAATTTTGAGCATTACTTTACTAGCATGTGAGATGAGTGAAACTGTACAATAGTTTGAGCATTCTTTGGCATTGCCTTTCTTTTTGAGATTGGAATGAAAACTGACCTTTTCCAGTCCTGGGGACACTGCTGAGTTTTCCAAATTTGCTGGCATATTGAGTGCAGCACTTTCACAGCATCATCTTTCAGGATTTGAAAAAGCTCAACTGGAATTCCATCACCTCCACTAACTTTGTTCATAGTGATTCTTTCTAAGGCTCATTTGACATCACATTCCAGGATGCCTGGCTCTAGGTGAGTGATCACACCATCGTGATAATCTTGGTCATGAAGATCTTTTTTGTACAGTTCTCTGTATTCTTGCCACCTCTTGTTAATATCTTCTGCTTCTGTTAGGTCCATACCATTTCTGTCCTTTATTGTGCCCATCTTTGCATGAAATGTTCCCTTGGTATCTCTAATTTTCTTGAAGAAATCCCTAGTCTTTCCCATTCTATTGTTTTCCTCTATTTCTTTGCATTGATCATTGAGGAAAGCTTTCTTATCTCTCCTTGGTATTCTTTGGAACTATGAATTCAGATTGGTGTATCTTTGCTTTTCTCCTTTGCCTTTTGCTTCTTGTCTTTTCTCAGCTATTTGTAAGGCCTCATCAGACAATCATTTTGCCTTTTTTATTTCTTTTTCGTGGGTATGGTCTTGATCACTGCCTTTTGTACAATCTCTCAAACCTCCGTCCATAGTTCATCATGCATTCCATCTATCAGATCTAGTCCCTTAAATCTATTTCTCACTTCCACTGTGTAATCATAAAGGATTTGATTTAGGTCATACCTGAATGATCTAGTGGTTTTCCCCACTTTCTCCAATTTAAGTCTGAATTTGGCAAATAAGGAGTTCATGATCTGAGCCACAGTCAGCTCCCAGTCTTGTTCTTGCTGACTGTATAGAGCTTCTGCCTCTTTGGCTGCAAAGAATATAATCAATCTGATTTCAGTGTTGACCATCTGGTGAATGTCCATGTGTAGAGTCTTCTCTTGTGTTGTTGGAAGAGGGTGTTTGCTAAGCCCAGTGCATTCTCTTTACAAAACTCTGTTAGCTTTTGCCCTGCTTCATTCCATATTTCAAAGCCAAATTTGCCTATTACTCCAGGTATCTCTTGACTTCCTGCTTTTACATTCTAGTCCTCTATAATGAAAAGGACATCTTTTTTGGGGGGTGATAGATCTAAAAGGTCTTGTAGGTCTTCATAAAACGTTTCAACTTCAGCTTCTTCAGCATTGCTTGTTTGGGCATAGACTTGGGTTACCATGATATTGAATGGTTTGTCTTGGAAAGGAACAGAGATCATTCTGTTCTTTTCGAGATTGCATCCAAGTACTGCATTTCTGACTCTTTTGTTGACTATGATGGTTATTCCATTTCTTCTAATGGTTTCTTTCCTACAGTAGCAGATATAATGGTCATCTGAATTAAATTCACAACTTCACTCCATTTTAGTTCACTGATTCCTAAAATGTCAATGTTCACTCTTGCCATTTCCTGTTTGACAACTTTCAATTTGCCTTCATTCATGGACCGAACATTCTAGGTTCATATGCAATATTGCTCTTTATAGCATCAGACTTTACTTCAATCACCCATCAAATCCACAGCTGGGTGTTGTTTTTACTTGGCTCTCCCTCTTCATTCTTTCTGGAGTTAGTTCTCCACTGATCTCTAAAATCATATTGGGTACCTACTGACCTGGGGAGTTCATCTTTCAGTGTCCTGTCTTTTTGCCTTTTCATATTGTTAATTATCTGTCAAAGGTTTTTATTAGTATCATATCCTTCTTCAAAACAACCACATGACACAAAAATCACCCCATTTTCAGAGATTTGGGAAAGTTACATAATACCTAGCATCATATATATAGCCATTGTCAAAGCCAAAACTTAGATTCAGTCTGTTGACTTTAAATCCCATTTCTTTTTCTATATCATATAACCTCAAGAAGAATAATAAAGAACTAACTGCTTAGCAACTTCTCATCAAGGAAATATATTTGACTATCTTTGGAGATCATTCTATCCATGTGAGTTCTTGGTTGCAAACAATGGAACATGCTTTTTTCAAAAAAATATATTTATTTTTGATTGGAGGATAATTACTTTATAATACTGTGCTGTGCTGCTTTCTGCCATACATCAATAAGAATCAGTCATAGATATACTTATGTCCCCTCCCTCTTTAACCTCGCCCCCCATCTCACCCCTCTAGGTTGTCATAGGGCACTGGATTTGAGCTCCCTATATCATATTCCCATTGGCTATCTATTTTACATATGGTCATGTACATTTTTCAATGCTATTCTATCAACTTGTTGCACCCTCTCCTTCTCCAACTGTGTCCACAAATCTGTTCTCTCTCTAATGCTGCCCTACAAACACGTTCATCAGCACCATCTTTCTAGATTCCATATATATGCATTAATATACAATATTTGTGTTTCTGATTTATCTCACTCTATATAATAGGCTCTAAACATACTTTTGAGGAATAATTACCGAATTACATGATGGGACTGCCTACCAGTGGGTTCTCACAGTCATGACTCCATGACTACAGTAATCAAGACAGTGTTGTATTGTCAGAAGAATAGACAATTATATCAATGGAAGAAAATAAAGAGCCCAGAAATAGATCTACACAAATTTAGTCAACTGATTTTAGACAAGGAAGAAAGGCAATTCATTGGAGAAATAATAATCTTTTCAACAAATATTGAATAGTTTTGAAACAACTCAGCATCCACACACACACACACACAAATAAATTTAAACACTGACCTTATGCATTTCAAGATAAATTAACTCAAAATGTATCATAGGTGAAATGTAAGTTTGCAGAATTATTAAACATCTAGAGGATGACATAGGAGAAAAATCTAGATGATCTTGGGTTTGGAGATGATTTTTTTTTTTTTTTTTAGGAATAGCACCAAAGGCATGTGCCTTAAAAAAAAATAATAATTATAAGTTTGAGTTCATTATACCTGTGGTGGATTCACGTTGATGTATGGCAAAACCAATACAATATTATAAAGTAATTAACCTACAATTAAAATAAATAAATTTGTATTAATTTTTTTTAAATTTTGTTCTGTGAAAGACCTTGTCAAGAAAATGAGAAGATAAGCTACAGATTAGGAGAAAATATTTTCAAAAGACATATCTGATAAAGGGCTGTTATCCAAAGCACATATAAGAAAGCAAACAACTTGATTAGATGACTCAGGCAAAAGATCTTAACAAATATTTCACCAAAAGAGATATACAAATGGAAAATAAACATAGGAAAAGATGCTCAACGTCATACCTTATTAGGAAACTGCAAATTAAAATAACAGTGACATGCCACTAAGCACCTGTTAGAATGGGAAAAATTCAAAACAGTAAGAACACAAAATGATGGCAAGGATGTGGAGCAAGAGAAAATCTTACTTATTATTGGTGGGAATGCAAAGTGGCACAGCCACCTTGGAAAAGTTAGACAGTTCCTTATAAAGGTAAGCATAGTCTTACCATGAAGGGAAATGAAACGTTAGTCGCTCAGTTGTGTCTGAGTCTTTGTGACCCCATCAACTGTAGCCCACCAGGCTCCTCTTTCCATGGAATTCTCCAGGAGTGGGTTGCCATTCCCTTCTCCAGATCTTCCTGACCCAGGTATCAAATCCTGGTCTCCGGCATTGCAGGCAGATTCTTTACCATCTGAGCCACCAGGGAAGCCCCATCTTTTGATTGTAATCACTGCCATTTATTGAGTCTCTCCTCCTGTGATCCAGACAAGTTATTAACACATGTTCTGTTTCTAATTGAGTTCTGTGAGATGGGGATGGTTTTGATTCTTCTTCATGTAACAAATTTTATAGCAGCTGATCCAAGATCTGGATAAGATTGAGCTATCTGATTTTACATCTCATGTTTCCCATTACCGTATATGGTTTCTCAATGAAAGGCTCCTTAGGATGGCTGCTGGCCGCGGATGTTGGGCCTTATGTATGTTTCTTTCCAGGCGGACATAGTCTACCTGATATCATTTTCAGGACATTCATAAGTGATTGAATTCTGCAAGACTGATGATTTTAAGCTTATGGCCAACTTTCTGGCCAAAATGGCAGGTTTCTGAAAAAAGGAAAACAAAACCAAAAGTGACTCCTGTGCTTACTAACTTTAATTTCCTGATAACGTGATTGACTTGATATCATGGAAATCAGGCACCTTTATTCTCAATTTTATCTTCCCTAGAGAGTTAGTTACTTTGACTAGATCACTTGTTCTGTTCAGATTCCTCGTTGAGCTGTGAATAATGAACTATGTAAGCAAGATCCAGTTCAGTTCAGTTCAGTCGCTCAGTTGTGTCCAACTCTTTGTGACCCTATGGACTGCCAGCCATCTGTCATGCCAGGCTTCCCTGTCCTTTACCATCTCCCAGAGTTTACTCAAACTCATGACCATCGAGACGGTGATGCCATCCAATCATCTTATACTCTGTTATCCCCTTCTCCTCCTACCTTCAATCTTTCCCAGGATCAGGGTCTTTTCCAATGAGTCAGTTCTTCACATCAGGTGGCCAAAGTATTGGAGTTTCAGCTTCAGCATCAGTCCTTCTAATGAATATCCAGGACTGATTTCCTTTAGGATTGACCAGTTGGATCTTCTCACAGTCCAAGGGAATCTCAAGAGTCTTCTCCAAAACCACAGTTCAAAAGCATCAATTCTTTGATGCTCAGTTTTCTTTATGGTTCAACTCTCACATCCATACATGACTACTGGAAAAACCATAGCTTTGACTAGATGGACCTTTGTTGGCAAAGTAATGTCTCTGCTTTTTAATATGCTATCTCAGTTTGTCATAGCTTTTCTTTCAAGGAGCAAGCATCTTTTAATTTCATGGCTGCAGTCACCATCTGTAGTGATTTTGGAGCCCAAGAAAATAAGATCTGTCACTGTTTCCATTGTTTTCCCATCTATATGCCATGAAGTGATGGGACCTGATGCCATGATCTTAGTTTTTTGAATGTTGAGCAAGACTATTTTTAAGCAACTTCTTTATAGTGGCCAGTGTGTGATATTTTTTCAGTCACCTTGAGCCTGTGGCTACCTGGCCCTGAGCAATACATGCCCAGATAGTAAAGAGCAGTGGTTTTTAATTTCTTAAACAACCAATTTTTTAGAAATTTCTTGGAGTCTTCTTTTGGTGGCTATACCTTTTATCAAGGAAAGAGGTGAATACAACCCTAACTAGTGAGGATGTGCCTGTCTGTTAGTGATGTACACTTTTATTAGCAGAGAATAGATAAAGAAAATAGCTAATAAATGATATAGGGGATTGAAATGTCAGAAGCTACCTCTTACTCAATGTCTTTCTCACTCTGCCAGCCAGACCATGAAGTTGCTAATTTCCTGAGGGAAATGTTATAAATGTTATAAATGTTTTGGAGTACTCCTTTAGTCTTTTTTTTTCTCCATTTGCATGTTTTACATGTTGATCTTATATTAAACATAGTTTGGTTTCAACAAGGCATACAAATCAGGAATTGACCCAGGAGTTAGAAAACTCTTTAATGGAAAACACATTAACCTTTTTCCATGTAATACAGAGACCCTGATATTGCAGTGTGCAAACATCCATTAAAAAATCCAAGCAATTGATGTGTTCTGATAAAACATTATTTACAAAACATAAGGCAGGGTGTCTAGGTTAACCCCTGGTCTATGCTATTAGTATGGAATTATTATTATTAATAGTATCTATCATTTAGGGACAATATCTGTCCAACAGAGCTCATTAGAATTCACCAATTTTAAAAAATTATTAAATGTAATTTTACAGATTTGACTATAAGTACTAAAATACCAGGGCTTCCCAGGTGGCTCAGTGGTAAAGAATCTATCTGCAATGCAGGAGACATGGGTTTGATCCTTGTGTCAGGAAGATTCCCTGGAGAAGAAAATGGCAACCCACTCCAGTGTTCTTGTCTGGAGAATTCCATGGACAGAAGAGCCTGGTCAGCTATAGTCCATGGGGCTGGAAGATAATCAGACATGACTTAGCAACTACACAATACCAACACTCAAAGACGATGCCAAGGGACTTCCCTGGTGGTCCACTGGCTAAGAATCTGCCTGCCAAGGCAGAGGACACAGGTTCGCTCCCTTGTCTGGGAAGATCCCACATGCTGTAGGGGCAACTAAGCCCATGTGACACCACTACTGAGCCCATGAGCTCAGTATATTGTATAGAGCCCATGAACTGCAACTAGAGGAAGCCGGTTCATGGCAATGAAGAGCCAGCACAGCCAAATAAATTAAAAATATATATATATATATTAAAAAGACCATGCCAGTGAAATAGCTATTTTTCTATATAACTCCTGTATTCTGGGAAAAAAAAAAGGAATTCTTTGCATTCTATCTCAATGTAAATGTTAAAAAAATCATATTAAAGTTAAGCACTCATTATTAGCAATTTCTGGAGCAAAACAGCATCAGTTATTGTTTTGTTACTGAATAAGACTAGACCTTTTCTAAGCTGTGAGAAAAACAAGATGTATAATTACACATTTTTATGTGAAAATAAGCAGAAACTATGTCATAATCATGAAGAAAAGTGCCACAGAGTCAAGATGTGTCCCCAGGCTGAGGAGTTCAACTAAAGAATGTATTATTCAACTGAATATCTGGTGAGTGTCAAGTTCCATACCTGTGCTGAATTTATCATCAAAATATTTCTGGTATCTCTTGCTCAGGGACAGACTCTGGTTTGGACTTGGTTATGTTTCATGTCCAACCCATTACACCTAATTTTTAGTATGGCCCTCTCTAGGCAGAATACCAATGCACTGGATTAGTAGTTCTAAAATATATCTCCAGTTGGCTTAAGTCTTCTATGAAAAATCTTCTGTAAGTTAAGAATATTTAGGAAAAGCAGCATTAGCCACATTGTACTATGGGTTTCAGATTCTTTAATATGGTGATATATTAATACTATGATTTAATAATACACAAATTTCCCAAGTTTATTGAAAATGGACACCCATGCTCTTTTTTCATAAAATAACTTTCAAAACTAGAATTTGGTTTAAAACACTTGGGGAAATGCCCACAGAACCATCCTTCTCATTGTTCTTTCTTCAGAATTATCTTCTCTGTGAGCTTCCTTAGGGACCCTCTCTGCTGCATAGGGTGGCAGTCTATTATGTAATGTATTAATCAGAATACAACATTAATACCTGAGAGTGAGGTTCTATGTTTTATACACCCCAGGATTATTTGGGACTCCTGGAGAGTCAATGTTCAATTTCAAGTAACTGATCAAGCTATGATAGCACAGATCATGTTGCAATGGGTTATGACACACATCTGTATGCTCATATGTGTGTGTTAACTCACTTCAGTTGTGTCCAACTCTTTGCAACTCTATGGACTGTAGCCTATCAGACTCCTCTGTCCATGAGTTCTCCAGGGAAGAATACTGGAGTGGGTTGCAACCCAGAGGATCTTCCCTACCCAGGGATGGAACCCAAATCTTCTGCATTGCATGTGGATTCTTTACCAATAGTGCCACTGGGGAAGCTCTCTATATGTTCTTAGATACAGATAAATATCACTCACCAGAACATGAGTCTTGCTTATTCTTTTCTTCCTCCTATTTCTAAGACAGTATCTTATACATAGTAATAACTATTTTTATTGAAGGAAAGAATAACTTTATAAGTGAATGGCTTTAATGAAAAGATTTCTGATATTATGTCAGAAAGATGGATGTATTTCTTTGAGTCAGTAGAGTTTTTGGTGGCAACTTGAAAATAAAAGTATGAAGACCACTTTCACAGCACCCATTGATAGTACCTGCCAAACTCTGCTTAGAAACCCCATGAGTGTGAACAGGCTACTCATTCAATTCATTTTAGGTACCTTTTTTTCTCTCTCTGTTCCTCTCCACTTTACCTTTTAATTATCCTGAACTTTAACATAAAAATGGATCCATGAACTACATAATTTCCTTAATTTCATTTCCTTACCTGCATTATTGTCTGACATGCTCTGGTCTACATGGCAAAAGAGAAAGAGCAGGATTAGAGATTACACTAATAATTTATATATTATCTGAGTATTTTGTAGACATAGTGTTTATTACCAGCTTCCACCATATTTCCAAGAGACTGATGAAAGTAAAGATAGAAGCACTGAGTCACTGAAGTTCACTGATTGGCTGATCCTCCAAGCTGGTATGTGGTGGAACCTCTAGTGACATCTGTGGCACAGTTTCTTGTACTCTCTTTTAAAAGGTGCTTCTTTATAGTAAGTCACCTAATTAATAAGTAAGGACATATAGTGGAAGATCTCTGCATAATAAACAATGTTCTTTTCCTTATGGCTTTGATGAGATTCCTCAAAAAAAAAAAGAAAGAAAGAACAGCAGGATAATGGCCCCTCATGCAGAAAGTCCCCTGGTCTAGATCTTGCATGAGAAATATTTTACCTATAAAATATTTTATCTCTACTTTTAAGCTGAGGATTTCTGTTAGAAAAGATACTCCTGAGGTTTGCATGAAGTATGTGTAGTTCCTGTGAAAAATGCATAAACGTGTCTATACCAAGTCCTTCACTTTTTGCATATCTCCAGCATTGCAATCATCAGAAAATTTAGTAGAAAAATAGTTGTAATAAATATGAGACAGCACTCTCACAAATATAAAAGAAAGGTACAGATATTCCAAAGAAATGAGCAAAATTTACAAAAGGCAATTTATAAAATATTTTCAATTTTACTAGTGGTCAAAGCATGGCTAAAATGATTGATAATACCCAGTATTGGTTAATTTAGAAAAGCATGTATTTTCATACATGATTAGTGGGAGGGTAAGTTAAGTCCTATTTTGAACTTACTATAAGCCACAGTTTTGTATGTTACACACAAATATCTATATAGTGATTTTCATGTAACAAATTTGATTTTCTAGATCAGTGGAAAAGAGATGACCATTGAGAATTATCTTATGTGGCTTTATCTGTCAGTAAGCTTCATTTTTACATCTTCAGTCTTTGCATATCTTTTTGAGAAAGCAATATGTATGATAGTAAGAGATTGTCTTATGAAAACTTTCTGGAGGAAACTGATGCAAAGAGATACACAGAAAAGTACAAAAAGTTCAAAGACGTGTCTATTCTTACTGCTCTGTGGTCTAGGGTTTAGAAAGAGAGACTAACCTAGAGTCTATCAATAGAGAGTAGAGAATATCTGACAGTATAGGGTATTGGTTAAAAGCTTAGGTTTTGGAATATGGCAGATCTGAGTTTGAATCTTCACACTGTTAACCCTAAGCTTTGGAATTGTGAGTGGATTACTTAACATCTCTGATCCTTAATTTTCTCATCAATAAAATATAGATAATAATTTTACTTAATTTTTAATATTGCCATTATTAAACAGATTAATGCCCTTGAGTGCTTAGCACAGAGCCTCACACATTGCAAATCTACAGCCATTGAATGCTGTCAAAAGACTGTGAACTGAAATGTGTGTAGGTTTATGTACCTGAGGAATGTATGGAAGAAGGTCCATCAATAGCGATTAAAGAGTTATCTTGGGAAGTGGGATTTGGGTGAATTTTCCTTAATTTTTTTTCTATAGTGTCTGAGTTTTTAAACAATAATTGTGTTGTTTATCAGAAAAATATAACAAAACTATTTAAAACAGGGAAAAAGCTAATTATAATATGTGAAAAATTGTACTGGAAGGATGTTTCAAACAATAACAATTGCAGTCATCTTTATTTTATTTTTAAAAATTATTGATTGGAGTATAGGTTATTTACAACACTGTGTTAGTTTCAGTCGTATAGCAAATGAATCAATTATATATACAAAACACCTTTTATTTTTTTTCAGATTCTCTCCCCATATGGGATATTACAGAGGATTGAGTAGAGTCTCCTGTACTATACAATAGGTCTTTATTACGTATTTTATATAAAATAGTGTGTGTATGTCAATCCCAGTCTCCCTATTTATACCAACTCTTTGTGACCCCATGAATTATACAGTCCATGGAATTTTCCAAGCCAGAGTGCTCGAGTGGGTAGCCATTTCCTTCTCAAGGGGATCTTCCGAACCCAGGGATCAAACCCAGGTCTCCCACATTACAGATGGATTCTTTACCAGCTGAGCCACCAAGGAAGCCCAAGAATACTGGCGTTGGCTTATTCCTTCTCCAGGGGATCTTTCCAAGCCAGGAATCAAACTGGGGTCTCCTGCATTGCAGGTGGATTCTTTGCAGCTGAGCTACCAGGGAAGGCCAACCTTCCCCAATTCCCTCATCAAAGCCATTAATTTGTTTTCTACATCCAATACTCTACTTCTGTTTTGTAAATAAGTTCATTTGTACTTGAAAAAAAATTCCGTACATCACCAATAGCATATGATATTTGTCTTTCTGGGTATGACGTACTTTACTCAGTATGAACATCTCTAGGTCCATTCGTGTTGCTACAAGTGGATAGCATTCATCCTCCTAAGATTGCATTTTTTTTAAAGGACAAAAATGAATGAAAGAAAACAAAAAACAAAATAATATATCTTTAATTCTTGTCCCTTTTTTAGTGCCAGGCATTATCCTAGACTCTGAGGAAATAAAAAAGATAAACAATTTCAGGAAAAAGGTGCATAATAAAAAAAAGTAAATTCTTGTCATATTAGAAGGTGCTAGGTCCTATTAATAAAAGTAGATCAGCAATGAGAAATCAAGTGAGACCAGAATTGGTATATGTGTACAGTTTTAAAATGGGTGGTCAGGGAAAGCCACAATGAGAAAGAAATACTTGAGCAAAAATTGAAGGTGTTGAGGGACTGAGCCTTGCTTATGTCCAAGGGAAGAAAATACCAGGTGAAGTAACTAGCAAGTGAAAAGACTTAAAAGCAGGAGCATCCTGACATGTCTGAGAAACAACAGGGAGATCACTGTGACTGCAGTGAAACACCAAGGTGGGGAGAGCAGCATAAGATGGTGTCAGAGAGTAAACGGGAGATGGGAGCACAGATTCTGGAGGTATTTGTAAACGCTTGTAAATGTGCTATATATTTAGTCTTTACAGTTGTTATATCCTTCCAACAAACTGACCCTTTTATCATTATATAAAATCATTCTGTCACTTTGTTATGGTTTTTGACCTAAAGTCTACTTTGTCTGATATAACTATAGCTACTCCTGTTGCCTTTTGGTTTCTACTTTCATGGGATATCTTCTATTCCCTTATTCCAACTGATGTGTGCCCTTAAAGATGAAGTGAGTCTATTGTAGGTGGTATGTACTTGGACCTTTCTTTAAAAAAAAAAAATCCATTTAGTTACTCCATGCCTTTTGATTGGAAAATTTAATCCATCTACATTTAAAGTAATTATTGATACATAAGGACTTACTGTGTGCCTTCACAGACAGTTGCTCAGTTGTGTCTGACTCTTTGTAACCCTTTGGACCATAGCCCGCCAGGCTCCTCTGTCCATGGGATTTTTCAGGCAAGAATACTGGAGTGGGTAGCTATTTCCTCCTCTAGGGGAGCTTCCCTACCCAAGGATCAAAGCCTCGTCTTCTGCATCTCCTGCATTGCAGGTGTATTCTTTACTGTGTTCAAGCCCATGTTCAACAATATACAGGGGGTAAAAAGACTTTGGAGTTCACTCATGAAAATATATTCCATTGGAATTTTGAGCAGAAAAGTAGCGTATTACTTACATTTTGAAATGATCACATTTGTCAGATTGTAAATTTGCCAAAAGAAAATAAGGGTGGAAAAAAGAAATTGATTTTGGAGGCTATTCCATGAATCCACCAATCCAGGTGAAAATTTATGGTTGCTTAGACTTGAATTCCTAGGGGTAATGAGAAAGGCTTAAATTCTATTTTGAAGACAGAAAGACAACAGTATCTTCTGACAGATTTGGTGGGATTTGTAGGAGAAAGAGGAGTCCAAGATGAGAGAAATTTTTGCTATTATCTTTCAACTGGTTGTCAATCAATGTCCAAACATTAACAGATTATACCTATTTTGTACTAGGTTTCCAATTTTTATTGATTGTTTAATTATTCTCCATCAGACACTAGTGTATGCTTTGAAAAACTTGAAATAAATAATTCATTCTCAGAGATTAAGAAACTCTATTTCAATATGCTAAGTAAGAATTCAGTCATGGGTCAAATTTTCTATATTATCATAAACATGAGAGGAAGATATAGGCACAATATTCTGGCACAATGTTTAGGCACAATGTTTTTAAATGTTCATCCTTTACTTAATGTTAAATCATTTTAATTCTGGTCTTTTGAAAAGAGCTCATTCATTCACAGACCATTTGGTGAACGACCACTATATAGCAGACATTCCACTAGTAGACAGATCTGAGGCAAATTGCCTGCTTTCAAGGAGCCTGCCATCTGGTAGGAGATATAGAAATGAAACCGAGTGAAGAATAAAATGAAATTAGTGGCTAGGAAGTTCCAAGAGAGCATAGAAGGAGACACAGATAAAGGTATATAGAGAATTCAGGAAAACTTGTAGGAAGAGGAGGAATTTACACATAATTATATAGGGATATGAAATGGGCATTCCAGATGAAGGAAACAATAAGTGGGGAGCAGAAAAGAGGATGGCCCATTTGGTTGATTAAACAGACATTTGTTAAGTCTAGAGGTTTAGGAGCAAAAGGATGAGTGGTGAAAGATGAGTCTTAAAGGAAAAGCAGTGTTAAATCTTGAACACTTTTATATAAGATGATATGAGATTTGAAATGAATCCTGTAGGCAATAGGAATTAGCAAAGAAGTTCTCAGCAGGAAGACAACTTGATTAGGTTAAAGCTTTAGAATGATTATTCAGGTCATACTGAGAAGAACAGATTAGAAAGGGAGGAGACCCAAACCTGGGGAATCAGTTGGTCTATTGCAGTGGTCCTAACAAGGAAAGGTGAGGTCCCGCCTTGAACAGCGCAGAGAGAGAGAACACATACAGGAGCTACTTAGAAGGTATACTTAGTAGAGCTTGGTTGAGAAAAACATATGGGTGGCTAGAAATGAATCTAAGACAATCTCAGTAATCTGTATTTGGAAACTGACTAGAAGATAAAACCCTATTCAGTGTCACAGAGTAATAGGAAGAGAAGCATTTTGAGTAGCGAGATGTGTTCAGAATTTAAGGACTGATGGTAGCCAGGTGGCAATAACTAAAAAGTTATTTGAAATTCTGAATAAAGTTTGACTGGAAAATTAAATGCCATTGATGAAAAATATCTTAAAATTTAACTTATAATTTTATAGAAATATAGGAATTTGTTTTCATTTCACTAATAGCAATGGCAAAAGCTTTTAGCTATACATATATTTCATAAGAATGTTATTTTCATATCCCTGAATAGTAATGACAAAACCTTTTAGCGTCACACATAATTAATATATGCATTTTATAGATACCTATTAAACAAAACAAAACAAAACCCCCAAACAACAAATCGAGTGCTTTCAACAAATCAGAAAGATTATATTGAAACTGATACAGTCAAATGCTGCTAGAAGCATTGGAAGTTGAAATGACATTTTGGGAAGACCATGTCAATATGTTGCAAGAGTTATAAAGATGATCATGGGATTTTGCCTGGTAATCCTACTCCTGGTTATTGAAAGAAATTTATTCAGTGTATATTAATGAAAATTTACCTTATAGAGATAGTCTACATGACACTAAGTTATAAGGGAATAATTTAATGTGTGTGCATGTGTGTTTGTTGTTGTTAAGTCTCTAAGTCTTGTTCAACTTTTTTGTGACTCCATGGACTATAGCTGGCCAGACTCCTCTGTTCATGGGATTTCCTAGGCAAGAATGCGGAAGTGGATTGCCATTCCTTTCCTCAGGGAATCTTCCTGACCCAGGGATCTAACCCATGTCTCCTCCTCGGCAGGCAGGTTCTTTACCACTCAACCACCAGGGCAGTCCTTTTGTATAAATTTACACAGTAGAAATCTGAAGACTATGAAGAAACACGGGAGGATATTTACATTGCCATGAAAATATCAGTAGTTGTCACAATTATCCAAACATATGTACACCAATAGAGACTCATCGAAAACCATTAAAAATAAAAACAATCTGAATGGTAATAGTATCATTTTGTTTTACTTTTTTTGAAAATAAAGTTTGTCAGGACAAATTTTCAAAATCTTTTTTAAAAGGTATAGGTAGTAAAATAAAGCAAACCTGTGAATATAGACAGGCGACACTCTTATTTAATTGCTTCTTGGCATGTGGAAAGAGTGGAGTAATAAAGGGGATCAATTGAATGGGAACATAGGAGAGAAAAGAGAAGAAAAAGAAGACAGAGGAATGAGAAGCTCAAAGCAGCAGTCTTACTTTGGCTCCCCAAGGAGGCACCAAGGATGGTGGTGGTGATTTAGTTACTAAGTCGTGTCCAACTCTTGCAACCCCATGGACTGTATATAGCCTGCCAGGCTCCTCTGTCCATGGGATTCTCCAGGCAGGAATACAGGAGTGGGCTGCCATTTCCTTCTCCCCAAGGATGGTACCCCAGGCATATCATCCAGTGGTGGAAGCCTCGTGTCACAGCGAATGTTGCATGAGCTGGTGGGGGAACTGGACCACAGTGACCACCCCGCCCCTTTCCTTTACACCATGTCCCGGCTGGGCCATCACACCGACATGGCCTTGGGACATGTGTGCGGTGGGAGGTTTGAATTTAGACTGGTGGCAGGAGATGAGACAGCTACGTTTCTTTTGTACATACATAAGGTTTCACTAACACTTTAACCACAGGAGGAGGAGAAAAGGCCACAAGATGTGGGGTTAGCGTGAGTGGGGACAAAGGAACTTTTTTTTTTCAAACTAAGAAAGCATCAGTGTTGCAAAGACTTTCCGTGATTCCACTCCCACCTTGAAAGTCCCCCTCTCAGCACAGGAAGTACGCTGACCACTGGGGGGAATAAAAGAGACTCAGAGGAGCCAAGGTCCTCAGCCTCTTGCTGCACAGCTCAGTGGGACCTCAGCCATGAAACTTCTCATCCTGACCTGCCTGGTGATCTGCAGTCTCGCTGCATACACTGTGGAAGGTGAGTCAAAGGTTATTTATGAGATAAGGAACATCTAGGTGTACAGGCAGTGGCCAGGCATTTTGCTATTGACTCAGGTTTTGAATGGAGTAAATTACTTTCTCCAAGCTAAGCCTCAGTCTTTCTATGTGCGAAATGGGTATAATTTGACACTAGGGGACTTTGTAGATTTTGAAGATAGAACTTCATTACAGTCTGGGCTCCTATTTTTCACAACCAGGTGATCTGGGGTAAGTTTCTTAACCTCTCCGGGCCTAGGTTTAATTATCTTTAAGATAAATGTAATAACTAATTTGCTTATCTACAATTAAAATGAAATACATCTTATGATCATTTATCAGATTTCCAGGCAAATACTAATTTGTTTATTAATGTTAGGTGCAGCATTATGAAAACAATTGTATATACCTTTGAAGCTTTTGCCTATTTAGTATTGATAAATTAAAAAACATTTACCCCTTTGCTGTTCACCTAAAGTTATCATAACGTTAATTGGTTATACCCCAATACAAAATAAAAAGTTCAAAAAATAGAAATAGATATACCAGGGATTAAATAATGTGTTTGTTCTATACAAATAACTGCCCCATATCTCAAAACAATGCTTTAAAATGTAAAGCATTCATGATGGGGGAGAGAGCTAGAGGGTGTATGTTCTGAAGCAAATCAATGTTTTGTATTAAAACAGAATTGACTGGAAGCTCATGACTTCATATCTAGGAAATAAATTTTTACCTTTTAAGTGTGTAGGAGAGAGTATTATTATTGCTATGAATGTTGTTCCCACTTGTGATAAATTTCTTGAGTTTATAAAAGACCATAAGTACTAACAAATATCAATGACTTATATACAATCAATTAAACTTACAAGACATATCCAGATGAGATTTAGTTACACTGAGACTTTCCTGAACATTCTACACATACTTATTAAAAGATCATTTTTTTTCCCAACTGGTAGGAGTGTATTTTTCCTTATGTCTCTGACAAGAAGGAATATCCTTTGATTGTAAATAACTCAGTTAACTCACCTTTCAACCTCTTAATCTGCAGCCTTCTTACTTAGACTAGAATAGATCATGTATCTGCAAGGGTGCCCATAAATAAGAGATGGCACTGTTTGGAACCCCCTGAAATTGGGCCCTGAATAAAAAAATATTATTGAAATGAGAAAGTTTATACCAAGTGTTGTCTAAACCATGGCTAGCTGGCATTTTTCTGGGAAAATAGGCTGTTGTATGATGGAAACCATGAATGAATAGGGGAATGAAGACTGATGAGGATTGCAGACATTTGAGTATTTCCCTTTCACTGGGTTCAGAAAACATTTAGCCTTAAAAATAAATTGGCAAATATAGAGGGTAAAGAACGTGTAGGCTAGATATTGAGTGATGGAAAGAGGAGATGAAGAGCAATGTTAGTGAACACCTGCTCAGTGTCATGATTATAAAACCTTCTGATTTCAGCAACACAACATCAAAAAGCTCAGATTTGATCACTATCGACTATTATTTTAGATGCTTTTTGGCTTAATCTTTCTCAGAGAAATACTCTGTTAGAATATTTGCTTCCCTGAGAAGCAAATACCAGTCTCTTCATCTTAGGAGAAAATAGGCACACAGAAACCTTCATTAGATTTTAGCAAATCTGTAACATTATTAACCCTCCCATGTTACTTTCCTTTCTCCAATGTACGATGTTCTCAAAACTGAAAAATTTAATCTCCTTTTAGTCCTTCTACTGGGGATAAGAACTTTATGAACTACTTCCTTTATAACTTTCACATTTTACCATTTAAAATAACACCTTTAGTGATTCAGTCAAAAATGAGCTACCTCTCCCATGTTTAATATTGACTGTCCCAAACTACTCTTTATCAGGTCACTCTTTGTTATTTGATTGATGACACTCTAACATTTATATTATTAGAAATTACATTTTACTTTTGTTTGCTTGGTTTTCTGTACAGGTGTGGGGAGTGAAGTTCTAGAAAAGAGCATCTGTGTGAGTCTGACTACACAGCGACTGCCAATTAAAAACATCAAGACCTACACCATCAAGGAGGGCTCCATGAAAGCAGTGATGTGAGTTTCTCTCCCCAGAGCTGGGCTTGATGGAACACAGTGTACAGAAATGCCACCCTTCTCGGGAAAAATAAGTTAACAGGGAGGAAGACCTCGACCTAGCCAACAGTCCTTTTGTTTTTCCATATTAACCATGTCTTTGCATAGCCCCAAACAATGATGATGACAAAAAAGATTGGCAACCAAGTGAAGACTGTCACCCTCCTTTCTGATTTATCTTAACAGAATAATTGGACTGGGAACCAGATGAATAATATGCTCGTTCCAGAGGGTTAGGTTTAGAGATGTTTGGGTCAGATCAGGATTTGAGCACAGAGCCACACTGGTGTGGGATGCCTCCCTTCCCATCCGCCCACACCCCTGCCTTTCTCTTCCTTTTTGGTGTTCTAGAGTAGAATGCCATATTTTATCAGTTGCCACATCTCAAGGAATAGTGTCAACAACTAGCCTACATGGTACCATTCTCTTCCCAGGATTTCATTTTTAAAATAGCAACACTTTCCAAAATATAATTACAACTTTACCACCAAAAATATGATGAATAAACCACTCTTTGCCCAGAAAATAAGATGAATGTGTTTAGATTTCAAAAAGAAGATGACACGTAATAAATAACCTGCTGCTGCTGCTGCTGCTAAATCACTTCAGTCGTGTCCGACTCTGTGCGACCCCATAGACGGCAGCCCACCAGGCTCCCCCATCCCTGGGATTCTCCAGGCAAGAACACTGGAGTGGGTTGCCATTTCCTTCTCCAATGCATGAAAAGTAAAAAGTCAAAGTGAAGTCGCTCAGTCGTATCCGACTCTTAGCGACCCCATGGACTGCAGCCTACCAGGCTCCTCCATCCATGGGCTTTTCCAGGCAAGAGTACTGGAGTGGGGTGCCATTGCCTTCTCCAATAACCTAGATGGCTTCAAATGTCTAGTTTAATTGCATCATTTGGTAGCAATGATGAGAAAAGGAACTTGCACAAAATTCTGAACAAGGAATCTGGGTATTATCGGGAGCTATTTTTTCTTCATGGAAAAAATAGATTGCAGAAGAAAGATTTTCATTTAAGATCTAATGGAATCTAATTTTCATTTCAAATCTATCTGGAATACTGATTTGTCCAGTCATTTCTGCACAAGATCTCTTTTATACAATCTGATCTTAACTTTTGGTCCCAAGGCTTTGAAGATATGACTAATTTTGCCTATCTTTTTCTTGCATTGCAGATTCATTACCAGACGTGGCCTTAAAGTCTGTGCCGATCCCCATGTTGAATGGGTGAAAAAAGCCGTCCGAACAATAGACAAGTCCACCAGGAGAAATGTGAGCCAGAGCAAGCCTACAGAAGCCCAGCAATCCCCCAAAACAGCTGTGACCCTGACTGGGTAGTCACCTTCCATCACCTTGTCCCCTCCCTAGCCAGCCACCTCATTTCCCTTTAAAGCTCATGGACTTATTACATTATATTCACCTTTTATAAAAGTGCTGCATGAGTCTATTTTCTTAGATTTTTATTTTTTTATGTCCTTCATATTCATACAGATGCTCTAATTAATAAATATTTATTATTAAGAATATTCCCAAAGTGTATTCATTACATATTAGGGAAGATAATACATCATTTGTGTCCCTTTTCTGTTATAATTGTACTTCCTGTTGATAGCATCCATAATGGGAGAGATTATGGTGGGTGTTTATCAGAGATGAAAGCTATATTCATCATTTTTAGGCTCTAGCATGAAATGATTCTCTACACATGAGTCATAGGTGGAAACTGTAACAATGACAATTTTAGCTCTATTTAAACCTGTTTTCATAATGGAGTGCTATTTTTATGGATTAAATGGAAAAACGATCCAACTGCTACTGGTTCCCCATTATGAGGATTCACTACTCAAAAAGAAGCTGCATCAAGTTTGATCTTGAGCGCATTCTCATATTTCTGTGTTTCATTTGATCTATAAAGGAAAGAAAGAAAAGGAAAAGACACAGCTTGTCAATTCTTTCATTTGTCACAGTAGCAAAGATTATACTTTTAATGAAAAGATACTTTATTCAAACAAAAACCAATTCTTCCCAAATTGGGCAATGAGCTTACGGCCTTTCTGTGATTTTCACAATTGTCACTACTCTAGTTATCAACACACCATGCTTTTTTCCTTTTGGCCAGTAAGTTTTTAGTATCCCAACACTGTCACTTGGAACATTTGTTGAATATGATCACAATTTGCATTAAAGTTTTAAAAGTTTTAATGAACATTACTTCATCTACTCACTAAACATCTCAGATTCATGCCCTTCCGTATTCTCATTATTGTTCATTTGATTCATGTTTATGACTCCATTATTCAAGTAGCTGATAGTTTATACATCCACTTCTATCTAACTTTAAATAGTTAAGAAACTGATCAATCCTTGATGGTTTCAAAGGAAGGGAAAGAATTAACTGTTCTCTAGTCCTAAGGGGACAACCAGCAATACCAAGTATTTTCAGAGGGTAACAAACTGAGGGCATTTGGGAGGAATCAAATCACGTCTAGTCATAGTCATCCAACTATTCACCAGAGAGGAAATGATTAAAACATTGCCTCTTAGCCAAGAGTGGATTATCTGTCATTTCTCACTGCTATTTGTTTACAATAATGTTCAAAACTGGTCTTAAAGGAAACATAAAGAAAAAAACACTTGTTTTATGAGGGGTGAAACCTAGCAAATCTCAGAAGATGAAAGAAATGTTTCCTGATTGAACATGTACTTGAATTTCTCAAATGTCTCCCAAGTGCAAGAAATTTTCAGTTCAGTTCAGTCACTCAGTTGTGTCTGAGTCTTTGTGACCCCATGGACTGCAGCATGCCAGGCCCTGTCCAACACCAACACCCAGAGCCTACTCAAACTCATGTCTATTGCGTTGGTGATTCCATCCAACCATCTCATCCTCTGTGGTCCCCTTCTCCTCCCGCCTTCAGTATTTCCCAGCATTAGGGTCTTTTCCAATGAGTCAGTTTTTTGCATCAGGTGGCCAAAGTACTGGAGTTTCAGCTTCAGCATCAGTCCTTCCAATGAATATTCAGGACTAATCTCCTTTAGGATGGACTGGTTGGATATCCTTGCAGTCCAAGGGACTCTCAAGAGTCTTCTCCAACACCACGGTTCAAAAGCATCAATTCTTTGGCACTTAGCTTTCTTTATAGTCCAACTCCGACATCCATACATGAGTACTGGAAAAACCATAGTTTTAACTAGGTGGACCTTTGTTGATAAAGTAATGTCTCTGCTTTTTTATATGCTGTCTAGGTTGGTCATAGCTTTTCTTCCGAGGAGCAAGCATCTTTTAATTTCATGGCTGCAGTCACCGTCTGCAGTGATCTTGGAGCCTAAAAAAATAAAGTCTGACACTGTTTTCAATGTTTCCCCATCTATTTGCCATGAAGTGATGGGACCAGATACCATGATCTTAGTTTTCTGAATGTTGAGTTTTAAGCCAACTTTTTCACTCTCCTCTTTCACTTTCATCAAGAGGCACTTTAGTTCTTCTTCACTTTCTGCGATAAGGGTGGTGTCATCTGCATATCTAAGATTATTGATATTTCTCCCAGCAATCTTGTTTCCAGCTTGCGCTTCATCCAGCCCGGCATTTGCATGATGTACTCTGCAAGAGGTTTTCAAGAGAATTAATAATACAAGTGGAAGAGTATAGATTTACACATCTCATGACTGCATTATCTAAGGTCATAGGTGATGCTAGAGGTTTCAACCCAACAGTGCACATAACTTTTAACTAACTGACTGGCTGTTTTGAACCACTTAGGTTGGACCTGCATCTACTAACTATAACTCTGTGACTGATTGGACTTCAGTTCAAAGAAGTAATCTAAGAAGGAGAGGTCTCAAAATATTAAATATTTTTTTAGTGTCCTGAGACTCCTCTTTTGTGCTTCTGTGCTAAATTGTACTAAAATTTAACTTAAAATTTATAATTTATATTGAAACTGCTTGTTTGCCCATCTGTGCTAATCAATCACAATCCTGCAATTAAACTAAGAGCTGCTTTTGTTTGTTATTATGCCAGGTTCCCAGTGCCTAGCATAGAACTGGGATGTGCGGGCTCAGTTGTTTCAGTCATATCCGACTCTTTGTGACCCCATGGACTGTAGCCTACCAGGCTCCTCTGTCCATGAGATTCTCCAGGCAAGAATACTGAGAGTGGGTTGCCATGTCCCCTTAAAAGGGATCTTCCTAACCCAGGGACTGAACCTGTGTCTCCTGCATCTCTTGCTCTGCAGGCAGATTCTTTACCCACTGAGCCACCTGGTAAGCCCATAGACCTGGGAGGGAGGGTCAATTAATATTTGTTGGATGAATGGAAGAATAACATATTAGATTATTTGCTTCATTCTGCCCGTTCATATTTCTAAAATTATATAACACAAAGTAAACTTTATTAAGGCTTGAATAAACTTTATTCAATTCAGCAAATATTTTTAGGTACTTGATATAAAACAGGCACTGTGTTAAGCTTAGTATATATCTAGATAAGTAAAACACCACTTCTGTACTCCAAGAGCTCATCTAGCAGATGAGACTATGATGAAAGAGAACCAATATGAAACAGGTAATATTAATAACATGGACATGCTCACGAAATAGAAATAACACAGAGAAAGGAATAATGACCTTGAGAATGTTCTCCATTTTTTCTGAATTTAGATATAATTATTAATTACTATTATTAATAAGAAATGGAAGATGGATTCTTCATTGATTTGAAGAATGATGTCACATAATTCTCTCTTCACTAGGAAATTCTTCCACTGTGATTGTAATATTTGTAGACTATTATGTTCTTTCATAGATATTTGATACAACAATACAGTGAGTCTAAAATTGTCACTGCAATTTAAGTGGTGAGAAAACTGAGCTGCAGAGAGATTGATTGTCTTGGCTAAGAGCACAGACTTCTTAATAAACTGATCCAGGTCTCAGATAGTGATTTTCTATAATATTCCAGCCTCAAGAAGGAGCATGATAATGTACAAGTCTTCCTGGAGAGGGTATGATGGGAGAAAGGATAATATTTTTGACAAATGATTTTAGACCAACTGGACATCCACATGCAAAAAACCCTCTAGACACAGACCTTACACATTTCATGAAAAATTAACCCAAAATATATTATAGGTGAAATGTAAAATGCAAAATTATTAAACATCTAGATGATGAGATATGATAAAATCTTGATTACCTTGGATTTGGAGATGATTTTTTCTTTAAATCTGACAGCAAAGATATGCTCCTTAAGAGAAAAATTTAAGTTGGTGCTTATTAAAATTAAAAATTTCTGTTCTTTGAAAGAAACGGTCAAGTAAAGATAATGTCACAGATTAGGAGAAAATATTTTCAAGAGACATCTGATTTAAAAAAAATGTTACCCAAAGCACACAGAGAACTCTTAAAATGTGACAAGAAAGCAGACAACTTGATTGAATAGCCCAGGTAAAAGGTCTTAACAAATCCCTCACCACAGAAAACCTATAGATGGAAAATAAACATAGGAGAAGGTTCTCAACATTATACCTCATTCAGTTCAGTTCAGTCACTCAGCCGTGTCCGACTCTTTGTGACCCCATGAATTGCAGCACGCCAGGCCTCCCTGTCCATCACCAACTCCCGGAGTTCACTCAGACTCACGTCCATCGAGTCAGTGATGCCATCCAGCCATCTCATCCTCGGTCGTCCCCTTCTCCTCCTGCCCCCAATCCCTCCCAGCATCAGAGTCTTTTCCAATGAGTCAACTCTTCGCATGAGGTGGCCAAAGTACTGGAGTTTCAGCTTCAGCATCATTCCTTCCAAAGAAATCCCAGGGCTGATCTCCTTCAGAATGGACTGGTTGGATCTCCTTGCAGTCCAAGGGACTCTCAAGAGTCTTCTCCAACACCACAGTTCAAAAGCATCAACTCTTCGGCGCTCAGCCTTCTTCACAGTCCAACTCTCACATCCATACATGACCACAGGAAAAATCTTGACTAGACGGACCTTAGTCGGCAAAGTAATATCTCTGCTTTTGAGTATGCTATCTAGGTTGATCATAACTTTTCTTCCAAGGAGTAAGTGTCTTTTAATTTCATGGCTGCAGTCAGCATCTGCAGTGATTTTGGAGCCCCCCCAAAATAAAGTCTGACACTATTTCCACTGTTTCCCCATCTATTTCCCATGAAGTGATGGGACCAGATGCCATGATCTTCGTTTTCTGAATGTTGAGCTTTAAGCCAACTTTTTCACTCTCCTCTTTCACTTTCATCAAGAGGCTTTTCAGTTCCTCTTCACTTCTGCATATCTGAGGTTATTGATATTTCTCCCGGCAATCTTGATTCCAGCTTGTGTTTCTTCCAGTCCAGCATTTCTCATGATGTACTCTGCATAGAAGTTAAATAAGTAGGGTGACAATATGCAGCCTTGACGTACTTCTTTTCCTATTTGGAACCAGTCTGTTGTTCCATGTCCAGTTCTAACTGGTGCTTCCTGACCTGCATACAGATTTCTCAAGAGGCAGGTCAGGTAGTCTGGTATTCCCATCTCTTTCAGAATTTTCCACAGTTTATTGTGATGCACACAGTCAAAGGCTTTGGCATAATCAATAAAGCAGAAATAGATGTTTAGGAAATTGTAAATGAAAAATAATGAGATACTACTATACATGTATGAAAATGGCAAAAATTTAAAACATGAAAAATATCAAATGATGGAAAGGCTATGAAGCAACAGGAATTCACCTTGGAGCAACCAAAATGTCCTTCAGTAGGTGACTGGATAAATACATTGTGGTGTATCCATAGGGGGATTCCCCAATGACTCAGTGGGTAAAGAATCCACTTACAATGCAGAAGAGCCAGTAGATATGGGTTCGATCCCTGAGTAGCAAAGATCCATTGGAGAAATGGCAATCTACTCCAATAGTCTTGCCTGGAAAATCTCATGGGCAGAGGCTACAGTCCAAAGAGTTGCAAACAGTTGGATATGACTGAGTGACTACGTGCACACACATATCCCTACAATGATATATTCCTCAGTAATAATGAGAAATGAGCTATTAAAGTCATAGAAGACATGGAAGGAACTTAAAAATATACTACTAATGAAAGAAGTCAATATGAAAAGTATATATAATACATGATTTTAACTATATGGAATTTTGGAAAAGGCTAAATTATGGAGGTGGTAAAGAGTGGTTGTTTGTCTAAGTACAGTAACACCTGCTCCCTTTTGGTTTCCACATTCATGGGATATCTTCTAGCCCTTTACTTTAAGTTGATGTGTATCCATAAAGATGAAATGAGTCTCTTGTAGGCAGTGTGCATTTTTAAAAATCCATTTAGTCACTTCATCTCTTTTGATTGGAGAATTTAATTCATTTACATTTAAAGTAATTAATGATCCATGCAATTCAGTTCAGTTGCTGAGGCATGTTTGACTCTTTGTGACCCCATGGACTAGGGGGTCATGCTAGGCTTCCCTGTCCATTACCAACTCCCAGAGCTTGCTCAAACTCATGTCCATTGACTCAGTGATGCCATCCAGCCATCTCATCCTCTGTCATCCCCTTCTCTTCCTGCCTTCAATCTTTCCCAGCATCAGGGTCTTTTCCAATGAGTCAGTTCTTTGCATCAGGTAGCCAAAGTACTGGAGCTTCAGCTTCAGCATCAGTCCTTCCTGTGAATATTCAGGACTTATTTCCTTTATGACTGACTTCTTAGAACTTACTAATGCCATTTTCCTGGTGGCTCAGATGGTAAAGCATCTGTCTACAATGCGGGAGACCTGGATTCCATCCCAGGAATCAAAGCATATGTCTTCTGTGTATATACTAGGAGTTTCTGCTTTGTAGTTACTATGAGGGCTTCCCTGGTGGCTCAGAGGGTAAAACGTCTGCCCACAATGCAGAAAACCTGGGTTTCACCTGAGAAATGGCAACCCACTCCAGTACTTTTGCCTGGAAAATGCCATGGACGGAGGAGCCTGGTAGGCTATAGTCAATGGGATCTCAAAGAGTCATACATGACTGAGCAGCCTCACTTTATCGTGAGCTATATACATATCTTACAAATACAGCAGTGCACAAATGCACTAATCCAGGTAAGAAGAAATGGTGGCTGGGGACTGCGTCTCTTAGGGTAGCAAGAAGAGTTTAGATTCTATTTTGAAGTTAGAGAGACAACTATATTTCCTGACAGATTGGGTAGGGCATGTAAAAGAAAGAGAGGAATCAAGGATGAGAGAATTTTTGCTATTATTTTTCAACTGGTCATCAATCAATACCCACATATTAGCAAATTATGCCCATTGTGTACTAGGTTTCCACTTTTTTGTTGATTACTTAATTCTCTCCACTAGAGACTCTAGTGCATGCTTTGAAAAACTGAAATTAATTCATTCTCAGAGTTTAAGAAACTCCATTTCAAAATGGTAAGTAAGACATCAGCCTTGGGTCAAATTGTCTTTTGATTATAAAGGTGAGAGGAAGATATAGACACAGTCTTCTGGATTTATGTGTTTAGATGTTCATCTTTTATTTAATATACAGTGACTGTAATGTTGGTCTCTTGAAATGAATTCACTTATTCAAAAACCATTTAATGAATGAATATTATATAGCAGACATTCTGCCTTGCCAGGGACAAGACTGAAGCCAATTCTCTATTTTCAAGGAGGCTGCCACCTAGTGGGAGATGCAGAAATGTAATTAAATAGAAGAAGAAAATAAGATTAGTGATAGAATAGTGGTGGCTAGAAAGTGCCAATAGAGCCCATAAGGAGGCACAACTAATGATATCTTGAGGAATTCAGGAAAACTTGTAGGAAGAGGAAGAGTTTACAGATAGCTATGTAGGGAGCTTGGATGGGCATTCCTGATAAAGGAAATAGTAAGTGGGTAGTAGAAAAGAGATGTGGGTGTCGAGAGTTGGGCTGTAAAGAAAGCTGAGTGCCAAAGAATAGATGCTTTTGAACTGTGGTGCTGGAGAAGACTCTTGAGAGTCCCATGGAGAGAAAGGAGATCCAACCAGTCCATCCTAAAGGAAATCAGTCCTGAATATTCATTGGAAGGACTGATGCTGAAGCTGAAGCTCAAGCTCCACTATTTTGGCCTCCTGATGCGAAGAACTAACTCATTGGAAAAGACCCTGATGCTGGGAAAGATTGAAGGCAGCAGGAGAAGGGGACTACAGAGGATGAGATGGCTGGATGGCATCACTGACTTGATGGACATGAGTTTGAGCAAGCTCCAGGAGTTGGTGATGGACAGGGAAGCCTAGCATGCTGCAGTCCTTGGGGTTGCAAAGAGTCAGACATGACTGAACAACTGAACTGAACTGAGTAAAAAAGAGAATGGCCCATTTGGTTGACTTCATAGATGCTTTTTAAGACTAGGGGTTTTGAAGCAAGGTCATGAGTAGGGAAAGTTGAATCTTAAACTAACAGAAGCAGAAGATATTAAGAAGAGGTGGCAAGAATGCACAGAAGAACTGTACAAAAAAGATCGTCATGACCCAGATAATCATGATGGTGTGGTCATTTATCTAGAGCCAGACATCCTGGAATATGAAGTCAAGTGGGCCTTAGAAAGCATCACTACGAACAAAGCTAGTGGAGGTGATGGCATTCCAGTTGAGCTATTTCAAATCCTGAAAGATGATGCTGTGAAAGTGCTGCACTCAATATGCCAGCAAATCTGGAAAACTCAGCAGTGGCCACAGGACTGGAAAAGGTCAGTTTTCATTCCAATCTCAAAGAAAAGCAATGCCAAAGAATGCTCAAACTACTGCACAATTGCACTCATCTCACATGCTAGTAAAGTAATGTTAACAATTCTCCAAGCCAGGCTTCAGCAATACGTGAACCATGAACTTCCTGATGTTCAAGCTGGTTTTAGTAAAGGCAGAGGTACCAGAGATCAAATTGCCAACATCCGCTGGATCATGGAAAAAGCAAGAGCGTTCCAGAAAAACATCTATTTCTCCTTTATTGACTATGCCAAAGCCTTTGACTATGTGGATCACAATAAACTGTGGAAAATTCTGAGAGAGATGAGAATACCAGACTACCTGACCTGCCTCTTGAGAAACCTATATGCAGGTCAGGAAGCAACAGTTAGAACTAGACATGGAACAACAGACTGGTTCCAAATAGGAAAAGGAGTACATCAAGTCTGTATATTGTCACCCTACTTATTTAACTTCTATGCAGAGTACATCATGAGAAACGCTGGACTGGAAGAAGCACAAGCTGGAATCAAGATTGCCGGGAGAAATATCAACAACCTCAGATATGCAGATGACACCACCCTTATGGCAGAAAGTGAAGAGGAACTGAAAAGCCTCTTGATGAAAGTGAAAGTGGAGAGTAAAAAAGTTGGCTTAAAGCTCAACATTCAGAAAATGAAGATCATGGTATCTGGTCCCATCAGTTCATGGGAAATAGATAAGGAAACAGTGGAAACAGTATCAGACTTTATTTTGGGGGGGGGCTCCAAAATCACTGCAGATGGTGATTGCAGTCATGAAATTAAAAAATGGTTACTCTTGGAAGGAAAGTTATTACCAACCTAGATAGCATATTCAAAAGCAGAGACATTACTTTGCCAACAAAGGTCCGTCTAGTCAAAGCTATGGTTTTTCCAGTAGTCATGTATGAATGTGAGAGTTGGACTGTGAAGAAAGCTGAGCACCAAAGAATTGATGCTTTTGAACTGTGGTGTTGGAGAAGACTCTTGAGAGTCCCTTGGACTGCAAGGAGATCCAACCAGTCCATCCTAAAGGAGATTAGTCCTGGGTGTTCATTGGAAGGACTGATGCTGAAGCTGAAACTCCAATATTTGGCCACCTCATGCGAAGAGTTGACTCATTGGAGAAGACTCGGATGCTGGGAGGGATTGGGGGCAGGAGGAGAAGGGGATGACACAGGATGAGATGGCTGGATGGCATCACCGACTCGATGGACGTAAGTTTGAGTGAACTCCGGGAGTTGGTGATGGACAGGGAGGCCTGGTGTGCTGCAGTTCATGGGTTCACAAAGAGTCGGACATGACTGAGCGACTGAACTGAACTGAAAGGAAAAGCACTGTTAGGTCTGAACACCTTTATATATGAAAATGTGAGGTTTGAAATGAATTTTGCATGTGTTGGGAATTAGCAAACATATGTCAGTACGAAAACAACTCAATTAGATTAAGATTTTAGAATGATTGCTCCAGCAATGCTGCAGAGAATATCTTGGAAAGGGTGGAGACCTAGACCTGGGAATCAGCTCGTCTACTGCTGTAGACCTTACAGGGAATGAAGAGGTCCTGTCTTGAACATTCTGGAGAGAGAGGAGAAGACATATACATGAGCTACATGTGCGCTTAGTATGGCTTGTTTGGAAATAACATATGGATATCCAACAATGAGTCTAAGAAGACCCAAGTAATCTGTATTTAGATACTGAAAAAGAAGATGAAACCTTATTCAGTGTCACAGAGTAATAGGAGAGAGAGCATTCTGAGTAGAAAGGTATGTTGAGTTTAAGGACTGAATGTATAGCCAGGTGGAGATAACAAGAAAGATATTCAAATTTCTGAGTAAAGTCTGACTGGAAAATTAAATGCCATTGATGAAAAATATCTTAGAGTTTAGCCTATAATTTTATAGGAATATAGGAAATATAGGAATTTGCTTCCATATACCTAATAGCAATGGCAAGCTCTTTTAGCTATACATATACTTAATATGAATTTTATTTTTGTATCCCTTCATAGTAATGACAAAACCGTTTAGCTTCATACATAATTAATACATGTACCAGAGACGATCTCCTGGAGAAGGGAATAGCTATCCCCTCTGGTATTCTTGCCTGGAGAATCCCGTGGACAGAAGAGCCTGGTTGGCTGCAGTCCATGAGGTTGCAAAGAGTCAGACACAACTGAGGGACATTTTTAAAAAATAGACAGCTACTAAAGAAAATAAGACAAAATCGAACAACAAACTGAGTCCCAGAAAGGGTTCATTACAAGTGATACAGACAAACACTGCTAGAAGCACAGCAAATAGAAAGTATATTTTGGGAAGATTATGTCAATATGTAGCAAGAGTTATAAAGATGATCATACAATTTTGCCTAGTAATCCTACTCCTGGTTATTAGGAGTTATCAGTGTATATCACTGAACATCTATCTTATAAATATGTTCTACATAACAGTATGTTATAAGGGAATGGCTTAATATGTCTATGTTTACTCAGAGTATGAAGACTCTATTATATGAAGACTATTAAAAAAATAGGAAGATTTTTACATTGATGTAAAAATAGTCTAAATATTTATAATTATCACAACTGTGTAAACATATGCATACCAATAGAGATTCACTGAAAATCATTAACAACAAAAACCATCAGAATGGTAATATTATAGATAATTTTGTTTTTCTTAAAACAATAATTTCTTAAAAGCATCTACAGATAATGTTTTGTTTTCCTTTTTTCCAAAATAAAGTTTATGTGAGGACAACTTTTCAAAATCTATTTTAAAAGACATGTAGTAAGCTACAATAAAGCAAACGTGTGAATATAGACAGGCTCCAAACACCCTTATTTAAATGTTCCTTGGGCATGTGGAAAGGGTGGTGCAAGAAAGGGGATCAATTGAATGCGGGCAGAGGACAGATGAGAAGAAAAAGAAGGCAGAGGACTGAGAAACTCAGGGAAGCAACAGTATCTCTTTGGCTCCCTATGGAGTCACCAAGCGCATATGACCAGGGTGGTGGAAGCCTCATGTCACAGCGAATGTTGCATGAGCTGGTGGGGGAGCTGGACCACAGTGACCACCCCGCCCCTTTCCTTTACACCATGTCCCGGCTGGGCCATCACCCTGACATGGCCTTGGGACATGTGTGCAATGGGAGGTTTGAATTTAGACTGGTGGTAGGAGATGAGACCACTACGTTTCTTTTGTACATACATAAGGTTTCACTGACACATTAACCACAGGAGGAGGAGAAAAGGCCACAAGATGTGGGGTTAGTGTGAGTGGGGACAAAGGAACTTTTTTTTTCAAACTAAGAAAGCACCAGTATTGCAAAGACTTTCCGTGATTCCACACTCACCTTGAAACTCCCCCTCTCAGCACAGGAAGTGCGCTGACCACTGGGGGGAATAAAAGAGACTCAGAGGAGCCAAGGTCTTCAGCCTCTTGCTGCACAGCTCAGTGGGACCTCAGCCATGAAACTTCTCATCCTGATCTGCCTGGTGATCTGCAGTCTCACTGCATACACTGTGGAAGGTGAGTCAAAGGTTGTTTATGAGATAAGGAACATCTAGGTGTACAGGCAGTCGCCAGGCATTTTGCTATTGACTCAGGTTTTGAATGGAGTAAATTACTTTCTCCAAGCTAAGCCTCAGTCTTCCTGTGTGCAAAATGGGAATAATTTGACTCTAGAGGATCTTGTGGATTTTGCAGATATATCTTGGCTAACAGCTAGACTCCTATTTTTCACAACTGGGTGAATTGGGGTAAGTTTCTTAACTTGTATTTGCCTATGCTTACTTGTCTATAAGATGAATATGATAACTGATACACTTACTTGGGGTTAAAATGAAATAAACATTATATATAATCAATAGTGTAAATTATAATAAATTTTTCAGGTTACTACACAAGTCCTGGTTTCTTAATTAATGTTAGCTGTGGAATGGTGATGACAATTGTGTATCTTTGAAGCTTTTGCCCATTTAATATTGATCTTGATAAATTCTCAAAAAATTTGAGAGCTCAGTCGTGATGCGGGAATGACTAGAGAGTGTTATGTTCTGAAACAAATCAATGTTTTTTTATTAAAACAAAAATGATTGGAGCTCATACCTTCATACCCAGGAAATCAATATTACATTTAAGTGTGTAAGAGAGTCTATATTACTGCTATATTATGAATGTTGTTCCCATTTAGGATAAACTTATCAAGTTTTTATGAGACCATAGTGCTAACAAATATCAATGCCTTATATACAGTCAAATAAATTATAAGGTATACCCAGCTGAGACTTCACTACATTACTGAGCATTCGACACATATTTTTTAAAGGATCATTTTGTTCTCAGCTGGTCAGAGTACATTTCTCTTGGCAGCTCTGACCACAAGAAGGAATATCCTTGGGGTATAATTAATGCTTCAGAAACTCTCCTTTAAAACTCCTAATCTGTAGACTTGTTACTTAGACCAAAATATCTGAGCCTGATCATGGATCCCCACGGTTCTCTGTAAATAGTGACAGTACTGTCTGAAAGTCCCTGAAACTGTTCCTTAAATAAAATACTGTTAAAACAAAAAGTTTAAGCCAAATGTTGCCTGAACTGTGGCTGGCTGGCATTTTTCTGAGACAAGAGGCTTGCATTTGGTGCAAACCCATGTATGGGGGAGCCTGGTGGGCTGCCGTCTATGGGGTCACAGAGAGTAGGACACGACTGAAGCGACTTAGCAGCAGCAGCAGCAGGCCTCCCTGTCCATCATCAACTCCCGGTGTTCACTCAAACTCACGTTTAGGAAACCCTTTATATTATTAACTATTCCAGGTTATTTTCCCTTCTCCAATGTAAGATATTCTCGAAACTGTTAAATTTAATCCCTCCAGGCCATTTCTATTGAGGATGAGGACTCTGTGAACTATTGGCTTTACATATTTCTCATTTTAACATTTAAAATAACACCTTTAGTGATTCAGTCAAAAATGAGCTACCTCTCCCATGTTTAATATTGACTGTCCCAAACTACTCTTTATCAGATCACTCTTTGTTATTTGATTGATGACACTCTAACATTTATATTATTAGAAATTATATTTTATTTTTGTTTGCTTGGTTTTCTGTACAGGTGTGGGGACTGAAGTTCTAGAAAAGAACATCTGTGTGAGTCTGACTACACGGCGACTGCCAGTTAAAAACATCAAGACCTACACCATCAAGGAGGGCTCCATGAAAGCAGTGATGTGAGTTTCTCTCCCCAAAGCTGGGCTTGATGGAACACAGTGTACAGAAATGCCACCCTTCTTGGGAAAAATTAGTTAACAGGGAGGAAGACCTCAACCTAGCCAACAGTCCTTTTGTTTTTCCATATTAACCATGTCCTTGCATAGCCCCAAACAATGATGATGACAAAAAAATTGGCAACCAAGTGAAGACTGTCACCCTCCTTTCTGATTTATCTTAACAGAATAATCGGACTGGGAACCAGATGAATAATGTGCTCGTTCCAGAGGGTTAGGTTTAGAGATGGCTGGATCAGATCAGGATTTGAGCACAGAGCCACACTGCTGTGGGATACCTCTCTTCCCATCCACCCCCTTCCCTGCCTTTCTTTTCCTTTTTGATGCCTGGAGTAGAATGTCATATTTTATCAGTTGCCACATCTCAAGGAATAGTGTCAACAATTAGCCTACGTGGTACCATTCTCTTTCCAGGATTTCATGTTCAAAATAGCAACACTTCCCAACATATAATCACAACTTTACCCCCCACCTCTTCAAATAAGATAAATAAATCACCTTTTGTGCAGAAGATAGGATGACAGGGTTTAGATGTGAAAAAAGAAAAAGGACCTCAAATGTCTAGTTTAATTACATCACTTGGTGGCAATGATGAGATAGGAGTCTGAAAATTATGCTGAACAAGGAATCTGGGTATTACCTGGAACTATTTCTTCTTCACAAAAAATAGATTTTTCTTCTTCAAAAAAATAGATTGCAGAAGAATGATTTTCATTTATGATCTTGTGAATCTGAAAGACTGATTTACCCAGTCCTTTCTGCACAAGATCTCTTTTACATGATCTGATCTTAACTTTTGGCCCCAAGGCTTTGAGGATGTGATTAATTGTGCCTATCTTTTCCTTTTATTGCAGATTCATTACCAGACGAGGATTTAAAATCTGTGCTGATCCTGCAGTTGACTGGGTGAAAAAAGCCGTCCAAAGGATAGACAGGAAAAATATGAGCCAGATCAAGCCTACAGGAGCCCAGCCATCCACCAATAGAACTGTGACCCTGACTGGGTAGTGACCTTCCAACACTTTGTCCCCTCCCTAGCCAGCCACCTCATTTCCCTTCAAAGCCCATGGACTGATTACATTATATTCACTTTTTATAAAAGTGCTGTATGAGTCAAATTATTTTCGTGGATTTTTATTTTTTATATTTCTTTTGTAATCATTCAGATGTTCTAATTAATAAATATTTATTATTAAGAATATTCCACAAACGTATTCATTACATATTGGGGAAGGTAATACATCATTTGTGTTCCATTTCTGTCCTTACCATTCCTCCTTTTGATCCCTGATGGGAGAGATTATATCAGTGTTTATCAGAGATGAAAGCTATATTCATTATTCTTAGGTTCTAGCATGAAGTTGTTGTCTACACGACTCATAGGTGACAAATGCGATGATGACAATTTAAGCCTTATTTCAACCTGTCTTCATCATGCAGTTCTATTTTTAAGAAATAAAGGAGAAAATTATCTGACTGTTACTGGGTTCCCATTCTGAGAGTTCACTACTCAAAAAGTGACTTCACTCAAGTTTGATCTTGAGCAAATTCTCATACCTCTATGTTTCATCTGATCTACAAGAGAAAGGAAAAAGACACAGTTTGTCAGTTCTTTCATTTGCCAAGGTTAGACAGTTTATTCAACAAAAATCAATTCCACTCAAATTAAGCAATGTTCTCATTGCCTTTCTGCAACTTCCACAATTGTCACTACTCTAGTTAACATACAAGTTATGTGTTTGGAATTTAACATCCCAAACACTGTCACTTGGAACATTTCTTTTTTTTTTTTTTAATTTATTTATTTATTTTTAATTTTTACTTTACAATTCTGTATTGGTTTTGGCATAGATTGACATGAATCCACCACAGGTGTACATGCGTTCCCAAACATGAACCCCCCTCCCACCCCCCTCCCCACAACATCTCTCTGGGTCATCCCCGCGCGTCAGCCCCAAGCGTGTCATATCCTTCATCAGACATAGACGGGCATTTCGATTCTTACATGTTATTATACATGTTTCAATGCCATTCTCTCAAATCATCACACCCTCTCCCTCTCCCTCTGAGTCCAAAAGTCCGCTATACACATCTAGTGTGATCATAATTTGCAGTAAAGTTTTAACTAATATTATTTCATTTGGTCCCCTAAAGATCCCAGATTCATGTCCTCCTGTATTCTCTTTAAATTGCTAATTTGGTTCATGGTTATGATTGTGCTAGCCAAGTAGCTGATAATGTATACATCCACTTCTATTTGACTTTAAATAGTTTAGAACTGATCAAACCTTGATAGTTTCAAGGACCAGTTGTTTCCTGGTTCTAGGGGGACAATCTGAAATGCTAAATATTTTAGGAGGGTAACAGAGGGCAACTTCTTGAATCAGCTTACTTTTAGTCATCCAACTACTGAACCAGAGTGAAGTGAAGTGAAAATCACTCAGTTGTGTCCAACTCTTTATGACCCTATGGACTATACAGTCCATGGAATTCTCCAGGCAAAATACTGGAATGGGTGGCCTTTCCGTTCTCCAGGTGATCCTCCCAACTTAAGGATCAAACCCAGGTCTCGCATACTGCAGGCAGATTCTTTACCAGCTGAACTATTAGGGAAACAGAGAGGAATGATTAAAACACTGCCTCCTAGCAAAAGGTGGAGTCACCTGTCCTTTCTCATTGCTGTTTGCCCACAGTAATCTTCAAAGCTGGGCTTAAAAGATACACTTAAGGAGAAATCGCTTGTTTTATGGAGGGGTGAAACCTAGTAAAGTCAGAGAAGATGCAAAGGAGGTTTCCTGATTGAACATGTACTTGCATTTCCCAAATATCTCCTAAACCCTACAAGTATTCAAGAGATAATATATATTGAAGACTATAGGTATACACATCTTATTATCACATTATCTAAGGTAATGCTAAGAGATTTCAATCAAACAGTGCCTATAAATTTTAACTAATTGACTGGATGCTTAGGTAGGACTTGTGTCTACTAAATGTAATCCTGTGGTTTACGGGATTTCAATTCAATTCAACCAAATAACCTAAGAAGGAGAGGGTTCAAAATACTAACTTTTTTTTAGTGGCTGTGACCCTTCTTTCGTGCTCCTGTGGCTACTTGTACTTAACTATAACCTAAAACTTACCAACTTATATTGAAACTGCTTGTATTCCTTTCTCTGCTTCCCCCACCACAATCCTGCAATTAGACTGAAAGCTGCTTGTGGCTATCAATACATCAGGTCTCCAATGCCTAGCAGAAAACTCGGGGTCAGTTAATACTTCAATCAGTCATATTTGGTCACCATTAATTCCTGGGCTGTCAATTTTGGACATTGTTTGTGGCTGTCTTTTATGGTACACGAGCATTTAGTTTTCTTTTTCCATTCTCTCCATATAATTATGTTGATATTTTAATTAATTATGTTTACACATTTAGGTAAGATACCTATCATTTATTTCTTATTCTATCAACTGTGGACAGTACTTCTTGACTTTCCATTTTGTAAGGCCTGTCTGTTGCCTATAGCAAATACTTAAGCAGTTTTTACTATGTAACCAGCACTATTTTATTGATTTGCAAATGTTGTTAAGATATTCAGTCACATTACAGACCTCTCATAAAGGCAAAAAAACTAAGGCATAATAAGGCTATTGACTTGTGAGGGATAGAGTTCAGATGTGAACCCATGGAAGCCTGGCTCCAAGTTCACACTTTTTAACTTCCATGTCCCACTGCCTTCCTCTCTTCAGAGGTTAATTCCCTGAAGACCAAACCATATGCAATGTACCCCTGAAAAGACTATTCAGGCCTACATAATAGCTTCGTTTAACCAACTTAATTAATCAACTAGTTCATTCATTCAGTAACAATTTGTTGAGGGTCTATTATGTGCCAGAAACTGTAACTGTGAGCAGAACAAACCCCTGCTTTCATAGAGTTTACATTCTGGTACTTTGTGTCTTCTATTCCTTACTTCAGGTTATTTATTTATTTTTATTTCATTTTTAAAATTGAAGTGTAGTTGATTTACAGTGTTGTGTTAATTACTGCTGTACAGCAAAATGATTCAGTTTTTTATACATATGTATGTGCCTGCATGCTACGCCACTTCACTCACATCTGGCTCTTTGAGACTCTATGGACTGTAGCCCGACAGGCTCCTCTGTCCATGGGATTCTCCAGGCAAGAATACCAGAGTGGGTTGCCATTCCCTTCTCCAGGGGATCTTCCTGACCCAGGGATCGAACCCACACTGTACAACTCCTGCATTGGCAGGCAGGTTCTTTACAACTAGCGTCACCTGGGAAGCCCTATATATATATTCCTTTTTATATTCTTTTCCATTATGGTGTCTCATAATATGTTGAAATTTGTTTCCTGCAATACAGTGGGTCTTTGTCACTTATCCATTTTATATATAATAGTTTGCCTCTGCTAACCCCATCCTTCCATTTGACCCCAAGGTTCTTTTATCCACTGACTCAAACCACAGATGCTCATGAAGTGCCTAACGTAGTTCAGATGGTCTGCCAGGCATTGGGATGCAGAGGTGAAACCAGACACAAGTCCTAACTTCAGGGAGCTTACACAACTAAGCAGACAATTTCAATAACTGTGTAACCTACGATGATAGGGAAAGTAAGGAGTGTGAATTTGGGGCAGAAAGGAGCAAACCTGTTCAGGTCCTAACAGGTGGAGAAGTTCAAGACAGGCTTCCTCCTAAAAATAGCTTTTCACCTGAAACCTGAAAGGTAAGTCAAAATTTTCCAGGGGAGTTCAGTGCAATCCCTGCAGAGGACAAGCAGCACATAAAGAGGCCTGAAAGTGAGAGAATCTGGAGGCATGAAGGAAATGAAAGGAGTTAAATATGTGTGTGTGCTCAGTCATGTCCGACTCTTTGTGACCCCATGGACTATAAGCCCACCAGGCTCCTCTGTCTATGGGATTTCCCAGGTGAGAATACTGGAGTGGGTTACCATTTCCTCCTTCAGGGGATCTTTCTGACCCAGGTATCGAACCCGTGTCTCTTGTGTCTCCTGCACTGGCAGGTGGATTCTTTACCACTGAGCCATCTGGGAAGCCAGTTTAATAGGACTGACTGAGGGACAAAGCTAAGGTTCAACAACAAAGGAAGAGTAAGCAAAAGGTGAGATGAGAGAGATGGAGGAGTTGACACCAAGGTCTTTGCCTCCCAGATGGAGGAGCATGTACTCCATCCTGGAGGTTGTGGGAAATGACATTGGCCGCCAGTGGTAGTGAGAAGTGACTTTGAAGCCTGCTGACTTTTGAACTTGGCCTAGTATGCATTCACACATTTTTCCTTCTCCTCATTTTTTTTTCTGCTTAGCCAGAGAGCACATTAACGATCCACGATTGCCTAACTCGGGCGGTATGGCCCGCAAATCCAATCACTGCTTCTTTGGCTATGGGGAGCCAGTACTGGGATGGGACAATATCACATTTATGGGGCGTGCCTTGTTATTTGCATTTTTTATTGGCTAATATTAGACCTGTGGGACCAAGATCGAAGCCAACCACCAAAAGAAAGGAGAAGGCAGGGTTGAGAAGCAATAAATGACATCAGTGGGGGTTTTAGACATCCACAGACCAATCATTTTTAGATCTGTTTGATTTCCTGAATAGCTGGGGAGCACCTGCTGAGTGCAAGGAGCACCGCATTTAGTCTTCTGTCATGAAGCCCATGAAAGTACAGCCATCAAAGCCATTCATTCCTATTCAGATGTTCCAAACAGCTCAGCCCAGGGTTTACCTCCTCTTAGAGACCTTCCTGACATCCCCAGCCTAGGTGACTCTCCTCTCATGGACCGTCTGAGCCCCTGGGGTTACCTCTACTATCACTGTATCACTTTGAAATACCGGTTTATTTTTCTTTACTTTCAGTCTACTTAATATTCAGAGTAGGGATTGTGGATTTGATCTCTATG
This sequence comes from Oryx dammah, assembly GCF_014754425.2. Lineage (NCBI taxonomy): Eukaryota > Metazoa > Chordata > Mammalia > Artiodactyla > Bovidae > Oryx > Oryx dammah. The sequence goes on along the minus strand of NW_024070205.1, from coordinate 44,366,068 downwards.
TACTTAATACCTGGCATAACGCCAGGAACACCATAAATCTCCAACACATTTTTTTTGTGCAATATACACTACCTTATATGTATCTCTATTCTAGAAGTAATACATACATTATACGTATACATTATATGTATCTCTATTCTGAATAGAATGCTCTATTTATTCAGCATTCTATAGGAATGCTGAAGAGAGAATATTTAAATCTGCCCTAGGAAAGTTAGGAAAAGTTCTGCACAAGAGGTGATACAAAAATTGTACCATTAAACCTGAGAAGAAATATGCCAGGAGGAGACACACCAGGGGCGAGCAGTTCTGCCAGTGGGAACCATGAGAATGAGGAAGCCCAGAAGCAGGGAAATCAGGCCTGTTCAGGGAAACTGCTCTTTTCTGGGGTGGCCGGGGTCTAGAGCTCAGGGATCACAGAAGAAGGAAGCCCAGGCAAGACTGAGACCACTCGGAGTGCTACGCCAAAGTGTGTGGTTTTAAACAGAGGGCCCTCGGGAGCAAGGTGATCAGATGTGACTTGGAGGAGTGCAGAGAATGTTTAGGTTGGTGGGGAATAGAGAGACGAACATTGTGTCAGGTTGGAAAACATAAATCCAGGCTGGAGGAGATGGTGGCCCGAATTAAGTTGTGGCAATGGAAATAGGAGTGAAAAAGAACCCAAGGCAGAATCAGGATGGCCATGGTGATCAACTGGATGTGGAGGAGAAACTGGAGAAGTTGGGACTGCACTGAGGTTTCCAGTTGGGTGGCTGGTTAAGAAACAGCACAACTGATTGGTAAGATTGTAGTCTAATTTCTGGTGTGGTTGCTAATAGACTCTGAAGCAAATAAATAGTACCAAGGAAGAGATGCTGAGAAAGAGGAGGTCTGAAAGAGTCAAAAACTGATTATCAGCCTTAATGCTCAGTAATTCAGACTAAAAGCCCAAACTACATTTCTATCCCCTTTTGACAGATTCTTTTTTTTTTTCTTTTTCGCAAGGATGAAGTAAAAATAAAACTGAATATCTGTGAAACTCTTTATGCCCCTTGGGGGAAAAAGGTACATATAAATGGAATACAGTATCCACTGGGTGAGTCATCAGCATTATTTTAAGAGGGATTTGTCACATGGCAGTGGGAGGCAGAAAGGAGCAGATAGATGAATCCATAATGAGAGAAAAAGAGAAATGAAGTGAAAGAAAAGGTTTTGAATGGGAATTAGGAGTGCCTGAGCATTACAGCAAGGTGGAGTTTGATGAGAGAGTGTGAGGGAGAAGGTCAAAAGGTTTTTTTTTTTCTTTCTTTCTTTGGGAGCAAGTAGTAAACATTAAGACAGACTGCTGAGGGTGGAAGGTCAGAGAAGTGACCTGGAATTGTTATTCTGGAAGCTAGGGAAGAAATTTAGAGGAATCTCAGCTGAGAGAAAGCTGTCTCTCCCCATCTCCCCTCAATCCTGCCAAAAGAAAGTTCAGTCAGATACAAGTGATGTATGTTGATTTCCTTTCACTTTCTGCTGCCGAGAGTAATTGTGAAAGCTGCATAATTTGCTTCTTCCTGAAACCTGTGATTTCTCTCATCAAGGTGGAACTGCTGAATGAGATCTTTGGGAAGAAGTTTCACATTATAGAGTATAGAAACAAAAGGCCACATGGCTAGACTGAGATGATCATAACCTTCAGAAGCACCGGGTGTTGTATGAGAGAAAGGCGGGTTCCCATTTCTCTGAAGGTTGGATAGGGAAGATGGGTGGGTGGAAAGGTGGATGAGGGAGAGGGATGTTACAGAGTCACCTGTCATAAGCAGTGGGTGAAAGAGGAGGGGAGAATAGTCAAGGTGCTCTCTCTCCTTCTCTCTCTTTCTCTCCCCTTCTTGCTCTCTGGGGTAGACAATGGTGTGATAGTTGGAAAACTAGCTCTGCCTAGGTGTGTATGCATTTATATACTGGCTTAAGTTGCTAAGTTATGTCCGCCTCTTGCAACTCCACGGACTGTAACCCACCAGGCTCCTCTGTCCATGAGATTTCCCAGGCAAGAATACTGGAGTGGGGTGCCTTTTCCTTCTCCAGGGGATATTCCTGACCCAGGGATTGAACCCACATCTCCTGCAATGCAGGTGGTTTCCTGCGTTGCAGGTGGATTCTTTACTGACTAAGCCACCAGGAAGCCATACTGACTTTACCACTTACTACATAAGTGACTAAGGGGAAATTCTTCAATGTCTCTGTGCCTTAGGTTCCCTCATTTATAAAATTAGAATAATAATAGTGCTGACTTCATAGGATTATTATGAGGGTCAAAGCGCTTAAAATGGAAACTGGGACATAGTGAAGATGTGACAAGTGAGCTTTTTTTTTTTTTTTTATCCCTAGTAGGTAGGATGGGATAAGAGTTGTACAATGGAGGGTAGATGAAAAAGAGACTCTATAAGGCATCTGCAAGATTTCCTGGATGTTAACATTTACTCATTGAGACCCCAGTCTTCATCCTTTAGGCAAAGTTGGGTTTAATTTTCCCTATTTTCTGTATACTTGCATCTAACTCATCAAATGGAGAAGGGAATGGCAACCCACTCCAGTATTTTTGCCTGGAGAATTCCATGGACAGAGGAGCCTGGCCAGCTACAGTGCACGGGGTTGCAAAGAGTTGGATACGACTGAGCAACTAACACACACACACCTCATCAAATCATAGAGTGTACTATGGAATAACATGAGAGCCTCCATTAAAAAAGATGCTTTGGTTAAATATATTCAGGGACTGGTCATACTATCCTTCTGTTCTTGGAGAGTCATGGTGACATAGCTTGTCAAAGTCTCCAAAGAGTACATTAAACCACACTTAGCTCAGTGTACCAACTAAAAGTTATCACTAGCCATCTGCCTCTGCAAGGAGTAATTCACTAGCCACTGCAGTCACTGACTGTCAACACACCCTGGAAGGAGTTCAGGGTGGAAATCAGGAACTAGGCACTCTATGCTCTGGGAAAAACTGGCAGAACAGGTCTTTACGTAGTTAGGTATTTTCAGGAGAAGATTTTATGAGCCTGAATTTTTGCATCTTCTTGTATCTAGCAAAGCACTAAGATTAACAGACACATCTGTTCCTTATGGCTAGAAGCAACCTTATGCCAAAATGTGCATTTGACTGCATTTACCCTCTTCACTGAAACCGTATACAATATTGACCTCTCCCCACTCCCTCTTCAGAGGCAGTAAGTCAGAGCTGAGATGCTGTCTCCCAGGATATAGTTCTCATTTTGCCCCAAATAAAGCTTAACTCACAATTCTTTCATTGTGCTTTTTTTCCAGTTGATAGATATTTCCCCAAGTTAACCTGACTACAAAGCTTCTTTCCATACACCATCAATAAATGTCTATGGAACATTTATTGAACATTCAGTAAAGAACATTTATTGAACATAAATTCTTCAAAACATTGGTGACAAAAAATTCCTCAGATCTGTAATCCCAAAATAACAAAACTATCATCCATTAATAGCATCAATGCAATCAGAAAAAAGATTTGGTGGACTTACAGACACAGAGCCAGTTTCACGGCTGTGTGACCTATGCAGCCACACAAGTCTCCACTCTAAAAAAAAGGTCTTGTTTTTGTCTAATGGTATGATGCTACCATCTTGACTGTGTTAATTTTTTTCTGGCTTGAATTTCAGCCTGATTCCCTCATTTGTGTCTCTGTAACCTGTTGGAACCTGAAGTCTCATTTTGGGAAGGTCAGTTGTTCTGAAGTGAGTGTGTGTGTGTGTGTGTGTGTGTGTGTGTGTGTGTTCACATAAGGGGCTCACAGACTGGTTCTTTTGTATTGTAATTACCCTTGCCTAAATTATCTACCGAACACCACTTATTGAACACCTACTATGAATGAGATGTCACGCTAAGTACTCTGGGGCCAAAGTAGATACGATAAGGACTTTAACCTCTCCTCGTTCGGTGGCTTTGCTTATGCTCTTCATTATGCCTGGAGAGTGATATTCTTCTTCCTCTTTCTCTTTCTCCAGCCGTTAGTGTTCCACTCAGGTACCACCTTCTCTAAGAAACTTTCCCTTCTCCTTCTCACTGCATCTGATTTGTGGCTTCTCTGAACCTTCAAGACTTTCTTTGGCATTTGATTTAGTCTGACCTGAGTTGTATATATTTGTGAACTTCTTATCCCTCAAAAAATTGGAAGCTTTGGCAGTGAAGACAGTGTCTTATTCATCTTTGTATTCCTTGTAGCACCGACAACAGAGCTTTGACATCTCTGAGCTCAACACATAGTGCCTGAACTACAACTATTAAAATAAACATAAGGCACAGTCCCTGTTACTGAAGTCATTTAGATCGTAGTTATAGGGATAATACCTACACATGAGAATATAATGGGAACTGAAGATAGAGGTGAATGATAACTGCCTAGTTAATGAAGTGGATGAAGATGACATAGGTTTCTTTCAAAGAATCAGCTCCAGTTGATGGGCAGTCACTGCCTGACTTCCTGTATTGGGTGCAGTCTTGAAGCCACTCCTCACTCAGTGGAAAGAGTGATCAGCTCCTGATGTCTGCCTTGTGTTATAGACTTCACTAGCAGTGGCATGCATGCTCAGCCTCTTCAGTGGTGTCCAGTTCTTTGCAACTCTATGGGCTGTAGCCTGCCAGGCTCCTCTACCCATGGGATTCTCCAGGCAAAAATACTTGAGTGGGTTGCCGTGCCCTCCTCCAGGGGATCTTCCCAACCCAGCGATCAAACCCACATCACCTGCATCTCCTACATCGGGGGTAGATTTTTTACCATTGAGCCACAGGGCATGCATTTAGATTATTCCGTGACTCTGGCAGGGTCTGTGGTGTATGGGCTTCAGAGAAGGTGCAGGAATTACTGTGGGCTGACTGGAGTAAGTCAAGGAAAGCTTGGGCCAGGGGCTTCCCTGGTGGTTTAGTGGTTAAGACTCCACCTGCCAATGCAGGAGACTTGTGCTGCAGAGCAACTAAGCCCTGTGCCACAACTACTGAGCCTGTGCTCTAGAGTCTGAGAGCTGCAACTACTGAGCCCCTCATGCAGTAGCTATGGAACACTGAGAGCCTAGAACCCATGCTCTGCAAAAACATCCACTGCAATGAAAGGCCCGTGCACCTGAATCAGCAGTGCACACACCTGTTTACAAAAACTGGAAAAAGTCCACATGCAGCATGAAGACCTAATGCAGCTAAAAATCTAAAAATTAATAATTCTTTTTTTAAAAATGGAAAGCTCATGCCACGGGTAAAACTATTTCAACCTAGCAATGGAGGATGGGTGGCACTTAAAAGCCAAAGAGGAGAAATGACATAACCAAAAAGGGGTGGAGGTGTAGGAGACCGAGATATTTTTGAGGGTTACTGGGATTGATTTGCCTCTCCCATAGGGCCATAAATTATAGAAGGCAAGGCCCATTTTTGCTCAACTCGGGACTGTATATCAGAGTCTGGCAGGGTGCCTGGCACAATGCAAACTTTCAACAAATATGTGCTAGATGAGTAGGGACTATAGCCAGGAGACCAGGTAGGAAAGAAGAAAGGAGAAGCAGTGAAGCATGAATGAAAATGTCATTTTGAAGAGTTGAAATTATTCAGAGGACAACTGGAGTTCCATTGGGATGTCAGTGGTATCTGGGTAATATATCCCACCACCAAATTAATATAATTTATTTAGAACCATTTCCCATGATTGGCCTCATCACATACCTGTACCCACTCCAGTAGGAAATACAAGTCCCAAAGAACTGTGGACATCCAAGCAAATCTCTGGGGACATTCAGCTGAGATTGAACATCATGAGTGCCTCATGTATTCCATGGACAGATCACTGTCTCCTGCCACAGACCCACAGCCCATTAGTGAGTGGGCTGCAGACCCAGGACACACAATTGTGAGCAGAGGAACCTATAGCATGAATCCTTTTCTCTGCCCTCCTGGCACCACTAATTGAAGATTTGGGGAAGATTCATTTAATTGCTTAGGACAACTTTATGAAAGAGATGTACTTTTGGCCTTTGAGGCATATTCACATCAAAATAAATTGAAAGAAAAAGTGGTATACACATCTAAGACATTAACTTTCCATTTGGGCTAAATGTAGATCCTAGAATTTATTCTTCATTGTAAACAGAGCAGACAAACTGATTATTAGTGTAGTGTCATGATTATTGTAACAATTTTTGAGATTTTCTTCCTCAGTTGGAAGTCCCTACCTTATTATCTCACTGTGCTGTGTGTTCAGTTGTGTCTGACACTTTGTGATCCTACGGACCATAGCCCACCAGGCTTCCCTGTCTGTGGAATTCTCCAGGCAAGAATACTGGAGTGGGTTGCCATTTTCTTCTCCATATGATCTCATTACAGTATTCAAATTTTGTGGCATGTTTGAAAGAAATTGTCTTGGGTCTCAGGGAATCAAGATTATTTAAATATTTTGATTGACAACAACAAAGGAACCTAATGGGTAGGTTGGTTGCATTTCATCAAGAACAACAATCCTTTGATGTTTGTCAAAGAAACTGTGCTTTGTATATTTGGATTAAAACTTATATTTATAGATTGGAATGTAAATATATTAAAAGTTTACAATCTTATAATAGATTTATAATGTTTAGTAAAGAAAACATTGACTTCAAGATAGACTTGAAGTTTAAAGATTAGTTAGTTTTTTCTTGATCTGGATAGTGAATATTCTCATGTGTTCAGGTCTTGAATATTCTCTTAGCTGTTAACTTATGTGTATTTTTAGATACGCTAAAAATTTGAAAAAAGTCATTGCTTAGTTTGCTCTCTTTTTTATCACATTTAAGACTGGAATCCATTAAGAACACAGGAGAGTTAAATCTGATAAAATTTAGAGGGAGCAGATTATTTGAAAGTTGAGAGATTTAGGGTAGCTAGAAATGAAAGAAGATAGCTTATTTCTCATCACATTCACCTTGAAAAATTAATTTCATAGAGTTGATGTGATATTAATCATAATCACTTGTGTGGTTCCAATAATGAATAGCTTCATGGCTAAAGATGAAAGATTAAGGGTTTGGAAATATTTTTCCTCCTAACCAATGAAGTGTTTCTCCATCTATCTTGTCAAAAGTAAGATCAACAAGCACAGGAAAGTTGCATAGAAATGAAGAGATCATGGTATACCCTTAACATACACCCTTGGCATGTTATCTTGATGCCTCGAAAATAAGAAACAATACCAAATAGTTGTTTACATATGTCTTTTTAGAACATTTTTACTTGTACTATTCACTGAGGCTTCACAGAAAAAGTCAAGTGAGATGAGGTAGAAATGTTTGCAATGGTTACAAATGCATAAAAAAATAAGCTGTTTACCCCAGGCTTCGTAGTCAAAGAACTCAAACGGAACTCCTGATTCTAGTCCAGTTCTGTCTTCTGTGTTTCTCAACTACTCTGTATTGAATATTTATTATTTGTATAATTAGATTAGATGTAAATAATGGTTGGTCACAACCCTGTATTGTCTATTCCCTATAAAGCAGAACACTAGGTTCCTCGGGTAATGGAAACAATGGATAAATTCTTTCTAATTGATTGCCAACTCTTCCTCTAGACAGATCCTTTGCTTTCTCAGAATCTAAATGGGATGGGCTTTACTAACTTACAAGCAAAACTGCAGTAACTCCTGTGTTCATGTTCTCTCTCCAGACATGGTAAACACTGTGTGTTTGAAGCTCAGATACTCTCGAAGCCCTGTGACCTGAATGAAATACAAAACTCTTAATATCATGAGAGTCAAATCATCCTCAATTAGCAAAGCTAACTCAAGGACTTGTGAATAGATAGGGCAATCCACAATGCTCTTCGGAAGGTACAGTGATTTCTAACTTCAGCTCACTAAATTAACATGATATATTGTTTTATGTAGGGCTTCCCAGGTTTAACGTGGTAAAGAATTCACTTGCCAACCAGGAGACACTGGCTTGATCCCTGGTTTGGAAAAATCCCCTGGAGAAGGAAATAGAAACCCACTTCAGTGTTCTTGCCTTGGAAATCCCATGGACAGAGGAGCCTGGCCAGGCTACAGTCTATGGGGTCACAAGACAGTCAGACACAACTGAGTAAACAACAACAACAATTATTTTAGGCACAAATATATTGTGCTTTTTAAAAAAAAACTTCCTGTTGAAAAATAATGAATGAGTGTATTCAGAGTTTGTACTCTGTATCCTTTTTACTGTTTATAGGCTTCACAACAGATCCTGGGGGAGGAATTCTACAGGAATTTATTGCAAGGAACTTAAAATTATTTTGTAAAGATAGCTGCAGATTAAGAACAGAAATGCTACGCTGTGTTGATGTTCACCAATAAGCTTAGAAAACCGAATCAACTTTTTTCCTCTTGGGTCACGATCATGTCAGGGTGCATTCTTTATTTTAAAGTTTCAAATTGGGTTTTTGCTGAATCCCAACTTGGAGTTAGGGCTGGTTTGCTGTGGGATATTTATTCTCATTTCCAGTGGTAATCTTGGCAATGACTCTCATCCTCAGCCCCACTGTCTCTTCCCTTACCTTCTGGAACTCAGAAGAGAAGACTAGAGATGCTCTTGCTTATCTTTCTAAGTAATGGGTGTGATCCTTGCAATAAGCATTATTTTCTTTTTTTCCCCCCAAATAAAAAATAAATAATAAATAATAACTAAAAAGTAAACAAATAAATAATAAAAATTATTTATTATGTGAAGGGATAAATGAACAGTCGTTTATGTTGAATATCAGAGAATGTGGGTTTTGTTCCCACTGAAACCTATATAGACAGATCACTTTACCTCATTTCCTCATTTGAAATACATGTAATAGATTCAAAAGACTAGAAAATCCCTAAGTGATTTCTAACTTTATTTATTTTTTTTTCCATTTTTCCATTTTATTTTTTTTTAATTTATTTATTTTTTATTTTACTTTACAATTCTGTATTGGTTTTGCTATACATTGACATGAATCCACCACGGGTGTACACACAAATTCTACACTAGTAGGACCATTTTGGCATAAGTATTTCCAATCAAAAGGATGGGAGTTTAACTCAATTTACCTGTAACAAATAATCAAGTGACTCATTATAAAATAATTTTGTGCTTGGAATATTTACTTTATCACCACTTGAAAAAGCTCTTTTTTAATGTGTATGTGATTATAATATTTGACTTCTTTTTAGAAATTTTTTAAAAAAGTGTTTATTTTTAATTGGAGGATAATTGCTTTACAATATTGTGTTACTTCTGCTACATAACAACATAAATCAAACATCAGTCCCCTCCTTCTTAAGCCAGATGAAGGGATAAAGAAGTTGTGGTACATATATACAAGAGAAGCAATATCTTCTATACAGATCTCTCTGCATTCAGAACTTTCAAAAGGAAAGACACATCATGGAGGCTTGGTAATAAATTCCTGAATGCGTTTTTTTGGAGGGGTAAATCATGCTTCATTGCCCCCAGGCATTACTTTTTCTTTTTGTTCCTCCCACCCCCCACCACCACCGCCCACCGCCAACCCGGCATGAACTAATATGCTCAGAGCATCCTGGAGTCATCACTGTGTCCATAAGCTCATAAGTATACCGGGAAGTATTCTAACATATAAAAGAAGAGATAGAAGGAGGGAAATTGTAAAAACAGAGTCTCTTGACATTGATATGAGTGTGGATGTAAATATGTAGTTTATCCTTTCCTTGATTACATTTTTGTGTACAACTTTTGAGCAAAACCACAATTTTAGAAGGTATAGCTATCCTGTGATTACCCTAATATATCATGCAGATTGCTGTGAATACGTGCAGTAAATGTATTATGCTCTGGAGGAAGAGAGAGATTTAGATGAATTAGTGTCATCCATCTTACATATTCCTACCCTTCTAATCTTGACATTGAATTGGATTTATGAAAGCTCTGGAATTTTTAATTTTTCTGAAATGTGTTTATTTCAGCTTGCAGAACAAGGGGGTTGTATTCTTTAAAGCTGGGTCAAATGTGAGGAAGCCAAGATCTTGCAGAAACGTGTCTTATTTTTATTTTTGAATTGCACAGATCTTGTGGACATACAAAGGCTCAAGGAATCCAACATGGTTTTTAAGACCATTAACTCTGATTTAAGAGGAATGGAATAAATAAAACTTATTACAGTGAGACATGATTTAACTAATTTTCTTGGGAGGCTGTCTTGGTTGGAGTCAGGTAGCCCTAACCTTGAATTCCAGCTTGCAGGCTCACTGTCTGTGTGGCCTTTAATAAACAACTAAACCAGTCCATTCTGAAGGAGATCAGCCCTGGGATTTCTTTATAAGGAATGATGCTAACGCTGAAACTCCAGTACTTTGGCCACCTCATGCAAAGAGTTGACTCATTGAAAAAGGCTCTGATGCTGGAAGGGATTGGGGGCAGGAGGAGAAGGGGACGACAGAGGATGAGATGGCTGGATGGCATCACTGACTCAATGGACGTGAGTCTGAGTGAACTCCGGGAGTTGGTGATGGACAGGGAGGCCTGGCGTGCTGCGATTCATGGGGTCGCAAAGAGTCGGACATGACTGAGCGACTGAACTGAACTGAACTGAAACTTCTTGAGAGCCAAAGAATTGATGCTTTCAAATCATGGTGCTGAAAAGATTCTTAAGAGTCCCTTGGACTACAAAGAGATCAAACCAGTCAATCCTAAAGGAAATCAATCCTGAATATTCATTGGAAGGACTGATGCTGAAGCGCCAATGTTTTGGCCACCTGATGCCAAGAGCTGACTCACTGAAAAAGACCTTGATGCTAGGGAAGATATAAGGCAAAAGGAGAAGGGGGCAACAGAGGAGGAGATGGTTGGATGGTATCATCAACTCAATGGACATGTGTCTGAGCAAACTCAGGGACATAGTGAAGGACAGGGAAGCCTGGTATGCTGCAGTCCATGTGGTCACAAAGAGTCGGATACTACCGAGCAACTGAACGGCAGATTAGACATCCAAGTTAAAAAGTTAAAATGTAAAAGAGACAGGTTTAGAAGCTTAGAGTTCAGATGTTTGAGATATCACTTCAGGAGTCATCCTCACAAATGTGGTATTTAAAATCATGGCTTGTATGAGGTTCCTTTCAGAGAGAATGTGCACAGAGAAGGAAAAACTTCCAAGGACTGACTCTTGGAGCACTTAAAATAATAACAGTCAGGGAGAAGGGAGAAACCAGAGTGGAGACTGAGAAGGGGCACCAAGTATGTCAGATGAACTAAGGGAGTGGTATTCCGGGTGAGGGGGGCGGGGCGCATCTGAAGAAACTGTTTAAAGAAGGAGTGAGTGACTAGTCAAAATGTTCAGATACAAATGAAGAAATAAAACTGAAAATTGGTTAATGGGTTTGACAACATGGAGGTGGCTGATGCCATTGATAAGAACAATATTAATGGAGTTGTTCAGTCAGTCAAGTCCGAGTCTTTGTGACCCATAGATTGCAGCATGCCAGGCTTCCCTGTCCTTCACCATCTCCTGGAGCTTGCTCAAACTGATGTCCATTGACTCAGTGACACCATCCAAGCATCTTGTCCTCTGTCGTCCCCTTCTCCTCCTGCCTTCAATCTTTCCCAGCATCAGGATCTTTTCTAATGAGTCAGCTCTTCACATCAGGTGGCCAAAATATTGGAACTTCAGCTTCAGCATCAGTCCTGCTAGTGAATATTCAGGATTGACTGGTTTTATTTGATATTTCTGTTAGGATTGGCTGGTTTGATCTCCTTACTGTCCGAGGGACTCTCAAGAGTCTTCTCCAGCACCATGATTTGAAGGCATCAATTCTTCGACGCTCAGCCTTCTCTATGGTCCAACTCTCACATCCATACATGACTACTGGAAAAACCATAGCTTTGACTATACAGACATTAATTAATGGAGTACTAAGGACTCAAATCTGATCAGAATAGTCAAAGGAAGAATGGAAGAAGAGAAAGTGGAGTGTGTGGTCAGGAAAAACTCTTAGCAGTAAGGAAGAAATTAGCCATAATGAATAGCAGAAAACGCGACAATAGCTGGAGGAAATCTCCCTCCTTTTCTCTCTCCTCCCCTCCCTCCCTTCTTTCCTTTTTCTTATCCTGTCCTCCTCTCCTCTTTCCTCTCTCCCTCCCTCCCTCTCTTTCTTAAATATGGGAGATACTACAGTAAAAAGGAAAAATAAGTAAATAAATGCAAGAGAGGGGAGATAATTGCAGAAGTGAGATTCCTGAGAATGTGAGAGCTGAGTTCCAGTGAACAAGTGTCTGTAAAAAGGAACAAGGATGGTTGATCCATTGTAAATGAACAAAGGGAAAGGTTCTAAGGGCCTTTGTATGTGGGTTGGTAGATTTGGTGACAGGAGGATGGGACACCTTGCTTCTGATCGATTTTTATTTTTTCAAGGTCATCAGCTGAGAGGAGAAAGGAGGAGAAAGATCTTGTTAGTTTGAGGAGAGAGGAAAGCAGGAAGTCAATGTTTAGGAGAGTAGAAGAATGATGGGACTAGAAAATGTGATGAGATTGAAGGAGCGACAAAGGGGTAAAGGAGTTTTGGTGTATGTTAGTGGGTGACAGTGATGCTGGACTACAGAGTCTAAGCTGGGAAGAGAGGCACGTGAACACCTTAGGAACGGAAAACCAGTGGAGAAGTAGTTAAGTCAATATGTTTAAGGTGGAGTGGGGTGAAAGAAGTACTGGAATCAGGATACTAAAATGAATGAGATACAAAGATAGATTATGACGGGGACTTCCCTGGTGGTCCAGTGGTTAAAACTGGGGATATCCCTGGTAGTCCGGTAGCTAAAACTCTGTGCTCCCAATGCAGGGGGCCAGGGTTCACAGATCCCTCATCAGGGAACTAGACCCAGTATGCTGCAACAAAGAGCTTGCCTGCCACAACTAAAGATCCCATATGCCACAATGAAGACCAAATGCCATCAAAAATAAATAAGTAAATAAATAATTTTATTTTTTTAATAAAAATATAGGATATGATGGCTAGGAGACCAATGTAATGGATGAGATGTATCTAGAGTGTGTATCTAGAAGATGGTCATTGGATTAAGGGTCTAGGTATGTTTAAAATATGGGAGGAGAGCTGGCCAGTGTTTGAGAAAATAGTCCATGTGTGTGCGTGCTGAGACACTTCTGGATATTGAAATCAGCAAGAGCTATAGCACAGGTAATGACAGAGAGTGTGAACATTTGCAAGAACTGAAGATTGGGGTTTTTTAATTCCGGAGAGGCCTGCAGCAAAGAGGAGTCTCTGGTAGTATTGACTCATGATGTAATCTTCAAAGTCTCTGTGTAGAGACTCCCCAAGAGATCTCTTACAACTACCACGGGAGGCCTGCTCTGCCATGGAAGTTCTGCTCCCACATTGCTGTGGCCTCTGTTGCTGCAGGAGCTCAGCTGCCCTTCCAGCCAGCAGAGCTGCTCATCCAGGGTGTTGAGGGGTGTGTTCTGAGCAGAGTCCTGTCTCTCGCTTGTCTCCATCACCCCGAGGTGAGGCTGAGATACCTGGGTCCATGCTCTTTGGCTGTAAGAGGGAGAAGGTGCACTCCTTATAATTATGAGTAACCAGGAGTGTGGAGGATCCAACAAAAGGTTTGCTTGGTCCCTGAGTGTTAAAAAGAGGGTAAACTTGTAGCAGGTTTGTGCAACCTCTTTTCCCCTAGACCTCATACATTCCTATCAGGATGGCTGAGTTAAGTCATGTTCCAAAGCACCCATTCTCACAAAGAATGTGGAAGCTGTGACTCCCCTCCCATTCAGAGAGTCTAGTCATCACAAAGAGCTCCTCTTTTTTTCTTTTTTTTCAGTTTCAGGCTCTGTCCCAATTTCCTGCAATCTCACTGCAACCTGACTTCAGTGACAACCTTCTCCCTACAACCTCCAAACAGAGACGTTTAAAAAAAAAATCTGCATATACCTCAGTGTCAATGATGTAATCTCTACAAGCTTTCCTTTATTCTCTCCATTTTCCTGATGTCATCCCTTTTTCAGGCTCCTTGGTATTTCCATGAATCACTGGATGCAAATTCATACTTATTCACTGGCAGAGAGGTACACTGCCACTTCCAAAGATGAGGTACACTTGCAGACACCCCACTGTGCCTCTGTTCTATCATATCAGTGATAGAATTTGATCTATGCGCAAACCCACAATCAAATAAAAAATGTGTAATAATAGTATAGGGATCTTCGCAGAGAATAGGTAGAACCTAGGAATATTCCATTTTCTATCACTGTTGATCCAACTGAGTTATAACCAATTTATTCAGTGTGATATAAACTATGGGTTTTTTTTTTTCAATTTTTGCTCCATTTTTTATATTGCCAGTCAGCTCTGTATATATCCCAGTGCATGAGTTCTCACTCAGTCATGTCTGATTCTTTGGGACACCATGGACTGTAGCCCTCCAGGTTCCTCTATCCATGGACTTTCCCAGGCAAGAATACTGAAATATTCTGGAATACTGGAGTGGGTGGCCATTTCCTTCTGCAGGGGATCTTCTCTACCCATGGATCAAACCTGTGTCTCCAGCATTTCCTTCACTGGTAGGCAGATTCCCTATCACCACCAGGGAAGTCCCATATATACCAATCAGTTCAGTTCAGTTCAGTTGCTCAGTCGTGTGCGATTCTTTGTGACCCCATGAATTGCAGCACACCAGGCCTCCCTGTCCATCACCAACTCCTGGAGTTCACTCAAACTCATGTCCATCGAGTCAGTGATGCCATCCAGCCATCTCATCCTCTGTCGTCCCCTTCTCCTCCTGCCCTCAATCCCTCCATGAGGTGGCCAAAGTACTGGAGTTTCAGCTGCAGCATCAGTCCTTCCAGTGAACACCCAGAACTGATCTCCTTCAGAATGGACTGGTTGGATCTCCTTGCAGTCCAAGGGACTCTCAAGAGTCTTCTCCAACACCACAGTTCAAAAGCATCAATTCTTCGGTGCTCAGCTTTCTTCATAGTCCAACTCTCACATTCATACATGACCACTGGAAAAACTATAGCCTTGACTACACAGACCTTTGTTGGCAAAGTAATATCTCTGCTTTTCAATATGCTATCTAGGTTGGTCATAACTTTCCTTCCAAGGAGTAAGCGTCTTTTAATTTCATGGCTGCAATCACTATCTGCAGTGATTTTGGAACCCCCAAAATAAAGTCTGACACTGTTTTCACTGTTTCTCCATCTATTTCCCATGAAGTGATAGGACCAGATGCCATGACAGAATGTGGTCCACTGGAGAAGGGAATGGCAAACCACTTCAGTATTCTTGCCTTGAGAACACCCCATATATACTAATACTCATGGTTAATAGATGGTTGTAAAGTATTTTTTTTTCTCACAGGCACTTACAAATTTCATCCCCCCCCAAAAAAAAGAATAAAAGGTAAAACTTATCATAATAATGATAGACTTAGAACACACACCA
The DNA here is from genome assembly GCF_014754425.2 of Oryx dammah. Taxonomy (NCBI): domain Eukaryota; kingdom Metazoa; phylum Chordata; class Mammalia; order Artiodactyla; family Bovidae; genus Oryx; species Oryx dammah. The sequence continues at coordinate 44,350,635 of NW_024070205.1, read as the reverse complement.
AAGAAAAAAGGAGAAAACAAAAATCATCTACAATGTTACCATCCAGAGATATCACAGAGCTGCTACTATTTCTATCTAGCTTTCCCCTCTGCCTCTATGATTTTTTAAAAATAATGATTATGTAAAATTGTGTGTCTTGCTCTAAGTATAGTAAATGCTAGAACTACAGATTTAAGATCTTATTGTTGATTAATTTGATTGAAATAAATAAACAAGATAAAGTGAAATTACTTTGGCCACCTGATGCAAAGAACCGACTCATTTGAAAAGACCCTGATGCTGGGAAAGATTGAGGGCAGGATGAGAAGGGGACGACAAAGGATGAGATGGTTGGATGGCATCACTGACTCGATGGACATGGGTTTGGGTGGACTCCGGGAGTTGGTGATGGACAGGGAGGCCTGGAGTGCTGTGGTTCATGGGGTCGCAAAGAATCGGACACAACTGAGCGACTGAACTGAACTGATAGTACACATAATACAAAGTATCTGGGGCTTCACTTGAGGCTCAGTGGTAAAGAATCCACCTGCAAAGCAGGAGATGCAGGTCCTATCCCTGGGTTGCGAAGGTCCCCTGGAGAAGGGAATGGCAACCCACTCCAGTATTCTTGCCTGGAGAATCCCATGGACAGAGGATTCTGGTGGATTACAGTCCACAGGGTAGGAAAGAGTCGGACATGGCTGAAGTGACTTAGCATGCACAGGATACAAAGCTTCTACCACTACGGTTTTTTTTTTTTTTTTTTAAGTAATTCTAGAAACCTCCTTCAGAGACTGACCCCTTCCTAGTCTACATCCTCATCTCCAGCCACAAGAAAAAGAAAAACAATAAAACAGAAAATGCAAGCTGACATTTTCAATTTCTGTCCTGCTTCAACATAACGGGAAATTTTCACCTTCACTTCCAGTGACTAAGTGGCCAGTTGCTATGATTGGTGGATTCCATTATGACCCTGAGATGCTGGGTAAAGGGACAAATCACAAATGCCATTCAATAATTCCAATTTTAGTGAGATTTTTATCTCTACCCAGGAGATGTCTAAAAATGATCCATGGGTGATTTGAACTGGACTGGCCAACTTCTATTTCAAAAAGAATTGAAAAAAGGAGATTTATGATGACACAGCCTGCCTATTTTTCCAGGCCAATATTCACAGTGTGTTTCTGATAGCAGGTTGGTCCTGCTGCTATTTCATGCCACAGGCATGCCCTTGCCTTTTGCAAGGTAGAACCACTTCGTGTAGGAAATTAGCTAACCAACTGATTTTGGCAAGAAAGGCACATAAATCTGAGGTATTTATGGCTCACACAAGCACCCACTGTTATGCAGTCACCATGGGGCATCCATCAGTTGCATCCATGTGACTCTCTCCTGAGATGGGATACTCTCTTCTGAGTATGGGATAATACTGGTGCTTTGGTGCCCCACTGGGGGTCCCAGAATTTCAATAATGATAACTTTTCCTCAAAACAAAGAATATATATTTATTTTTTTTAAATGTATGATGATGTCTAAAGCCACATGGTTATACAAACAAAGACATTTTGCATATTCATTTCTGGAATACATGTTGCCCCGGCACCCTTTTTCATTTTCTCCACTCTAACACCTCTTCTTTTAGGCTTATGATGGGAATGGAGCCATCAGATTAAGCATCACGGAGAAAATTGTTCATCTGGTTCATAGGTGCTGAGGCAAAGAGTAAGTTAACTCTCTGACAGATAATGCTGGCTGCTCTTCTGAGATTTACTGTCCAATTTTGCAGTTCAAACTGGATTGGGTAAAGTCTGCATTGAGTTTACTTTGGCAATAGGAAAGTGTCCAGACCTGCATTGCTCAGTTTGTGATTTGAGGTTCTCCGTGCAACAGCCCCGTCTTGCAAGACAGCTTCTGAGAAGTCAAGTGCACAACAGGACTGAGGATGGGCCTCAGAGACAAGTGCCTCTCCTGTCCCCTTCCCAAGCCCGCAGCATGCACAGTTGGTGAGTTTGTCATTTCCAACGATTGTCACAGAGACACAAATAGCAAGTATAAAACTCAGTCTACAAACATAACTGTAGAAGGAACCTAGTCTCCTTTATTTTCCAAGTTGTTTTCCAAATCCCTAGTCAATGCTAATTTCAAGCCCCAACTGATTAGGATTGTGCAAGGCATTCTCAATCAATTTGGAGTCTTCTCTTCCCACTGCCATTACCATCTGGGGTTAATTCTAGTCTCAGGAGATGTGAGTAAAGGTAATGCACTGGGGCAAGGGCCCCATGTAAACTTTGGCTCACACAAGCACCCACTCCATGCAGTCACCATTGGGGCATCCCTCAGTTGCATCCATGTGACTCTCTCCTCTGCTTCTGAGTATGGGATAATACTGTTGCTTTTGTGCTCCACTGAGAGTCCTAGAATTTCTTTTGTGAGGGAAGGGGGGAGGTCCCTAAGCTTTGTCTACAGAGTGTGGTCCTCCCAGGAAAAGTCATCCTCCTGCTCATCTCAACACTCAAGACCTAGTTCATGCTCACTTCCTGTAAGTGACCTCTCTTTGTGACTCCACAGCTCATTTCACCTCTTTTCCCTTTAGTACTCATCTAGCACTCATCATGCAGAGATTCTTGTTTAGCTTTCCACGAGTTATTGTAGAACTTTTTTAGGGACGGGCTCCATCACTTTTCCCTTCACATCTTTATGAAAATATCTTCCTCAGATAAATTGGCACTCCATCTTGCAGCTAAGAAATCTACAAGCTTATGTAGAAGGGTGAAGAGAGGAGGCATGGGTGATGGAGAGAAAATGCAGATGCATGTGGTAGGTTATCAAGATTATGCACGAGCATGTCAAAAACATGCTGTGTATGTATTTTATCTTTTGTAGTACACTAAAACTCCAAGGCAGCATCTCGTGTTAATGACTTTTTATCTCGGCATACAGCCCAATGGATAAATGCATCTGCTCTATGCTGACTCTGTTCCAAATACGATGAAGAAATAAAAAGGAAATTAAAAAGTAAATAAAAATCCTCACCAAAATAATATTTATTCTCAGGATGTTGATTGGGAAACAGCATACACAGAAACTGAAACCAAGAAGGAACCTGTGAGGCCTTCTTGGTGACAGATGACTCCCTCCTCCCCATCACCCCTGTTTCTTATTTGCAGAAAAGCTTTAGCCTCCTGAGTCTTCCCTGAGTTCCAAAGACTACATTTAGTCAGAGAAGTGAACAAATGCTGAAACAAAGAAAAAACTGTCAAACAAGACAAAATAATAATAGTTTAGCCATAAGGCAAAGTCAGGAATGTTTAGCTCCTCCTCAAGGGCTATAGATAATATTCTGAGTCATATCCCGGAGTGTTGGGTGGGTTCTAAAACCCCCACTCACCCAGAAGTTAACTGCATGCTGACCATAAGCTCACAGTCCTTAGGTTGGTTGGAACCAGAAGAAAGATGATCTTAACTCCCAAAATACTACCCGTTTACCTCACTAACAGCCAATCAGAAGAATGTCCATGAGCCAGTCATGTAACCCATGACACTCTCTCTTGTACTGTCTCTAAAAGCCTGTTCCCTGAAAGTCACTGGTGGGGGGCAGGGTGTGGTTGGGGAGTCTGAGCATTAGCTGCCTGTTCTCCTAGCTTGGCCCCATGTTGGGCACCTTGCAATAACTCTGTACTTTTCTTCACCACATCTCAGTGTCAGCAGAGTGTTTCTAATATGACAGGGCAAGCAGACCCAAGTTTGGTTTGGTGAGAAAATGACTAATAGATTAGCCCAAATAATGAACTCTTTTACCACCTATTCATTAGTAACTCACAGCAAATTCCATTCCATTCAATCAGCATTTGTTTCATTTCTACAAGTTGCTTCAGTATTCGACCCTGGTGACATAGAGAAAAATAAGATGTGACTATAGGGTTACATTTCATATGACTGCTTGGAATTTCCTAGCAGGTGGGTTTGTTAAACAGATATAATAGATACACAGGCATACAAGAAACTATTTTTTTAAATACAGTACTTGTTTTTCAAAGAGATACCCTAGGACTCCAACTTATTCCTAATTAGAGAAGGGAAAATATAGGGTATGATGGTTTTGGGGAGACTGTAAGTGAGCTGCAACCTCTTAAGCCAAGAAGCTCATCAAAAAACAAAACATACAACATGATATCAGTTTCATATGTGCTAATATAATGTTATATGTTTGTTATACCTCAATTAAAAACAAACAAAAACTTTTCAAAAGACAAAAACAAAACAGATACTATTCTTCTCAGGTAGTTGACTAAGGACCAATTCTAAGCAGATTTTTGTTTGTTTGTTTATAGACCTATATTTATTAAAGTCCAAGAGTTGCTGCTATTTGAATAGGTCTTACAGAGAGTACATATAAATATTGTTATATAAACTGAGACATTTTTGAAAGCAAAAGCGATTACTACTATCACTAATTATTCTGTGACAACAGGAGGCATAAACCTGGAGTATGGCCACTCTAGTCTTGCAGACTGACAGCCAAAGTGAATGAAAAGAATTTAAGAGCAAACTAAAACACAAATAGACACTGCAGACCCTGGAAACCTCTTTTGAATAAATATCAAGCCACAGCTAACTCAGAAATAGATTCTCCTCCTGTTTGCAGTAAGAGTAAAATAGTCTCCCCAGAAGAATCCCACGAACTTTTCAGAATATTATCCATCTAGTCAACGCTATTGTTCTTCCAGTAGTCATGTATGGATGTGAGAGTTGGACTATAAAGAAAGCTGAGTGCCGAAGAATTGATACTTTTAAACTGTGGGGTTGGAGAAGACTCTTGAGAGTCCCTTGGACAAGAAGATCTAACCTGTCAATCCTAATAGTGATGCCACTATTGCTAAAATCAGCTGCCCACAGCACCTGAGTTCTGCTGGCAAAAGCCCACATCAGTCATTTGCTGATGCCCACACTTGCCGAGAGCTTCTTCCAGGAGCATCTTTTTCTCCTACCTTGCAAACCTTGGAAAGTGCTCTCCCCGGTGATATCCAAACAGATACCTCCTGCCAAGGAAATCTGTAAAATATTGTTTCCAGGCATTCGGTGCCTGTGGTGCAGGGGGCGGGGGGGGGGGGACTTAAAATGACGGGGAAGATACGGAGATACATAGGTGAAATCGAGCCCACAGGTTACGCGACAGACCAGACTTTTTCCCCAGCACGGTACTTTCCCCACCATGGTTAACACCCTGACCTATGACCACCAGTGAGGCAGTGGTAACTCAGAACTCATTGGCTTGGGTCTCCACCTGCACCCCATTTCAGTTCTCTCTGAGAATTCAAGTGAGCTCTCAAACGGTTCTCCCCGCTCTTCGCTCCTGGCCCCTTGCTGTGCAGCCTGCACGGCCACTAGGGGGCAGCACCTCCCCACTACCACTGCAGCCGGTGCCTCACCCCGGGCTAGTGCCCTCCGTCTCCCATAGCTGCAGACTCAGGTTTCCAAACGATGCCTCCAGTCTCACTGTCTTGAGCCCAACCAAGGTTTTTCCTCAAGTGATGATGGCTCTTTACTGAGTCCTCCACTTCTTCCCCGCGCACCAGGCAGTGTTTTCAGGTCTCTAGGTCTCATTTATAAGAAAGAGTTTCTTCAGCTTGTGTTGAATAATCCTTTGTTCCTTGTAGGTAAACTGATTCATGGGCCGGACTTGGAGGCAGACACCTCACTGCCTGCTCCATCACTCACCCTAACCTCTGCCCCTCAGTGTACAAGCCAAACTTCCCTCTCTGAGCTCTTTCCCAAGTGAAAATCAACTCATGCAAAAGACACCAGTTCACTGCCAACTCTGACATTTCATGATATTTATTGTCTGAACCCTTAGGCTCAGAAACTTTATCCTTATCCAGTGCTTCGATGAAAATTTTGGACATCGCTCTTTGTCCAGTGTCTTTCCTTAGAGTCGATTCTTAAAAATGGAATTACTCCTGTGAACTTGAAACAAACAAGACTGCCAGATAGTTCTCCAGCAATGATGGGTTTATTTGGGATCAGCAGAGGGTTACAATTCAGGGTCTGCAATTATGATGGGCCATGTGCAAGTCCCCAGCAAGGCAAGGAGAGGAGAGCACTCTTATGGAGAAGTAAAGGAAGCTGGGAGTGCTATCATAGTCTGTCACTTTGCTTTGGCTGAGTCCTTGCAGGAGAGGAAAAAAAGTCTCTCTTCCAGCTGGACTCTGCAATGGCTGCAGGACATGAGAGCTCCCCCTGCTGGTTTCCCAAATCGATTTAATTGAGGTCTCTGCTAAAATTTTCATGACGTATAAAAGAGAACGAACATTTTTAAGATTTTGATACAAATTGTTGGCACATTGCTTCCAAAAAATTTTACCAGCTTATGCTTCTACAAGCCAGTAGCAGGGCCACTACTTCTTGAACCCTGGCCCACCAAATGTTCTGCTGAATGTTATTTTATCTATCCATTTACCTATCTAGCTATTAAATGTAGATACTTGTCCATATTTTATATATGTGAAGTATGCAACATATTTATATCTATAACTATATGTATATGAAATCAGGATTGCCAGGAGAAATATCAATAACCTGAGATATGCAGATGACATCATCCTTAAGGCAGAAAGCGAAGAAGAACTAAAGAGCCTTTTGATGAAAGTGAAAGAGGAGAGTGAAAAAGTTGGCTTAAAACTCAACATTCAGAAAACTAAGATCATGGCATCTGGTCCCACAACTTCATGGCAAATAGATGGGGAAACAATGGAAACAGTGAGAGACTTTATTTTCTTGGGCTCCAAGATCACTGCAGATGGTGACTGCAGCCATGAAATTAAAAGATGCTTGCTCCTTGGAAGAAAAGTTATGACCAACCTTGACAGCATATTAAAAAGCAGAGACATTACTTTGCCAACAAAGGTCCATCTAGTCAAAGCTATTGTTCTTCCAGTGGTCATGTATGGATGTCAGAGTTGGACTATAAAGAAAGCTGAGTGCCGAAGAATTGATACTTTTAAACTGTGGTGTTGGAGAAGACTCTTGAGAGTCCCTTGGACAGGAAGGAGATCTAACCTGTCAATCCTAAAGGAAATCAGTCCTGAATATTCATTGAAAGGACTGATGCTGAAGTTGAATCTCCAGTACTTTGGCCACCTGATGGGAAGAGCTGACTCATTGGAAAAGACCCTGATGCTGGAAAGATTGAAGGCAGGAAGAGAAGGGGATGGCAGAGGATGAGATGGTTGGATGGCATCACTGACTCAATGGACATGAGTTTAAGTAAACTGTGGGAGTTAGTGATGGACAGGGAGGCCTGGAGTCGCAAAGACCTGGACACGACTGAACCACTGAACTGAACTGATACATCTATATCTGTGGGCTTTCCCAGGTGGCACCAGTGGTAAAGAATCCCCTGCCAGTGCAGGAGACATAAGAGACATGGGTTCAATCCTTGGGTCGGGAAGATCCCCTGGAGGAGAAAATGGCAACCCATTCCAGTATTCTTGCCTGGAGAATCCCATGGACAGAGGAAACTTCCGGGCTACAGTGCATGGGGTCACAAAGACTCACACATGACTGAAGTGACAGCACACACACGCTTCTATGTCTATATTGATATAATTTCCCTCAGGCTACTGTGATCACCATATTGAGTGAATTGTGACTCAGTCCTCCCTCTCCTATACACATCATCACGACTCTCAAACACCAAACTGTCCAAAGCTGCAAGGAAAGTAACACCCCCAAGATATTTGTTTAGTCAATGGTACTTGTGACGATTTTAACTGTTGATTAAACTCAAGGTATTCTTCCAGAGGCTGTAGGAGTCTATTGCTAAGGAATAGGTTAAGCTGTGAGCGACCCAAAATCCAAAATCCACATTCTGTCCAACAAGAAAGAGAAAGGAACAGTCATGTTTCTTCTTCCATGGAGATGCTCTGCAGTTGTATCACTTACAACTTATTGCCCAGAATTTAGCCACACAGCCAAGTTCAGCTCCAAGGGAGGGTGGGAAACGCAATCTTTTTTCCATGTGATCATTTCTCCAGCTAAAAATCAGAAGAGTGAAGTAAAGAACAGATACCAAGGAACAAATAGATATTCCTGTCCCCGAGGCGTATTAAGTATAATATATGATGTTTGTTATTAAATGACTCAACAATTTACTTATTTCCTGGAATGACTGTGTTCCTTCTTTACAGAGAAAACACAAAGCTGTGGATAAAGCCTATTGCTTCTCTTTCCTTTAATTATAGTCTGCTTTTCCTTTGACATAGATTATAGTTTCAGAGATATCCTGCAAATTCATTTTGGACTTCAAATGGCTGGAACTTTTCATGCTTTGTTCTCTTTTCCTAGCCCAGCTTCTCAGTCTGGCATTAGCTGATCTGAGAAGAAACATTCACATGCAGCAGGTGAGTTGTGAGGAGTCTGGAAGCTTGCTTCCTATCCTTTCCTTGAAAAAAGAAAAACAAAAATGTGCAAAACATCTGGAGGCAAAGAAAAAAGCTAAGTAAGAAAAGAGACAGTGAGTTTCTTTAATATGCATCTCAAGCTACAATGAATATAGCTTCCATTATTCAAATAAAAAAAAAACTAATCTGGATAGGCCAAGGAGCTTTAATGGAAAGAAATACATCAGTGGACTCAGAGTAATTTACAGAGATGAGATTTCATCATGGTACTGTGTGTATATTATGCATCTCACCAATGCACAACAGCACAAAAAAAATGTAGTTTCATAAATTACTGTGATACAGATTTTACAGATCCATGACATTAAATGAAAAACAAGACTAACCTGAACAACGGATGCTGGAAGTCTTGAGCCCTTTCTTAGCATCAGTAACCACTTAGCAAATATATCTTCTGCTGCCCGATTGGTTGGGCCAAACTTCTCTAATTTTGAGTTCATCTTTATTTCTAGTTCTCTCATTCCTCTCCTGAACCACATATACATACAGTGTACTCTGCTCAAGAAATACTTTCTAAATGAAGCAATCTGTCTGTAGTTGAACTCAATTCACATATCTATACTGATTGATGGCTTATGTCTGAAGATTGCATGCATCTTGAAAAAAAATCAATATATTACTTCACTTCTCCTAGGATGGCTATAAAAGCAAAACAAAACAAAAGAGAAAGTAGCAAGTGATGTGAGAATGTGGAGAAGCTGGAACCTTCATATACTGCTGGTGAGAACGTCAAGTGGAGAAACCCCTGTGGAAAACAGTCGGTTGGTTCCTCAAGGAGCTAAACATAGAGTTACCATATCACCTAACAACTGTGCTCTGGGAAAAGCTGAAGACAAGGGCCCAAACACACTTGTATACCAAAGTTCACGGCAGCATGACTTATAATGGGTGAAAAATTAAAACAGCTCAAGTGTTCAGCAACAGTTGAATAGATATACAAAATGTTGTATATAATACAAAGTAATATTATTCAGTCATAAAAAGGAATGATATTCTGATACATACTATAATATGATAAACCTTGAAAATGTTAAGTGAAATAAGACAGACACAATAGGACAAATATTATATGATTTCATTGATATGAAATATCTATAATTAAAAAAGGGAAATTCATAGAGCTAGAAAGTAAATCAGAGATTAACAGGAGCTGAGGGAATACAGAATGGAGAGTTATTGCTTTAATGCATACAAAATTTCTGTTTAGGGTGATGAAAAATCTGTGGAAAAAGATAGTGGTAACGGTTCCATGATGTTGTGAGTGTAATTAATACCACTGAATTGAACTCCTAAAATGGTTAAAAATTACATATTCTTAGTACATATTTTACCACAATTTAAAAACATCAATTGCTTTGGGCTTTCATATTTAAAATATACTACATTCTATAGTTTACGAAACGTGATAATTAGCCCTCACAATCCGGGCAAACAGGGCAGAATATTTACCATTGCCTGCTCCCCTGCCCCACCCCTGCTTTAATGATGATGAATTTGAAGTTTAGAGCAATCCTGAGGTAAGTTGCAGAGACAATCTGCAGATACAAATCTCAAAGGCTGGTCTCCTAGGGGCTCAGTTATTCCACGGAGAGTCGATCTTCAGATTCTCCCAACCGAGTTGTTGCCGTAGGCTTTTAGCCTCTCGTTTATGACTGGTCTCCAGCCCACTCCTCTCTTTGAAGATCTGACCACTGGACTGAATGATTGTTAAAGGAGTGTCAATTCAGTCAAAACATCCCTGGAAAGAAGTTCAGTTTATACCTTCAGAAGAGGCAGAAGAAAGAAGATACACAAAAAATCTAAGGGAGTGGATGTGATATTTCCTAAAGCTGGGGCAAAAGTTGAGTTAGCTTGGAATACTTAAGACATCCTGGGAACTGCAGATCAAAGTCCAACTCTCTTAGGGTTCTTTAGAGCCATGTCACTTCATTTGATCCTCACAGCCAGGAAGGGAGAAGTGGAATACGAATGTTTTCTCCATTTTACAGAAGAGAGAAGGTTAAGTGCTTGACCAAGGTCATGGAGTCAGAGGGGACCAAGAGGAAAATGGACTCAGGTGCCCTGACTTCTAGGTGAGGACTGTTTCCGTTATGCTGTAGCTTCCTGCTTCCGAGAGGCTCATACCCAATGCCCAGGAATGCCACGCAGAGGACTGCTGTTACTATTCTAAGTTGTGGGGGTGGGGGGAGAGGCTGATGCAGTGAGTACAGCCAGGGGTGGAATGAGGGGATGCCATCCTGCCATCATGGATATGGAGTCCTTTTTATGACTTATGCCATTCCAACTGGCACAAACAAGGCACAGCTGAAGATTAAATGTCCTGAACATTGTTAACCCATTAGATTTCTTGACACCTTCTCCCAGAATTGTCTTTTTATATTTGCAGTAGTTTCTGTTTATCGATGGATATGAGATGTCCTCTCCCTTGTCATTTGTCAGGGAGCAGGTACTCTCTTGTATGCTTTGGGAAGGAAAAAAACGTCCTTTCAGTCCAGAGCTCGAGTTGCCAAGAAAAATCTGCTTTACCCCTACCCCTTCCTTGGTTGCTCGATTGGTCCCAGCCTGCCTGGGACTTTCCCAACAGAACGTCCTGTGTCCTCCTTTAAACCCAGGACAAACTGGGTTGGTCATCCTAATGTCACCTCATTTCTAGAGCAGCTCCCTGCCAAATCCATACCTCTTCCGTTTCTATTGTTGTTGTTAGTCACCAAGTCCTGTCTGACTCGTGACCCCATGGACTCTAGCCTTCCAGGCTCCTCTGTCTGTGGGATTTCCCAGGCAAGAATACTGGCGTGGGTTGCCATTTCCTTCTCCCGGGGATCTGCCCTACTCAGAGATCAAATCCACGTCTCCTGCACTGTGGGCGGATTTTTTACTGCTGAGTCATCTGTGCTGTGCTTAGTCACTCCGTCATGTCTGATTTTTTGCAACCCCATGGACTGTAGGCAGTCAGGCTCCTCGGTCTGTGGGGCTTCTCCAGACAAGAATACTGGAGTGGGTTGCCATGCCTTCCTCCAAGGGATCTTCCCAACCCAGGGACCCAACCCAGGTCTCCCACATCACAGGCAGATTCTTTCCCATCTGAGCCACCAGGGAAGCCCAAGAACACTGGCGTGGGTAGTCTATCCCTTCTCCAAGGGAATCTTCCAGACCGAGGAATCAAATCGAGGTCTCCTGCATAGCAGGCGATTCTTAACTAACTGAGCTGCCGGGGAACCCACTGAGTCACCTGGGAGGCCTAACTTTTGCAAAGTTGAACTTGACAGAGCAGTAAGAGTCCCCACGAGACAGCCAGGACCGAGGAGGGCCCTTTCCAAGAATCTCCCTACTTAGGCCCCATAGTATTGCTGGAAGGAGTTCCCTCTTCCTGCTCCTGAGGGTGATGAATCAGATCTGGCAAAATGCTCTGTCCACACTAGAAAGACATTCTGCGGCTCCATCTACATCTAACCAAGGCAGATGGACTGGTGAACTCAGCTTGATGGCCTTTTGCTTGGTGGGACAAGGAGAGTCCCCGTGACTGTAAAGGACAGACATTCCCGTGTCCTGGGCTTCCTGATGGGAGACTTGAGAGCCTCCTGGGAGTGGAAGAGAGTGGCTTTGGCTGGTTGGAAATGAGAGGAGACCACGGGGCCACTCAATCCTGTCAGCAGGAAATTAGGACTATCCCCTTGCCACCAGGGAAGATGTTTAATGTTTTCAGAATAGAACACCCTAGTAAAGCCAAGCAGGAAGCAAATACCTCCTACGTCAATCAGTCTATGAGAAGATTCGGCACAAACCAGTTTGTCCTTCCTTTCTCTTGGCAAAGTAGGTCTGATGACTTTGGCTGGCTCTGCTCAGGCCAGTGCGGCTGGCAGGTGGTCCCAACTGATTAGATGCAATGCTGCGCTAGCCCAGAGGTTAAAACACTTGCTCAGATACCCCCTTCTCAGCAGTTCCTATTTTCTTAGGACAGAGTTCTCAATTCAGGGCTTTCTGCCCTGTCCCAGAGTATTTGCTGCTGCTGAATTTGTTGTTTTAGGGCGTGATGATTTGACAGCTCCAGGGCGGGGCGGGGGGCGGGGAGGGAGGGGGGGCCAGGAACATCAAGTAGCATATCAGCTTCCCTGTCATGCCAGAGGGGCTTCCATAAAGGAGAAGATGAATTCACTGCATGTGTGCAGGGCGCGGGGCTTATGTAAGCTGCAGGCAGCAGCGCACAGAGGAGAACAGAAGCCAGGCGGGGGCAGGGAGATCTGGGGAGGCAGCCCCGCAGTGCAGATGCCGGCTTGCAAAGCTGCGCCTGGAGGTGCCACAGGACCGTAGCGCTGCAGTGAGGGGATGGCAGCAGGGGCGGAGGAGGGTTTATGAGCTTCTAGCCCCGGGGCTGGGAGGCAAAGCCCTAATTTGGCAATGCTTAGGGTGGGCAGGGCTGGAGGTGGTGGGAAAGCTGCCTTATTGGGGCTTGTTTGCGACAATACGTGGGGGTGTACAGGGAAGGGAGGGAGCCGAGGGGAGAGGAAATGGCCAGAGGTCTTGGAGCTGCTTTGCAGGAGGAGGAATTAAAGCAGCAAGATTCTTCCTTATGATCTCAGCTAGACTCCTCCGCATCTTTGAGTCTCCTAAACCGTGGCCCACAGCTGCCCACCCCAGCACCTAGTACCTCGGAGAAGCTCTGCCGGAGTCATCGTGTTTGGGGACACAGGGCAGCATCTCAGCTGAGTAGGCATCTCCATGTTGCACCAATCAGGTGGTTGCATCCCACAATATTTGAAGGTTTTTTGGTTTTTTTTGCTTTTTCTGTACAAGGTACCAGGCAAGGCCTTTCAGGGTATATTTCTGCCTTCTAGGTCTTGAGAGATAATGGTAACAAATAGGAAAGAGGCCAGATAAATAAAGCACAGGGTTGAATATGGTACCTGAAATTCTTAAGGGAGGTGCCAAGTGTCATATGCTTTTTTCCTGTAGGTTCAAATACCTAACAGCTTTCCTTCCAGCTGATTTTCTGCTTTGGAGGAACAAGATGTGAGTTATTTTGAATGATTGCTGTAAATCTGATCAGGTTGTCAACAGGAGACAAGCTGTAGGTACATTTCAGCTTGTATTCAACTTCAGTAATAGTCATTCTCTTTGCTCTGGTAGAGGAAGCTGGCCTTTAAAGTCTGGCAGACCTGGGTAGAGATCTTGGCCCTGTCATTTACTTGCCTTTTGTTATTAGGCAAGTAACTTAACTGTCATTTTTCTCATCTGTTAAGTGGAGTTAAATAAATAGTGGTTAAGAGTTCAAGCTCTGAAGTTAAACTGCCTGGGCTTGAATACAGAATCCACTGCTTATGAGCTGTGATCTTAGGTGAGTTGTCAGGAGTGACACCTCAGTTTCTTCATCTGGAAAAAGAGGACAATAGTATCTACCCCATAAGTTTGCTGTAATGATTAAATGTGATACTATATGCATAGAGTTTAAAAGAGTGGCTAATAAAGAATAAGTGTTTTATAATAATGATGATCACAACAATAATTTTATCACAAGGTTGCTGTGAGGTATAAATTTGACAACATACACAAGAGTACCTGGAAAATAAACCTGAATACATGTGATTGTCTCCTTCCTTTACTTATGATGTTAGGAAACAACAGAAAAGCCCTTCTGTACTAACACTCTGAACTGCTTAATTAAGTCTGATATGGGGAGATAATTTTTCTTTTTTCACTGCTATTGCTTTCCTTTTAAGAAAATGGAAACTGAAGTTGATAGAGGGAGTGATTATTAATACGATATAATAGCTCTTAACATTAAATACAGGAGTTATGCTAAAGTACAATTTTCAAAAAGGTTAAAATCATGATTCATATGCAAACACATAATGAATAAATTTCGAACATTTTATTTAACCCATCTATTAATTAGGGAATGAGTAAGATGCTAAAATCTGTTCAAAGGAGAATTTGAAGAAACACACATGGAATCAGGAATGCTGAAATGAATTTGCTAATAAACATAAAACTGGTTAATAGCCTATGGTGGTTAATAGCCTATGGTGCCATAGAGTGTGGGCTTTCCAGGTGCTAGTGGTAAAGAATCCGCCTGCCAGTGCAGGTGACATTTGATGTGAGTTTGATCCCTGGGTCTAGGAGATCCCCTGGAGGAGGGCATGGCAATCTATCCCAGCATTCTAGGAGAATCCCATGGACAGAGGAGCCTGGTGGCTACAGTCCACGCGGTCACAAAGAGTCAGACATGACGGAGCACACAAGCACGAATTCTCAGAGCATGGCCTGGGAGCCCTTAAGTTACAATCCCCCAAACTAAACTCCTGGGCATTAAGTCATTTAAACAACCGATGGGCCAGACTCTGTCTCATCTCCTCTTTTTGGAGGTGAGTCCAGCCAGTTTCTCAGAGACACAAGTGAGAGGAAGGAAGCTCAGAGAGAAATGGCCTAGAGTAAGTGGCTCTCAGTCTGTGCTCCTTGGTGATATGGTACATCTACTCTAGAGGTCCTCTTAACTCATGTGTTTGGAGAGCCAGGGAGAAGTAAGAGAAAACACAGTGGAATCAACTAAATCAGATTTATTCATTGGAAGACAAGGAGATATTTTTTCTCTTTTCTTTACTCAGGCCACATCATTAAGCCTAATTAACAGAAAATGTAGAGGTTGCTCGGAACGAATTTTTAGTTGTCATTATCCAAAGACAGCAATCAACATGCAGATGAGAGTTATCTCTATCTTATCATAGGAGAGGAATATGTATTCTTGTTAATAAAGGAAAAACAGCAAGTGGATATTTATTGTGGCTTCTCCATCCACTGGTAGCTGATAGTGTTGGGGGGACCAGGCAATGGATGCAGAGCCAGGAGAACATTTTGTGTGCTGAACTGATGCCACTCTGTATCAAATGCTGCTTTCTGCCAGGAGGGGCTAAGTGCTGCGTTGATGTTCTCTTCTCACTCTACTGGAAGAGAGGTGAGGACCAAGGATCTGATTTCTTTGCCTTCAACCCCAGCCTGAACAAAGGTGAGCAGCTAAGTGGCTTTTCCCGAAGTATGCCAGGCCACTGGGATTTTTTAACCAGGACAGACACTTCAGGGCATTGCAATTTGGCAGCATGAGAGATCCACTCTCATTCTGACCTTCACTCTACATAATTAGCGCCCTTCCATCTAACTAAACAGAGAAGATCTGGGGCAGCAGAGGACAGAATTAGCAATAACCCACCAGGAGATGGGAACTCAGCTTGAGGAGAACACCTAACTGTAACCTACATGAAAGAAACCAAGTCAGATGGAGGCAGAGGGAAGCCTCCTTGATCTGCACTTGTCCTTGTGTTCCTAAAAAATCGAAAAATGACCCTTGGCAGACTCCCGTAACAAACAAATAAACCAGGGATGATATTTCCAGAGCTCCTCCTTCCCTGACAGGAATAATAAAGTAATCGTAGGCTGCAGCTGCTGCTGGGGCACTGCTCAGAGCTGTTTCTAGCCATTCCTGCGGGAGGGGGCGGGGTCAGGGGGAAGCCCCCGAAACCCCTCCTCCCCCCTCCCAGGCCAGCTCCGCTAAATTTAGCTCTCCCAGCATGTGCAGGGGTCTATATTTAGTACCTGAGTCAGAGTTCAGCATTCAATTCATCAAGCCATGTCATCCCTTCATCCAAGGAACACAAGGAGAAAAATCTTTCCAAAAGAAGCACTGGCTCTCTACTAAGGGTGGAAGCCGTTCTCAGAATGGGGGATTCACTGAGCCAAAGGGGTTTTCTCCTCACCCAGATGGTGTGAGGTGCCCTTGAGAGTGCTAGGCATGGAGCCAGGGTGTGGTGCGTGGTTGCAGAGGGCCAGGAGCAGTGGAAGAAGAGAGAAAGAAGGATGGCATGGACAGCAGCCCTCTGCTCGCATTCTGTGCTTGTTGACATTCGCAGGCAGATGGGTGCAGACATTAAGACCGTACTTAGATGTCACCTCTTAGCAAGAGCTTGCCTTGAGACCCCTCAAAGTGGATTAGGAGCCCCTCCTCTGCACACAGTATTTCCTCTGTCACACCTTACAGCAGCCACACCCCTCAAATAAATCACCTGGGATGTTGTTCAAAGACAGGTTTCCATCTGGTGTATCTGGGGCCTGAGATCTTGTGTTTTTAATGAGCTTGCAGGGCAAGACCGATAGGGCAACAGGGGGCACTGCTCTGGGGGCAAAGGTGATATCAGGCTAACTAACTGGTAGCAAACCTAGATATTGCCTCCGGGACTGAGCTTGTATTCATGGATGAAGGCATAATAGGTGGGGCATCGGGAAGGAAGGAAAGTGGTAGGTCTTCATTTATCCAACCCGTCTGGACCACCATGGTTAGAGATCAGTGGTATTGCATCAGAGTGAGGGAGGGATCCTAGTATTAATATGTGGAAGAGAAGGCCTGTGCCCATGGGTCTCAGTTCAGGCTCTGAGTTGCTCCTGTTCTTCTACCTGGAGCCCTCTAATCAGAACAAGCAGTGTTGCAGGGGTACCTCAATGGGGGGCATCAAAACACAGTTAGGACCAGTGTGCAGGGATCTGAGTCTTCCTGCTCCCGATGGGCCCAAGAGTTGGATAGTTAACTGCCCTCATGTGCTGGGCTGTGCTAGTTGCTTCAGTCGTGTCTGACTCTTAGTGACCCTGTGGACTATAGCCCACCAGGCTCCTCTGTCCACGGGATTCTCCAGATAAGAATACTGGAGTGGGTTACTGTTTCCTACGGCAGGGGATCTAACCCTTGTCTCCTGCACCACTAGCCACCACTTAGGATGCCCCACTGCCTCATAGTGTAATCCAACTAGGAGTTGGGGTAGGCTTCAGGTTACTAACAACAAAGAGTGGTGAAAGGCAAAATACACCAGACAATGAAGGAGATGATTTAATTCAGGCTATTACAACACAATGGACATTCATTAATAAGGAATGTCTCACCAAAGGTTTGATGAAGAAATCTTAAATAATAGCGCCAAAAGTGTAGGTTCTGAAAGAAGAAAGGGATAAATTGGACTTCAAAATTAAAAGTCTTTGTTAAGGGACTTCCCTGGTGGTCCAGTGGTTAAGAATCTGCCTTCTAGTGGAGGGGACCAGGGTTCAATCCCTGGTCAGGGAACTAAGATTCTACATGCATTAATTGAGCCGATATCCTACAGCTAGAGAGAAGCCCGAAGAAGCCCAAACACCACAAATGGGGAACCCTGCATGTAGCAACAAAGAGCTTGAGTGCCACGAGGAAGATCCCATGTGCCACAACTAAGACTGGATGCAGCCAAATAAATAAATTTTTAAAGTCTTTGTTCCCAAACATGAAACGCATGTACACCCATGGTGAATTCATGTCAATGTATGGCAAAACCAATACAGTATTGTAAAGTAAAATAAAGTAAAAATTAAAATTAAAAAAAATTAAAAAATAAAGTCTTTGTTAAGACTTTTTGAAAAGACCCTATTAAATGGATGAAAAGATAAGCTACAGACCATGGAAAAATATTTGCCAATCACATAACCAACAAAGGACAATGATCTAAAACATATAAAGAGCTCTCAAAATTCAAGTGAAAAAATAAGCAATCTGATTAGAGAACAGGTAGATGACATTAAGAAACATTTCACCAAAGATGATGTATAAATAGCAAATAAGCACTAAAAAAAATGTTCAACATCATCAGCCATCAGGCAAATGGAAATGAAGACTATGATGGGCTATTACTATATACCAAAAAGAGCGGCTAAAATAGAAAATAATGACAATACCAAATCCTGACAAGGATGCAGAAAGTCTGGCTCTCTCATATTTTGTTGGTGGGAAGATACACCCACTCTGGAAAACAGCTTGGTAGTTTTTTTTTTTTTTTAATATGATTATTCTATGACCTGTCAATTGCACTCTGGGGTATAAACACTCTGGGATAAAAAGATTATGTTCACACACACACACACAATTAATGTCTCAAAGAAAAGGAAGGAAGACTTGGCATTGTAGAGGCAGATGAATGAGAATCTCAAGGAAGGGTCTAATTTCAGAATATTAACAATATTGGAGGACCATGTGGTTATCTTCCAAGGAGTAAGCGTCTTTTAATTTCATGGCTGCAGTCACCATCTGCAGTGATTTTTGTATATTCAAAAGCAGAGACATTACTTTGCCGACTAAGGTCCATCTAGTCAAGGCTATGGTTTTTCCTGTGGTCATGTACGGATGTGAGAGTTGGACTGTGAAGAAGGCTGAGCACCGAAGAATTGATGCTTTTGAACTGTGTTGTTGGAGAAGACTCTTGAGAGTCCCTTTGACTGCTAGGAGATCCAACCAGTCCATTCTGAAGGAGATAAACCCTGGGATTTCTTTGGAAGGAATGATGCTAAAGCTGAAGCTCCAGTACTTTTGCCACCTCATGCGAAGAGTTGACTCATTGGAAAAGACTCTGATGCTGGAAGGGATTGGGGGCAGGAGGAGAAGGGGACGACTGAGGATGAGATGGCTGGATGGCATCACTGACTCGATGGACGTGAGTTTGAGTGAACTCCGAGAGATGATGTTGGACAGGGAGGCCTGGCGTGCTGCGATTCATGGGGTCGCAAAGAGTCGGACACGACTGAGCGACTGAACTGAACTGAACTGATGTGGTTATCTACTTTAGAACCCCAAAAATGTTCAGCACTAAAAAAAATGTTCAACATCATCAGCCATCAGGCAAATGGAAATGAAGACTATGATGGGCTATTACTATATACCAAAAAGAGTGGCTAAAATAGAAAATAATGACAATACCAAACATCCCAACATTTTTTTAGTGTTGAACATTTTTTTTTAGTTTGGAGGAACAAAAGAATGGAGGAATTTATTAACCTTTAGTGTTTTATAGGAGCACAAAATTCAGGTAAGTTTTAACTGTGTCAGAGTACAAGGTGATTGTAGGTAAGTGTGGTGTGGAGATTACTGTGGGATGGCATAGGCCATGGATGAATCAGAGCTCAGACAAGCGCTGTGGACCAGTGTTGCCTGGAAACAGTGATACTGTGGAGCTGACTTGAATCTGCTCTCATGAGTTAACTTAAATATATGTCAATATTGCAAACTGACTGTTAAATCATTGGGAGTTTGAAAGTGGCCATAGTAAGAGTATTTATACCTTGAAAATTGGCAAATACTATAAATCAGCTTTCTTTCTCTATCCACTCATCTAGAAAGCTGGTCATTGCACATTTGTCAGCATCTCACTTTCCAGAAAGCCTTGTGGAGGAGACAGAATTTGAAATATATGTTAAAAGTTGGGAAGTTATATTTCTCCTTCATGATTCAGTGCCAGAAAATAGAGGGTTAAGACTTGTACCCCCTAAACTCTTAAACTAAGTACCCAGAGTTGAAATAGAAATAAATTATGCATTAAGTAAGGGCATATGATCTGAATAGGAATTTTTATTTTCATTTAAATGGAACAGACTTGTCCCAGGAAATTTGAGACATATAGATACAGTACTTAGGTGCCATTCTATTATCTAGAGAATTCTGTCCAATCAGATATTTTTGAGCATCTATAATCTAGTGATGGAGAAGGCAATGGCACCCCACTCTAGTCCTCTTGCCTGGAAAATCCCATGGACAGCCTGGTAGGCTGCAGTCCATGGGGTCGTGAACAGTTGGACACGACTGAGCGACTTCACTTTCACTTTTCACCTTCATGCATTGGAGGAGGAAATGGCAACCCACTCCAGTGTTCTTGCCTGGAGAATTCCTGGGACGGGGGAGCCTGGTGGGCTGCCGTCTATGGGGTCACACAGAGTCGGACACAACTGAAGGGACAGCAGCAGCAGCATAATCTAGTGAATTATATCATGAGATTTCTAGTACCTTCTGAATTGCCAAAGCAAGATTACTTTTGTTTCTTACTGTTTAACTCTTGTATATTTTGTGTTTCTATAACTATCTTCTAAAAAGTATGTACAATTACATCTATCTCTTTTTAAAGAAGAAAGTTGATATGCTGCATTATTAAAATATAGCTAATGACATATTTCAGTATAGGCATGAAGAAAAATCCATGTTATGTCACATTAGAATAGAGTGTTCAGTACTTCTGGTGCATTTCTCTTTTGAAGGTGGATATGCCACTAGTCTTATCCTTTACAGTTCAGTTGCTCAGTCATGTCCAACTCTTCATGACCCAATGAACTGCAGCACACCTGGCTTCCTTGTCCATCACCAACTCCCAGAGATTGCTCAAACTCATGTCCATTGAGTCGGTGATGCCATCCAGGCATCTCATCCTCTGTCATCCCCTTCTCCTCCTGCCTTCAATCTTTCCCAGCATCAGGGTCTTTTCAAATCAGACAGTTCTTCACATCAGGTGGCCAAAGTATTGGAGCTTCAGCTTCAGCATCAGACCTTCCAATGAATATTCAGAACTGATTTCCTTTAGGATGGACTGGTTGGATCTCCTTGCAGTCCAAGGGACTCTCAAGAGTCTTCTCCAACACCACAGTTCAAAAGCATCAATTCTTCAGTGCTCAGCTTTCTTCACAGTCCAACTCTCACATCCATACATGATCACTGGAAAAACCATAGCCTTGACTAGATGGACCTTTGTTGGCAAAGTAATGTCTCTGCTTTTCAATATGCTATCTAGGTTGGTCATTACTTTCCTTCCAAGGAGTAAGTGTCTTTTAATTTCATGGCTGCAGTCACCATCTGCAGTGATCATGAGCTCCTTATTGCCAAATTCAGAGATTTTATTCAGGAGATGTTAAAGAGGAAGCATCTTCAGTCTTGGTGATGTAATTGATTGATTGTGTATGGGGGTTGAGAAAGAAAAAAAAAATAGAAAGATTCAAATGTTTCAGTGCCCAAAGACTGAATGTATAGTGCAGTGTTTGCCAAGATAGGGAACCAATGAATCAGTGAAGTTGCTCAATTGTGTCCGACTCTGCAATCCCATGAACTGTAGCCTACCAGGCTCCTCCATCCATGGAATTTTCCAGGCAAGAATACTGGAGTGGGTTGCCATTTCCTTCTCCAGCAGATTGTCCTGACCAGGGATCGAACCCAGGTCTCCCTCATTGCGGGAAGATGCTTTAGTATCCAAGCCACCAGGGAAGCCCAAGATAGGGAAAGCAAGAGGATTTGGAACAAATACATTTAACACATGTCTGCTGAAGAGCATCTTGGGGAACGTTTACAAGCTTCTTATAATTCTTATGCTCTCTAATAACCTACTATATTTCAATAGTAACATGACTTAAGGTGCCTTCATTATGGTTAATCATGGGTATACGTTCATTATGTGTATACATCAAATAATACATGATTAAGAATGAACAAATGTGAATCTGCATGCTAGTAAAAACATTCACAGTAGTTAACCTTGAGTGATAAACTGACTTACTGAGTTATCAGCAAGCACATGGAGTTCCCTGAATGCCATATAATATGTTTTAGTATGACCTGAGCATTTTTAAGCTTCTATTTTGTGATGAAAAACTTTAAATAATGAGTTTATTGATTGATGCTTTAAAATAACAATGGAAACCTGACATTGCTGTTTTTAATAAAATAAATTGATTGGAATCTACTTTTGAATCTTTGGGTTTTGCATACCACCAGTTTGGAAACATTGATATTCTACATTGTGATAGAGACTTGACGTTAAATTAGAATATGTGCTCCAGAACTGTAATATTGAAAACTATTTTTTTAAAGAAAGAAAATTCATCCAGAATTGACCTCTGCTTTAATTTACTAGTATACGTTTGCTACAAATTTGGTATTGATTTTTAAAGTACATTAGCTTCTTCAATGAGTGTGATCAGTATTACTGAAACTTTGAAATCACATTGATCACTTTATTACCTTTGATTTCTACCCCCGTTACCAACAGGCTTACCTGCATTGAAGCAGTATTTTCCTTGTTTCCTGCCTCATTGCAGTGTATGTTCTGCCTCTTGTCAGAAGCTGCCTCTTTCAACTGAGCCTCCAGGTTCTCGTCCCTTTCTGCTTCCTCTGGGGCTATAACACTGTCTCTTTTTAGTAACTACCTCTTCCTTTCTAGTAACTACCCTTAACATAAAAATATGTTCACATCTACTCTATCTTATGGAAGAATACCCACTTAAGCCTAAGCTACCTGCATCTACTATCTTGTTTTATTTTCCTTCTATTTACTGGAAATGAATGGGCTTCCCTGGTGGCTCAGATGGTAAAAAATCTGCCTGCAATGTGGGAGACCCAAGTTCAATCCCTGGGAGAAGATCCCCTGGAGAAGAGAATGGCTACCCACTCCAGTATTTTTCCCTGGAGGATTCCATGGACAGTGGAGTTTGGCAAGCTACAGACCATCGGGTCACAAACGGTTGGACATGACTGAGTGACTTTCACTGTTTTTTGAAACAGTAGCTTATTCTGGCTGCTTTCATTTTATCATCTCTAATTAACTTTTCAGCTCATAAGGTTTCTGCTTCCATTACTCCCTTGAAACTCCTTGCTAGGTTTATTTCGGTATCACTAAGTTTTCAGGCCAGTTTACCTATAGTAAAAAGGTTAGTTTTTCCTATTCCCCCCTCTGAAGCTGGAAGCCATTGGAGAGTTATAAGTAGAAAAATGACACTATGTAACTTATAGTGTATCAAGGTCACTCTGAAAGATGCAAGTGTAAAGACAGGGACACCAATTAAGATGCTACTAAAATAGTATTTGGGTGCTTCCCAGGTGGCTCAGTGGTAAAGAATCCGCCTGCCAATGCAGGAGATGCAGCTTTAATCTCTGGGTCACGAAGATCCCCTGGAGAAGGAAATGGCAGCCCACTCCGGGATTCTTGCCTGGGAAATTCCATGGATCAGGAGCCTGGCAGACTGAGGTTGCAAAAGAGTCAGACACAACTTAGCGACTAAACAGCAACAGCAAATAAAACAGGGAATCCTCACCACAGATGTGGCATTTAATTCTATGAGACTGGAGGAGATCACCAAGGGAGTGAGCACAGGTGCTGAAGCTATCTGAAGGCCAAGCTCTGGTCCTGTGTAGCTGGGATGCCACGGATATAAGAAAGAACTAACAGAGGAGATTCAGAAGGAGGAGTCGATAAAGTATATAGGGAACCAGGAATGATGTTCAAGAAAAAAAAAAATTCAGAAAGGAAAGCATGATCCTTAGGGTCAAATGCTGCTGTTAGGTCAAGTAGGATGAACTGTGAGAATTAACTCAAACACCTCTGAGGGTGTTTGTGTGTGTGTGAAAGGGACTGAATATATTGACAAGTGCAGTTTTTAAGGCATGCTGAGAACAAAGGTCTGATTGGAATGAATTCAAGAGAGCATGACAATAGTGGCAGGGAAGAAAATACATTTAGACAGTTTCTGATGACCATTGCTATAAAGCGGAGCAGGGGACCAGGGCAGTAATTGAAGGCAGAAGTGAGATTGACAGATGGGCTTAAAGTGAGCTAAACAACACTGTGTTTGTATACAGATAGGAACATTTATTATGTGGCAAAGAGATGAAACATTGGAGGAAGTAAAATCCTTGAGACGGTGCCAGGGGATGGGACCCACAGCACAATATAGGTGTTGACTTCAGCCAGGACCATGGATAGTTCATGCATTGACACTGGAGCTGAGATGATAGCTCATAGGCAGAGCTTCCGTGAGATTGTTGGGCAGGAGCATGTGGACGGTCTTTTCTGGTTGTTTCTAATTCTTACAGGAAATAAGAGGCAATGTCATCAGTTGAGAATTAGGGGAGTCGCTGGAAGTTTAGGATAGGAAGAAAAGATATGAAATTCTTGTCAAGGAGAGAGGGGGGCTGAATGAACTAGGGATAAGAGGATGGGAAGGGTCCCAGGGAGCCTCAGGTAGGTCAGGGACCATTCATTGGCAGTGATACCAGTTAGCACGGGTGTGTATTTTCTCTGGTCAGGCTGAAGGCTCAGGGAGGAAAGGGTTCACCCTCAACTCCCTTCATTTTCTCATCTCTTTATTGCAGCACACACACATACAAAAAAATTCTTGAGGCTCTTGGCTGTTTGTTGCAAACTCTGAGGTGAATTCCGGATGAGAACTGTGGGTTAAAGAGAGATGGAGCTTTCTCTGGAATGTCTGTGCTTCCTGCCAGTCAGCATTCATTTGGCAGGCCAGCCTTTGACTGAACTGGTATTTTAAGCATCCAAATGTATTCTAAGCCAACCTGGCAGCCATTCTATGCAATCCACGTCACTGCCCTTTACACCAGAGGAGACTTGGGGACCTTTGGAATCCTCAGTCAGCAGAGCCTGCTCTGCATTTCAGTGGAATCCATTTGCCCAGGGACACTAATAGACTGGATTCAGAAGTGGGTACTGAATTGTCATGAAAGGGAGGAGGGGCACCAGGGAAGGAGGCAGCTGGGAAGGAGTGAAGTTTAGATAGAATTTAAATAAAATAGACTTCAAAGAAAATGTTCTTCCTCTGACCTCCACCTCTGCTAAAAGCTGCACAAAGTAAATGAGATAGGTGGTGAGCCCGTAACCTAGATTTGTGGATATGTATTGATGCCCTTCTCTGTAGGCTGTGAGTGATGATTTCATTAATATCTGTAAGGTACTCAGAACGGTATCTGGCAGATAATAAAGCTCAATATGTATGAGAAAACATAATAATAATACTGTTATAATACTATTATTTTTTATTATGCCTTGACTCAGTTCAGTTCAGTCACTCAGTCATGTCCGACTCTTTGCAACCCCAAGAATTGCAGCATGCCAGGCCTCCCTGTCCATCACCAACTCCTGGAGTTCACTCAAACTCACATCCATCGAGTCCGTGATGCCATCCAGCCATCTCATCCTCTGTCATCCCCTTCTCCTCCTGCCCTCAATCCCTCCTAGCATCAGAGTCTTTTCCAACGAGTCAACTCTTCGCATGATGTGGCCAAAGTACTGGAGTTTCAGCTTTAGCATTATTTCTTTCAAAGAATACCCAGGATTGACCTCCTTTGGAATGGACTGGTTGGATCTCCTTGCAGTCCATGGGACTCTCAAGAGTCTTCTCCAACACCACAATTCAAAAGCATCAACTCTTCAGTGCTCAGCTTTCTTCACAGTCCAACTCTCACATTCATACATGACCACTGGAAAAACCATAGCCTTGACTAGACGGACCTTTGTTGGCAAAGTAATGTCTCTGCTTTTGAGTATGCTATCTAGGTTGGTCATAACTTTCCTTCCAAGGAGTAAGCGTCTTTTAATTTCAGGGCTGCAATCACCATCTGCAGTGATTTTGGAGCCCCCAAAATAAAGTCTGACACTGTTTCCACTGTTTCCCCATCTATTTCCCATGAAGTGATGGGACTACGGCTGAGCAATTTATTTCTGCATCTTTTTCTAGACAACAAAGAAAATCTTATTTAAATGAGGAAAAAAAATTCATAGATTGATTAATGTGGTTCTTATACAAGGATGACATCCCCATCTCTGAAATACAACACAAATGTGATGTGAAGGCAATACTGAGAAGTGGGAAGGTGTGGGATATTGAGCCAGAGATGACTTAGCTAGCTTTCGCTTAGCCAAGTCACTTAAATTTCCAAGAACATTACTTTTCTGACATGTAAAATGGAGACCGTAATAACTCATCCTTGATATTACTATTGGGATTTAATAATCAATAGATATAATTGTATTATGAATATGGTGGGTATATAATTTATATCCAACAATGATATCTGTGATTATTAGTAATTTTGGTGGATTCCTTAAGTGGAAAATATCTTTCCTCTTCTCCATGTACAGAAATCTTTTTACCTTTGCAGGACCAATTTGATGCCAGCCTCCACAGAAATTCTAGTCCAGATTCTCCTAATCAGACCTAATCTTGTTTCTTCTGGCTTCTTACTATATTTTATATTAGTTCCCCTTCCTTGCCCCAATTCATCTTGAAAGTATTTTTCCTTGCATATTTGTCTCTTAAGCTAGATTAAAATTTTTTTAAAATATATCTCTGAATCTCCATCCCATTTAGCAGAAAGGCTAGAATGTAGTAGGCATGTAAGAAATTTTGTAGAATTCATTGAGAGTTCTTTCTAATCTTCAAAGCTGAAAAACTGACCTACAATTAGAAGAGGCTTCTTTCTCTCTTTTCCCAAATTTCCCATATGAGAATTTGGAAAACAATATAGAGTAGTGGGGAAATGTAGTCAGTAGACCTCTTATGGAATCTCATTTCAGCAATCATATAGTATATTTCCTGGTATATCATAAGCATCAAATAGTATGTTATCTGTGATTATTATTGTCATTGTAGGTATTATCACCATAATCAACATAGAGGCAGTGTCTGTCCTGCTTATAATCTAGGTAGGGAAGGAGGACACAGATGAAATGCCACCAGAGCACGGCACCAGACCAATATTTACCAGCCCTCACTTGATCTTGGAGCATTAGGACAGCACAGCTGACTCCAGTCAAGAACAGATCACTCTCCAGGCATGACAGAAAGGAAACAAACTGTTCCTAGGTGGCTTACGCTGCTTCCTGCACTAGCTGATCCAAGTGATTAGAGCAGATAAGTGACCAGTAAGGGCAAGCCAGAAATGGATCCTACTTCCATGCCAGGGATAAGAGAGCAAGTTATAAAAATGTACACCTAAAACTCTGAGGACAAATTAGCCATTCGATTTCCAGCGACTGAAAGAGTCTCAGATTCATTGTAGGCAAGTAACTGCAAGGGAAGGTCAGCCAGAGAAGGACCTCCAAGTCACTTAAGCTGCTCAGGGGCTCTTCTTGGCCATATTTTGATGTTCATTTTATTAGCATCCTAGAAGAGAGGGACTGAAGCTGTAGCACATGTGGCAGCATGGTGTCACAGAAAGAAAAGGAAATTCAGTCCTGGATTTATTACTTACTGGCGCAGCGGCTTTTGTAAATTACTTAATCTCAGTGATTTTCAGTTTCCTGAGGATTTAATCCCAGGAAGATTAAACGTGATGTAACATACCCATGCTCACTAACTGGGAATGTTATCATTGAGGACTTTATCATTGAGAAGCACCTGATCTCTTTCAAATTAGAAAATAATAATCAAAACTAACCATAAGCATAAATAAATAAATAAATAAAATAAAACCAGTTAAAATATTTTGACTACTTCTAGTTTGGGACATGAGCTTCCTAGACTATTCCAGCCCTAGATCAAAACCTTAGGAGACAGTAAATTGGCTTTGTTCTATTCTGGGTCCAGCTTCTATACCCCCAAATTCTTAAAATTATTCTTAGGGGCAGTGAGCTGGGGCGTGGGAAGACATCAATGCCCACTGTTCCTGCTATAGAGAAAATTGCTCAAGGGCACATGGCCCACTGATGGTGGGTTAGTGATGTCATCTTCCTACACAAAGGACATTATTAATATCACAGTGACTCATACTGTGACTTTTCAGGCACTTGCCGGAGGGGAGGGGTGGAGATAGATCTACCAAAAAACAGGAGGAACGAGGAGATGGACTGAGATTTAGTTGAAGTATTTTAAGTGGGGAATTTGCAGCCTCTTTAGCTTTGAGATGCAAGAAACATGGAAGTCACATGAATAGGAGGAAAGAGGGAAGCTGGAGAGGGAGTTAGAAAAGGCAAAGGGGAGAGACCAATAAAGAAAGAGGGAAGCAGGAAAGAGGAAGGAAAAGGTGGGCTGTGGAGGAGGTAGAAAGCACATGTTATTATATAGTTAGGATTGAAAGGATCAAGCTATGGAGACAATCAATAAAACAAGATTAAATTTGTAAGATACATCCAGAGATTTAAAGAAATCCCAGGAAGGAGTCAGGAACATCTAAGTCAGTGGTTTTTGAGAATGTGATGAAATCCGTGGAAAGAAACAAAACATATATGTTCCAAGTGTTATATATAGTTTCATGGAGTTCATAGATTCCCTAAAGCCAATCCATGATTTCTCCTCCTAGGAGAGTGCCTTGAACATTCACATATATTATTTTGAGACAATGATAGGGTCTGGAGCTTCCTCAGGCAAGTCTGAAAGTCAAACATAGAGTTTATGAATATTACCATTTTAGTTTCTTTTCAACTGCATAAATGTTATTTGTTCGAATCTAGCTATGATCATATTTATTTGTTTATTCAATATACTGATTTTTTTTTAACAGGACATTTTGCTAGATCTTTTTAAATGATCACTAGTAAATAATCCAAGGGTTTGGGGGGCAAACAAAAGAGAAGAAAATGGCCTTAAATAATAAAGTTTACCTTTTGAGTGTTAGGCTCTTTCATGCTGGAAGAAAGAAGTCCTTTGGTCTTTCCTCAGGTAACAAGATTTCTTTTAAGTGTACACAGGGAATTAAGGAAAATAGGAGTCACATTGCATGGGCCTCAGGAAGGAAAGGAAGCATTAGAATGCCAGACCACACAGAGACTGTTGTTCAGGAACTGGGTCATTTAAGGTTTGGTGTAACTTGAGCAATCTGGGCTCCTTGTCCACTCAGCAGCAGGCATCTGTTAATTTCTGTCCTAGTGTTTCTCTGTGCTGGTGGCTCTGCTACCCTTTGCCTTTCTTCCTGTTGCCACCTTCTTTCTCCTTAACAGATTCTGCCTGTTCGGTCCTTTGCCTTGCTGTTCCCTTTGTCCACGTTTTCATTTGTTTGTCTGTTTCCTTCCCCCCATTTTTAAGTGCTAACGTTTTTAAATGTGCCCCGAGTCCCCCAGGAGAGTTGCTAGTGGATTCATAGTCACCTTCACCCCTGAAAGATCTTTCCTGGGCACGTTACAGCAGCTTCTCCTGAGACATGGGTCCACCCAGGTCAGTCTCTGTGCCGGGATGTCATCATCACGTAGTCAGGAACCTTCAATCAATTTCTTCTTTGGTACAATACCTATTGGACTTCATAGGTTTGCAAAGCTGGACTCTCACATCCATCACATAGTTTGACCCCCCTAATAATCTTGTGAGTAATTATTATTAGTGTGGCCATTTTACACATGAGGAAACAGAGAGTCAAAGAAATAAAGGTGAAAACTCCAGGTCATTCAACTAACAAATGGTAGACCACACTTAATTCCAGGTTTTCTGACCCCAAAGTCTTTCCAGGCACCAGTCTAGAGGAGAGAAACTGGGGGCAAGGCAGGAGGAACAAGTAAGAACTAATGTGGGAATGAAGTAACTGTTTTAGAGGAGGAAAACATTGGTTGGGTGTGGGGGAAGGAATTGCAAAGATTGAAAACTGGTGGTTTAGTCACTAAATTGTGTCCGACTCTTGTGACCCCACGGACTGTAGCCTGCCAGGCCCCTCTGTCCATGGGTTCTCCAGACAAGAACACTGGAGTGGGTTGCCATTTCCTTTCTTCTCAGGGCATCTACCCGACCCAGGAATTGAACCCAGGTCTTCTGCATTGCAGGCAGATTCTTTACCAACTGAGCTACGAGGGAAGTTCAAGCTTAAATACCAAAATTAGACTTGGACTATATCTATGAGGTGCCAAGAGATGGCTAGCGTCCAGTTTTTGTCTCTTCTCATCCCTTTTCCTGAAAGGGGTTAGTATAATTATGACTTGAAGAGGAGTGTGGGGAGGAAGACCTCCTGGAGCCCCAAGTTCCCTTTCCAGCTTGTACATTTCAGGGGCCAAAATACCTTAATACCTATTTAAGTCAATCTCTTTGAAATGTGATGTGAAGTCAGCACATCAAAAAAATCCCTAATGTCTAATGTGAAATAATTTATCAAGTTACCTTTCCTTTTAGAGAAACTATAACAGCTGCAAAGAGAAGCAAAAGATCCTAAAAGAGAAACAGGTTAAAGCAACATTTGCAGAAAGCCTCATTGGGTAATGGCAAGGGGGACAGAGGTGGGAGTAGGCAGGGTAAAGTGAGGGGAAGCAGGGACAAGATCTTCAAGTAGTGTCCACAGGTACTGGGACATGTATTCTTTCATTGATTCAAAATAAAATTTGATCCATGACAGTGTTCCATCATTTGGCATCACATAAAATGTTATTAATGTGAACCTCTGAGAAGCAATTAAATAAAATTAAAAAGTTAACATTAGAGTCTCTCACATTGGAAAGGGTTTGCTGACCATCTACTGACAGGAAGTTGTGTTGAGATGCATTAGTCTTTTAATTCTCTTCTTATCAATGCATTTATAAAGAAGCAGGGTGCTTACTGCTCTAAATGCCAGCAGCACTTGCTGCACCTCAATTTTCTCAATTAAAAAATTTAGACTCCAACCCACTGTAATCAGCCGATTCAGTGATGTTTTTGTTGGTTCCCGGGTTATCCTATGAAACAGTGCTTGCGAAATGGGAGGTTCTTAAGGCTTCTTTAGATTTTAACCTTTCAAATAAAAATAAGTGGTTCAGAAGAATCAAATGATCTCTTTTGTCCTAAGCTTCTTGTTTTGATAGCTGACCATGCTTGATGAAATTTTCTATTAAATGAGAATTATTCTAATTAATAGGAGAAGATTTTCTCTTAGACTAAATAATTAACACCAAAAGGGCAGAACAAATGTTTGTGAACCGTGGTTTTGCACTAAGTAATTTATGTATCATATGACTTGTCAAGTTTTGGTTAAGGAACAAACTGTTCCAGGATCCAAACTCTTTTTTTCAAAATTGAGACTTCCCCTCTTCTTATCCTTCCCTAAGATGTATCTTATAGCTCCTGTTTCCCCAGTGGCTCATTGGTAAAGAATCCACCTGCCAATGCAGGAGACATGGGTTCCATCCCTGATCCAGGAAGATCCCCTGGAGAATGGAATGGCAACCTACTCCAGTATTCTTGTCTGGAAAATCCCGTGGAGAGAGGAGCCTGGTGGGTTTCAGTCCATGGGGTTGCAAAAGAATCAGACATGACTAAACAACAACAACAATAACAAATCTTATAGCTCATCTTCCCCTTGAAGATTTTTTGACATCCTCCATACCTTAGGGTTTTGTTCTAGTACTAACAAATAAAATTTCAAGACCATTCTCTTATTCTTATCCAACCTCTTCCCCCCCCCCCCAATTGCTGGTTCTTTTGATAGGATGTCTGTTAGATATCCTTGTAGAGATGGGGAGTGGACAGGTCAATGTTCTGAGTTCAGGTGAGGGGTCTGTGCTGGCACCATCCATTCCAAAGAGAGGAAGTGGATGCCTAAATAGATGGGACACGATTGCCACTCACTCCGTGAAGTATTGTTATTTGGCTTTTGTGATGTCATTCTAGCATCCTCTCGGCTCATCCCAGTTTTCCTGGAAGACTTCGCTTCCCCCATCAGCTCCTTTAGTGGTATTCCACAAGGTCCTTTCTTCTGTATTTATCACACTCCTAATGTCCTTAACCACCATTCTGCTCCATCACATAATACTCTGACACTCTAATTATTTATCTGTCTCTATCAGCTGAGCTCCTTAATGGTGAGAACTGTCTGCATAGGCACCTAGTAGAGCATCTGACTATGGTGGGCATTTAATGAGTGCTTGAGGAATGAATGAAAGAATTTATTCATTTAGTCTCTTGTCCTACAAAACAAGTAAAACCCAATCATGTTTGCCATTGCAGGAAAGGGTCATGGTGAATAAGAACAGGAGGGTATCTTCCCATGAGATAATATTGTAAAAATGATAAGGTACTCAGGCTAGTTCCCAGGATCTCTTTTACTCAAAGTAGGACAATAATTATACCATTTCATCTACATCTCGCACTGTGCATATCATGGTTACTATGAGAAATTATACATAGAATTCTAAGCCACCAACTAGGAAACGTTTGCTATATAATTTTCCCCTAATTAGCAGTCTCTCCACTGTTGGTTCTGTTCTTAGTGTTTTATTTTGTTTTAACTACATAGCTATTTCTTTGATTCAGGCCTTTATCCCTAATGCACGTAAAGTCATGGATCAAATGTTGAAGACAATCAGATGAAAGACACTAGGACAAAAGGCACAGGACTTAATGCTCAAATGCCCTAGAGAAATCTGAACAGATCCACTGAGGAGGAGAAAATACATGAGAAGGAAGGCAGTAGATGAGTAGGTGTTTGCTGAAAATAGACCTTTATCTAGATCCTCTCTAAACCTAGAGAAAGAGCAGAGATGGCCAAAGTCAGTGTTGGAGACCTAGTTAACAAATGATGGATGATAAATGTGCGTGTGTGAGGGCATCAGCATGTCTCTCATGGGATAGAATCAGCTGTTTTATGGTGTTTTAGAACTCCTTGCAGAAAGCCGCCTAAAGGTCATTTAACATTATTTAACTCCTCAGCTAAATTAACTGTACTTTCTTCTCAGCTATACTTGAAAGCTGTGTCAAGGTAGAAGCCTGTTCTCTCTAGGGGAAATCCCACTTACTTTGCTGTGAAGCAATGAGAAGCTCTCAGATTAACTGTTCCCTTTCGGTGTCAGGTGTCTTCTAGAAAAACAGGTTGTTTTTGAGAGTGCTTCCTGGCCCAGCTCCTGGGTGACCTCGGATACACAGTAAGCATAGTGACTCTTCTACAGAGTATTAGGATAGCATTGTGTGTGTGTGTGTGTGTGTGTCTGCATGCACACAGTGGGTGGTGGGTGAAGTACTCTCTTGTCCTCATCATCAAAATTAAGAGGGACAGGAAAAATCTGCTTCTAAATTTGAAAAAGTGAGTATTAAACTTTATTCCAGTGCCTGTCTACAATAACGTAGGGCAGCTTCTTCCTGGATTCTATCTGTACAATACCACAAGTGTGCATGTGGGGTTGTGTCCAGCTCTTTGTGACCCCATGGACTGTAGCCCACCAGGCTCCTCTGTCCATGGGATTTCCCAGGCAAGAATACTGGAGTGGGTTGCCATTCCCTTCAGGGATCTTCCTGATCCAGGAATTGAACCCATATCTCCTATGTCTCCTGAATTGGCAGGCAGATTCTCTACCACTGGGCCACCTGGGAAGCCTGTACCATGCCACAGAGAAGGTCAAACTACTTCTCTCTGATTTCTCCATCAATAGGCAATGTTATACCAGGCTCAGAAATTACACTGCTTGTCACAGGGGTTTCCTTTCCCCCTGTTCTCAGAAGGGAGTTCAGACCTGTTGCTTGTCAGATGCACGAAGGAGGGTGGTCCCTTCCCACCTCAGGCTGATGCCCAGGAGCTGAGCTGACTGGGAAAAAACAAGCAGTTAAGATGCTGAGAACTGACTGAAGGAGAAGATACTCAGAATGGCTGAGGATGCACTCAGCTTGCCTAGTAGTCATATTCAGATATTTGAAGAGTCATTGTATCATATAGAAGAGCAAGAGTAGAGTTATTATTATTGCTCCAAAAGCTGAGCAGAGGGACCGTTGCCACAGCTGTGGCAGTTGCAGGGAACAGATGGTGCCGTATAAGAAATCACTCTGTCAGGATTGCTGCTGACATTCTAGCGGGCTTTCTGTGTTTAAACAGAGATGGGATGAGCACCAGCAGAGTGGTTGGTGGGACCATCCTGGCAAAGGAGGACCTCAAGGCTTCTAAGCTCCTTCCCCTTGTCTTGTTTTTCTTCCCTTTTCCTTTGGGTACCTTGGAGATTGTTGCTGTCTTCTACCTTGCGGGAACTAGAGTGGAGCATCTTACATGCTCTGAACTCTGATGGTTTGAGTTTTACAGGCATGGAGTGCTACAGCTAGGCAATGCATCTGGGGGCTTTATTATCTTTAGTTTTGAACAGTTCAATTTTGGGAGCATTGTGTACTTTCCTCCAAGGACATGGTCCTTCCTAGTTGTCCTGGAGGTGACCTGTGGTGACAAGGTGTTGTCAGTTGCTCCTGCCTCCTCTTTCCTGGGCTCCCCCTTCTTGTTTGCCCAGCACCTGCCTGAGGAAATGAGCAGGAGAATGTATTAAATAAGTGTTTGGCAAATGGGAGGCAAGGAAGCAGGGTCAGCCCTTCCCTGTCCAAAAAAAAAAAAAACACAAATGTTTTTCTAGTCTAATCCACTGTGGAGGAAACTGAGACTATTCTTAGCAGCGTTCTGCATCCCCTGTGTGCTCAGTGTGGGTGGTGAACCATGAACTATGCCCCTGCCCTATGGTGCTCAGGGTTCTTCCTGGAAGCCTGTGCCCGGGGAATTTTGGGCAGCTACTTGTGTGCCAATGACCAGATCCACCTCTCCCGCACACTGATTGTACTCCCCTGGTTCAGGTTATCCAGCCCCAGGACGTTTATCAGTGTTTAGCAGCGAGAGTCCCGATTCCTTTGAAAAGTGCCAAAGCTTCGTCATAACAGGGCTTTGTGCCCACTCTCTCCTCTCTCCATCCCTGGGAAGTACGGAGATCCCATCTCCTATCTGGGCCCTTCCAATAGTGAGAGTCGAGTTAGGTCATTCAACCTGGGAGACATAGTCTCTGTTCCCACGTTGCTTGAATGCCTTTCAGTAGGCCAGCCCAGCTGGGCTGCTTCTACACCTAGCTGAGGCCAGTGCTTCCGCCAAACGATGGGCAGAGTTGGCTAATCGTCGTGTCTACACCATCCTAACTGCAGTGCAGAGCATCTACTGCTTCGGGTTCCAAACATATTCTAGAAGACATAAGAAGATTTGAGTCCTTAGTGTAGCTCTTAAGAAAGAGGTGGTCCAAGTGCAAATTTGACAGTTGAAATAGGGTACTCAAAGCCCTGTGCACTGGGACAACCCAGAGGGATGGGGTGGGGAGGGAGATAGGAAGAGGGTTCAGGATGGGGGGCCACGTGCATCCGTGGCTGATTCATGTCGAGGTATGGCAAAAACCAGCACAATATTGTAACTTAATTAGCTTCCAATTAAAATAAACAAATAATTTTTTTTTAAAAAGAAAGAGATGGTCCAGGTATTCTCTCTCTCACACACACACAAAGACACCTGAACAAATACACTCACACTTATAGCAGGTTGAACTCTCACTGTCTCCCAGCTTTCTTTCCTTCTTGCCCAT
This sequence comes from Oryx dammah, assembly GCF_014754425.2. Classification (NCBI taxonomy): domain Eukaryota; kingdom Metazoa; phylum Chordata; class Mammalia; order Artiodactyla; family Bovidae; genus Oryx; species Oryx dammah. Next base: position 44,315,354 of record NW_024070205.1, on the reverse strand, counting down.
TCTTCTCTTGTTTCTAGAAAATAATGACATTAGCAAGTACTAGTAGTAGATGTTTAGATGCTAAGTTGTGTCTGACTCTTTGAGACCCCATGGTAGCCCACCAGACTCTTCTGTCCATGCAATTTCCCAGGCAAGAATACTGGAGTCTGTAGCCATTCCCTTTTCCAGGGGATCTTCCTGATCCAGGGGTTGAACCTGTGTCTCCCACATTGTACGAGGATTCTTTACCTCTGAGCCACCAGGAAGTGACATTAACAAGGAAGGCCGTCAACTTCATGTAGCCTGATTTTAAAGAACTAGGGCTTACACGCCTGAATGGACTGTTGATTTGATATATCACTTTGACATTTAGAGAACCAAGTCTTGCAGTGAAAAGCGGTTTGGGTAAGATGAGAAGGCATTTGGGAATGAAAGCGTTTGTTGGTGAAGATCTGAACCTTACTTTATGGAAAGGAGGTTTGTGGTTGAGGAATGACTTTTCTAACAAGGGGTGAGAGAGCTAAGTTTCATCTCATATTGGAAGTGGTACAAGTCACACCAGGGCACTCAGGCCCAGAGTTACTAATAATTTCCTAACGCCTACTTCTGAAAAGTTTGTTATTTGTTTTGTTTCTCTTTGTTTTTTTTCCTTAGCTTTCAATGTTTCCTGAAAGTGAAGTGAAAGTCTTTCAGTCATATCTGACTCCTTACGACCCCATGGACAGTATAGTCCATGAAATTCTCCAGGCCAGAATACTCGAGTGGGTAGCCTTTCACCTCTCCAAGGGATCTTACCAACTCAGGGATCAAACCTAGGTCTCCCACCTTGTAGGCGGATTCTTTACCAGCTGAGCCACAAAGGAAGCCCAAGAATACTGGAGTGGGTAGCCTATGCCTTCTCCAGTGAATCTTCCCAATCCAGGAATTGAACCAAGGTCTTCTGCATCGCAGGCAGATTCTTTACCAATGAGCTATGAGGGAAACCCTAATGTTTCCTGAAACAACCCTAAAGAAACTTCCAAAAGTTATAATCATTTACACAATGACAACAATAATGATTGTGATCACTCGCTATATGACAGGCAGTGCATCAAAGAGTACATTGTCATCTCATTGAATTCCCACAATGCACGTGGGGTAGATACAACTGATATCCCCAAATTACAGATTGAAAAAAAAAAAGGGTCTGAAGAGGTTAAGTGCATTCCTGAGGTCACACTCCTAGTTAGTGGCAGAGCAGAATCAGACATTTTGATCTTCCAAATTTCAGGCCAATGCTCCTTCCATTTATTACATTTTGGCTATTGTCAGTCTTTCTAGGTACGGAGGAGATGGTGGTAGCCTTGAAAATTTTTCTAATTCAAGAAGACACTATGGAAAGGTGCTCTAGCTCTGACTTCTTCAATGGCAAGGGAGATATTTCAAAACAATGGGGGTTTTCATAAGATAAATGACTTCTGAGACTAGTGAACTCATTTATTCAACAAATACTTATTGAAAACCTATTATGTGAAAGGCATTATTTGAGGAGCTGAAGATACAGTGGAGAAAAAGTAGATAATTCCCTTCCCTTATAAAGTTTATATTTTACTGGGGAAAAATAGAATAAGTATTTTTTTAAAAATTATATAGAAATTAAAATAAGTCAGTGGGGTCAGTGGGGTACAAAGGGACTAGGAGACAGTAATTTTTTTTTTTAGAAATTGATATGTTGATTTATCTGGAAAAAACAAAGGACTCATAATAGTCAAAGCCATTTTTGAAGAAGAATAAAGTTTAAGGCTTTTTAACATTACTGTATTTTAAGACTTGCTATATAAAGTTGCAGTAATCAAGACAACATAGATTATATATATATATATATATATATATATATATATATATATACACAAAGGGCTTTCCTGGTGGCTCAGTGGTAAAGAATCTTCTTGCCAGTGCAGGAGATGTGGGTTTGATCCCTGAGTCAGAAAGATCCCCTGGAGAAGGAACTGGCAACTCACTCCAATATACTTGCCCTGGAAATCCCATGGGCAGAGGAGCCTGGTGGATTACAGTCTACAGGGTCACAAAAAGATTGGACATGACTTAGCGACTAAATAACAACACCTAAATACATAATGATATATATCCATGATAATAGACTAGTGTCCAGGAATAGAGCTCACATATATATGGTCAATTCATTTTTGATAAAGGAGGCAAAGCAAGTCAGTGGGGAAAGGATAATCTTTATAACAAATATTGTGAGAACAACGGATATTTATATGTCCCCCAAATCCTCAAATCTTACCTCATATTAAATACAAATATAAACTTGATATGGATCATCAGAGGCCTAAATGTAAGTGTTAAACCTGTAGAACTTTTAGGTAAAAAGCTAGAAGACCATAGTGACTGACCTTCAGTTCAGTTCAGTCGCTCAGTCGTGTCCGACTCTTTGCGACCCCATGAATCGCAGCACGCCAGGCCTCCCTGTCCATCACCAACTCCCAGAGTTCACTCGGACTCACGTCCATCGAGTCAGTGATGCCATCCAGCCATCTTATCCTCTATCGTCCCCTTCTCCTCCTGCCCCCAATCCTTCCCAGCACCAGAGTCTTTTCCAATGAGTCAACTCTTCGCATCAGGTGGCCAAAGTACTGGAGTTTCAGCTTTAGCATCATTCCTTCCAAAGAAATCCCAGGGCTGATCTCCTTTAAAATGGACTGGTTGGATCTCCCTGCAGTCCATGGGACTCTCAAGATTCTTCTCCAACACCACAGTTCAAAAGCATCAACTCTTTGGTGCTCAGCTTTCTTCACAGTCCAACTCTCACATCCATACATGACCATAGGAAAAACCATAGCCTTGACTAGATGGACCTTAGTCAGCAAAGTAATGTCTCTGCTTTTGAATATGCTATCTAGGTTGGTCATAACTTTTCTTCCAAGGAGTAAGAGTCTTTTAATTTCATGGCTGCAGTCACCATCTGCAGTGACTTTGGAGCCCCCCAAAATAAAGTCTGACACTCTTTCCCCATCTATTTCCCATGAAGTGATGGGACCAGATGTCATGATCTTTGTTTTCTGAATGTTGAGCTTTAAGCCAACTTTTTCGCTCTCCTCTTTCACTTTCATCAAGAGGCTTTTGAGTTCCTCTTCACTTTCTGCCATAAGGGTGGTGTCATCTGCATATCTGAGGTTATTGATATTTCTCCCGGCGATCTTGATTCCAGCTTGTGTTTCTTCCAGTCCAGTGTTTCTCATGATATACTCTGCATATAAGTTAAATAAGCAGGGTGACAATATACAGCCTTGACATACTCCTTTTCCTATTTGGAACCAGTCTGTTGTTCCATGTCCAGTTCTAACTGTTGCTTCCTGACCTGCATACAGATTTCTCAAGAGGCAGATCTTGTGGTCTGGTATTCCCATCTCTCTCAGAATCTTCCACAGTTTATTGTGATCCACACTCTCAAAGGTTTTGGCATAGTCAACAAAGCAGAAGTAAATGTTTTTCTGGAACTCTCTTGCTTTTTCCATGATCCAGCAGATGTTGGCAATTTGATCTCTGGTCCCTCTGCCTTTTCTAAAACCAGCTTGAACAACAGGAAGTTCACGGTTCATGTATTGCTGAAGCCTGGCTTGGAGAATTTTGAGCATTTAGGCCAAAGAGGCTGGATCCCAGTAGGTGAAGTGCAGTGAAGAATTGGATATGAGTGGAGAAGTGGTCAGCGCTAATCATGTTTAATTTATTTGTCAAGAATAAATTATTGACAAATAAATAAATTCTTTGTCAATAATATTTCATAATGTCATTGAATCCTTCCACAGAGAGGTATGCAATGTTTAGTTCTCTCTTGGTTTATTTTTTTAAAAAGGTCATTCGGACTCTTGTTTGGAGAATGCTTTTTAGTGAGGTCAGTGTGTGAACAGGAGTTCAGAAATGAGGCTCGTAATAGTAGCCTTGCATGGGAGTGGGACCAGTAGAGATGGAAAGTGGATGTGTTCCTGAACACAGGATGTGTTCAGAGAGGAGACGTGAATGGACTTGCTGATGGTTGGGGGTAGTTGGCGATGGGGAGAGAGACAGGAATCAGAGAAGCTGCTAGATTTTGGCTTCAGCCATTGCTGCTTGGGGGTGGATTGATCACTGAGAAGGGCAAAAGACTTTCAGATATGTTGTTCTCTTTCTTTTTTATGACAATTCTTGAGAGGCAGTAAAAATATAATTTCTGTTTTACAAATAAGGCAGACAAGTCTCCGAGAGTGTAGATGTGTTTCTATCCACATAGCTAGTGAAAGGAAAGGCCGTGCAGGAACCTCGGGCTTGCAGATGCAGTAGGTCTGTTGCTTATTTCCCTACCAAACTGTCCCCCTGAAGCCAGAAGGAATCTTGTACACAAGCACTCTCCCCACTGCTGAATACAGTGACACATCCTAACTCTTTTCCGCTTCTATTTCAGGTTAATTTTCCTCATACTTACGACTTTGACACTTATACATCTTAACAGCTATTTTAGACATCTATTCCTGTTAAAGGATGCACTGGCCCTATTTTTGGAAGCTGGATGACGCAGAAGAAAGGTAATGCAATAGGGAACCTTTGGCCCCTCTTAAGTCACTGACTCAAATCATCACCAGATTACCACAGATCCAAATAAGTACTGTCTAATGATGCCCACAAACATGCCAGTAGGCAATTATACTCTGTTTTAATGTTTCAATAGTGTTTACTTAAAGTCATAAAAACTGTTTTTCCAGAAACATAGTTTTAGATATTTTACAGACATTATCTCTACTACTTTTTGCAATAACCCTGAACAGCTCAGGTAAGTTAATCTCCCAAACATCTAGAAAGTGTCTGTTTAAATATTTGAATCCAAGTCTGTAAGCCAAAAGCTGTGATCTTTCCACAATAACACTGTTTATTGGAGGGAAGAGATCCAATTCTGGTGTTCTCGTCCCTTTGACATTTAGTGACCCCCTTTCCCTCCCTGTACTAGCCAGGAATAGTGATGGAAAGCAGGCATAACCCCCCACAACTAGTTACTTTAGTAAAGAATTTATTATGTGGAAGCATCATAAAATTTTGTTCTTAGACTTTTTTCTAGATCATGCGTTCAGCAAGGATCTTTGATTTTCTGCAGGCATGGCACCCATTCATTATTTTATTTATATGACCTCCTTCGCAACATTCCTCTTCACACATACTCTGTGAACAACTCTGTTATTCAGTGTAAGTGAATTATAATAAAATTTTACCAAGTGTCCTCATTAGGGACTTTTATAAATGTCCTGGGGATTTGCAAAATCAGTGCTCTAGTGACTTTAGATTTAAGTCTGCAACACTGTCTCCTGACAGCCATTCCAAAGAGGGCAGGAGGTAACTGATGCAAACTCTGTGGAAATTTGGTAAACAAAACTAACCCAGAGCAGCCTTTAACCTATGTTCAACAAGGAAGATCGAAGCCTTTGTATTTTTACTGGAAAACTAGTTTGGAATGTAGCCAACAAAATTTAAATATGGATTATTAAACATAAACTTGCTTTGGGATTTTGCTTGGTTTCAGCCTCACTTAATGGCAATCAGCTGAGTTACACTGGATAGTTGCTGTTGTTGAGTGGCTAAGTTGTGTCCGACTTTTTTGGGATCCCATGGACTGTAGCCCACTAGGCAACTCTATCCATGGGATTTCCAAGGCAAGAATATTCCAGAGGATCTTCCCAAGCCAGGGAATGAACCCAGGTCTCCTGCATCAGCAGGTAGATTCTTTACCACTGAACAACCGGGGAAGCCCTTGCATTATTGGGTAGTGACTAACCCCAAACCACTCAACCAGGCTGGGAGTAGGACATCAGGCTCTGGTAGTGAGAGCTAGATGGCGCTATAGTGTAATTGTCAGCTGCCCAATTGCTATTTGGTCAAAGAGTAGTAGTTCTGGCTCAGTGGTGTCCAGCTCTTTGAGATCCCATGGACTGCAGCACGCCAGGCTTCCCTGTCCATAACCAACTCCCGGAGCTTACTGAAACTCATGTCCATCAAGTTGGTGATGCCATCCAACCATCTCATCCTCTGTAGTCCCCTTCTCCTCTCACCTTCAATCTTTCCCAGCATCAGGGTCTTTTCAAATGAGTCAGTTCTTCTTATCAGGTGGCCAAAGTACTGGAGATTCAGCTTCAGTTTCAGCATCAGTGCTTTCAGTGAATATTCAGGACTGATTTCCTTTAGGATAGACTGGTTGAATCTCCTTGTGGTCCAAGGGACTCTCAAGAATCTATTCCAACACCACAGTTCAAAACATCAATTCTTTGGCAATCAGCTTTCTTTACAGTCCAACTCTCGCATCCATACATGACTACTGGAAAAACCATAGCTTTGACTAGACAGAGCTTTGTTGGTAAAGTAATGTCTCTGCTTTTTAATATGCTGTCTAGGTTGGTCATAGCTTTTCTTCCAAGGACCAAGCGTCTTTTAATTTCATGGCTGCAGTCACCATCTGTAGTGATTTTGGAGCCCCCAAAATAAAGTCTCTCACTGTCTCCATTGTTTTCCCATCTATTTGCCGTGAAGTGGTGGGACCGGATGCCATGATCTTAGTTTTCTGAATGTTGAGTTTTAAGCCAACTTTTTCACTCTCCCCTTTCACTTTCATCAAGAGGCTCTTTAGTTCTTCCCTTTCTGCTATAAGGGTGATGTCATCTGCATATAAACAAAAGATCATTTGAATGTTGAGCAAATAGTATCAGCTGCCCAAAACAGAGTTTGCCTGATAGAAAAGGTTCTGGAATAGGAGGTTTAAATCTGTGTTGCTTACATTTTCTCTAACTGCAGTATAATACAGCATAAAATGGAGAGCTTTTCTCTCTCACTTTCTTTCTGATATAGCCACATGTAAGTGGGCACATACACAAATAAAACCTTGTTGAAATTCTTCTTAGAATAAACAGTTGGAATCACTAGTCCTGGGCTGTCTGAAGGTTTCCAGAATGACATACACATCTAGCCCATGTCCAAGATTCAGCTGTTGTATTTCTGTCTAATGATAGAGTACTGAGGTTTTTATGGGTCAAATGTGAGATAATGTCAGGGCCTGCTATTTGAATGGCTTGTAATCTGGCAGGAAGGACAGTGGTAATTAGAAGGAGACATTGGAAGTTTTTCAGTTCAACATCTTAACTTGGGAATGTTTCAAGTCTATTAAAAAAAAAATTTACCCCCAGATATTTGAGTCTACTTGCAAAAGTTAAGAAAGACCAGGAAAAAGTATCTGGGGGTATGAAAGCTGGAGTTGTTGCCCATGATTGCGTGTCCTTAAAATAACAGTAAAAGATGTAGTGAAACTGAAGGACTAGAGGACTGACAAAATGGCACGTTTGAAGTGTGTACTTTCATATCACATGGTACCCTCTCAGGGGAGCTAACCCATTTCACAGCCTTAGCTATAGCGCTGGAAACAATGAGACTTTTTGCTTCCCACAACCCCTCTTTCTGTATCCCTTTCTTTACAGCTTTCCAGCTGTCATAAATGTCATAAACACCTCACCTACTTGGGATACAAGAAGAACAGACTATATGAAGCATAGTGAAGTTTCAGTTTCAGTGCTTGTGATTGGTCTGTTCATATTTTCTGTTTCTGATTTAGTCTTGGAAGATTGCACCTTTCCAAGAATGTGTCCATTTCTTCCAAGTTGTCCATTTTATTGGTACACAGTTGTTCATAGTAATCTCTCATGAGCCTTTATATTTCTGTGGTGTCAGATACAACCTCTCCTTTTCCATTTCTAATTATATTGATTTTTTTTTTTGATTGAGTCTGGCTTAAGGTTTATCGGTTTTGTTTTTTTCAAATAACCAGCTTTTAGTTTCATTGATCATTGCACTTGGTTTCTTTGTTTCTGCTTTATTTATTTCTGCCTTGCTCTTTAAGATTTCTTTCCTTCTACTAACTTTAGGTTTTATTTGTTCTTCTTTGTCTAGTTGTTTTAGGTGTAAGATTAGGTTATTTGAGCTTTTTCTTGTTTCTTAAGGTAAGATTTTATTGCTATAAACTTCCCTTTTATTAATAGAACTGCTTTTGCTGTATCCCATACATTTTGGACTGCTTTCATTTTCTTTTCTCTCTAGGTATTTTTTAATTTCCTCTTTGATCATAAAAATACATTTTTATAGATATTTCTATGATTTTTGACAAATACATTAGAATTGTTTACCTTCTATTCATTGTTAAAGTATCTTTATTCATTAATTAATTCACTTTGAATAAAGTTTATTTATTGTGCATTAATTATACCAACCAGGTTCTGAGAAAAATACATGGCATGGCCCTTGGTCTGAAGAAAATACTCATTTATTTCATATGAAATATTCAAATGAAGGACGATTCTATGGCAGCATTACTTTGAAACATAAACTGGCCAGAAACTTTAGTTTTAGTCATTCATTCAGTTCACTCCTTCAGTAAACATTTGTTGAATGTCTATCACATCTCTGTTCTTATAAATATATACACAGTAAAACATATCCCCTAAGGGAGTCAGAAATGTAAATTAAAACTTAAAATATGAAATGTCTCCTACTCAGTTTTCTAAAGACTTTTTATGAACTATAGCACATATAGATTTCTGCTTTGACCTTTAATTAGTCTGTGCAGACCTTTTCTGTTTTTCTTGTTTATAGATCTTTGATGGAGTTAATAATCCTTGTCCGATGCATCCTGTATTTCTAGAATAATTAGAATGTTATCCTGTCTATATTAATTGCTCAAAATAAGCATTTGCTCTCATTCTCATCCCCACTTAGCTAAGAGTTTTTGTTTATCTATCCTTTTTTTTTTTTTTGGAAGGAATGATGCTAAAGCTGAAACTCCAGTACTTTGGCCACCTCATGCGAAGAGTTGACTCATTGGAAAAGACTCTGATGCTGGGAGGGGTTGGGGGCAGGAGGAGAAGGGGACGACAGAGGATGAGATGGCTGGATGGCATCACGGACTCGATGGACGTGAGTCTGAGTGAACTCCGGGAGTTGGTGATGGACAGGGAGGCCTGGCGTGCTGCAATTCACGGGGTCGCAAAGAGTCGGACATGACTGAGTGACTGAACTGAACCGAACTGAACTTTAAATTCCATCTTTGACCTATTTAGTCTTTATATTTTTATCAATTGTTTTCCCTACAGATTGAGGGGAAAAATAATTTTGTAGTTAGGCCACTGGACTTGCAAGGGAAGAGTCACAGGAAAGCAGCAGAACTCAAAGTGAAATGGAAAAGGATTGAGTATTGAGTAGAATAAGAAATGAAGGAAATTAGTGATAAGAATCTGGGATGAAAGGAGAGATAGAGGAAGGTCACTTAAGTAATTTAGCAGGATGTTTTAGATCAAAGTTTAGTGACAGAGACAACTCTTAAACATATCTGCAGGGTGAGGCAAAGAATCCAGAGAAAGGAGACTGGCCTCCTAACTGAAGAAGTCAGATTGGCAGAAGGGATTAGCTTTGGAAAAGGGGACTCCTTTATCTTTGGTTTAGGTGGGAATGAAGGAATGATGGAACAGGAATAGAGAAATGTGGAAATAGACATAATCACTGATTACCTGGCCCTTTCAAGGTCGCATGCCTTGTCTGTTCTTCCTTTATAGTTCAGGTGACCAGACACTGAGTGAGCTTTTCTGTAGTCCTGAAGTGGGACTAAGGCCCAGAGATAAAGAAAAAGGCTCTACAGGCCCAACATTCTAGACTCAAGGATCTGCCAGCTCCTTTCCTGGGTACCAGTTCAGATACCAGCTGTGCTATTATCTGCTTCCCCCTTTGCCAGTAGAAGGTCAGAGGACTGCAAGTGGAGGAGTGCCACTCGAGACGATAGTGCACAGAGAGAGGTTCTGTCCCTTCCACCCACAGGAGGTGCTCCCCTCTCTGACGCAGAGGTAAACGAAGGCCAGGTTGTGTCTGCTAATGGGCTAAACAAGCATCTGACTCCAGCATTCGTTGACAGCCTCGTGCCCCAGGAGTTTGAGGGTTGTGCCCTGAAGCACATTCTTCCAGAAACGAATGCTAAGATGACCTCTTGCTCCTAGCTCCTGAGAGGAATTGAAAACCGAGGAGCTAAGAAGGCGTAACTGTGCAGGGGGAGAGAACAGGGGATCTAGTTCCTGAATAAAGCAAAGCCAACTTTTCTTCATTAAAGACTCAGTGACGGGCTTCCCCAGTGGTTCAGTGGTTGAGAATCTGCCTGCCAGTGTAGAAGACACAAGTTCAATCCCTGATCTGGGAAGATTCCCCATGCAACGTAGCGACTAAGCTCGTGTGTCACAACTACTGGGCCTGTGCTCTAGAGCCAGCGAGCTGCAACTGCTGAGCCTGTGTGCCCTAGAGCCTGCGCTCTTTAGCAAGAGAAGCTGCTGCAATGAGAAGCCTGAGCACCGCAGCTGGAGGGTAGCCCCTGCTTACTGCAAGTGGAGAAAAGTCCTCGCAGCACCAAAGACCGAGCACAGCCAGTAAAGTAAAAATAAATAAATAAAATTTAAAAAAAAAAAAGACTCAGTGAGCAGAAAGGAGAACAGGATGAAAGGGAAATCAATATAAAGGTGCTAGAGGCGTTGCCTCTCTGTCAGGCACTCCAAATTCATCCAACACAGTCATGCCCTGTGGAGTCAGGCTGTTGAGTATGCTGTCTTCAGAACACATAGCTGATTTCTGCGCCAAGCTGAGAATCGAATTTACCCATTAGAAATACTTTGATTAAGGAACTATTAAGGAAAAGGTGGTCTTATTGTAAAATAAAATAAAAGTTCATTGAAAGCTTTAAAAAACCCCACTTACAACAATGAAATTAAGGCTTGTAAGTTCAGCCTTTGTAGGGCCCTGCATTGCCCCCATGGCTGCAGTGACTGAGGGCGCTGTGTCTTTAGGCTCTCTTGCCTTTCCTTGTGTTTATCTCACAGGAAGTCACTGGCTCTGGACCAGACAGATCTGCAGGCAAATCTTGGGGAGTCCTTGACCACCCTGCACCTCAGTGTCTTTGTGAGATGAGATAATGAGGTGGGATAATCTGCTAGCCCATCTCATAGGGCTAGAGGAAGACTTATCTAGTTATTGCCTGTACTTCAGTTCAGTTCAGTTCAGTTCAGTTCAGTTCAGTCGCTCAGTCGTGTCTGATTCTTTGTGACCCCATGAGTCGCAGCACGCCAGGCCTCCCTGTCCATCACCAGCTCCCAGAGTTCACTGAGACTCACGTCCATTGAGTCCGTGATGCCATCCAGCCATCTCATCCTTGGTCGTCCCCTTCTCCTCCTGCCCCCAATCCCTCCCAGCATCAGAGTCGTTTCCAATGAGTCAACTCTTTGCATGAGGTGGCCAAAGTACTGGAGTTCCAGCTTTAGCATCATTCCTTCCAAAGAACACCCAGGGCTGATCTCCTTCAGAATGGACTGGTTGGATCTCCTTGCAGTCCAAGGGACGCTCAAGAGTCTTCTCCAACACCACAGTTCAAAAGCATCAATTCTTTGGTGCTCAGCTTTCTTCACAGTCCAACTCTCACATTCATACATGACCACGGGAAAAAACATAGCCTTGACTAGACGGACATTTTTGGCAAGGTAATGTCTCTACTTTTCAGTATGCTATCTAGGTTGGTCATAACTTTTCTTCCAAGGAGTAAGAGTCTTTTAATTTCATGACTGCCATCACCATCTGCAGTGATTTTGGAGCCCCCCAAAATAAAGTCTGACACTGTTTCCACTGTATCCCCATCTATTTCCCATGAAGTGATGGGACCAGATGCCATGATCTTCATTTTCTGAATGTTGAGCTTTAAGCCAACTTTTTCACTCTCCTCTTTCACTTTCATCAAGAGGCTTTTTAGCTCCTCTTCACTTTCTGCCATAAGGGTGGTGTCATCTGCATATCTGAGGTTATAGATATTTCTCCCGGCAATCTTGATTCCAGCTTGTGCTTCTTCCAGCCCAGCGTTTCTCATGATGTACTCTGCATAGAAGTTAAATAAGCAGGGTGACAATATACAGCCTGACATACTCCTTTTCCTATTTGGAACCAGTCTGTTGTTCCATGTCCAGTTCTAACTGTTGTTTCCTGATCTGCATAAAGGCTTCTCAAGAGGCAGGTAAGGTGGTCTGGTATTCCTATCTCTTTCAGAATTTTCCACAGTTTATTGTGATCCACACTCTCAAAGGCTTTGGCATAGTCAATAAAGCAGAAGTAGATGTTTTTCTGGAACTCTCTTGCTTTTTCCATGATCCAGTGGATGTTGGCAATTTGATCTCTGGTTCCTCTGCCTTTTCTAAAACCAGCTTGAACATCTGGGAGTTCACGGTTCATGTATTATTGAAGCCTGGCTTGGAGAATTTTGAGCATTACTTTACTAGCATGTGAGATGAATGCAATTGTGCAGTAGTTTGAGCATTCTTTGGCATTGCCTTTCTTTGAGATTGGAATGAAAACTGACCTTTTCCAGTCCTATGGCCACTGCTGAGTTTTCCAAATTTGCTGGCATATTGAGTGCAGCACTTTCATAGCATCATCTTTCAGGATTTGAAATAGCTCCACTGGAATTCCATCACCTCCACTAGCTTTGTTCGTAGTGATGCTTTCTAAGGCCCACTTGACTTCACATTCCAGGATGTCTGGCTCTAAGCGTGTGATCACACCATTGTGAAGGTCTTTTTTGTACAGTTCTTCTGTGTATTCTTGCCACCTCTTCTTAATATCTTCTGCTTCTGTTAGGTCCCTACCATTTCTGTCCTTTATCGAGCCCATCTTTGCATGAAATGTTCCCTTGGTATCGCTAATTTTCTTGAAGAGATCTCTAGTCTTTCCCATTCTGTTTTTTTCCTCTATTTCTTTGCTTTGATCACTGAGGAAGGCTTTCTTATCTCTCCTTGCTATTCTTTGGAACTCTGCATTCAGATGCTTATATCTTTCCTTTTCTCCTTTGCTTTTCCCTTCCCTTCTTCTCACAGCTAGTTGTAAGGCCTCCTCAGACAGCCATTTTGCTTTTTTGCATTTCTTTTCTATGGGGATGGTCTTGATCCCTGTCTCCTGTACAATGTCACGGACCTCTGTCCATAGTTCATCAGGCACTCTATCTATCAGATCTAGGCCCTTAAATCTATTTCTCACTTCCACTGTATAATCAAAAGGGATTTGATTTAGGTCATACCTGAATGGTCTAGTGGTTTTCCCCACTTTCTTCAACTTAAGTCTGAATTTGGCAATAAGGAGTTCATGATCTGAGCCACAGTCAGCTTCCGGTCTTGTTTTTGCTGACTGTATAGAATTTCTCCATCTTTGGCTTAGTATTTGGCAATCAAATATCAAATGTAAGCTGTATGACTACAGGCACTTTTGTTCCTAGAACAGTGCCAGGTACAAGGTAAATTCCCAATAAATTCTTGCAAGTGAACAAATGTCACATGGTCCTCAATAAGTGTTGCCTATAGCTGTATCTTCTATACATGTTAACATGTATAGTTATATTCACTCTTTAGCATTTAAGTCCTTTGAAAAGAAAAATACCTTTTCTTCTACTTGTGACTTTGTAAAATGTCTCAGGTGGATCTTGGCTCCTTGTCTCCTCTTTGCCCTCCTCCAAGCATAAATCTTGTCTTTTCTAAACCCTTTGGATGTTTCTCCAGTTCTTACGTGAAGTCCAATATCCTTAAGGTGGCTTACACGCCCATGATTTGGCCCTTGTCTAGCTCTCATTCATCATCGTTGGCTCTCTGTTATGTAACTGTCTCCTTCCTCAAATCTGCCTGTAGTAGAACAGTTCTGTGCTCGAGTTCTGTTGGACCCCATGGTTCCTCCAATAAGCCATATCATTTTGCTTCTAGGCCTTCAAAAGTGCTATTACTTCTGCTCCCAATACTCTTTTATTCTCTTTCATCTGGCTGTCTCCTACTCATTTTTCAAGTTTCAAATTAAATGTTGCTTTCACTGTGCAGCTTTCACTGACTCTCTAAACTAGGTTAGATAGCCGTGTTATAAGTCTTCATAACATTCTGTGTGCCCCTTTTGTATCATTTAGCATTCAAGAACATTTGTCACAATGGTATTCCTATCTGATGAAAGAGTGCGGGGGCCAGGATTTTGCTTATCTTGTTCAGCACAATGTCCCTGAAGCCTACACAAATGTGTGACACTCTTCAGGCGCTCACAAATATATTTGTAAAGAAATGTCAAATGAAGGACACATAAAGAACAAAGGCTCTAGAGTCAGGCATACTGGGTTCTGATTCTACCTTCAGCATCTTCCAGTCCTCTGATCTTGGCCAAGATACGCGCGCGCGCGTGTGTATGTGTGTGTGTGTGTGTGCGCACTAGTCGCCCAGTCATTTTTGACTCTTTGTGACCCTATGGACTCTAGCTCGCCAGGCTCCTCTGTGAATTTTAGAGGCAAGAAAACTGGAGTGAGTTGCTATTTCCTACTCCAGGTGACCTTCCCAACCCAGGGATTGAACCCAGGTCTTCTGCATTGCAGGCAGATTCTCTACCATCTGAGCCACCAGGAAATCCCCTGGGCCAAGATACTTCCCTTTATAAAGCCTTAATTTTAAACTATGTAAAATAGTGATAGTACAGCCAGTCTTACAGGTTGTTATAATGGTTAAATGAATACTGTATGTAAAAATATCTCAACCAGTAGCTGGCTCATAATAAATGCTTGCCTGCCAAGTCGCTCAGTCGTGTCCAACTCTTAGCTACTCCATGGACTGCAGCCCACCAGGTTCCTCCATCCATGGGATTTTCCAGGCCAGAGTACTGGAGTGGGGTGCCATTGCACTAAACAGATGCAAAAGACCAGTTTGTAAAACTAGATCATTTTAATGTTGGCTTTTTTCGTTTTTAAAACAGTAGAATAGTTTTCTTTGACTGAAGATAACATGTAAGGTTGACTGGTAGTATTCAGAAATATCAGAGTAATGGTTTCCCAACTGGTGTGTAGTCTTCAGTAATTATAAGGAGTTATTTGTATGTAACTGCTGTCAAACCAGTAAGACTGCATTTATACATCCATCATTTTCAGGATTATTAGTAACCTGGGCATATTTTCCCCAGATGACATTGCCTCCTTGTGTTACAAGGCCCAACTCGCTGACGTTCACCTCAATGACGGTTCCTTTGGTAATAACACCCAAAGTTGTATATAGTGGGGACGAGGGATTCTTCTTTACACCAAGTTTTGGCAAGCAAAAGGTGGCTTTCAGTTCAGGATGTGTTACATGAGCCTTCTTGAAACGTAATCCCATTGGCCTAATGAATCTTTCATATTTAGGTGGTTTTCGAGTAAAGCCGTCTCCAACAAAGCAGACTTTAGTAACCATCCTCTTCCAGGCTTTCTTCTTTCTCTTTCCTGTTCGAATAACTTTTAATACTTCTGTTTCTCCCTGGACACGAACTTTAGGCAGAGGGACCTCCCATTTTCCTGCTTTCTCTTTTCGTTTCTGTTTAATCATATTGGAAAGTACTTTAGCTCGAGACTGTCCCTCTCGGTCCAGTAGATATGCAGGTACCGCCGCTTGTGGAGTCTTTTCATCATTCTTCTGTTTGGTGTTTCTCTTTTCATGCATCTTAATAGTCTTTTTCACTTGTATTTTCTCAGCATGGCGCTGTTTATGGTAGAGCTTAGCTTTCAGATCAGTCATCTTTTTTGCCTCCTTTGAATGTCATGAGCCTTTCGACTTTCCTTCTTTCTCTTTTTCTCATGGTAATCCAAATGATATCCATAGCGCTTATGGTGTAACTCAGTATATTCATTTTGTGGCATAGTGATGGCTGCCGAGCCGCCGGGTGCAGTCTCTGCGGCGCAAAGAAGCTCTCAATTTTCTAACAAAATTAATTTAACTGTTATAATTATCATTAATAATGTAAGCTGGCCTTGAAGATAAGCTACTTAATCTACCCATTCAAAACAAGTAATAGTCAACAAATAATTAAGAATATCTCCTTCCTTTATTGGACTCCTTAATTATTCTCTGACATCAAGGAAAGCTAAAAAACATTTTTGGCTTAAGGATGGAAAAAGCAACTGATAGTAGTTATTCCGTTTACCAACACAAGTGATCACTTTGGAGCTTGATGTTTCTCTTCTTATATCTGGTTCACAATTTTTTATCATTAATGTAAGATTCAGATGAATAGAAGAAAATAGAGTATATATGGGCTATGCATTATATTAGACCCTTCATATACATTATCTCATGTACTAATTACTAGCAAATAAATAAAGAAGCCATATGGTAGTTAAGAACATGGTCTTTACAGTCAAAGAAATCCACATTGAAATCCCACCTCCATCATTAACTAACTGGGCCACCATGGACAAACTTGAAGGATAGGGCTGGCATATAGCGTCCTATAAATGGTTATTATGATTATATTGGCAATTTATAATTGTAAAAAAACTTACATTGTAAAATCGGGTAGACATTTGCAAGGCTAATGAATTTTTCTTTTCCAGAAGAATTGCCTGAGTCTTCACAGAACGACCTCAAGTTAAGCAGAGACAGCAAACTATTCCAGGAAAGTTCTCATCACTTTGTCACTGGAATATTGATTCCCCCTTGTCACTTGTTAAAGAGATAGGTTTTCTGAGAGAGTCTGAGCCAGCAACCATAGTTGGAAATTAGTGCAGATATCATTTTAAGGTAATTTGAATGATCCTTGTAAAGGAGAAGTTGTCCAGGTAGATCACTGTCTTGAGAAAAGGAAAATAAAACGGTCTTGGTAGTTACATGGGAAAGAGGCAGGAAATAGACAATAATTCAGTAGAATTCTTTAAATGTGATTCTGGTTGTTGTATTGCTGGAAAACGGCAAGTCAGTAACGACTTAAAGGAGTCTGTACTTTGGAAACTTGATTGTATTGATTGCAATGTCTTTGATTGTATCCTCTAGTAATTTAACCAAGACATGGTCCACTGGCTCACTGTGAGAAGACAAAGTAGGAGAGATGAGAACCAAATGGTATGATTAGCACAGGAAGCAAGGGATCAGGGCGGTGGTCCAAGAAGAAGGTATAATCTTGCCAGGTACATAAAGAGGTTTTCTAGGCTCTTGGGTGGAGAGGTCTTCTCAGTTCATTTCCTTTGCTGTATTCTGTTCAAAAGGGAATTGATTGATTTTTTTCATCTGTATTTAAGAGAAAATGAAAAGAGAAAAGAGAAAAAAAATCAGGAGAAAATTATGTAGAGAAATGGTAGTGGGAGGCAGGAAAAATGTTCCATGATTCTTTGTAACCACTCTTAAGTGGGTTTGCAGAAAGAAAGCATTAGAAAGACCTATAGCTCTGTCTTCCTTGCTAACCTCCCTTTTCTTTAAGTATAGATGGTTCTGAACTATCCTTGTTATATTCTTTCAGAAAGGGGCCTTAGTCTTTGCCTAGTGCTATTTTCATGCTGGGTGGCTGGTATAAGGTACATCAAAAAATGCAAGAGTGTGTCTGGCACACCTGTGATCAGGGTACATCTTGACATTGGCTGTGATCACACATCACAATCCAAAAATCTATTTTTATAGATCAGCTTTTTAGAAAGCATGAAACATGAGTAAACACTCTAAACTGGATTATGAGCACTCAATATTTAATCAGCTTTTGTTTAAAATTACCAACATCCTGACATGTACCTGAATAATTCTTTTTTTTTTTAGGAGACATAATTCAGAAAAAATTTTCCCTTTATGAATGAAGATGAGTAAATGAATCTTGTTGAAAGTTCTCAACAGTTAGTGAGAGTGAGTTCTCTGCTGTCTTCATATATGCTGGTGGTCACTGTAGTTTTAAATTACTAAGATTTTTAAATCCCATTTTAAATGTGTGCTCAGTTCAGTTCAGTTCAGTTCATTCACTCAGTCATGTCTGACTCTCTCTGTGACCCCGTGGACTGTGGCAAACGAGGGTTCCCTGTCCATCACCAACTCCCAGAGCTTCCTTAAACTCATGTCCATTGAGTCGGTGATGCCATCCAACCATCTCATCCTCTGGCATCCCCTTCTCCTCCTGCCTTCAATCTTTCCCGCATCAGGGCATTTTCAAATCAGTCAGTTCTTTGCATCAGGTGGCCAAAGTATTGGAGTTTAAGCTTCAACACCAGTCCTTTCAATGAATATTCAGGACTGCTTTCCTTTAGATTGACAGGTTGGATCTCCTTGCAGTCCAAGGGACTCTCAAGAGTCTTCTCCAACACCACAGTTCAAAATAATCAGTTCTTTGGCGCTCAGCTTTCTTTATAGTCCAACTGTCACATCCATGCATGACTACTGGAAAAACCATAGCTTTGACTAGATGGACCTTTGTTGGCAAAGTAATGTCTCTGCTTTTTAATATGCTGTCTAGTTTGGTAATAACTTTTCTTCCAAGGAGCAAGCATCTTTTAATTTCATGGCTGCAGTCACCATCTGCAGTGATTTTGGAGCCCAAGAAAATAAAGTCTCTCACTGTTTCCAATGTTTCCCCATTTATTTGCCTTGAAGTGATGGGACCGGATGCCATGATCTTAGTTTTCTGAATGTTGAGTTTTAATTTATGCTATTAAGGTGCTATTGCCTCATGCTGTGATGACTAGCACCTTACACTGATTGGGTTATTTCTTTACTGCATCTGTTTTTGGACTTTTTTTCTCCATTGAATCCTTTAAGATAGGTAAAATTTAGCCATTTTACAGATAAAGAAATCCAAGTCTCAGCAACATTAAATAGCTTTCGTTTGTACTACAGTAGAGAGAATAAAGACTTGACCTCTATCTCCAGT
Organism: Oryx dammah; assembly: GCF_014754425.2. NCBI lineage: Eukaryota > Metazoa > Chordata > Mammalia > Artiodactyla > Bovidae > Oryx > Oryx dammah. The sequence goes on along the minus strand of NW_024070205.1, from coordinate 44,296,637 downwards.
TGAGGGCAGCTTTGAAAAGGTCATCCAGCTCTAGAACTCTTGTAGGGTTGGCTATGACCTTTGCTGTTACTACATCATGGTTCTCTGACCATCCCTGCTTTCTACACCCCCAAAAGTGTTGAGAACACTCACCAATAAACTTCTTGCATCTGAGGCCCCTTTCTAGGAAACCTGACTTGAGATGGAAGGGAAGGGAATAATGCACAGTAACATTTCATGAGCACTTAGTATGTATCAGATTCTTTTCGACATGCTTTACATTAATCTTCACTAAACCAGGTGAGTAGATACTCTTATTATGCCCATTTAAGGAACTGAGGAAATTGAGGGACAGTAAAATTAAGAGTAAGAAATGGTCCACAGTTGCCATGGGTGAAAGTGTCAGGATTCAAAACTCAGGCAACCTGAGGGGCAGCAGGGAATAAGCATGGTTATCAAAGAGGGAGGTAAAAGGAGAGAGTGGTCAGGGAAGTAAGGGGAGAATAGAAATGGGACAGCATTAGGGAGGCAGGCAAAGGAGAATTGCAGTGGGCAAGGGGTAGTGGAGAGAATTGGGGCTGCAAGAATCTAAGAAAGATTGAGGAAACCCCTTATGGTTTCTCCGAGTATTAAGTCAACAAAGTCAAAATTATTAGACTTTTTAGAAAGGCATGTGTTTCTTTCACCAAATACCCGAGGCAAAAAGCTTCTCTAAGGCTTAAAAAAATGCATTAAAATTCTGATCAAAGTCTTATAGGATTGGGTGAGATCTTTGTTGTCATTGTATCATGACTCTCTGCATATTTCTGCTTTCTACAACCCCTCAAAAGTGTTGAGAACACTCCCCAGTAAACTTGACAAAATCAAATAAAAACTGATAAAATCAAATCCTGGGGAAGATGGGAAACAACAAGGACATGAGACTGTCTTCTGGTCCCACTACTGTTGGAAATCACTCGGCCTCTTCTTGTAAAACTAAGCATTCTCATTGTCTGTGACCTAGCAACTCTTCTCTGAGACATACACCTTGAGAAAAGTCTGCATTTATACCCTAGGAGATATGTAAAAGGATGCTCATTGTATCCCTGCTGCAAAAGCAAAGAATTGGGGACAATGACAATATCCATTAATAGAGAATGGCTAAATAAATTTTAGTATAGCTCTGTACTGGAGTGATATACATCAGTGAGACATGAATGAACTGCAGTGATATGCACAGCAGGTATGAATCATGGCACACATAACGCTAGGTACAATCAGTGCATTGCAAAATAAAAATAGTAGTACTTATAAAGCACTTACTCTGTATAGTACACTATCCTAATTACTTTAGATGAGTTATTTCATTAACCTTCAGCAAGACCCTAAGAGGTAGATATTATTATCATCACCTCTATTTCCTAGAAATGAAAACCAAATCCCATAGAGGTTAAGTAAATTGCCTAGGTCCCTCATATACTAAGGGGCAGAGCTAGAATTTGTACACAGGCAGCTTAACACCAGAGTCTATATCCTTATCAATCTAATCTTCTGCTTTGCCATGCAGTATGATAACATTTTTAATAAAGTTTTAAAATAAGCAAAACCAAATATATTATGTGTGAATGTATATATTATACACACATATTTATCCACATGTGATACATATGTAGTGTACATATAATATGTATGCACATGTATATTTTATATGGCTATATCTATATGCAAAGGAATGATTAACCCTCAGCTCAGGATGTTGCTACCTCTGTCTTGGGGAGACAGTGAAATAGATCAGGGAATGAGAGTATAGATAGATAGCACGGTGTTGATAATTTCTAGTTCTTAAGATAATAGTGATTTTATGGTTATTTATTTTATTATCCTGCTTCATAACCTCTTATACTACAGAAATACAGCATGTGAGTTATGCCTGAACTATTACATTAAAAAAGAACCCTCTGGGGAGCCTGCTGAAATGTGAATTCCTAGGTCCATCAGTAAAATTTTCAAGGATGGAAAAACCCTGAGAGAGAAGTTTGGTGAAATCCTTAGCACTTGAATTGCTCATCTACTGCTACTTAACAAACAGTCCCAAACTCAGTGGCTTAAGTAGCAACCACGTTCTTGCTATGATTCTGTGGGTAGCAGTCTGGGTTAGAATCAGCCGGTACAGTGGCAGTCTCAGGCTGCCTAACTGCCCTTGGAGAGCTGAAGGTGGCCTTGTTCACATCTGGGTTCTGCCATCAGCCTGTCTTCATATGGCCTCTCACCATCAGGCCTCACTAGGCTTCTTTGACTGGTGTCAGGCAGCCTTTTAAGAGGGCAGGGGGAGAAGCTGCAAGGCTTCTGCAGTGTAACTGCTTGACATTAAGCTTTTTGGTTGTAATGTAATTGCCTGACATTAAGCTTTGTGATCTCTGAGGCAACCATTTTAAAGACACTGGTCTTGAAAACAAATTGCCAGCTGTGTGACGCAACTATTAGCAAACAACTAGATAAGGAGCCAGGCTGCCCACCCCTGGCATCCTTCACCCAGTGAAGTTTCCCTTTTTGAAGCTCTGAGCGACCTGGATAACAGAACGCTTTGCTCTGATTCCCATCCTGAAGTTTTAAATTCTCCAATAAAGAATAAACCCATGAAATTCCACCACACGCTTGGGCCCTAAAATAAAAGCAGAGCCCCAGGTCTACACTCTTACCTTCATCTCTACCAAGACCTTGCTGTATAGTCTCTGTAACGGTGTACCCTCCAGGACCTGTGAGCAGTAAATCATGTTCTTCAAAGTCCCCTGATGATTTTGTTGAGGGGAATCCTACAGTCATAATAAGTACCACAAGGGTGCACTTGCCCCTTATCCTGAACCCTGTGGTTGATTCATGTTAATGTATGGCAAAAACGATCAGAGTATTGAAATTATCCTCCAATTAAAATAAATAAATAAATTTTAAAAAGAAAAAAAGAAACACAAGGAGCAATCCAGCCACAACACTAGCCTCAGTGGTGGTGGGGGAATGTCTGTGGGACTTGCCAGGAGTAAAGATGGCCAAGTGTGTGCTTCAGGCATTCAGTATCAGTACACTGGGGACTTAGCTACATTCTATGGTAGAAAACAATCACAGGAGAGGTCAGATAGAAGTCACAGACTGTCCCTCAGGAAGGGATGAATGACAAAGTCCATTGCAAAGGAGCATGCATGTAGGGATCAGTGGAATTATTCCCGCCATCTTTGCAAGAAATTTATTACACTAATGAGAGAGTACAGGCATTTGGTCAAAGAATCTTTTGTGCTTCTTTTTCTTTAAACAACAAAGATTTTGTTGAGGTATGATTGACAATGTAAAATGCTGAACATATTGAAAGATGAATTTGGAGATAAGTATACATCCATGAAACTATCACCACTATCAAGGCTGTAGACATATGCATTGCTTCCCAAAGTTTCTTCTTAGCCTTTTATTATCATGTTTATTTGCACGTGTGTGTTCATGAGATAAGAACATTTAATTTTTTCATCTTTCTGATGTTCTCTTTGGCAAACATGGTGAAGATAGGCAACTGACCAGTGGTTTGAGGGCTATCTCGACCAGATTCATCTTTGCTCAAAATTACAGCATGCAAGTGACATAAGACTATATAAACAATTTAAATGTTCATCAATATTGGACTAGTTAAATAAGTCATGGTACCTCCCAAAACAGATACATCTGTACAAACAAGCTACCCATTAAAAATAATAAAGTAGATTTCCCATTGATATAATCTCCAAGATAGACTAGCAAATGAAAAAAAGCAAAATACAGAAGAGTGTGTATATTATATAGTATTGCTTTTACTTTTAAAGGATGCTTTTATATACATAAGCTCTCTCTTGTAGAGTACACGCACACACACACACACACATAAACACACACACAAACTGGTAATATTGGTTTTCTTAGAGGGAAAAAGATGGACAACCTAGGGCCTGGAGCATGAGGGAGACTGACTTTGCATTGTTTGAATTCTGTTATCATGAATATGAATTAGTACCACATGAATAGAATAAATAAGTTCTTTGTTGCTGCTCGCCTGCCTACTTCTACCTTGGGATCATATCTGAAACAGTATTTTATTTTATTTTTATCTTTCTTTTTTTTTAATTTATTTTTTTTACTTTACAATTCTGTATTGGTTTTGGCATACATTGACATGAATCCACCACGGGTGTACATGCGTTCCCAAACATGAACCCCCCTCCCACTCCCCTCCCCACAACATCTCTCTGGGTCATCCCTACGTACCAGCCCCAAGCGTGCCATATCCTGCATCGGACATAGACTGGCAATTCGATTCTTACATGATATTATACATGTTTCAATGCCATTCTCCCAAATCATCTCACCCTCTCCCTCTCCCACTGAGTCCAAAAGTCCGCTATACACATCTGTGTCTTTTTTGCTGTCCTGCATACAGGGTCATCATTGCCATCTTTCTAAATTCCATATATATGTGTTAGTATACTGTATTGGTGTTTTTCTTTCTGGCTTACTTCACTCTGTATAATCGGCTCCAGCTTCATCCATCTCATCAGAACTGATTCAAATGTATTCTTTTTAACGGCTGAGTAATACTCCATTGTGTATATGTACCACAGCTTTCTTATCCATTCATCTGCTGATGGACATCTAGGTTGTTTCCATGTCCTGGCTATTATAAACAGTGCTGCGATGAACATTGGGGTACATGTGTCTCTTTCAATTCTGAAACAGTGTTTTAAAGATTCAAGAGAAAACTAAGATTTAGATGTCTGTATGGGCTTCCCGGGTGTCTCAGTGGTAGAGAATCCACCCGCCAATGCCGGAGTCATAGGAGACGTGAGTTCAATCCCTTGGTTGGGAAGATCCCCTGGAGAAGAAAATGGCAACCCACTCCAGTATTCTTGCCTAGAAAATTCCATGGACAGAGGAGCATGATGATTTACAGTCCTTGAGGTTAGAAAAGAGTCAGACACGGCTTAGCAACTAAACAACAACAGACAACAACAGTGCCTGTCAGTGCCTTGAAGATAGATAGCAGAGCACCTCAGCCAACTCTGATCCTAACAGAGGGAAGGACCAGGTCAGGACATTGAGGCTGCCAGCCTAGAGCCCAGGGGTCTGTGCAGGACATGAGTTTTGCCCGTTTCATAGACACCGACCATAAAACAGGTTCATACTCTCTGATTTGAGGGGGTTTATTTCATCGTGAAAACAGGGATTGTATATAATGAAAAAAGCACCACTCCTTCTAAGTAGTTCTCGTCTCAGTTTCTCATCAAGGTACTTAAAAAAGTAGATGCTTCAAAAAGCATCATTCAGGGCCCTCCTCACAAGCAGACCTGAGGCAGGCACTGAGACGATTATTCAACACTTCTTTCCCTTCAGACTCTTTGAGACCTTATGGACTGTAGCCTGCCAGGCTCCTCTGTCCACTACATTCTCTAGGCAGGAACGCTGGAGCGTGTTGCCGTGCCCTCCTCCAAGAGGATCTTCCTGACCCAGGAATCGAACCTGCATTTCCTGTGTCTCATGCATTGAAGGTGGATTCTTTACCCACTGAACCACCTGGGAAGCCCCCTTCTTTTATTGGCCTTATTGATATATATATAATCAGAGGAGCTCACCTGTTGGAGATATTTTGGGGAGATATTTATTATTAAATGGACTTCACCTGAGTGCACTGGTCTAAGCATACAAATGTCTTTCTAGAAGCAATTTTGCCCATAGCTTGGAGCAATCTGTGATATGTTTCTAAGGACTCAAGGATCAAAACTCTTGAGTAAGCTGTTCACTTAGCTCAGACCAGACACTCCTCATCTCTAACCCAGGACCGAAAACTCTTTAAGGCCTTTGGTTCTTGAAGAGTAGCTGTGCTGCTTTACCATGCTTCAGGTTTCCTGGTAAATAAAATTAACCAAGATCCCACCCTCAGAATTATGAGAGGGGACCCATTGACCCATCACGAAGAATGACAATGCTTTATGGACCTTTGAGGCCAATCCAGACTTTATTGTTTTCTTTACCTTATTATGGACTTGGGTGAGGTTTGCCTAGGCAACTATACTTTGTCTTTGAAAAAAGAGCGTATTTTAGGATGTAGCTCATTTGATATCTCCTTACGAGGTGCACTTGCCTGTTTTCAATTCTACTAAGTATATATAGTTAGAAATTAATCAGAAGGAACAATTAGGCTCTTTTTGGAAGAGCACATAGAAACAAAAAGAAAGATTCTTTTCAGTCAGAAATGAATTCTACCACTCATTAGCAGCCTTCAGCTGAACTAAAGTTAACTCTTTGAACAAATCTGGATGCCAGGTCTGGTGCAGTCTCTAACTTCCCATGCAATGCATACGCCTCACTTGGAGCATATTTAGATAGAAGGTCCCCTAGAGAAAGGATAGGCTACCAACTCCAGTATTCTTGGGCTTGGATGGTAAAGAATCTGCCTGCAAAGAGGGAGTCCTGGGTTGGGAAGGTCCTCTGGAGGAGGGCACAGCAACCCACTCCAGTATTCTTGCCTGGAGAATCCCCACAGACAGAGAAGCCTGGCAGGCTACAGTACACGGGGTCACAAAGAGCTGGACACTACTGAATAACTAAGCCCAGCACAGCGTGCTTAAGTGGAACCTGGATTTCATAAGCCCTTTCTCTGGCTCCAGAGATATGTGTAAATTAGTAAATGTTGCAGTTGGTGGCTGTGCTGGAGCTCATTGTTCTGCATAAGGTGGAAATCACTTGTAAAAGCCACAACCCTGGGGAGACCTGAAAAACAACTCCATTTCCTCTCTAATCTTTTCGACTTCAATTCCTTACTTGGGATCCCCCTGATTGGAAGTTGGAAGTTCCCACCCCAGGCATCAACCCATGGCTCAGATCTTTCCCTCCAAATATGCCCTTGTCCCATTCGAAATCAAATCTTCTTGAGGGGAGTCTGTGATGGACAGGGAAGTTTCAGCACGCTCTGGGAGTTGGTGATGGACAGGGAAGCCTGGCATGCTGCAGTCCATGGGGTCGCAGCGAGTCGGACATGACTGAGTGACTGAGCTGAAGATTTGACAGCAGTTTTTAACTTACAGAGCCCTTTTAGGTATAGAACTGAATTAGCCCTTACAATACATCTGTGGAGTCATCTCACCTTTAGCTCAGTTTGTAAATAATGAAATGGAGTGTGAGAGAGATTCGGTCCTTGGCCTATGGCCTTATAACCAGTGAACAGCAGGACAGAGCTTAACCTCAGGTCTTCCAGCTCTAAACCCTGTCATCCTGGCATCATAGTCTTTTGATTTTTGAATTTCTTTCAAAGATCCATGGAACCAACAAAACTATGGTGCTTTTATTCCATTGTCCCCAGTGTTTGATCTTGTCCAAGTCAGCATCACTCCCTGAGTTAATTAGACAGCTAAGCTATCAGCATGGATTATTTTCCTGATTAAAACTTCACAGTATCCAAGGTAGCTCCATAAACTTTTAAAAAGGTTATCAAATATTGTTGAAAATGAGAGAATGGAAGAATAATAAGACAGAGAGATGCCTTTGGCATTGAATTTCATCTCCAAACCATTTAATATTGATCATTCATGCATTTACTCATTCTTCCATTCATTCAACAAATATTTTTTGAGTGCCTGCTGCCTGCCAGGTCTATTATAGGGATTACAGATACGCAAAGAAAAGAGACAAAATCCTTTCCTTCATAAAGTTTATGGGCAAGGAGGAGACTTTAATATGTAAATAAATAGGTAAATGGAATGATTTCAGATCAGTCTGCAATGAAGAAGAAACTAACCAGAAGAACTGGCTGTAGCATGATTAGAAAGGATGACATACAAAGAAGTATTTGTCAGGTAGATCAGAAAAGACATTTTTGGGCTGTGCTGAGTCTTTGTTGCAGTGTGCAATCCATCTCTAGTTTTGGCAGGCAGGGGGTTCCTCTTCATTGAGGTGCTTGGGCTTCTCACTGTGGTGGCTTCTCTTGAGGACAACAGGCTCTAGGCTCATGGGCTTAAGCAGTTGCAGCACGCAGGTTTGGTAGTTGTGGTTCCCAGGATCTAGAGCACAGAATCAGTAGTTGTGGCATCCTGGCCTAGCTGCTCTGAAACATGTGGAATCTTCCTGGACAATGGATCAAACCCATGTCCGCTGCCTTGGCAGGTGGACTCCTATCTACTGCACCACCAGAGAAGTCCAGAAGAGACTTCTGTTTTTAAGTAATTTTATTGAAATAAAAGATTTTTTTTTAGGATAGTTGGTATAAATGAGAAAAAGAAATCAGTCCAGAGAAGGTCATTTCAAGTAGAGGAAGCTGCAAGGACTAAGGTCTGAGTTAAGCCTTTTCAGGCTTGGAGAGTTCAAAGAACAGAAAAAATGGACAGTATAAACAGAGCATGCTTAGCAAAGGGAGAATGGAGCAGAAGGCAGGGGCTGAATCATGGAGTAATTTTGAGGCCAGAGCCTTGCCTTGTTCTAATTACAACAGGAAGTCATTGTAGAATTTTAAACAAGATAGTTTGATTTTTATTTCAAAATGACGACTAGCTACTGTGAAAATGGGTCAAGGGGCAGTAAAATTAGAATCAAGGAGATTGCTTTAAAGGGGTATACAAATAAGAGGATGAAAATGACAAAGACAGAATAGAATGGGGTCATCAAACTATGGCCCAAGGACTTAATCTGGCCCTTACAGAAAAAGTTTGTGACCTTTGGACTAGGAGATTGTGCACTAAGTGATTGGATTCAGAAAATATTTCAGATGTGAAGCCAATAGGACTCCCTGCTGGATTGGATGTGGAGGTGGGAGGGGAAAGTAAAGAAGAATCTTGGGTGAGTATGGGTTGGCCTGAGCATGTAAGTAGATGGTGAAACAATTCACAGACATGGGAAAGACTTAGGGAAGAGAGGTTTTGAGGTAGAAAAATAAAAAATTCTATTTTAAACCTGTGTGAACAGCTCTCTAAGACAAACCTCATATGGAAGATTTTAATCACTTCTGTGCATTAAGTCAATGATAAAGATGAACAAAAACTGTCCTATTACTGACACTGTTGTTCTCTTTTTATAAATGCCTAAATTTGCATGATCTAAGCCCCGTCCAAACCAACCTATCCTGGCATAGTATAAGCACGTTACAATATTTAGTAGTACTATCGTCATTTTGAGCTTCCTAGGAGGCTCAATGGTAAAGAATCTGCCTGCCAAGCAGGAGACACAGGTTCAATCCCTGAATCAGGAAGATCCTCTGGAGGAGGAAATGGCAACCCTCTCCTGTATTCTTGCCTGGAGAATTCCATGGACAGAGGAGCCTGGCAGGCTGCAGTCCATGGGCTCACAGTCAGACACAACTTAGTGACTGAACAACATTGTCATTTTATTTCAATCATTCAACAAAACTCCATTCCTAAAGAGCCCAGATGACCCATATTCTGTATTCCTAAATTTGGTTGTTAAGACTTTGTTTGCTGGAGAAAAGTTTTTAACATTGCAGATTTATGCCCTGCTAATTCAGTTTCAATCTCTACTGAGTCCTTCCTCTTACATGGCAAGTCTTTTGTGCATCCCAGGTGAACTCTTTTGGGATAAATGACAAACTCACTTTTTGTTGTCATGACGAGTTGTTCTCCTAACAAATTTTTCACTTTTATAATTCTTATTAAGCATAATCTAGCCGCCACTTCCCACAGAGAAGCCCTATCTTCTCCTCCTTCAGTGCACTGTGGCCTCAGACAAGGGCTGTTTCCCCTTCTTCTTCCAGCAAGTCTAACTTCTCTCCATCTCCTTCCGCTTCCTTCCTGTCCATCCAAGTCTGTGGAAGAGGAAACTTTTCTCCTACTAAACATACTGGATTCCATTCCTTCTGACCCCTGGGATCTTATTCCATTGATTACCATCAGAATAAAAAACACAGTAGCCCGCAAACAAGCAGGCAAAAAGAAAAAGTATCCCCCACACCATTTACCATACATATTCCTCTGTCTCCTTTATCTCTACTTTCCTCTTTCCTTTTTAGGCAAACTATCCAAAATAGTCATTCAAATGGCTTTTCATTTATATTCATTACCCATCCTGTCCTCAATCTTTGGCAAAATCAGCTACTGATACTAATTTAGATATTCCTGACTCTAGAGAAAGTCTATTATATTGACGATCTCCTCTGAAGCCTGGTAACCCTTGAGAGAATCACTATTATCCCCATACTATAGATAAATACATTGAGCCTGAGGAAATTAATCTGTCGATTGTCACACTTAGGACATGGAAGAACTGGGGTACAAATCAAGAATGACCTTCATTCCCCCTTAATAGCTATAATGCCCCCTTTCCACAAAGTAAGGTTCATTTATTAACTTAGTAATGAGAAATTATAGAATTTGAACACAAGTTTTTATTTGCATATTAGCTTCATTGGTTTGTATGCTTTCTTCTTTATTTGTTTTTAGTATACCAAGTTGCATTTTTCCTTAGAATTTTCTTATACTATTTGGGGAGGGGAGTATAGAATTTAGAATTTCATCTTTTTAGGAAAGCAACATCTTCTTGATGGTAATTCTTTATATCTGTATTGACCTTCAAGTTTTCACTTAATACTGGTGTCTCTTTTTTCTTACAGAGCAGAAAGATACTTCTAAAATCAATAGATTGATGATTCACTCTGCAGCCAAGCTCTGCTGGGAAGTAAGAGATAAATTCGCATTTGTAAGAATCAGAATGCAAGTTAAAAATATCTGCAAAGCAGAGAACACTGTCAATATATTCCAGTCACATTTGAGAATCCCCAGTCCCTGTCTACCTAATGCCCATTGGACCTGAAGGATGTATTAATATCACTTGTAAGGGACATGAGTGTATGCATCAGTCCAGATGTCTTGGTCCTGATTATGTTAATTACCTGAATGTAGTGCTAAGTTGCTTCACTTGTGTTGGACTCTTGGTGATTCCATAGACTGTAGCACACCAGGCTCCTCTGTCCATGGGATTTTCCAGGCAAGAATACTGGAGTGGGTTGCCACTTCCTTCTGCAGAGGATCTTCCTGACCCAGGAATCAAACCGACCTCTCTTATGTCTCCTGCATTGGCAGGTGGGTTCTTTACCCCTAGCACCACAACCGAATGTAAAGCCAGGAAGAATTTTTTATTCATATGTCTTTAAAAAGAAGTTCAGCTTTATTGAGGCATAATTGACAAAATTGTAAGATATTTAAAGTATACATCATGGTGATTTGACATATGTATACATTGTAAAAGGATTCACTTCATATAGTTTATTAATGCATTCATCATGTTACATATGTATCTTTGTTCTCTCTCTCTCTGGTGAGAATATTTACTTCTAGTCCCTTCACATATTTCAATCATATAATACAGTGTTATTAATACAGTCACCATGTTTTGCTTTAGATCTTCAGATCTTCTTCATCATATAGCAAATTCTGTATTCTTTACCAACCTCAACCTCTTTCCCCTTCACCCCCCATATATGTATACACATATGTGTGTGTGTGTTTGTGTGTGTGTGTGTGTATACATTATTCTTTTGTCAGACTGTTAGGTTGCTTCCATATCTTGGCTATTGTGAATAAGGCTTCAATAAACATGAATGTGACTTCAAATATATTTTCGTTATCTTCTTTTATTTTATTTTGGGTATATACCCAGAAGTATAACCTCAGACATGCAGATGACACCACCCTTATGGCAGAAAGTGAAGAGGAGCTGAAAAGCCTCTTGATAAAAGTGAAAGAGGAGAGCGAAAAAGTTGGCTTAAAGCTCAACATTCAGAAAACGAAGATCATGGCATCCGGTCCCATCACTTCATGGGAAATAGATAGGGAAACAGTAGAAACAGTGTCAGACTTTATTTTGGGGGGCTCCAAAATCACTGCAGATGGTGACTGCAGCCATAAAATTAAAAGACGCTTACTCCTTGGAAGAAAAGTTATGACCAACCTAGATAGCATATTCAAAAGCAGAGACATTACTTTGCCGACTAAGGTCCATCTAGTCAAGGCTATGGTTTTTCCTATGGTCATGTATGGATGTGAGAGTTGGACTGTGAAGAAGGCTGAGCACGGAAGAATTGATGCTTTTGAACTGTGGTGTTGGAGAAGACTCTTGAGAGTCCCTTGGACTGCAAGGAGATCCAACCAGTCCATTCTGAAGGAGATCAACCCTGGGATTTCTTTGGAAGGAATGATGCTGAAGCTGAAGCTCCAGTACTTTGGCCACCTGATGTGAAGAGCTGACTCATTGGAAAAGATTCTGATGATGGGAGGGATTGGGGGCAGGAGGAGAAGGGGTCGACAGAGGATGAGATGGCTGGATGGCATCACGGACTCGATGGACGTGAGTCTGAGTGAACTCCAGGAGATGGTGATGGACAGGGAGGCCTGGTGTGCTGCGATTCATGGGGTCACAAAGAGTCGGACACGACTGAGCGACTGAACTGAACTGAACTGAACTGAGCCCAGAAGTAGGATTGCTGGATCACATATTAGTTCTGTTTTTAATTTTTTGAGGTGCATTCATACTGTTTTTTAATGAAGCTGAGCCACTTTATCTTCTTACCAACAGAGCACAAGGGCTCCCAAGGAAGAACGTTAAGGATCTTCATTTTATAGGTAAAAAAGTTGAGATTTAAAGGTGTCATGTGAATCGCCAAAACAATTTTTGGAGTGCTGGGACTAAGGTGAGTTCTCATGATTCCTGCTGCAGTGCTTCTCTTCTTTAGAGAGTCACTTGATGTAACTGAGTCGCGTATATAAGGACACCTGGCAATTTGGGAGCTCAGGGATGCTAATGGTTCACTTACTGTTATGCACCAGATGACTCCTGAGTCAGATTGATGATTTTCCATTTCCTCAGACTCCCCTGGGGATGTGAAGCTCGGAATTCCAATCAGTGGCTCTTCTTAGACTCTGAACTTTTTAACGGAATGTATCCTACTAGCCTTGTGACTTGGATGGAGAAAGGGCAACATGCTTTCCACTGGCTGAGGAGTCAATGACGTGGTGAAGATTACCTTAATGTGGGTGTGCTCAGCCAGCCTTAGAGCAGCAGCCCGCAGCTCTCAGCCCACATTCATCATTTGAATCAATTAATTAGGTCCCAGCCTAAAAGGGCCATTCATCTCTATAGATTTTGCCTGCCAAACTTCAGAATCTTTCTTCAATCGAAAAATATGCTGATCCACCTGCAAACATGGAGCAGCAAGAAAGAGAAGACCAAACAGCTGGCTTATCATGCAGACTTAGCCAAGGATGCTCACCGCCATGGGCTGACTCATGTTCTTGGCTAGAGGAGTGGATGCCAGTTCAGTGTCCTACAAACCCTGCTCTCCTTCTGTGAAGTTGGAGCCCTGAAATGTTTATGCCAGAGAGCTGGGAAAGGCTGGAAGAATATGCTCATCTCTTATTCCCTCTCACCTGTATTTCCACCTCTAGCCCTTGAATTTCTAATAAAAGTCCCTTCAGTCTAAATGCTGTAGTGCAAAGAGACTGTAAAGACACAGGCATTTTAGTTTTCTGTCGGCTGTTCACGAGTTGTGAGTCCTTAGTCAAGTCAATCTGCTTGGGATTTGTATTTATTTCCCGGGGCTGTTGAGACAAATTACTACAAATTTAGTAGCTTAAAACGACATAAATGTATTATCTCACAGTTCTTGAGGCCAGAAGTCTGAAATCAGTATTGCTTTGCTGGAATAAAGATGCTGGCCCATGGTCCCTTCAGAAGTACTAAGGAGAATCCTTTCTTATCTCTTCCAGATTCGGGTAGTTGCTGGAAGTTTTCTGGTGTCTGACTGTGTCACTCAGTTACTCATGACTAGTGTCTTCAGATCTCCCTCTTCTGCCTTCACACCTCTTTCTTCACTGTGTGATCGTGTAAAATCTCTCTGCCTCTCTTGTTCACTCAGTTACTTATGACTAGTGTCTTCGGATCTCCCTCTTCTGCCTTCACACCTCTTTCTTCACTGTGTGATCATGTGTAAAATCTCTCAGCCTCTCTTGGAAGGGCTTCCGCAGTGGGTCAGGGGTAAAGACTCCTCTTGTAAGTCAGGAGCTGCGGGTTCAACCCCTGGGTCAGGAAGATCCCCTGGAGGAAAGCATGGCAACCCACTCCAGTATTCCTGCCTGGGAAATCCCATGGAGAGAGGAGCATGGAGGGCTACAATCCACAGTGTTGTAAAAAGTTAGACATGACTGAAGTGACTTAGCACGCACACATGCACTCTCTCCTACAAGGATATGCATAGCTGCATTCTGGGCCCTCCTGGGTAATCCATGATAATCTCCCCATCTCAAAATTCTTAGCTCTTTTTTGCCACCATATAAGGCAACATTCAAGGGTCCCAGGAATTAGGATGTAGGTCCTTTGGGGACCCACTTTTTGGCCTAGTACAGTCGTTAAATGCCTCATCCATGAAATAATGATATTAGCACACTTACCACTTAAACAATGCTACTGAGTGTTGCTTCTGACTGTGGGGTTTAAGATGCTATGATTGAAAAAAATTCCAAATTTCAGTGTGGTCCCAAGCAAGTTCTAAATCCAGCAGGGCAAATTTCATTAGGTTTCAAAATCTGAGAGTAATCCTTTACGGTTCCAGGCTCCACCCTCTAGGCCCATGATGGCTGCACTGGCCCCTGTGTCCCCTGCTACTGCTCTGCCCCTGGGATCATACTTCCTTTTCTTGAAGGGTAGCACCTGCTTGCAGCTGAGTAGCTTTAACAGTCCATTTCCTGACTGTAGAATTTTAGAAGTTCAACAGTTTTCTTTCATTTTTTCCTGTCTCTGTTCCTTTCTATCTAAGCTGTCAGTGACCCTTAATTACATCTTCAAATGCTATTTCTTTTTTCCAAATAAGGTCATGTTCACAGCTCTGACGATTAGAATGTGGACATGTGTTTGGGGGACCACCATTCAATCCACATCATGCTCCCATCCCCATGTCCAATATGCAGTACTGGAATAGAGACAGGAGATCTGAAATAAAACTTTGATCTGGAAATGTGGAGAATGTGAAAATCCTCAGTCACTGATCTGTCCAGTTCTGAACTCTTACTTGGGGATGTTACAATGGCACTCTGTTTTTTGAAAACATCTTGATTAATCCACATTCTTGATGTAGTTCTTTTGCCTGAAGTTCTCCATGGACCTTCCCCATGTCCATTTCCCAGGGAAATTTTTCCTTCAACATGATCCAGATATCTAAAAACGTTATTTCAGAATATGCCCTTCTTGAAATTTGAGCAGCTTTTTTAGCCAGCTTCCTCCCTGTAGAGTGATGAAAATTAAAGTGTCATTTTGAATTTTGATTGGATTTAAATGGTTTTTCG
Organism: Oryx dammah; assembly: GCF_014754425.2. Lineage (NCBI taxonomy): Eukaryota > Metazoa > Chordata > Mammalia > Artiodactyla > Bovidae > Oryx > Oryx dammah. Next base: position 44,281,335 of record NW_024070205.1, on the reverse strand, counting down.
CCCAGTTTCTTTGCCAACATAACTCTTTAAAAAGTTCACAAGGATTCTTATGTATTTGATCTTGGTCATCTCAATGTGTCAACAGCCACAGCTATGGTTCTTTCCCAGACATATTTCTTATATTTGCTATATTTTAATGCTTTCTTTACCTCATGCCTTTATTTTAAATTATTTTTGTGTTTCTCATTCTTTCAGACTTTGGCGGGAGAACCATATATCTAATCTTTTTTCTCTGAATTATTGTGTTCAATTGAAGATATCCACTAGATACCATGAATTTATGTGGATCTCTGCTCTGAAACATCTTATTTCATTTAGTAGTTCTAACAAATGAGTATTATGGTCATGGCTATGCCCTTGATTTGATCCTTAACTCAAGGCTGAATTTTAATTGGCTCAAAAGTTCTCTCAATTTTATCCTTTACTGCTTAGCATGATAAAATGCTGTCTTTTTAATCCTACACAAACACCAATTCCTGAATTTTCTCTATTTCTTTTTCTGGGCCAGTTTGTTTCTTCTTGTGCCTTGTCAAATTCAACCCCTTAACAAACATGGTATAAATATCCTTTCTACTGTATCTTCTTTTATATGTGAGAGTTCATTTGGGACCTCATTTGACTTAAGTTATTACAGGCAGGAGTTTTATCAAATGTTTTATCCCTGTCAACACTGTTCCAGCCTCCAGTAACAGTTTCAGTTCAATCAGCTATATAGTATTTTGTTGAAGTATCAAAGAAATTCCAAGTGGCATTTGAATACAAAGTGTTTTTTTTTTTTTTTTTTACACTGTATGTCTAATATAGATTGACTGGGATAGGGGAGCTTTGCTTTTTGTCTTCTGCAGCTACTCCCTGCCCCCCTGTATTAATGCAACAGATAATGGTTACTGTGTATCTTATACAACTTTCAACCTTAGTATCAATTATGTTATCTGTATGTTAGGTTCTTTGGCCTCGAAACTAAAAATCAATTAATCAATTAAGCAACTTTTCACTTTTAACCTTATCTTTATTTTCACTCAAATAGAAAAGAGCTCACAGCTGAAATGATTTCATTTTTTAAATTAGTGAATTCTAGTTCTGCCAATAAATAAGTTTTATTCAGCAAAGTTGACCTAATTGCTGAGGAACTGAATATTTGAGGCCCACAACAAAATTACTAGCACAGCAATTTCTTCTGGCTTCAATACATACTATATTTCATAAATATAATATCAGCTTCAATTCTATTAACAGTGAAATGTGGGTGTGGTGATGATTAGAGATATTTCCCTAATATTTCTAGTTCTTCATATTCTAGTTACTTGGTGGAACTGTACTTCCAGGCCTCTTTGGAGCTGGATAGGGCTGTGGCTATTTCTGACCCATAAATTCTGAACAAAGTGAGACCCTCTTTTTTTGTTTTTCTTTGCCACAGTGAGCAGCAGTATTTGAGGAGGTGCCTGCTTAATCAACTTGGTTGGAGTCTACAGTAGAGATAAGAATGAAAAACTAAACTTTGTATTTGAAAGTCATCTGGAGTTTCTTTGTTAACTTCAGTGAAATTTATACTTATTAACTGATTTAGAAATTGAAACTGTTATTAGAGGCTAGAAGAACCAAGTTGCATGTATCTTAATTTAAAAGGAGACTTTATCAAAAGCGTGCTGTATTTATCTAACAGTTTAAGGAAAATTTGAACAACCAAAACCATTAAAGGGCTGGGATGCATCACACTGTTAGGGGCAACTGAGTTGAAGATGGAAATGTGCTCACTGATGTTTCTCTTTCAATTCTTCTTTTCCTCCCCAAATGTCAGCTTTTTTTTTTTTTTCTCTTCTTCCACCACAGATCAGCTTTTCCACAAATAAGAAAATGTGGCTGTGGTCAATTTAAAAATTGTATATATTACAGTTTTGGTCACCTGAAAAAGATTGTGTTAACTTTGTTCCAAGTATACAAAAAAATCTAAAGAAACTGATTCTTTAATGTGGGACAGTTATCTGCCCTTGAACCTATCCACTGTGGTTGCAAGTGTGGTTTCAAGTGTGGTTACATTGTACACATGTGGGGAGTGTGATGACCTTGTGCTCATGTGAGTAAGGTAATGACCTTGTGCTTGCATGGGAATGTGACTTCTTTGTACTTAAGTGATGACTTCCTCCATACTCACGTGAATTAGGCAAGAGCTTTGCAGGGGCAATTCTCGCTTAGGTATTTTTTTAATTTATTTTATTTATTTTTTAATTTTACTTAACAATACTGTATTGATTTTGATTTTTACAACTCGTTCAATTTTCTTTTCACCTGTTTTACTTTCTTACTAAGTTTGCTAGTTAGTTGAGTAGGTCAAATCAACCATTTTATTTTTGGACTCATTTCAGAAGAGCAGACATTTCCTGTAAAACATGAAGATAACAGAACAAGCAATTCATGAGGACAAGGTCAAATGTTTCCTAGCTGAGCTAACATAGTTTTAGAAGGTCTTTTACACACTTGACCTAACAGTGGAAAGAGAGTTGGAGAGGCAGTTTTTTATTTCCTAGGGCACTAAGGGTCTCAGAAAGCATCAGTTACCATATTGAATTTTGGCATCCTTTAATATTTTATGTCCCAGCCAAGGAATAATTTTCCATTCTTTTCTCCAATATCATGGCAGCCTGCAACATCGAGACTGTTACTTAGAGGTGAGTTGAGTGACTCACACTTAATTTTGATTCTAGAAGCTTTGGCTGACTTCTCTCTTGAGGGTTTGCATTTATCCAAACCTTCTTTCCAAAAAGTAGATGTAACACCATGAAAAATGCTTGCCATACCTCGTTAATGATGGTAACCATGCTGGCTCACTCTTCATAGAGCATGAATCTTGCATCACAGAGAAGAATTAAACTTACCATCTTTTCTTTCTTAAAACTGAGATAACAATACATACCCTTGCCAAAATGACATATACCTTGAATTTTATTATTTGTTTCTAAATGGTTTCTCTGCTCAGAGCTATATACTAGTGCTTCTTTTCCTTTGACATATATATATATATATATATATTAGAAACATGTACAACAACTCTTGGAGTCTGATCTGTTCAACTATTTAGAATTTGAGGGATAACAGTTGCTTTACAGGAACAGAGTAAAGTCTTTGGAGGACTCTGGGCTCTTAGAGTGATCTAAGATTGCTCAAGGGTGTGGATGGAAGTTCCAGTGTCTCCCTTTCTCTATATATGTTCCTAACTTATTCATTGCCATCAGTAAGATGGGCTTAAATCTAAATTTTTAAAAAACATCTATCTTCAATCTAGCAATTTTGGCATGAGGGGTAAGGGGAGGGTGGGACAAATTAGAAAATTAGGATTGACATATATACACCACCATGTGTCAGATGGATAGCTAGTGGAAAGCTCCTGTGTAGCACAGGGAGCTCAGCTCGGTGCTATATGATGACCTAGATGGGTGGAATGGGGGTGGGGTGGGAGGGAGGTCCAAGAGGGAGGTGATATATGTATACATATAGCTGATCCACTTCATTGTACAGCCCAAACTAACACAACATTATAAAACAATCATACCCTCATAAAAATATAATAATGTAATCTAGAAATGTAAGTGAGAGTAGCATTCATTCAAAGTAAGACTTCCATATTGGGTTGCTTGAAGAAAGTAAAATGACAGTTAAAATAAAATCAAACAACCAAAGAACAATAGCGAACTAAATGCCACTCTTGAATCATTTGTCAGCTAAAATCTTTTTACCATCTATCTCACCTGGGTATATATGCCAGACATTGAATTTACAGGGATGAGCAAGAATGATATCGGGTAAGGAAATGAGGTAAATGGGAAGTACACAAGCTTGTGAATTACAAAAATCTATTCTCTCTCTCTGCATATATATATAAAACATATATATATAATACACACACACATATAAAATACATATATATGTGTACATATATATAATACATATATATAATACACACACATAAGATACATATATTATAATACACACACACATAAAATACATATATATGTGTACATATATATAATACACACACATATAAATACATATATATATAATGCATACACACATATAAAATACATATATATGTATATGAAATACATATATTTATATATATATATACACACATATATAAAATACACACACACATACACACATACATGGGGCTTCCCTAGTGACTCAACAGTACCGAATTTGCCTGCAATGCAGGAGACAGAGGTTCGATCCCTGGGTTGGGAAGATCCCCTGGAGGAGGGCATGACAACCCACTACAGTATTCTAGCCTGTGGAATCCCATGGACAGAGGAGCCTGGCAGGCTGCAGTCCATGTGGTCCCAAAGAGTTGGACACAGCTGAGTGACTGAGTACTCACACACACACACACACACACACACACGTTTCAGTTACCCATTATTAAACTCCTTTTGTTAAAATCCCAAGATAAAACTCTCATTGTTAAAACCTCAAGATTTTGTGCAAATTTTATTTTCCAGTTGATTTCTCATCTAGACATTAATATGGTACATTAGTTTTGTTTCCGCTCCCTTTTTGACATTAGGGCTTTCTTGGCTTTTTATAAGCTTTCCCAAATCTAAGTTATTAAAATCATTTTCCTTAAAAAAAAAAAAGCCTTATTATGTCACTCTCAACTTCTAAGTCTTTAAAGACTACCTAATAGAGGCAGTGTGAATTAGGTTATAAGCATGAAATGTAGAAACTGCCAGAGTTGGCTTTTTGCAATCTGAGATCTGAGGTAAATTATTTGGCATTCTTCTAAACCTCAAGGTCTTCATTTGTAAAATTAAGGCACTAAAATGACTTGCCTCACAGGATTTTGGTGAGGACCCATTGTCTAATTTACAGGAACTCAATAAATGACAGTCATCTGTTTGTTGTTGTTTAGTCTCTAAGTTGTGACCAATTCTTTTGTGACCCCATAGACTATAGCCCACCAGGGTCCTATGTCCATTGGATTCTTCAGGAAAGAATACTGGATTGGATTGCCATTCCCTTCTCCAAGGGATCTTCCTGACCCAGGGGACTGAACTTGTGTCTCCTTCATTGATGGGTGGATTCTTTACCAGTGAGCCACTGGAGAAGTCATCATAGTTATTAACTACAGCATGTAAGACTCAATTCCTTTAATGGATTACTTATGAGGGATACTGTGGAACAGATTTCTCACTGGCTGAGAAAGTAGTCAAAAATAATTTTTAAGTCACTTGCTATTAAAGATTTTCCTGAATCCTTGACCCATTCTAACTAAATTTGTATCATAGTCATGAAAGAATAATGTTTAGTATAGAAATTTCTGGGAATTAGTTAAAATAATCAACTCACCTTTAATAGTCACAACATGATAAGGGATAAGGGATGAGATTTCTGCATGCTGCCAATGTCTGCTGGTTACTGACCAGAGAGGCTGAGGTGAAGGACTTGGTGACTTGGTGGCAACATTTCCAAGGCTTGAAGCCCAGCATTCCTCTCTTCTGCAGTGATTGTTATTTATAGCCTTAATTTCTGGAGCATCTAAGCAAGTGACCTCAAAGGAACTTATCAAAGAAAAGTAAGAAGCTACAATACTGGAGTGGGTTGCCATTTCCTTCTCCAATGCATGAGAGTGAAAAGTCAAAGTGAAGTCGCTCAGTCATGTCTGACTCTTCGAGACCCCATGGACTGCAGCCCACCAGGCTCCTCCATCCATGGGATTCTCCAGGCAAGAGTACTGGAGTGGGCTGCCATTGCCTTCTCCAAGAAGCTACAAGGATAAGCTAATTTCCCTTACATAATCATGATTTTAAATATAAGCACACTGAAAATTCCAAGGAAGATAATGTATACATTGATTACATTTCTGACTTGTGAATAAGAAATAACATATATAATATTCACAGGTCTTATATCCTTTATCCAAAAGGCCTGCATATTCTCCTTTTGTATCTTCACAGAGCCACATTTTTCTTTAAAATAAAAAAAAAAGAAGAAGAAGAAGGGAGAGAAAACCCTGATTCAATTGTAACAAACTAAGGGTCCTTGATACAGCACATTCCTTTTAGGGAGTTTTCTCCATTCTCTTTTCTTCTACAAAAAGAATAGAAAAACACAGTGATGCTAAAGCTGTCACTGGGGAAAAGGGAGGGACAAGAAGATTCAAGTACCCTCTCTGAGTTATCTGCATGTACACAGAGTTCTACTTCATGTGAGGTTGGATCTTGGTATGATCAGCATTTGGGACAACCATCAGGGCTGATAGTCCAAATCTAGTGGTTGGAGAAGGTTGATTATGTCATTTAAAAGGAAGGAAGAAGTAACCTAACATCCTTATGGGTCTCTCTAACTGAAAAACAGACAAAAATAAAATACTGTTTGGTCATAGTGCAGCCCCTTCTTAGTTCTTTTGATAGAAGGACATGGTAAATGAAGCTCTATTAGAAAATGTCAAATTATTTAGCAATCATAGGAAACATATGAAGTAATAAGGCTTCTGTGACAGTTCAGGGTATATATACAGAGCTAGGGATGGATGAGTAATTATCCTTTAGCCTCATAAACTACATATATAGAATTTATTTATTTATGACTTTATAGATGATATGTGGACATAAGCAATAGTGAGGTGTTTGCCAAAAATTTTGAAAAAAGGAAAATAAAGATAAAACATGTAATGCCATTTTTTACTACTTAGGCAATGGCACCCCACTCCAGTACTCTTGCCTGGAGAATCCCATGGATGGAGGAGCCTGGTAGGCTGCAGTCCGTGGGGTCGCTAAGAGTCGGACACGACACTTTTACCTTTCACTTTAATGCACTGGAGAAGGAAATGGCAACCCACTCCAGTGTTCTTGCCTGGAGAAGCCCAGGGACGGCAGAGACTAGTGGACTGCTGTCTCTGGGGTCGCAAAGAGTCGGACACGACTGAAGTGACTTACAGGATAAACAAGATTTTATTGTTGTTGTTTGGTGGCTCAGTTGTCCCTGACTCTTTGTGATCCCATGGACTGTAGCCTGCCAGGCTCCTCTATCTATGGAATTTCTGAGGCAAGAATGCTGGAATGGGTTACATTTCCTTCTCCAGGGTATCTTCCTGACCCAGGGATTGAACCCATATCTCATGCATTGGCAGGCGGATTCTCTACTAGTGAGCCACCTGGGAGGCCCAGGCAAGATTTTATTATAGAGAAAAACAACCCCAAGATCTCCATGGTTAAAACATCAAGGTTTGTATCTTGTTCATAACATAACATAACATGACATAACATAACATAACATCTTGTGTCCTTGACAAGGGCCTGGAGGCCCTTGTTCCAAATTTTCTTGACCCCAAGCAGACCCTATCTGGAGCATTGACTATTGTTGGCCATCTTGACAGATAAAGAGAACTCAGGCGAGTTTTGTGCTGATATTTAAATGTTGCAGTCTAGAAGTGACATATACTCTTCTGCTTGAAAAGTAGTGGTCAAACGTATTAGCCACATGGTCCCACCAAATTCAAGGAGGCAGTGAAGTTCAGGTGCTCAGAAGGACTCTTTATAACGACTATCACATCTTAAAGAAAGTGACTAGCTTACAGGTCAACATAACTATTAACTGTAACCAGACTGAAAAAGTTAGCATATCTGAAAGTGAAGTTGCTCAGTCGTGTCTGACTCTTTGCGACCCCATGGACCAGGCTCCTCCATCCATGGGATTTTCCACGCAAGAATACTGGAGTGGGTTGCCATTTCCTTCTCCAGGGTATCTTCCTGACCCAGGGATCAAACCCGGGTCTCCCGCATTGTAGGCAGATGCTTTACCATCTGAGCTACAGAGCCCTATCTGAACAAGGTGTCAATTAGATTGTACATGAAGGTTATCTACCTTAGTAACACAGAAATAGAGTAATAGATTTAGATATTGGCAATGTGCCATTCATGTCTTTTCTAAAGAAGAGGAGTTTAGATAGATAGAAACAAGTATTTAGTTATTCTGATAGGTAAATCCTTACTGTAGAAATGGAAGCCTTAGCTGGCAAATCCTGATGTTCACTCAATATTTGATTTTTTTTCATTTTCCCTTAAACTCATGCTGTGAGTTTAATTTTAAATTAATTAATTGATTTATTTTTTATTTTTAATTTTAAATTAATTAATTAATTTGTATTAATTTTAAATTAATACATCAATAGTATAGTTTTGTAAGTTGCTTTCTTGTGAAGTTAGCTTGAATCAGTTTCTTAAGTTAAATAAACTCTAGTACTCTTGCCTGGAAAATCCCATGGATGGAGGAGCCTGGTAGGCTGCAGTCCATGGGGTGTATTAATTTAAAATAAAATTATACTAGGTGAACTAGATGCTTTCATTCACTGACCACCTTTTTCTTTTCTTGACATGACCTCATGACAAGCCTCATTCTTAAGGGATTACTTGGTGATCACAGCAGACATGTTTTCTATCAAATTTTCTATCATTTTGAAAATCAATATTTTTAATGCTATCATAAAAATGGCTGTAAATGCCAAGGAGAATTAAATCCTTCATGCTGCTTAATACCTCACTAATGACGTAGTCTATTGCATGAGTCAACTTGCATAGTAACAAGTTATTTAATTAAACATCAATCTAGGTGTTTTGTAGAGGTATTGTGTAGATGTGGCTAACATCTACAATCAGTTGACTTTAAAGATTATCCTTGATAATCTGGTGGGCCTCATCTAATCAGTTGAAAGGCAGAGAAACATAGTTTCTCAAGTGCAAAACAGATTTTCCTGAGGTAGAAGAAATTCTGCCTGTAGATTTCAGTGTCAGTTTCTGCCTTAGAGTTTCCATTCACTGGCCTGACCTACAGACTGAACTTGTCTGACTCTACTATCATAGAAACCATTTCTTGAACTAAGTTTCTTTCTCTCCTCTGCTCTGGTTTTGTTTTTATGCTAGAATCCTCACTGATACAGATTGTTTTGGATACTGGGAAGTGGTGTGTTGCTTTAACAAATACCTACAAATGTGGAAGTGGCTTTGGAATTGGGTCATGAGTAGAAACTGGAAGAATTTTGAGAAGTGTGATAGAAAATGCTTAGAGAGTGCCTTGGTAGAAAGAGTCACATGTGTTTCTGGTGAAGTCTCAAGGATATGAAGAATAAGTTATTTAGAAATGAGGAAACAAAATCTTTTTTATAAAGTGGCAAAGAATTTAGCTGAATTGTATTCTAGTGCTGAATGAGAAGCAGAGTATATAAATGATGAAATTTTATGTTTAGCTGAGTTGATTTCCAAATAAAGTATGGAAGGTGTGGTTTGTTTCCTGTTTGTTGCTTATGGTAAAATGAGACAGGAAATAGATAAATTAAGGTCAAACATATTAACCAACCCCTTCCTCCCCCAGGATTTGACAATTTGGGAGGTTCTTAACCTACTTGGATTGCAAATGATGCTAAAATTAAGAAATCCACTGTTTGCCAAACAAACTATAGAGAGAAGATCAAGGTATGGCTGGCCAACCTTTTGTTAAAGAAATTAGGTGTTCAATCAACCATCCCAGAAGGAATAGAGATGGGATTATCAAGGAAGAATTTGTGAAAATCTCTCGTCTAATGCACGGATTTCCCTTAACATACATTGGAGACCCATGAGGTTTGGGGGGATGCTAGTAAAAACTGTCCTTTTTAGTCCAGTAGTCTAGTTTGGACTAAAAACAACAGTGAGTGGACAAAATTAAAAATGGTTGTCAGATTCTCCAAATTTGATATACAAACAATGAGTCAGTAGAGCTACTGGGCTTCAAGAAAAAGGATGAGTGCCTCAGTGGACAGAGCTGTGGGCCCAGAGACTATGGTGATGGAGCAGCTGCTGAGGGTATAGCGAGCAATGGGGCTGCTTCCAAGGGTGCAGAGGTGATGAAGCTGTGAATCCAAAGGGTGAAGCCTTGAGCCACAGGTCTTAAAACTTAAGGCTATTCCTGAGATAGAAACAAGAAGGATCCCAAGTAAAGGGGGTTGACTTCAGTTTTGACTATACTGAGTTTGAGGACATCCAATGGCCATCCAATGGAAAGTGTATAATAAGCAACTAGAGTTAAGTTTATGGAATTCAGGAATGATATCTGAACTGAAATCTCTCAAATGGAGGGGGTGTGATGTTGGTAAATGGAACTTGAAGAAATGAAGATCATTGCTTTGAGAAGGTCAACACTGAAGGATAAATAGGATAAAGATAAATAGGATGGAGAAGTCACTAGGGGAAAAATGTCAGCTGAGAACGGGCTTATTGTGAGGAAGTTTGGAACACTGTAAAGTGTTGTGACAAGAGAAGCAGAGAGAGAGAGGCTAAAGATTCAGAAAAGAGACAATAACTCATTGGCAGGGTGAGATCCCCAAGGAGGCAGAAGAAGACGCGTGCAGAGCATTGGTGGGATGATTTAAATTAGACAAGTGGAGCATCTCTTCTGCTGTGGCATGAGTGAAGAGGGAAAGAATGAATTACAAGTAGGTCAGGGCTTCCCTGATGGCTCCCACGGTAAAGCGTCTGCCCGCAACGCGGGAGACCCGGGTTCGTTTCCTGGGTCAGGAAAGTCCCCTGGAGAAGGAACTTGGCAATCCACTCTTGCCTGGAAAATCCCATGGACAGAGGAGCCTGATAGGCTACAGTCCATGGGGTTGCAAAATGTCGGACACGACTGAGCGACTTCACTTCAAGTGGCAAAAGACTTAGAGAAGGTCCCACAGGGTGTTAGCTGTTTATTTCTATGTAACGAATTACTCCAAACTTAGCAAATTAAAACAAAGAATATTTACGGTTTCACAGTTTCTGTGGGTCAAGAATCTGGCACAACATAGCTGAGCTCCTCTGGCTCAGGCTTTCTCAGAGCTGTCAACAAGCTGTCAGTCAGGATCAAGTCTGGAAAAATGATGACAAAGGAGATCCCAGCCTCCATTCTTCTGTGGAGATCAACAATTAGACATGCCCATGAACAGCAGCAGCTCTGCAGGCCTTCCCTGGTAGTCCAGTGCTGAAGAATCCGCCTTGCAATGAGAGGACACTGGTTTGATCCCTGGTCTGGAAAGATCTCACATGCCATGGTACAACTAAGCCTGTGCACCACAGCTATTGAGCCTGTGCTCTGGAGCCCGTGAATCACAACTACTGAAGCTGGTACACCCTGGAGTCTGTGCTCTGCAACAAGAGAAGCCACCGCAATGAGAAGCTGCACACCACAGCTAGAGAGTACCCTCTGCTCGCAGGAACTAGAGAAAGTCCATGAGCAGCAAAAACATCTCTGCTGCTACTAAGTCACTTCAGTCGTGTCCAACTCTGTGCGACCTCATAGACAGCAGCCCACCAGGCTCCCCCATCCCTGGGATTCTCCAGGCAAGAACACTGGAGTGGGTTGCCATTTCCTTCTCCAATGCAGGAAAGTGAAAAGTGAAAGTGAAGTCGTACAGTCATGTTTTTAGCGACCCCATGGACTACAGCTTACCAAGCTCCTCCATCCATGGGATTTTCCAGGCAAGAGTACTGGAGTGGGGTGCCATTGCCTTCTCCGAAAAACATCTCAGAGTAGCCAAAATAAATAAATGTATATTTTTTTAAAAAATAGCTCTGGAGGAGCTCAAGACTCCACTTAAACAACTTTAGCAACATAATGGGGGAAAAGAAAACTGAAAATAACTGCACTAAAAGAGAAGAAATACAGCTTCATTTTGCCTATCACCCCATCCTTCAAGCCAGCATTGCTCCAGTGTCAAGAGGGAACCTCAGCTAGAAAGAGGTCCCCTCACCAGGAAAGGAAGAATGGGCTGAGTGGCCACTTTCCTGACCTTTCTGGATGCTGCACAAGGGTCCTGCTTTGGTTTCACCCCACTCAGACCAGCAGAGCTGTGGTGTATAGGGACATCTGGGAACAAGGAGAAAAGCAAGTACTGCCAAAGGCAGTTACTGCAGCTCCCAGTGACCTGTTCAGTAGACAAAGCCAGCAGATTTCATGCCAAAGAAACCAATGGCCAGCAGAGCCTCTGCAGAACCCCACAGCTTTTCACCAGCTTTGCCCCACAGGCTTTCATGTTCACTGACAACAGGTGCCTGTGTCCTTTCCTGCTCTTTCCTTCCTGCCCCCAGCATAACATGGGGTGAACGCTGGCTGCCAGCCCAGGCTATATAGCAATACATGAGCTAAGAAGCCTATGGCTGACCTGCACCACTGTGCACACACCTGGGGTGAGCCCCTCCAACTGTGTACCTGCCTGTTCCTAACCTGATGCCCTTCACTGGCCTCCATGGCAGTGTGCATGACTGGGTGGAGACTGTGAAATCATGAGAAAGCATGCCGAAAGCCCAGGCCTCTTCAGGTGTTTACGGGCCTGGATCAAGCCTTGTTTTTGGTCACTGGCCTGCTCTGCTGCACTCATCTCTAGCTAGCCTCTCTAGCTATGCACCTGCATGACCCCCAGCATGACTCTTGTCAATGGCCTCCACTACCACGTACCCTTGACAAGACCCAGCAGCCTCTGTAGTTGACATCCAAGGCCCCTGCAGCTACTAGTGTGTCTGCAAGCGGCTTTGGCCCTTGCTGCCCACTTTGGGCCCCACAACTAAGTGTATCTGAAACTGGCCTCTGCCACTGCGGGCTCCCACAGCTGAGTGTGGACATGGCACCACTCTAGCCGCCACCATTGTCTGTCACGGCCTCTAGTCACTGGGCCTGGAGGCACCACTGAGGACCCCGACCGCCCTTGCAGCCACTGTGGACCCTCTGCTGCATGCTGCAGACCCCAGGAACCTGAACTGAAATAACATCACATCTCTCTGAACCTGGTGCCCTGAGGGGCTCCCATACCTGGGAGCACCACTAGACTCAGGGTCACAGCATTCCCCAGTGTGCCCCATTTGTAAAAGCTTCCCATAATAAAGTCAGTCCATAGGGTGTAGAAGAGGTGACTGCTTCTTCAAAAGTGCAGACACCTATACTGGCTACAGGCATCATGAAAAATCAGGGAAATTTCACTCCACCAAATCATACAGTAAATTTCCAAGATGTTCTCTAAAGAACTAGGGAACCAGGGATTGCCTGACAAGGAACTCAAAATAATTGTTCTAAAGATGCTTGGAGAGCTACAAAAGAATGCAAATAAACAATTTAGTGGTATCAGGAAAAGAAGAAAATAATATAAGAACAAAATGAGAAGTTAAAAATAAGGGGTAGAAAATATAAAAAAAGAATCCAATACAGAGATGGGAATACCAGACCACCTAACCTGCCTCTTGAGAAATCTGTATGCAGGTCTGGAAGCAACAGTTAGAACTGGACATGGAACAACAGACTGGTTCCAAATAGGAAAAGGAGTACGTCAAGGCTGTATATTGTCACCCTGCTTATTCAACTTCTATGCAGAGTACATCATGAGAAACGCTGGACTGGAAGAAACACAAGCTGGAAACAAGATTGCCGGGAGAAATATCAATAACCTCAGATATGCAGATGACACCACCCTTATGGTAGAAAGTGAAGAGGAGCTAAAAAAGCCTCTTGATGAAAGTGAAAGAGGAGAGCGAAAAAGTTGGCTTAAAGCTCAACATTCAGAAAACGAAGATCATGGCATCTGGTCCCATCACTTCGTAGGAAATAGATGGGGAAACAGTGGAAACAGTGTCAGACTTTATTTTGGGGGGCTCCAAAATCACTGCAGATGGTGACTGCAGCCATGAAATTAAAAGACGCTTACTCAGAAAAGTTATGACCAACCTAGATAGCATATTGAAAAGCAGAGACATTACTTTGCCGACTAAGGTCCGCCTAGTCAAGGCTATGGTTTTTCCTGTGGTCATGTATGGATGTGAGAGTTGGACTGTGAAGAAGGCTGAGCACGGAAGAATTGATGCTTTTGAACTGTGGTGTTGGAGAAGACTCTTGAGAGTCCCTTGGACTGCAAGGAGATCCAACCAGTCCATTCTGAAGGAGATCAACCCTGGGATTTCTTTGGAAGGAATGATGCTAAAGCTGAAGCTCCAGTACTTTGGCCACCTGATGTGAAGAGTTGACTCATTGGAAAAGATTCTGATGCTGGGAGGGATTGGGGGCAGGAGGAGAAGGGGATGACCGAGGATGAGATGGCTGGATGGCATCACGGACTTGATGGACGTGAGTCTAAGTGAACTCCGGGAGGTGGTGATGAACAGGGAGGCCTGGTGTGCTGCGATTCATGGGGTCACAAAGAGTCGGACACGACTGAGCAACTGAACTGAACTGAACTGAACTGAACATATATATGGAATTTAGAAGATGGTAACGATAACCCTGTATGAGAGACAGCAAAAGAGACAGAGATGTATAGAACAGTCTTTTGGACTCTGTGGGAGAGGGAGAGGGTGGGATGACTTGGGAGAATGGCATTGAAACATGTATAATATCATATAAGAAATGAATTACCAGTCCAGGTTCGATGCATGATACAGGATGCTCGGGGCTGGTGCACTGGGATGACCCAGAGGGATGGTATGGGGAGGGATGTGGGAGGGGGGTTCAGGATGGGGAACATGTGTACACCCATGGCGGATTCATGATGATGTATGGCAAAACCAATACAATATTGTAAAGTAAAATAATAATAATAATAAATAATAAAAGAAAAACAACAACAAAAAGAATTAAACAAAAATTCTGGAACTGAGGGACACAAAAATGAATTGAAGAACTTTATAGACTGTTTCAAGAGCAGGCTAGAGCAGGCAGAAGAAAGAGTAGGTTAACTCAAAGACAGATTTAAATTATCCAGTTAGAGAATTTTAAAAAAAAAGCACAAAAATGGAAAAGGGAGAACAAAGCCTACATAATCAATAGGATAACATCAAAAGAACCACTTGCAAATTATCACACTTCCAGAAGGAGAAGACAGAAAGAAAAAGATAGAAATCTAATTTAAAGAAATAATGAAAAAAATTAATCTAAAGAAAAAAAAGAAAGAATGGCTGAGAACATCCCAAATCTGGGGAGAGATTTGAATATTCAAGTTAATGAATCAGGTCACAGACAAAATAAACTTTAAAGAGATCCTCTCCAAAGCATATTATATTAAATTTTTAAAAAATTAAAGAAAGTCAAAGAAAGAATCTTAAAGGCAGAAAGAGAGAAAAGCAAAGACTTGTAATTCACAAGGGAACTCCCAGAAAGCTATCAGTGGACTTCTCAGCAGAAATCTTACAAGCTGTGAGAGAGTGGGATGATGTATTCAAAGTGCTAAAAGAAAACAAAATTGCCATTAAAAATACTTTAACTTGAAAAATTGTCCTTCAGAAATGAAGGAGAGATAAGAACTTTTCTAGACAAACAAAAGTTGAGGGTTTTCATCACTAGAACTTCCTTAAAAGAAATGTTGAGTGGAGTTCTTCAAGTTGGAATGAAAAGATACTACTTAGTAACATAAATCATATGAAAATATGCAACACACTGGTAAAGGTAAACATATAGTCACATTCAGAATTCTAATACTGTAATATTATGGAGTACTCACCATGTAACTCAAGTATAAAGGTTAAAGAACAAGACTATTAAAAATAACTATAGCTATGAGAGTTTGCTAAAGGAAGTAAAAGAGATAAACTGTGACATCAAAACTGTAAAAGCTCAGGGAGTAAAGGAGAGAGTACTTGCATGTGATCAATTTTTTAAAATCGGAATAAGATAAACTGTTATGAGATGTTTTATGTTTGACAGGATGGAAGAAATAGGGAGTTGTTGGGCCAAGAATTAAACTTGCAGTTATAATATAGATGCATTCTGGGAACCTAATGTGCAGAATGATGATTATAGTTAATAAAACCATATTATACACTTAAAAGTCTCCCCTGGTAGCTCAGTGGATAAAGAATCCACCTGTCAATACAGGAAAAATGAGTTTGATTCCTGGATTGGGAAGATTCTCTGGAGAAGGAAATAGCAACCCATTCCACTAGTCTTGCTTGGAAAATCCCATGGACATAGGCGCCTGGCACATACAGTCCATGGGGTTGCAAAGAGTCGGACATGACTTAGATACTAAACCACCACCTATACTTAAAAGTTGCTAAGAGATCTTAAATGTTTACACCACAAGAAAGAAATGGTAATTATGTGATATGATTGAGGTGTTACCCAGTGCTACTAACTGTTTTACATAATATGAATATATTCAATTAAGACCTTGTATACCTTAAATTTATACAACGTTATATGTTAAGTATATCTCAGTAAAGCTGAGAGGAAAATGGTTATTTACAAACAGGTACAAAGAGGGGAATAGTTAAGGAATTAAGGTTATTCATGTGATGTACCATTTAAAAAAGAAAAAAAGGTTTAACCCATGGAGGATCCACTTCCAAATTACTCATATGGTTGCTGGCTACTCTCAGTGTCTCATTGCTTGGTCCTCTCTATATTTACCTTCAAATTCTTCTGACACAGCTTATGTCTTCCCTCTGAGTGAGTGATTAAAGAGAGAGAGGAAAACAGAGTACTCAAGCTGATAGCTACAATTATTTCATAACCTACTTCTCAGAATTAACACACACTACTGCTACAATATGTTATTCATTAGAAGTGAGTCCAGTCCACACTCAAGGGGAAGGTAATCAATCTCCACTTCTTAAAAGGAAGGGTATCAACAATTTTCTGCACTTGTTTTATTAATCTACTACAGTCACATAATCGGTTGAAAGGAGACCACACAAAGATGTTAAAATATTGGACTGCCATAAAATATTTTTCTATGGCCCACAACAATAATAGCCATCTTTTAGAGACATGTCTAAGAAGGCTATCTTCTTTTATTTTCCATACGGTAAAATATCTCTTTAAGTGTTTCTGTATACTGAAAGGAAACAGTAAATTGACCAGAAACTTTCATTATGAAAACCACAATTTCACAGATAGGAAATCATATCTGCTTTTAGCAGTGTTGTGTATAAGGTATATATATGTAGTAAGAAGATCTTTCCATTTTCTTTGGTATAGAAAATGGATTTTAGTAAAATTTACATTTTCACTGTCTGCCAAACATGCAGGTACATGAGCAAAGTCTAGTTTGTGTTTGGATAAAATATTAAAAATCTTTAAAGAAGAATGTTTTCTGTGGTTTAAAAGCGTCTTCATAAAATTCAAGAAAATGATTGGCAAATCCATTTTTTAAACTGAAATACTGAAGACACAGAGGGATTCTTTTTCTTTTTGTCATTGTTGCCTTGATTCAACTCATCACTTGATAAACTGTAGAAAGCATGGTTTTCAGTAAAATTGGACAGAATCAAGTCTGTACTACTCCCTATTATCCAAATGTTCTATATTATGCGACAAAAGCCATTTCAGTTGTAATCAGTGAATCAGAACATGTAGCTTTTCTCAGTTTCATAGTGAAATCAAGGCAAAGATATGATAATGTATGGTCATTGGTGTGGTGTGCCTATGCTAATTTTCTACTGGAAATTGGTATCTTTTTAGTAGACAAAACAAAAACAAAAAGTCCTTTAATTGAAAGAAATACTTTTCTGTCTCATTCTGGACTAGATTCAGTCTCCAAGTTAGTGCTTTCACCATAAATGCCCCTTTGCCATGCCAGCTCCAGATTATTTTCTCAGATTGTGCCCTGCTTTCTATTTTGGTTACTTACACCCTCCCCCGCCCCCAACCCAGTTGCTCTTGTCCTTCCAACTAACATTAACACAGCGCAGTAAGTTAGACTTCTCTTTTGGCAATGCTTGGGTCATATTGCTGTAAGTACTGCCATCATTCTCATTTTCATTATCTGATCGCTTAGGAAACATGGTCACAACAATCACGATGTGATAGAATTTACCTCTGTTTTGATACCACGACTTCCCTGGTGGCTCAGTGGCAAAGAATCCGCTGGCAGGGCAGGAGACCGAGGAGATTCA
Organism: Oryx dammah; assembly: GCF_014754425.2. Lineage (NCBI taxonomy): Eukaryota > Metazoa > Chordata > Mammalia > Artiodactyla > Bovidae > Oryx > Oryx dammah. The sequence continues at coordinate 44,263,465 of NW_024070205.1, read as the reverse complement.
CTCCGTGGGTTGGGAAGATGCCCTGGAGGAGGGTATGGCAACCCACTCCAGTCTTCTTGCCAGGGAAATCCCATGGACAGAGGAGCCTGGCTGGCTACAGTCCATGGGGTTGCAAAGAGTTGGACATGACTGATATGACTGAGCACATACACGTATATTGACACAAAGTACAAGTGATCTATGAGTGTGAAGTCACATCAGTTGTATCCAACACTTTGGGCCCTATGGACGGTAGCTCTCAAAGCTCTTCTGTCCATGGGATTCTCCAGGCAAGAATACTAGAATGGGTTGCCATTTGCTTAGGTAAAATTAAAAAAAAAAAATGGACTACTAATGTTAATGATTATCATGCTTTTAAGTTGCACAGTTCAGTATTATCACCTGGAGTAATGCCACAGTGGATGACTGTTATAGTGAGCTACAAATACATAATCATTGCCAAAATCAGCAGTTGCTATGATTTGAATGACTGTGTCCCTCCCAAATTCATGAGCTGAAACCTAATGCTCTAGGTGAGGTGGTTGTCTATACAATCTAGACAAAGAGGCTTGTGACTGTTGGTAACAAGGCAGAGATGAGCCTGTGCCATGGATAATCTGATCACTGACCTCTTCCATATATTCGGATACATGCAAAGGAAGGAGCTTGTCCTTTTGAGCCAGAGTTGTCTGTGAAAAGCTCCCATTGAGGCCAATAAGAAAAATAGGCTCTTTTCCTCAGAAGGGTCATTGAATGTAAGCACTTCTAGCTCTATCACTAAGAACCACCTTTGTTCTTCACTTCTCTGTACCTTTTACGGAATTCTTTGTTTCTTAAGTCTGCCTACAATTGGTCCTCACCACTCATCTCCAGAAATGAACTTACCCTGATTTCATTACTGATGAGGTCCCAATCCCACCTCTCCATGTAGGGGCTTAAGTCAGGATGGAGTGTGCTATGTGACACTTGCTTGACTATTTGAATTTGAGGTATGGTTTGCTTATATGACCATTGTACACATCTTCATGCCTCTGCTCATCTTTTTACTCCTCTATTTCTGCTTATTTTTACTCATGGTGATTACTCACCCTTCTTCACTGCTCAGCTCCTACCGAGGTGCACAATCCAAGGAGGCATTCGGAGCTCTAAAATCTTCAGATTCAGTTGAGTGAGAGGCTAAATTTTGCCCAATAGGCCTATTTTTCTACAGCTGCCTGTGACTGAGAGGCACTGCTTACATTTCAGAAAAAACTAACAAAAAGCCTAAATGAGGACTTCAAGAATGCTAATTTTTTTTTCAGGATTTAAAGAAAATTATTATCTTCTCTGATTTTGTCCTGGGGGAAAAATACTTCCCCTTAATGACTTGCTGTCTGAATTCCCCCCACTTTTCTGTGTTGTCCCTTTATAAAGGTATGTGTGTGTGCTCAATTGCTTAGTCATGTCTGACTCTTTGCAACCCCATGTACGATAGCCCAGCATGCTCCTCTGTCCATGGAATTTTCCAGGCAAGGATACTGGAGTGGGTTGCCATTTCCTCCTCCAGGGTATCTTCCCAACACAGAGACAGAACCCACATCTCCCCTGGCTCCTGCATTGTAGGAGGATTCCTACCACTGAGCCACCAGGGGTAGCCCCTTTATAAAGGTACTTCGTAAAATCAAAATGTTTATGCAAAACTTCGACACTTTTTTGAACACCAAACAGAGTGATCTAAAACAGCAACAAAAAAGGACATAGAGTTCTTGAATAATATTTCAGCCACACTCAATTACACCATGACTTATGAGCATGTTTCTGAAACACAAAAATACCTTCAGGGATGACAAATGGCATCTGGGTCAAATGGAGAGAGATGTTGTCTAACAAGCCTCCAAGCCTGTGACTTTCATCATCCCCATGACATGAGACTGCTCAACCTAATGCAGCCTGCATGCAGCTTTCACACAGAGGAAGAGCTGTTGTGGCTAGGTGGAAAGCTTTTCCTTTGTTATTGGGAGATTTTCAGTTTCGTGGTGGGGACAGAGGTGGAAATGCCCAGACTTGCCAGCTAGAACTCAGCACAATATTGAGAAAAGATGTTTGGGTTGTTAAAACTGTATTTTACCCACATGTTGTTAATAGAGAGTAGATCTCACAAACCTAGCAGGGCTTTTCTAACTGCTGCCAGGGATCCTAGCCCTTGGCATTGCAAAAATGCTAAAGAAGGCCTCTTACTTGGCTTCCAGGAATGTTCATGGTGCCAGGCAAGGATCCTTGCTTCTGCCTTTCTCAGAGTTTTTAATTTGGTCACCAGTGGTTTTCAAACCAAGGAACATTCCATGTCTGAAATGTTTAATGCCCAAGTGTTCAGTCACTAAAATAGAATAATGAAGGTTATATCCCAACTCATAGAGAAAACAAAATTACCAAATAGCTATCCAATTTTATATGTTTCTCTCCTAAATGTTTCCTGATCTTTGAACATCTGAAAGGACCAGTAGCTCATGAAAAAATAAAAGAAAAAAGATGCATTTTTAAAGATGATTGAAAACATGTCTCTTGAAATCCTCACTCTGCCACGAATGCAGGCAAGTTAATCCACTGCTTTAAAGCTTCGGTTGGTTTTATCATCAGTAAAAACGGAATATAAAATTTAACTCACTGGGTGGTTATATTAAATTAGATAACATATGTTTGATAATATCTGTAGAGGTCTTAGTACAGTTATCTTGCACATGTTACAGACCAGACTCAAAAAATGTTCATCATTTTAAGCTAGACAGAGAAGGAGAAATACCAGATGAAATCCTTTATAAGTGGAATCGCGGACTTATAGGCTTAGAGAGCCAACTTATAGTTGCCAGGGGGAAAGATGGGGGAAGGGAATAGTTAGGGGGTTTGGGATGGCAATATACACATTGCTATATTTAAAATGGATAACTAACAAGGGCTTACTGTATAGCACATGGAACTCTGCTCAATGTTATGTGGCAGCTGAATGGGAGGCCTCAGTTTGTCCTTTAGCCCTGGTCTCAGCTCGGGAGTGGATCAACTAAAGGGTGAGCTTTCCCACAGTTTAATCTGTCCAGATGTCCACATCTGCACCCAGCTCATATTCCTCTTTCACAAATCTTTGCCTCATCACTGTCTACTCTCCACCTCTGCTATGTATTTATCCATCCATGACGTTTCATCTAATTGGCTTCAAACCCACATTAGCCTGATTTGTTGAGTTTGTGTTTCTTTTGTATCCATATCTTCTCCATGACTATATCATGCATGAGGTTCTTAAGATTAGGGTTACCATATATTTGTTCCTTCATTTATTGTTAATCCTTGTAGTTCCTAGCAGAGGGTGGGACTCAAACTTGGTACTCAATGGATAACTGCTTACAAATTCTTCCCTATTCAAAGGGGAAAGCATTTAAGGGATCTGAAAAGAAAGGTTTCCTCTGGCACTCCCGAAAGGCAGAGCAGAATGTAACAGTACTAATAATGAAATCAGCGTATGGTATTTACAGCCTGTTTTATCATATCTAAATTGGCTCGCACATCAACTCCGTGAGGCAGGGAGGGATTAATGCAGTTATCTTCGTTTTACAAAGACTTTGACTCCCGAGGACTGAGTTACTTTCCCAAAATTGGCAAGGCAAAACATTATTGAGGCAGAATGAGACCCAGGTGTCTTGACTCCGTATCCCATACTCTCCCAGTGGTGCTGAACTTCTCCCTTCCCAAGTCAGCTGATAAATTATTTCCCTATAAAACCAAGGGAAACCAAGTTTATATGATCCAAGGCACAGAGGAGCCATACTTTAGAAGCAGGAGCTCTCATTGTAAATAAATTGTTTTCCTGCTTTTCTTTCCTTAACTAAATTTGTATAAGACTTGTGGTCCTGGTTAAGGATGGATTGTTTTCACTTTTGGTTAAAATGTTGTCTTTCAGAGAATAAGATTGTCTTAGAATGTAGCAACTAAACCAAGTGTAAAAGCTTGAAAGTCAGGCCAGATGTTTAGAATGCAGCTGACAGATACTCAGGGGGCATCTTAGTAGCTGCAATCCAACACAAAGTTGTTGAAGGCAAAGAGGCTGATACCTGAGCGGTACACTTAGGAGGTCTCTCTTATTGTGGTATTTAAAAATCATTCTCACTGATATTTATTATTTGAGGAAGCAGGGACACACCCTAGGGGAAAAGAAAGCTGTAACTTTGCCTTGAACATTTGACACTGTCTTCCCAAATAGTGTGGAACTAGAAGCCCCAGAAGGTTCTCTTCATGGCAATTCAGATTAATAGTCGTGTCATAGAAAAGTGGAACATTCTTGTGATTATTTAGTAGTTACATAATGTTCAGGTCATAGTGATATTAATATATTCAACAATGTATTAAAAATTAAAGAAATAAATAATAGGATATTGTGTAAGAGTACAGAGATATGAAAGAAACCAGAAGAGACTATCTGAATATTTTTGAGTAGCCAAAGTACTTTTTTTTAGAACCTCTAATAGCCAAAATGCAGTTTTAATGAGGGCATGGTGCTCAAAAGGAATTCAGCATATTATTTGTCATAACACTGAAGGAATGAAGTCATATTAAGTCTGGCTAAGACTATGGTTTAGTTTCACTCTTAAATGGTGTAACTGTTGTGGTTAAAACACCCAGTTAAGAAAGTCAGATATACTGTTTATTTCTTCATTGCCCTGGTAGGTTGGTTGATGGAGCAATTCAATCATAATGGCTGCTTTATGGCAGAATTGGTGCCCATAAATACGGTCTAGAGAGGACTAGAGATTAGAAGCCATAGTATATACTTCCTTGTCCACTATCTGTAATCAACTGTGCTTTTACAGATCTCATCTATAAAATCTCATGCTGGAAGGGATTTGAAAGGACTATCGGCAAAATTTGACCTTTGCTTCTTGCATGATGCTTGAAAAGAGCTTGGGCTTTGAAGTCGGAAGAAGTTCAAAGTCTTGGTCCTTTCTCAGTAACTATGTAAACTCGGTCAAGTCACAATCGCTGGGTGTCTACTTCCTCGTTTGTAAAATAGGGGTAGTAATACCTACCACACAGGTCTATTGAAGAGCTATATGGATGTGTCTTTTTTCGGTTGCATTATTTTTAGATTCCACATATAAAAATTATCCTTTAGTATTTTTCTTTTTCTGTCTGATCTACTTCACTAAGTATAATATTCTATAGGCCCATTCATGCTGCTGAAAAAGGCAATATTTCACTCTTTTGTGGCTGAATAATACACACACACATATCTTCTTAACCCAATTGTCTGTTGATGGACACTTGGGTTGTTTCCATGTCTTGAATATTGTAAATAGTGCTGCTATGAACATTGGGGTGCATGTACCTTTTCGAATTAGAAGATTTTCTTTTTTTCTGATTATATACCTAGGAGTGGAATTGCTGGATCAAATGATAGGTCTATTTTTAGTTTTTATTTATTTATTTATTGGTTTATTTTATTTTATTTTTACTTTATTTTATTTTACAATACTGTATTGGTTTTGCCATACATTGACATGAATCCACCATGGGTGTATACGAGCTCCCAATCCTGAATCCCCCTCCCATCTCCCCCGCCCCCCATATCATCTCTCTGGATCATCCCCATGCACCAGCCCCAAGCATCCTGTATCCTGTATTGAACATAGACTGGCACTTCGTTTCTTACATGATAGTATACATGTTTCAATGCCATTCTCCCAAATCATTCCACCCTCTCCCTCTCCCACTGAGTCCAAAAGTCCATTCTATACATCTGTGTCTCTTTTGCTGTCTCGCATACAGGGTCATCATTACCATCTTTCTAAATTCCATATATATGTGTCAGTATACTGTATTGGTGTTTTTCTTTCTGGCTTACTTCACCCTGTATAATCGGCTCCAGCTTCATCCATCTCATTAGAACTGATTCAAATGTATTCTTTTTAATGGCTGAGTAATACTCCATTGTGTATATGTACCACAGCTTTCTTATCCATTCATCTGCTGATTTTTACTTTTTAAATGAACTTCCATACTGTTTCCCATAGTGACTGCACCAATTTACATTCCTATTAACAGTGTAGGAAGGTTCACTTTTCTCCCCACCCTTCCCAGCATTTACTATTTGTAGACTTTTTCATAATAGCATTATGACCATGTGAGGTAATAACTCATTGTAATACAGAGTTTCTTTTCTCTAACAATTAGTGATGTTGAGCATCTTTGTTGGTCATCTGTCTTGTTTGGGAAAATGTCTATTTAGGTCTTCTGCCCATTTTATCAGAGAAAACAATGGCACCCCACTCCAGTACTCTTGCCTGGAAAATCCCATGGGTGGAGGAGCCTGGTAGGCTGCAGTCCGTGGGGTGGCTAAGAGTCGGACACAACTGAGTGACTTCACTTTCCCTTTTCACTTTCATGCATTGGAGAAGGAACTGGCAACCCACTCCAGTGTTCTTGCCTGGAGAATCCCAGGGAAGCGGGAGCCTGGTGGGCTGCCGTCTATGGGGTTGCACCGAGTCGAACACGACTGAAGTGACTTAGCAGCAGCAGTAGCCCATTTTATGATTGAGTTCTTCATTTTCTTGATGCTGAGTTATACGACCTGGTTGTATATTTTGGAGATTAATCTCTTGAATCTCTTGTTGGTTGCATCACTTGCAAATATTTTCTCCCGTTCCATAAATTGTCTGTTCATTTTGTTGATGGTTTCCTTTACCAGGCAAATAAAACTTTTAAGTTTTATTAGGTCCCATTTGTTTACTTTTGCTTTTGTTTTTTTTTTTGGCCTTGGGAGACTGATCTAAATAGATATTGCTACAATTTATGTCAGAGAATATTTTCCTGTGCTCTCTTCTAGCAATTTTATGGGGTTGTGTCTTATATTCAAGTCGTTAAATAATCTTCAGTTTATTTTTGTAAATGGTGTGAGAGGGTGTTATGATTTCATTGATTTACAGGTAGCTATTCAGGTTGTTATGCCTGTGTTCATTAGTGATAATCATGAATAGAACACATATGACTGTGACCAGACTAGCCCTTGGAGGTGGAGATGAATTTGCACTGGACTCTTAGTTTCAATGTCTATGTGATAAATGAATAAAGAGACAAACAGATGAAGCATATATTGACTCTCAAATCCTATAAAATATTTTTTTTTCTATTTCCACCTATCCAAATCACTTCCACTTTCTCCATTCAGCTTTTAGTGACTGCCTCCTCTCATCAGATTTGCAGTGGTTAGCTTCTGAGCTTTATATTTATATATTATCTTTTATTGCTCTTGGGGAACTCCTTCCACCCAGATTATGAGCTGCTTAAGTGCTGTTATTTCATTATTCCCCCACTGTGACCACGTGGTGCTGTCCCCACAAGATCCTTTTAGTAAATTCTTGTTGACCAATTGACTGGAACCTTGCCTGATGAGAGGGGGCCTTGTGGGGTGGCAAATAGTGAGGCAGAGCATGTAATGGAATGCAGTCAGCCGCTGTTTATAGTAACCAATAAATGCAGTGATGCTAATGTTATGTGTTATTAGTTTTGAAACTAACAAACTAATATTTTAATTTTCTACTTATTTTTTATGGTATAATCAAATTTCAATTTGTGAAGCAGATTGTCTTCAGTGGAAAACCTTTGATGAGAAATACAAGTCCCTTACCATTCTGAGATACATTAAATTTAAAGACTCCTGGAAGGCCTGATCTTTGTCCCAAAGTTTGCTTTCCTTTGCAACACTTTTCTGGCTATCTAACTACTGTGTCTATTTCAAATATTATTAATTCAGTATCCATTGATGAGTACATGCTCCAACAGAAGCTGTAGTAGCTACTAGGGATTCAGAGATAAATGTGACACAGTCCCTGTCCTAAAGGAATTTGTTCTGGGAATGGGAATATCACTTTAAGTAGTTGCCATAAAGTATCAGGAGACTCAGTTTCAACCCCTGGGTTGGGAAGATCCCCTGGAGGAGGAAAATGGCAACCCACTCCAATATTCCTGCCTGAGAAATCTCATGGACAGAGAAACCTTGCAGGCTACAGTCCCAAAGGTCACAAAGACTCAGACATGCCTGAAGAACTAAGCACAACACACTGTGGCAAAGGCAGGGAGGGTGTTCTGCACACAGTATTGTGGGGTCCCCCATGAAGACCTCCTAGCCAGCCTGGGAGAGATCAAGGAAGGCAAGGAAAACTCTGATGCTTTATTAGGAAATGGAACTTAACCCCATGCACTCTAGGGAGCATATAAAGTAAGAGTCAAAGATCACTATGTTAGATCACTCCCCTAGCTGTGTATAGGTGGCATTTGAAGGAGGCAAGTCAGAATAGGGATAAGGAGACCTGATAGAAAAATGTCGCAATAGTTTGGAAAAGAGAGGATGAGTTCTAGTTGTAGTTTTTTCATGGAACTATAGAAACTCTCTGGTGTTGGAAGGCGCTCCTTTCATTGTTTAAATATTTGTATAGCTAATAGTTAACAAATACCTACAGTAGGTGGGACAGTGGATACAAAGAGACAAAGAGAACATTTAGTTTTGTCAAAACAGGAAAACGCAAAAGTATGACAAGTGATGTAAATTAGGAATTATGGCAGCACCCCAGAGGGACTTCTAACACACCAGGAATCAGGGCATATACCACTGCGAGTCAGCCAGGGAAAGAAGGCCCAGGTACAGAGGCTTCCAAGTATGGAAAATAGTATATAAAGGGTGCAAAGGCATAGAGGAAAATGACAATGTCTCTTCAGGGAAATGTGAATTATTTGGCATGACTAGCACAGATTTATACCTGGTGGGCAGTGTGTGAAGGAATATATGTCTTTAGAAGGAATGTGTTTAAGAATCATGTGAAGATTTTAAGCAAGGACACAACATATTAGATTTACGTTAGGAAAAATCTTCTTACAGCTGATGGATGGATTTCCAAAGTAAAGACTGTAGCTAAGGAGACCAGGAAACAACGATAAGTGTTTTTAAAAAGTAATATTTTGAGATTAAATAAAATAGATCAAATCCGAGAATTGCTCAGGAAGTGAAAATTATAACTGCTCCGATGATTCCATAGTGCTTGGAGCATGTGAGAATGCCTGGTCCCCACTAGAGAAATGCAGGGAAAACTAGGATTTACTTAAAGCAAGGAGGTAGAGCATGAATCCATGAAAACAATGGAAGATGTATGGCTCTTTATTTTCTTTTACTTTTTTTTTCTTTTTTTAAGCTTTGGGATAGAAGTTCTAAGAGCCTGTGTGTGTGTGTGTGTGTGTGTGTGTGTGTGTGTGTGTGTGTGTGTGTGTGTGAGTCGCTCAGTCGTGCCCGACTCTTCGCAACCCCATGGACTGCAATCCACCAGGTTCCTCTGTCCATGAGATTTTCCAGGCAAGGGTACTTGGAAAGGAAATGGAGTGGGTTGCCATTTCCTTCTTCAGGGGATCTTCCCAACCCAGGGATCGAACCTGGGTCTCCTGCATGGGCAGGTGGATTCTTTACTGACTGAGCTACAGGGGAAGCCCTCCAGTATAATGGCGTGGGGATGTAAGAATGAAAGGAATAGCTAGAGAATATGATTGGAAGAATATTAATAAAGAGTATGGGAGAATGGCATTGAAACACGTATAATATCATATGTGAAATGAATCGCCAGTCCCGGTTTGATGCATGATACAGGATGCTCGGGGCTGGTGCACTGGGATGACCCAGAGGGATGGTATGGGGAGGGGGGTGCTAGGGGGGTTCAGAATGGGGAACATGTGTACACCCATGGTGGATTCATGTTGATGTATGACAAAACCAATACAATATTGTAAAGTAATTAGCCTCCAATTAAAATAAATACATTTATATATATTTTTTAAAGTATGGGAGAGAAAATATAAAGGGGCTGCTGCTTAGTTCTTCAGCAAAGAATATTCAACAGAATCAGTCATTCAATCATTCAACAAATATATTTTGATCTCCAACAATGTACTAGGTACTCCACTAGGTGTTGGGAATACAGTAAAGGACCATGTGTATCAGGCAGAGACTGACTGCCTTCATAGTTTCATTTGTTGTGTTGACTTGGTGCTCATACTGGCTGAGGCCTCAGATGGGGTGAGAAAGGATGAGATTAGCCTTCACAGCATTGCCTACAGAAGGCAGCATAGCTCAGTCTACATTGGAACGAACACACATGCACTGGCCTCAGCCAGGTCTGGTGAGTAGAGTGTGCGGTCTTGAAAAACTAACTCAATATCTATGAGTCATTTTTCTCATTTGTAAAATGAGATTAATGAGAGCCACCTTGTAACTCAACTTACTATGAGTTTTCAAATGAGGTTCATTTAAAGGTCAAGTAAGGTACCTGGCTCAGAGAATGTATAAAAATAATTGTTATCATAATCATGATTTGATCTCTATTTAGAGATACAGATAAAGCAAAGACTTGGTTACTTCAGTACATGAAGATCAACTGTGAATTCATGGAGGCCTGTGTGGATTGAAGCTTCACATAAAGTCAAAGGCCGCAGCATCCTTAATGATGACTGACTTCATGTGGAAGGACCTCAAAATTGCCACTACCTATAAATTTGCTTATTTTCTACTTTTCTTTTAGAAGTGAGATCCTTATAATATCTGATGAAACTGGGGCACACTATTTTACTTCCTGAGATTAGGTGTCCAAATTCCTTCATTGGGAATTAAAGATAATAAAAAATAATTTATATGTCTATTGAATTGGTTGTGATGACCAAATACCAGTGATAAATTTGATTTATGATGCAGGTAACCTTCATCCTTCAAGACAATGTTGGAGAAGAGCCTCAGGAGATGAAGTGAGCTAGAGCTTTGATATCAGCCCAACACATTTCTGCTAACAGACTGGGTATCCTGGGGTTTAATCAACTGAAGAGAATAGTAGTGCTTATTAAGCATGATGATGATTCTCTAGGCAGAAATCTTCCCGGGGCACGTGCAGCAAAGAGAAATGAGTCTGAGACTCTGTGTGGAACTGAAACAATTATGGAGGCTGGGAACAAAGAAAAGATGAGAATGTCTCAGCTGTCAGAGTAATTCTGCCTAGCTGGGTTAGATTGAATTTACGGAATTGAGGGTTTGTGATGTAGGAGTCAATACAGAAGGCAGACAACACAGAGGTATTGTAACTACAGGAGATGTTGAATCTGTTCCTGATTTTATTGGGATGGGTAAGGTCTAAAGTAATATGAAAAAGCTGAGTAGTAAGGTTATGATTTTCAGGCCACCCATCTGACTTTCTAGACCTCCAACAATGTTCTCTCACTTACCTTACAACGTACCTCTCTCTCTAAAGGTAATATGTAAAATGTTGGAATAAAGCTGTAAGTCTTTTCTATTGTAAAACATTTAGCTATGGAATAATAAGCAGTTTAAAAACTTTCTTCCTACTCTCAGTGGAAACCCTTGGCTCCAGGTTGACATAGCAGAGAGAAGCTGGGCTTCACAAACAGCCAGACTTGCATCCAAAGTCCACTCTCACTAGCTGTGTGACCTTGGGCAAGTAGCCTTCTATTTCAGAAACTTTTGAACTGAGCTATAAAATGGCAGTAAGAAAGCCTATGCAGAGTAGGTGCAAGTGTTAAATGGGAAAGCCTGTTAGAGCACAGAGTTCAAAGGCCTGAATCTCCCTTTCATGTTACCTCACTAAACCACTGTGCAGGGACCCGGAAGCATACATCACCGAGCTAATAGCCCAGAGCCTTGAATTCTAGATCTGACTGTGCCACTTACTCATGGGGTGTCCTTGAGCAAGTCATTGACTTCAGTGGGCTCCACTCTCTCGTTAGTAAGACGTAAGAATTGCACGCATGGTTTCCCTCAGCTCCTTGAGAAGCACCTCGCTTCCATAGGTCTGCCCAGGCAGTCTCCACTACTGAAATGACTCTTACTCTTCTTTCACTTGTTCTGATGACTTCTGTTTCATCAGCCTGAAACTGTTTACCTCAGATAGGGACTTGAACCCATGTGCCAGGACTCAAACCAGGCCTAAACTTGAACTGGGACTTAAACCCACATCTTTTAATTAGAATGATTCATCTGGCATGTAGATTTACTGAGGCTCAGGTTCTTTGTGTCTCAGCACAGAAGGAATTCAGCCAGAGGCAAAGTGATAGTCGAGAAGTAGATTTTTTAATATAGGATGCTTGTAAGAGATCCAAGTTGGCAGGCAATGGAGCTCTGCCCCCGAGGATTAAGTGGGCTATGATTTTATGATAAAAGGAAAGTGGGGGAGGGGGAAAAACCACCTTATTCAAGAAGATGTCAGGCTTACATCACTAGCTCCTCCTTTATACCAGGCAGGAGAGTGTCTGACCCTATGAGGTCAACTAGGATTTTCATAGTGCTTATTCAAATCAGTAGAAGGGTGGTGACATTTTTCTAGCCCCTAATGGCCTGGGCATATCGCATGCTTTTATTTATGGCTTTATGGTTAAGTAAGACTGGTTCCTTCCATGACATTCCAAAAGTTTCTTGAGTGCTCATTAACTCACAGTAGTCTCTCCAAGTTTCCTGGGTTTACCTCTCTATCTGTAATCCCCTACTGAGACTTCTCTAACTACCTGTATAGCTATCTGATTCTATTCCTATCAGGCACATAGTGATCTTCCTTTACAGTATGTCACTCACTATGCCTTTGATTGTCACTCACTAGGCCCTTGATTGTAAACAGCTTTCTTTTGATTTCTAACCTTCCTGGATTTTAGGCCTTGGCTCCCCAACTAGAACAAAATTCTTCCTGAGGAAAGAAGTATGTTTTAGGTTTTGTGACTTCCTTCAGAGTGTTCCAGGAACACAGTAAGAGATTAATGATACCTTGTTGAAGTTACAGTCGACATTAAATGTACAAAAGCCCAGATGTGTGGAATTATAAATTTGGAACAAGCAATGGTGCTATTCTGGGAAGGGCTGAGTCTGATGCCCCCACCACCAATAATCCACTCATCCACCTTTTTTTTTTTCTATCCCTCTGCAAAGGTTTTTATCAAGGCTTACTTATGCACGTAGAGAATTAAGCTTGCCTTGGCTCTGAATCTCTGTGAAGTCCTTCTCCAGCTTGAGCTGTGCTGTTTTACACTGTGAGAGGTGTTTGGCGCCTTTCTCCTGGAAGCCATGGGCAGAACTAATTTGCATGACATTGTACTGTCAGTGACATTATACTGTCTCGGTAGGGGACAGGCAGGTATGACTCAGAGCATGTTTGATTTCCAAAGACATCTTTCCAAGGGGTAATGGCTAATGAGCTCAGCTTTGAGTCTGCCAACAAAAGAGACCTGGGAGACACTCAGGTCAGCTGAAATATACCAGACCCAAAGAGGGAAGACGTGGCGCACAGGCATGGTCTATGGATGCCTGTCAGGCAACCTCATGAACAGGAAACCCCGACTCTCAGAAACTGGCTTCACTGCTTCAGCCCAGCTAATCACCAGCTAGTCTCACAAGTCAACTCTTTGTGGGAATAACAAGGAAAAACAAGGGTCATAAAGTGTATATTCACAAAATTTTAATCTGTGTTATTGTTTGTCTTAGGGCTCTACTTGTGTTTATTTATCGAATGTTTGTTGTATAGGGGATACGTCAAACAAAAATCACTGCCCTCCTATTCCCTGGAACTCATATGCTATTATAAGACTCAAATGCATCCAAATTCATACAGAGCTTACCAATTTACCAAGTGCCCTTTTGCCCTCAGCCCCTCAGTCTCTTCAAGGGTTAGTTACCTAGGCTCTACCTCATGTTTACAAATGCCTAGTCCTGTGCTTCCCTGGTGGGTCAGTGGTAAAGAATCCACCTGCCAGTGCAGGAGACTTGGGTTCTATCTCTGGGTTGGGAAGGTCCCCTAGAGAAGGAAATGACAACCAACTCCCTTATTCTTGCCTGGAGAATCCCATGGACAGAGGAGCCTGGTGGGCTATAGCTCTTGGGGTCACAGAGAGTTGGACATGACTTAGCAACTGAGCAACACCAACACGTCCTGTACTTGTTGCTCAGATGTTGATTTCAATATAGTTGAAAAGGTCATAAAAACACTAAAATTCACATTCTGGTTTTTAGTATGGTGACACACTTTCTGAACATGTAAGTAACAATTGTGACTGACTGGTATGCTTTCCAACTCATTCATCATTAGTGAATAGCTCTTAGAAGGATGAAATTAATGATTACCTAATGATGTTGAAGAGAAAGCGGGAAATGGCATTGCGTGTATGAATGCTAAATTGATTCAGTCGTGTCTGACTCTTTGCAACCCCGTGGATGGTAGCCTGCCAGGCTCCTCTATCCATAGGCTCTCCCAGGCAAGAATACTGGAGTGCATCGCCATGCCCTCCTCCAGCAGGAGAGAGCCTTAACTCCCTTCTAAACCACACATTATCAAAATACCATGCTTCTTAGTACAGCTATGCAATTTTCAAAGTGCTTTTACACATTTCCAGTTATTGATTCCTTAAAGCTTTGAGTTTGTTGTTGTTTTAGTCGCTAAGTGGCATCTGACTCTTTTGCAACCCCAAAGACTGTCGCCCTCCAGGCATCTCTGTCCATGGGATTTCCCAGCAAGAATACTGGAGTGGGTTGCTATTCCTTTCTCCAGGGGATCTTCCTGACTCAGGGATGAAACCCACGTCTCCTGTATTGTCAGGCAGGTTCTTACTACTGAGCCACCAGGGAAGCCCCAGAGCTGTGATAGGTCTTCCCAATAAAAACTGAAAACCAGCTGGAAATCCAGATTAATTTTAAAGCATAAGTCTTAGATGCCCACTATATGTAAAAACATCCTGTGAAGCACTAGAATAATGTGTGGTTTAGAAGGGAGTTAATGCCCTCTCCCGCTGGAGGAGGGCATGGTGATGCACTCCAGTATTCTTGCCTGGGAGAGCCCATGGATAGAGGAGCCTGGCAGGCTACCATCCACGGGGTTGCAAAGAGTCAGACACGACTGAATCAATTTAGCATTCACACACACAATGCCATTTCCTGCTTTCTCTTCAACATCATTAAGTAATCATTAATTTCATCCTTCTAAGAGCTATTCACTAATGATGAATGAGTTGGAAACAAATAAGTCAGGACCTCCTCCCTTAGGGGAATGCAAACAAAGACTGGATTACTGAGGAACCAGGAAGGGACCCTGAACCAGTCTTAGCAAACACTGCAAATTTTCTGGGGAAGCTGAGTCCCTTGCTTGGTCCTGAAGGGCAAGCAAGAGCAAAGGCACTTCAATGAGTAGAGTTTTAAATATTTGTTTCTCATTGGCCATATGACAGAATGAACATCTGTTCCATTGTCTCTGGGGATTGTGAGAGACGTTGGAAAGAGCAGGTAATTCTGCCTATTAAATTATAACCCACTAGGCGGACTGTTAGATGAAAGAGTCTGGTTTTATAATCTCTCTCTTTCCATGAAGTCACCATATGCTCACCTTTCAGCTGGAGCAGAGTCCTAAGGCTGAACTGTTTAGCAGCTGGTGACTGTTCTTGTCCCATAAGATTAAAATTACTTTAAAAAAAATTATAAACCCA
Organism: Oryx dammah; assembly: GCF_014754425.2. Classification (NCBI taxonomy): domain Eukaryota; kingdom Metazoa; phylum Chordata; class Mammalia; order Artiodactyla; family Bovidae; genus Oryx; species Oryx dammah. Next base: position 44,247,967 of record NW_024070205.1, on the reverse strand, counting down.
ATCAATGGTAATTGTTTTTCAACGTTAGGAAAGGCAGAGAAGTATTAAAAAAAGAAAGAAAGAAACAGTAATGCTACCATTCAGAGAATTCAGAGGATATAATAATTTATATTTTTTAAAAGATGTTTCTATTCAGCAGTTTTCACTGATGTGGATATTCATTCACATGGATAACTGGGCTTCTTCAGGGGGTATTGGGAAGAGGAGAAGAAGGTTACAAATGATACATTTCCAGTGCTTAAGAAGGCACAGAGGAACCTAATAAATAGGTTTTAAAATACACAGGTAAGGACCTCCCTAGGGTCCAGTGGTTAAGACTATCTCACAATACAGGGGACGCAGGTTTGATACCTGGCTGGAGAACTAAGATCTCACAGGCCGCAGGGCCAAGCCCTGTGCATTGGTAATGGATAAACACCCCAGTTAGATCCAGACCCCATTTTGCAAAAGATTTCACTTACCTTCATGTCTCTGGCTCCCAGAATGGTAACCAGGCTCTGGTAGTACTTCTTAACACAGTGGTTTAACTTCACAAAACTAAACAGAAGGTATAGCTAAAATGGACTGGGTCTTTGTAAGATCTTTTTTTTTTCTTTTCTTTGATTTTCTTTGTGAGAGTAGATGCTGTAGACTCTGTGGCCTTTGCTTGTGTTGGCCACCTGGTGTGCATACCCGTTTGGATGCAGGCTGTACTGAGTGACAGTTTCCTTCACTAATAGGGGGAGAAGAACCTGGGAGTGTAAGGAGAGAACCAAGTAGGTTGGAAGCTAGACAAGGGACCAGCTTGAAAGAGGGAAAACCCCTGACTACATGATGAACAATAAATAAACATGGAAGAAGGAAATTATTGAGTCCTGCCCCAAGGCCACCGAAGCAGAGCCTAGAACCAAGGACACCTCTGAAGCTAACTGAATCCCTTTACAACTACCACCAAAAGCCTCCTAATCATCACTAACAAGCCTCCTGACTCCAAATTAGGCAAAGATGTCCACTCCAGTAAATTCCCTATAGTGCTCCCACCAATCACCTAATGCCAACCTTCCAGCAGTAATTTTCTTTGTCTCGAGGCTGTAAAAATCGGCTACTTATCCATGAAAACTGTCAGCTTTCCCTGGTCTGTCAGGAAGTCAGTCTAGTGCATTCACAGTGGTCACATTATTTATGCTCTTTGTTCTTAATAAACTTAATTCCTTCTGAAATGCCCTGTGTTTGGAAATTCTTTTCAAACCTGCGTTCAGACTGCCTCAACCAAAATGTCTAAATTTTTGTTTTTTGCTTTTTTAGTTTGAGTTTGTACATTCATTAATGCTTTTATGAGAATACATTCTTCCGTAGGAACTAAAAAAATGCTGAGTTTCTAGTCTGGGTCGAAGCAGTTGACCCATAAAGATAATACATATGGATGAACACCCAGAATGGAGAGAAAACTCCCCAGGCCATGGCATTGTGCATCTGGGTGCATGGAGCAGAGAGAGGATTTGATAAATTCCCTCTCCCTAGATTTCTAGGAGGCCTCAGCTGCAATCTGAGTTCCAGATGCCATAATTGTAATTATTAATATGCACACATAATGGAATGCTTTATGGTGCTGATGTGAGCTACCTGTACATCCTTAGGGTATTTGTGACTCTGTACTGTGCCTCCCAGACACTTTGGTGGCATCAGTGTTTTCTACATCCTTTAATGCCTTCCATGATGTTGTTCCCATTGCCTGAAACACCACTTTCCCTTTTCCCACCCTAACCTCTCACCGCTCTCTCTTGCACCGCTACCTATTCTTGACTCACCAACCTGGACTGTAATGATTTGTTTGCTTGTTTGACTCCCTTAGTTTATAATCCTCTGGAATGCAGGAACTCTGCCTTGTGAAGTGGCTGATATATAATAAGCCTTTAATAATTTATTGGTTGAGTGACCGAACGTGAATAAATGAATAAATAAGTGAATGATAGCAAAGCTGATCTCACCTCTTCTATGAATTTTCCTATTCTTCATCTATACCAATATCCAGTTCACACAAGGAACATTATTTCTAAAGTATGCTAATAAGTTTGCATTCCCACCAACAGTGTAGGAGGGTTCCCTTCTCTCCACATCCTCTCCAGCATTTATTGCTTGCAGATTTTTGGATCGCAGACATTCTGACTGGTGTGAAGTGGTACCTCATTGTGGTTTTGATTTGCATTTCTCTAATAATGAGTGATGTTGAGCATCTTTTCATGTGTTTGTTGGCCATCCGTATGTCTTCTTTGGGAGAATGGCATTGAAACATGTATAATATCATGTAAGAATCGAAATGCCAGTCTAGGTCTGATGCAGGATATGACACGCTTGGGGCTGACGTGCGGAGATGACCCAGAGAGATGTTGCGGCGCCGCCCCCCCGCGCGGGGCTCATGTTTGGGAACGCATGTACACCTGTGGTGGATTCATGTCAATCTATGCCAAAACCAATACAGAATTGTAAAGTAAAAATTAAAAATAAATAAATAAATTAAAAAAAATAAAAAAAGATAAAGTATGCTAATAATATTCTATTTCTCTTACATTTATTGGGTCCTTATTAGTGCAAGACACTATGAGATCTTATTTAATCCTTACAAGAACCCCACAATATGGGTACTACTATTGTCTTTGTTGTTGTTTAGTCACTAAGCCATGTCTAACTCCTTGTGACCCTATGGACTGTAGCCCACCAGGCTCGTCTGCCCATGGGATTTTCTAGCCAAGAATACTGGAGTGGGTTGCCATTTCATTCTCCAGGGGATCTTCCTGGCCCAGGGACTGAACTCACATCTCCTGCTTTGCAGTGGATTTTAGTAACTTTAATTATAGAGTTAGGATTCCAAAGAAAAAAAGGTTTTGTTGTGTTGTTTAGTTTCTAAGTAGTGTCCAACTCTTTTGTGACCCCATGGGCTGTACTATACTTCTCTATCCATGGGATTTCCCAGGACACTGGAGTGGGTTTCCAGTTCCATCTCAAATTATTGTCTTTACTGGTAAGGAAATAGAGTGTTAGGGAAAGTAGGTGATTGAGCCTTGGTCATGCAACTTATAAGTGATGGAACAAGGATCTGTGCCCTGACTGTTGGAATCCAGAGCCCTCTTGCACTCCCTTGACAAGTTCTATGGGTCCTTCAGGGCCGACCATGGGCTTGGCTTCCTCAGGAAACTTTCCTGCACTTGTGTCTTCATTGTCTGTTTTCTCATCTCTCCTTGTCAGACTGTAGGCCCTGTGAGGCAGGAATCAAATCTCTTTTCTTCCCATTTTTTTGGTGACCACCCTCTTGTGAAGTTACTGGAAAAGGGACTCCTGCTCATACCAGGCAGATGAGAAAAGAGCGGGCTTAGGGATCTGTCTAATATTACACAGCCACTTGTTGTCAGAGCCAGGGGCAGGACCTAGGTTTTCAAATCCCATCCCAGGCTTCTTCTCTGGAAGAAAATGCCTTAGGAATTTGTAAACAATCTGGGACAGATTGTTCAGCATTCACAGGATTTCTGGGTTGCAAGAAACCACAATGTCACCTAGATAAATTCTTCATAGAGTGGGGAGGTGGTTTGTCCAAGGTTGTGCGCAGGTTACTAGAAAGATTGGAGTAATGAGAGCACAGAGGGAGATCACAGTCAGAAGATCCTGGATGAAGCCTCAGTCTGGCACTTAGCTTCTTCTGATTGAGGTTAACCAAAAAAAAAAAAGTATAAATTCAGATTTGAACCAACTTGATGATGACTTTCCTGTTATTGTCCTTGGCCTATATGCAAAAATAGCTTTTCTCTTAGTTCTTCTCTCCATTTATTCTACTTGGCATAGACATATTGGATTGCTGTATTATTTTTTTTCCTTGACTCGTGGTGTCTGGCAGTCTCCTGGACTGCTCATCCCAGTTGTACCTCTCCAACCCGAGCCTCCAGCTCCCTGGTGCCCTACTCCCCCACCTCCTCCCCAGCCTTTGGTTTCCTTCATGGCTGCTAAGTCAGCCAGTCTGCATTGCTTGTCTCTCTTCCAGCTGTGCTCCACACATCCAGCTAAGTCTATTTCCTGGCTGCCATCCTGACCCAAAGCTGTAATTGCTAAAATATTAATGGTGCCCTTTGTGAGAAAAAACACAGGGAAGCTTGGTATAAATGAAAATTGCCAGAGACATGGAAACAGTGAAATGGAAGAAATAAAGCAGAAACATAAGGTGAAAAGGGGCCTCAGCGTTAAGTCAAAGGCGGACATCCTTAGCTCTGCCTTTCTCTTCCTAACACCAAGGTCTCACTGGGAAATGCCAGCTTCACTGGCTGAGATTCACTGTCTTGGCCACTTGGATGGGTTGCCTAATAAGGTAGGTGATCCCTGTGGATTTGCCTGCCTGCCTGGGTCTCCTGAGAGAGAAGAGAAGGGAAGTATGGCACAGATCTGGAAAGAAAAGGCAAACTGTGTGGATAAAGAAAGTAGAGGCTCCCTGTGGTCAAAAATTATGTGACACATTGGCATGAGGAGATCCGTAGGATGCTGAGGACAAGTCAGGCTAGATTCAAAGGCAAAGAGATGTGATTCCGCCCTTTATCCAATCCTTAATGAAAGCACTTAGCACTTTATGCTTTATTTATTGGATTTCTCATACTCTGTCATTATCATTATTGGATTCCTGGTGCCCTGCATGGTGCTTGGCACAAATCACAGTGAGAAGCTATATTTTCTGAATAATCAGAAAGGGGAGGAGTAGAGAGCAAAATGGAAAAGGAAAGGGCAACTCACTGCCGTATTCTTACCTGGAGAATCCCATGGACAGAGGAGCCTGGAGGACTACAATCCATAGGAGAGCCAAGAGTCGGACATGATTGAAGTGGCTTAGCACAGAGAGCAAAAAATGACCCTTAACATTCGCAACATACTGAATGTTAATATTTTTATTCTTTTTGTGATAAAGAGAGTACAAAGGGCTGGGGATGGGGACATCACAGGAGGAGGAAATATAGCGCCACATCTGCAAGAGACACCCCTAAACTACACGTTGAAAAGAAGTAGATCCCCGGAGCAGCCGGTCCCATCCGGAAACCGGAAACCAATCAACATGAGTTTGCCAGTAGCTTGCAGTAGGGCATATGCCCGTTTTTCCAGGTGCTGGCGAGTCAAACTCTTTTCTCGGTTTTCCTCCAGGTTCCTAACTTGAGTCCCATTCTCTGACCTCTCTCATCCTCCTTGTTTTTGTCTTACTTGAGACTGATTCTCACAGGTTTCTCTGATTCCTGTGCTCATTTTCATTACTGGGCATGCTAACACTCTTCTTCCAGTTTAGCAGATTCTTCCAGTCCTCAGTCTTTCAGGCCCAAACAATTTCATCTCCCCACTTCACCTCCCAGTCTCCTCCCTCCTGGAGCACAGAGCTCTGCCCTTGAACTTCTAGGCAAGCATGGCTTACATGGAGTGGGAGAGTGGAAGCAGGTCGCCCTAAGGCAGAAGGTCTGTTCTCTGTGAATATCCTAGGTTTCCTTCAAACAGACAGAGCTCCAGAGAGCATTCCTGGCCCCCTTCTTCAATTTCTGCCCCTTCATTCCACTACTGAACCTCCTCACAGGTACTGCTCAGCACCAGGCAGCTCACTGGGTAGTAAAAGCAACAGCAAGGCTGAGACAGGTGCTCAAGCAACTAGGCTTGTTTTCAGGCTGTGCATGTGCACACAGAATATATGGTGTGCAACAGAGCCATTGTCACTCATACAAAAGGGTTTCTATGGAGCATGTTGAAAGTGAGAAATTAGGGATTTTATTGTAAGCGTGATACTAATCAGAAGGCCCAGAAAACTGGCATTACAGCGACCAACCAGCTTGAGCAGAAGAAAAGAGAGCGATAGAAACCACTTAGGAGTCCCTGCTGATGTTAACATCTGTGGAGTCCTCAGGCCTCCCTGACCTCTTCCCTTCACTCAGATTGGTAGGTTGCAGGTTTAAACATTTGCAAATTCACAGTCATAGTCAGTCATTCGGCACATGATGAATTTCCACTGGCGATCCCTGTAGGGAGAGAGTCAGAGAGCTAATGTCAGTGAGAAAAGACACCTTAGGAAGAATAAAGCAATGAGCAATCTTTGGAGAATTTAGGAACTTAAGGGACACCTAATCTCACTTTCCTCTCAGGAAACATCTCTAAGAAGTCTCAAGAAAACCTATTGGTAATTGTCTATGAGGTCAGGACTCCTGGACACCTCTTCACCCAGTTCAAGGTGCATCTTGGAGGGGACTACCTAGGTTGCCGGTGTGTTTAGGTCCTGTTTATCACCAGTGATCAGCGGATCACTGCTCAGTCTCAAAGCACCTTCTTGGACATACAGGTTAACAGCTTGGGATAAAAGCATTTATTTAACATTTTCTTCATTTCATTGTAAAGAATCATCTCTTACATAGGCTATCCATCTGCTCATTCTTTCTTCTTCTGAAAACGTACAATGTGCTGGGCTCTGGGCTGTACCCTCTTCAGAAAACACTATTACAGGGAAATGGACACAGAGAAAACAACTCTAAAAGCCTTAACATGAAAAGGAAAGTGCCTGTTATTTTTGCATAACAGAAACTGAATTGCATATTTGTTTAGATGGTCAGGCATAGGTATGGTATGAGGAAACATAGAATTGTTTAGTTTTGAAAAATATAGTGTGGATGCATTTCAAGGAACATTCTTTGCTAAGGACTAGCCCAAGTCTTTTGTTCACCTATTTAACAAAAATATATTGAAAGCCTACTCTGCATAGCACTCTTCTGGTCTGATATTATTTAACAATGATAGCAGTGATGGTAATGACAACTGTAACCACTATTTGCTGAGTCCTCCAATATGTCCCGCATTGCACTAGATGCTTTACATATTTTCTCATTTAATCCTCACAATATGTCATTGTTTAGGTGGAGAAGTGGACTCAGAGAAACATGAACTTTATTAACATAATTAGGTGACAATTTCAAGTTCCAAGTTTGTGGAACTCAAATCTTGCTCTTTATCTGATACCACAATGACTCCGTGACTTGACACCCATAACTCCATTGAGAACACAGCTGTCCTATCTTTTGCAAAGTCTTGATGAAGGGCAAAAAAGTCATTCTACGTATAACCACGAAAATGTTTCCCAAGCACAGTGGGGTCATTTAACCTTAGAATATTCTTCTTCCTCTTCAGTCTGAAAGGCCTCTTGCCAGATCAATTTTTCTTAGACACCAACACTGCTAAGATCTTCATCAAGCTGCAAATCTGGAAAGTGGGACTGACCACTCTCAAGTTCTGGGAGGTAACTCTTGCCAACAGCTATAGAACAGGCTGCTCACACAGTAGGGCAGGCTTTGTAATTTGAGTCTGCTGCTCCAGGTTGTTTAGAGTGATAGGGCATAGGATCTCCAAGTATAAAAAGTTTTCAAGAGCCTGGGTAACCAATTATTTATTAGTATTTATTCCTTCAGTTGTTAATAGAGAACATGGCTTATTTTAGATGGAGGTTAAGAAATCGGTGGCATGTGAGTTTATGAAATAAAGTTCATTATTGTAGACAAGTCTGATTTATCTCTATGCCAACAGACATAGCTAAATAAGATCTTGAGCCAGGCATTCACACTGCTCTTTCAAAAGGCTTTAATTGATGCTAAGCAAAATTTAGACTTGGTTGTAAAAGAACCAAGTTATTCGAATCAGGCTTAGTCTCTGATTTCCCTCCTGGATGGTGGTTTTCAAGAAGGGGCAGTTTTGCTCCTCGGGGTTTGTAATTGTTGTTGTCACAACTCTGGGGGAGGGGAGGTTGCTATTGTCATCTAGTGTGGAGGGGTCCGGATGCTGCTGAACATCTGGAATGCAGAGCAAAGGCTCCTCCAACAAAGAGCTATCTGTGTCCCAGCTGGGCAACTCCATTCCAGGAGAAAACCACTATGATCTGCCTGTGGAGGAAAAGCTCCTGCCCAATGAGTCCTACACTGAAAATATTTCTTGAAGGTGATGACCTCAGCATCTTTCAGCAGAGCAGGAGAAATCCAAGTTGTGGATCTTCACACCACTGATTGTTAGTGACTGTGGCAAAATTGCATGGGTATATTAATTGTAAACAAACGCATGATATAATAGCTCAGTTTTCCAAGATTTTAGGTTAAACTATATAACTGAAAATGTCCAAGTCAATAGCCAGTGGACATTTTAACTGTCAAAATATATTTATTTTGAGGAAATTTTGGATGGTGTACTCTCTTTACTGTATTCCTTCCTGTCTCCTTAAGCAGAAAATGCCGAACTAATTTTCTCGTTGACTTGGAAACATCATTAGGAACATTGAGCACCTTCTATACTGTTGTCCAGTGTTGCCCTTCTGGGCTTTGAGTTCTTAGGTCTTTCCTTTTCTTTTTCTTAAATATGGTTTTGTGTGTGTCACATCATTCAGCTGTTTTATTTTAACTGGTGAGAAGTAATATCTTCCCTATTTGTTAAAAAAATTTTTTTAATTGAAGGATGATAGCTTTACATAATTTTGTTGTTTTCTGTCAAACATCAACATGAATCAGCCATAGATATACATATGTCCCCTCCCTCTTGAACCTCCCTCTCATCTCCCTCCCCATCCCACCACTCTAGATTGTTACAGAGCCCCTGTTTGAGTTTCCTGAGTCATACAGCAAATTCCCATTGGCTATCTATTTTATATATGCTAATATATGTTTCCATGTTATTCACTCCACACATCTCACCCTCTCCCTCCATAAGTCTATTCTCTGTGTCTGTTTCTCCATTGAAAGTGAAAGTGAAGTCACTCAGTCGTGTCCGACTCTTTGCGACCCCATGAACTGTAGCCTACCAGGCTCCTCTGTCCATGGGATTTTCCAGGCAATAGTACTGGAGTGGATTGCCATTTCACTGCTACCCTGCAAATAAACTCATCAGTACCATTTTTCTAGATTCCATATACATGCATTAGTATACAATATTTATCTTTCTCTTTCTTACTTCACTCTCTGTAATAGGCTCTAGGTTCATCTACCTCATTAGAACTGACTCAAATGTGTTCCTTTTCATGGCTGAATAATATTACTTTGTATATATACACCACAGCTTCTTTATCCATCCATCTGTCGACGGACATCTAGGTTGCTTCCATGTTCTAGCTATTGTAAATAGTGCTGCTATGAACAGTGGGATACATGTGTCTTTTTCAATTTTGGTTTCCTCAGGGCCTATGCCCAGGAGTGGGATTGCTGGATCATATGATGATTTTATTCCTAGCTTTTTAAAGAATCTTCAGACTATCTTCCATAGTGGCTGTATCAATTTACATTCCCACCAACAGTGTAAAAGGGTTCCCTTTTCTCCACACCCTCTCCAGAATTTATTGTTTGTAGACTTTTTGATGATGGCCATTCTGACTGGTATGAGGTTATAGCTCACTGTAGTTTATTTTTAATTTGCCCCTTCTAGAAAATAATAACTAAGCTAGATAAAAAGGTATGTAAAATGCAAACAATTAATGTGTGAGAATTGAGGGGGTTTTCTGTGAATAAATGCAAGGGATTTTGTTCATGGAGCCTGAAACCTGTATTGCATCTTTTCAGATTTCCTTCATGTTTGTTTCTTTGTTTAATTTTTTTTTAATTAAAGGTCATATTAAATAAGTTAACTCCAATTAGGTATGATATGATTGCACTTAAAAACATAAATATACACAAAAATGTCCCACCCAAATTTGTCATTCTATTCTTTAATGAATTAATGAGTTAGGTTTTGTTCTATTTGCTAAACAGTTACTGGTAACTTTTCAGGAATTCATTTGCTGTGTAAAGTGATGATCACCTAAGTATAAGTAGGTCAAATCAACCTTTTAACACCTGAATTTATTCATATCTCTTTCTTTATTAGCAGGGAGAAGAATTTTTATTTTCTTCTTATTGTTTTGCTTTGATGTATTTGTGATAAAATCGGGAACTGATTGTGAGAGAATGGGGATTAAAAAAATTAGTACTGTCTTTCTCTGAAGTTCTCCTTTTTTGTTTCTAAATATCGTTGGTGAGTTTTGTGTGTTTCTCCTCTCCAGTCCCCTCTCTTTCTCTTTTCTCTCCCTTCCCGCAACCCAAAGTGAGGACCATATAGAGAAGTGGTATTGGAGAGGGTTCATTTCGACAGTGGGCACTCTTTCAATCACTTTTGTCCTCTCTAACACGTTTGGTAGGAAAAAAAAATGCTTTTTGAGACTGAATAAAAGGAAGAGCATAAACGATCATGGAATACCAACTTGAGCATCTCCTGCTCTGAGCAATCTGGAACCCATCCTCATCTCCAAGGGTGAGCTGCTCCATGAAGTAGGTTCAATTCCCATTGTTTTCCATTGTCCTGTCAATATTTTAGTTAACCTAGACCAAGTAGGAAACTAAAATAGGGAAAACCCCAGATCAAAAATCCTGCTGATATGACCCTTGCAGGGAGCTGGTCCCTGACCACTCTAACCTTGCCCATGGGGAAGGCTCACCTTTCCACTGCAGAGAAAGTGGTTGTTGCCCCTCGCATATAATAATCATAATTGTAGGAAATCATGTCCATCTCCTCACCATAGTGGCCTGGATATTCTGTTGTCAGCCTGTGTGGGAAGAACAAAAGGTTAGAGGGAAAAGGTAAAACTACTACTGTTGGGAGCAAACAGGAGACATGCTATAGAGAAGAGATACAGCTTCAACATTATGGGGGACCCAAATCAGAGCTGGATGGCCTCTGCTACACCATTCCAGGCTGCAAAAAGACGGACAGTTTTCTCGCACGTCTCATGTTCCTTCTTGCCACTAAACTAGACACTAAAAAAGATATAGCGAGCTCCTCAGGCCTTGAGGAAACATTGACTAATATCAGTATTAGTTCAATCCAATCAAGTCAACCAGAACCAGGCTTTCAAAATGTGGGTTGTGACTTACTAGTAGATCATGAAATCAATTTATTTGGTTAGGACCAGCTGAACTTTAAAAAAGAAGAAGAGATTGAATAGAAAATATCAGAGACTGCATTGTACATACTAAAGATAAGTTCTGGTGTACATACTAAAGATAAGTTATTGTGTATGCAGATAAAAACTTTGTTTCAAATATATGTGTGTGCATGTATTTATATATTATTTGTATAGTCTGATAATATGCACTTTTTTTTACTGTATTTGAAAAATATTAAAATAAAATATAAGCTGTATAAAAGTAGTTTTTACCTAGTCTGCCATTGTTTCTTTGGCACCTAAAACAGTTCCTGGTACATAGTATTTGTTGAATAAATAAAGAGCCTTGACAGAGTCATTTAATCTCAGCTTCCTGGTCTATAGAAGAATGAAGGTTACCCTATAGGTTTGTCATTTGGGCTAACACAAATAAGTATGACACGTGGTAGGACTTGAATTGTTAGGAGAAATTTTGTCTTCTTCCTCCACATTTCCTTCTTTCTCCTCCATTATTAAGTCAAGCCCTGGCCTCTCCCTGGCTCGTTGTGGTCCACTCTGGAATAAATCTAGAATTTCCTGGCTCTTACAATGCTTCACTACCGGGGATCTTCAGGATCAAAATAGTCCTTTTGGTATGATATGTGTTCCCCAAAGTCTTTATCTGCACCCTCAAACTGCTTGGGAAACAAATAGTGTCAGTAATTTAATCTGATTTGGGGTCATAAGTCATTGTATGTTGATTATATAAAGATCTCCCTCTATGTAGACTTAATACTACAAGGATTGTCATGAAATCTTAAAAAGCCAGATTCATAAACTGGAAGGTCTCTTAGAAGATTCTCAAGCTTTGATGCAACAAGTTAACACAAGATAACCTGAGTTATTGAAGCTGAAGTTGCTCAGTCGTCTCCAACTCTTTGAGACCCCATGGACTATAGCCTACCAGGTTTCTCTGTCCATGGGATTTTCCAGGCAAGGATACCAGAGTGGGTTGCCATTTCCTTCTCCAGAGGATCTTCCCAACCCAGGAATCAAACCCAGGTCTCCCGCATTGCAGGCAGACGCTTTACCTCTGAGCCACCAGGGAAGCCCAAACCAGAACCTAAAACTTCACTCTCTTTGTTCATAACCATTTGTTTTCCCACATTATGCACTTGTTCTTCTTCTCTGATTCTTCTCAAGACATAATTATGCTCTATCAGAACGTCAAGCCCTATCTAGAGTGGGTTTCATGTGTTTCTGCTTAATATTTATGGAAGGAAACAGGCTAAGGCAGAACCGTATTTTGTGCTTCCCAGGAGACTCAGAACAAGGACTTTCTCTTCCTAATGAAAACATTAAATGACTCATAAATGGCCCTAATAGGTTTTCATTTGGATTCTGTTGGTTGTGATCCCTGAGGATTCTAACAAGTGCTAGATTCAAGTTTACCCAAAGGAGGAAGGATTTGTTGATAAAGAAAATTAGGATTAAAAGAGATGGAGTAGAATGTATTTTTTCTTACATCAGGGAGCACAAAATATTTTCCAGAATTTTTAGAGCACTCTTTAGATACAATATATAAAAGTTAATTGCCAAACATTTTAAGATGTGCTGAGGCAGAAATCTACCTAAGGTAATAGTGTGTGGGAGTCACTCAGTCGTGTCTGACTCTTTGTGACCCCATGGACTATAGCCCACCAGGCTCCTCTGTCCATGGAATTCTCCAGGCAAAGATACTGGAGTGGGTTGCCATTCCCATCTCCAGGGGATCTTTCTGATCCAGGGATTGAAACTGGGTCTCCTGTTTTATAGGCAGATTCTTTACCATCTGAGCCACCAGGAAAGCCCCAAGGCAATACTACATTAAGCTAAATCCAGTTCCCAGAACTATTGGAAGTCATTATGCTAGACTGTTATTTTTTTAAGTTTTTACTGATCTACTTTCAAATTATTTCGATAGTTAAATACATTTGGAATGAAATGGGAAAGAGAGGCTTGCATTTTTTTAAAAATGACATTTTAAGCTTCAAAGGGGGACAAAAGTTATCCATTGCTTTTTTCAACTAGCAGTTCCTATGGCTTCATTTTTGGTAGTGACCAAAAGTCTCCTGTTCAACTGACAGTTTGACTCTAAGGTTTCTCTGTGGGGGACTGCTGTTGAGTAAATTTCTAGAATACCCTCAGGAAGGTGTCATATATGCTTATTTGTGTATTTCCATCTTGGTCCCAGCCAGTTTTTTTTTGTTTGTTTGTTTTTACCTGATATTGGGGATTTTCATGCTGTTTTGTTTTTGTTATAAAATCATAAGGTCAAGTGTAGATTATTTTACAGAATCTTTGATTAAGAGGGTAAGGCAAGAGTTTGGGTTTTGGTAAAAATTACTTCTACTTTATGAAAGTTAAAAATACAGAGGAAGAAAGAACCCCAATCAATAAGCCTCCCAAACACCATTCATAGAGGGAACTGCTGCTTCAATACAGTCAGGATTCTGAATTTTAGAACAAGATAAGTGTGCCTCCATTTAGTTTCTGAGGATGTCATGCACACACAAAATATTCCAATAAGTGAAAGCCCTAGTAATAACTCCTCAGAAGGAAAAAATAGAATTTAAATGTTCAGAACAAGACACGGGGACAAGGGCATAAGGACTTGTCAGGAAATTAAAAGAGACTACAAGGAAGCACAAGATCAGGGTTTCATAAACTATGGTGATGGGCTTCCTGAGGGCAGAAGGGGAGGAGTTCAGTGTGGTTCCAGATTCCTTGTGGATTACCAGGTCACTGCAGGCAGTTTTATGGCAAAGTACACTTCATATTGAGCACTGCCATACATTTCCAGACCAATTAAAACAATCAAACAGGCTTTCCCTTGCAAGAAGAAGAGAAAGTTCTGTCAGTAACATTGCTGTTGTTCAGTCACTAAGTTGTGTCTGGCTGTTTGTGATCCTATGGACTCCAGCATGCCTGGCTTCCCTGTCCTCCACTCTCTCCCCGAGTTTGCTCAAACTCATGTTCATTGAGTAGATAGCATCATTGGATGCTATCTAACCATCTCATCCTCTGCTGCCTCCTCTTCTTTTTGCCCTCAATCTTTCCCAGCATCAGGGTCTTTTCCAATGACTTAGCTCTTCACATTAGGTGGCCAAAGTACTGGGGCTTCATCTTCAGCATTAGTCCTTCCAATGAATATTCAGGGTTGATTTCCTTTCAGATTGATTGGTTGATCGGCTTGCAGTCCAAGGGACTCTCAAGAGTCTTATCCAGGACCACAATTCAAAAGTATCAATTGTTCAGTGCTCTGTTTTCTTTATGAACCAACTCTGACAATCCATACATGACCACTGGAAAAACCATAGCTTTGATTATATGGACGTTTTTTATGCAATTTACTGAAATGAGTTTACTACTGAAGCTCTTCTATCAGGATCCTTATATATCCATTTACAGAGTTAATTGTCCCTCTGTGTGTGTTTCCCCTATCACTTTTAGATGAGTGGCTACTGGTGCATACTTTCTCACTTTAAACTACTTTTAATGCCATCTGTAAGCAAGAGTATGGCATCACTGACTCATTGGACATGAGTTTGAGCAAGTTTTGGGAGTTGGTGACCAACAAGGAAGCCTGGCGTGGTGCAGTCCATGGGGTCACCAAGAGTTGGACACAACTGAGTGATTGAACTGAACTGTAGGCAAGGGGACAGGACCAGAAGGTTGTTTCAAAACTAAGTAAGAACTTGATAACATAGAACCACTTGTACAGTTTCTTGTATTAGATAAGTTTGAAGAAGATAGAAAGAAATTAAATAATGTCTTGGTTATGAATTGAAAAAGGCCCATGCAAATGGAGAGGATTTTTGAAACAGATATAGGATTTTCTCATCTAAGATTACTAAAGCTCTGAAATTATCAATGGATTCAGCTAGAATCAATAAATGATTGCTGTCCAGTACGTTACCACAAACTGAGCCACAGCTGACAGGTGGCATTCTCCTGTTCTATGAGAATAGGACATGTCACAGAGCTTACTCATATATATGTCATCACATTCATTTTAAAAAGGAGAGTAGAGATAGAATTTAAAGAGGACAATTTACTTATTGTTGGAGGTTTGCTCGAGAACTTATGCAATTTTTAATAGTTAAAGGAAAGGGTTTTGACTCTTTCTTAACAGAAAGTGACTCAGTATAGATTTTATCAAACTTCACCTTTATTATTGATTTATTTTGTTTAGTTGCTAAGTCATGTCTGACTCTTTTGCAGCCCTATAGACTGTAGCCCACCAGGTTCTGTCCATGGGATTTCCCAGACAAGAATACTGGAATGAGTTGCCATTTCCTTCTCCAGAGTATATTCCCAACCCAGGGATGGCACCCTCATGTCCTGCATTGCAGGCAGATTCTTTACCACTGAGCCATTCAGGACGCCATTTATTATTGATTACTGAGACTTGAACACAAGGTCAGACCTTGTAGCACCAGCATCTATTTGTTACAGTCTGAACTGCCAGCAAGTAGGACAACTGGATTCTTTGGGGGTCATCCTAGAAGCTCCACTTTTAGGCTGTGTACCTCACTGGTGTGCACAAGAACAAATGGGGCCATGCCCTATGGTCCAGCATCAGTTAGTATCATATCCTCAACCTTATCCCACTTTGTGGGATACCAGAGAAGCACACACCACAGATGTCCTACCCTAAAAACTGGAAGAAAACCCAGAATCTACAGGTTAACAAACCAGAAGGGGGTGCCTAAAGAAGCCATACATCAGCTTTTTTCAAAACAAGAGTGAACAGTGTTTCCCATCCCATTCTTTAGCACTCAGCCCATCCTCAAACAACATTTTAGAGAAGCTTCTTCTGGTCAATCCAACCTCTAATTCTGTCTTACTTCTATTTTCTATGCTTCCCAGAATTCCCTGGTGACTCAGATGGTAAAGAGTCTCCTGCAATGCAGAAGACCCAGGTTCGATCCCAGGGTCAAGAAGATCCCCTAGAGAAGGAAATGGAAACCCACTCCAATAGTCTTGCCTGGAGAATTCCATGGACAGAGGAGCTTGGTGGGCTACAGTCCACGGGGTCGCAAAGAGTTGGACACGACTGAGCAACTAACACGTCACTTTTCTGCTTCTCAATTAACACCTTGTTTAAAATACCCTATTCTAATGTTCTGGGCCTTGCAGGTGGCTCAGTGGTTAAAAATCTGCCTGTGGTGCAGGAGACATGGGTTTTACCCCTTGGTCAGGAGGATCCCTTGGAGAAGGAAATGGCAACCCACTCCAGTATTCTTACCTGGGAAATCCCATAGACAGAGGAGCCTCCCAGACTATAGTTCATGGGTTCACAAAAGATTCTAACACAACTCAGTGACTAAACAACAACATTCTAAAGTCCTATTACTTGTCAACACCACATATTTAGCTTTTGATTAAAAAACAGAATACTGTATAGCATCTTGTTTCACAATGGTGATCAGTACAGTGAGCTCTTTGAGGGGTCATTAGTATATGACAAGCATATACACTTTTATAATCTAGTTCAGCTGTGGACGTGGAAAAATTCAACACTTGTAGACTTGGGATATGTTGAGATTGACCTACATTCTACAACCAGTCAAAAAGAGGACACCCCTTTCTGACAGGCAAATCACTGAAAAGTGTCTTAAATAAACAGAATCTGCTTGTGATCAATCCTCTTGCTTAATAAATGCTTTGCTAGGTAAGCTACAAAGAATGAGAAAATTGTAGGTGAGACTAATTTGCCAGTGGCCTGGCATCCCCAACAGGTGCTATATCTGGACCTATTTGAATTAATTTTGCAAAAATGAGAAAAGCAAAACCCAATTGCAGTTATGCATAAAAGAAAGCAACCTCAGAGTCAACTGGCTTCTGCAAAGAGCTGGGGGAAGAGTTCAAGTGGGACTAAATGACTCTGGAGTCACCAAAGTGCCCTTCTCTGCAGAGAGGCCCTGAACTCTGGGGGTAGGAGAAAGAATTCAATACGGTCATGTCTGTCCTCTTGTGGCATTTTGGAGCACTATATATCAAAGTGTTCAAGTATGTATCACAACAGGGGAAACACAGTTCTAGAGATATCTGTGGTTTTAAATTAGAATAGGAAAGTCCCTAAGTATTTTCCAAATTGCTGTCTTGGAAAAGAATTTCCAGCTCACCATTGCAAGCCCAGGGCTGGTTAGTAAGCACATTTGTTTTGACTCATGTTAGTTTTCACTGGCCACACTGCGTCATGGTTGCCCTGATCCTGCAGTTGGTGGAGACAATTCCAGCTGCAGTGTCTCCCCTCCAGCTTAAATAACCACTTTCTTCTCTGTTTTCACTATGAGATGCCCACTGTATTGTTACCTAATACTCCATCTGTCCAGGTCTTATTTTCTCATCGAGATTCAGAGGACTCAGTCCTGTGCAAAGCATGTGGGACCTGGAGGCAGATAGACCTGTTGGAATTGAGTTCAGAACTTTGAACAAGTCACAACTTCTGCACCCTGGTTCTCTCATCTGGGCTATAGATCAAGATTTCTGTGCATCAGAAGTAAATGAGCTAACAGGGTAGATTAATAAATAAAATAAATAAAAATTATCATCATCGTTAGGAATTGAATCAAAGTCTATGAACTGTACTTATATCCATTTATATTCAGTCTGATTAAGTGAATTAATGAATAGAGGAATGAATGATTATTTCTAGAATACAATAAAAGAGAGCAGACAAGAAAGTATAGAGCCACAAATTTGGAATTGTAAGGTTTATTTTGTTCTAAGCAGCAAGTAGAACCTGGTCTTATGTTACCCAATACTTACTAGACAACCAGCCACATCTCTGAAATTTCTACTCTTGAAGGTTGAGCATAGGAAGGGAGGAAGCACTGACATGCAGGCAGCAAATACATTTCTAAATTAGATATATGGCACAATGATTACAACAGCCACGCCACCCCAACTGATGACAGATATGATTGATTTTGCTGAAGCTCAAAGGGTCCATCGACCCCTAAAATGAGTGCTTTGTGCTTCATGCAGTGCCAGGCAATGGTTGATCTAAGGCCCAGAAGCATCTAAACTCATGGCAAGCTGCTTAAAAATGTGACATCCAGTCTTACTTTCTCAAAATGTGGGTGTCTCCATCTCTATAACAGCTTCCAACCTGCTCAGAGGAAGCATCGTAGAAGCTTCCCTTCCCACCAGGCTTCTGGGAGTAGTGCTGTAGTAGGCATCGGAGTAGGGGTTGGGGGGGGGCAGATGCCACATGGAGATGTCTATGAGGTCATCCTTGTCCCTTGTTCCCTTGTCTTGTGGGAAATGGGAATGCAAACATTATCCATTTTGTATTAAAGCAGTTAAAGTAGTTAAAGATAAGCTTTGATGGAGTGCTTTGGGTAGGAAGAGAAGAATATTCAGATGAGCTGGTTTTGTTGTAGTTGTTAGCCAGAACTATCTAGGAATTAAAAAAAAAAATCTCTGGCTTATGACTTGAGCATAATGGAGGGAGAGACCAGATAGTGGAGAATAGAATGCAGTATCTGAGATTCACATAGAAACTCAGTAAAAATTCATTATAGAAATGCAAGGCTGAAGGAAAACTCATGGATTATCTATGCTGATTCTGAGGAAGGGCTTTCTTTCTTTCTTTTTTTTTTTTTTTTTGTCAAAACATATTATGCAGTGAACCTGAGGAAAGGCCATGAATCTGGAAAAGAAACATTTAGGAAAGGAAACACATGCTCAATTCAAAACTGTTGGTCCCTGGGACATGGTCTTTGCCTGGACAGCCTCAGCGTGCTGACGGGGGACAGCCTGGTGCATGGCAAGCAGCCACTGGAGCTGCATGGAGACTGGGGAATTATTCAGTCTCTGAAAGGTTGTGGCTTCCTCAGTGACACGTGTTTGTGGTTTGCAGATGAATGGACTAAGAATGCATAGTCTCACACATAAATAAATCTGTGTAACAACATTTACATCTGTACCCAGTCCCAGTGGGGACTCGTGCATGCTGCCGTGTCTGCTTCTGTCAGGAATTTGCTTTCTTACCAGACTTCGCTGATGCTATAATATCTCGTGAGAAACTGCAGAGACTGAAATGGGAGAGGCACCTTGGTCCCCAGCAAACAAATAAATCCCGCGCTTATGTGGGAGTTGCTTGGATGATTTACTTTTTTCTCCTGTGCACAGGGTGCTATTCCTGAATCCCTAAAAGCTTGCAAGCTCAGAGAGGATAGATGCTCACTTCTCAGTGTCAGGCTCAGTGCTATAGAACAGCCTTCCAAGTGGGAAGAGAAAAATGTTTCCACCCACATATGCCCAGTTCCCTGGGAGGTGATTCAAGTTAGTTAAAGTGATGTGAGGGAAGGTTTCGAGGAAGAGGGTTATCAGGAGCTTTCACTGTGGGAAGGTGTGGGAAAACAGTTCTCGCTCGAAGGGCTGTTAAAAGGATCGGATAAAATAATGCACTTGAAGGAAGACTTTTTCCACTATAAAACCTCCTCATATCAATGTCAGGTTTCCTCCCTGTTACTGTTCCAAGGGGCCTGTGATGCTCAACTATTCATTTGAAAAATTTATTGCCTACTTTGTGCCAAGCAATATGCTGAGATGCCAGAGAAATAAGACCTAATTCATGCCCTAGAGGTTTCATGCAATTTAGAAAAACATAGAATGTCATGACTCAGGAAACTTAAAGATGCCACTAAAATGTCTAGACGTGCCGGCGGGACAGTGAGTCATGCCCTGCATACCACAGTGCCTCGTGCAATCTCATTGTGCTATTCCAAGTGTCCCTTTGGAAAAGTACTATTTCCTTGACAACCACAGTAGTTCTCAGCTCTAACACCACATAACCAGGAAGAGGTCCAGTCAAGTGAAGCCTTTCTTAGCGGGACCACTTCAAAGAGGACTTCCTGTGTCTTTCAGAGGAATTCTCTCCTCCATTCTTCTCCTCTTTCTCTCCACAGTTTGATTCTACCAACTATCACTGTCAGGTTTGGGTGATGGAGTAGGATGAGGAATGGGGAGAGTGGGGTGGTGGGAGAGGATGAGCAGACCATTGCAGACCACGGCCAAGGATACATTTTGTTACCAGAGATTTTAATCTTGGGTAACTTAAGAAAAGTTGCTCATCTCTGCCAGCCTTTGATCTCAAGACTTTGTTTCCACATACACGGCTCCATGCTCGTGAAATTCTCAGCCTTTTAGAAACTGGGGGGCTCCTGCTTCTCTACTCCAAATGGAAGACCCTTTAGGTCTTGGATTCAGGAACTTTCACAGTTATAACCTACACCCTAGCCATGTCTGTTCACCAACCATGGTGGAGTAAGACCGCGCTTTATGGAGGCATCTGGTCCCATCACTTCATGGCAAATAGATGGGGAAAAAGTGGAAGTAATGACAGATTTTACTTTCTTGGGCTCCAAAATCACTGTGGATGGTGACTGTAGCCACGAAATTAAAAAAAAAAAAAAAAAAAAGCTTGTTCCTTGAAAGGAAAGCTTTGACAAATCTGTACAGCACATTAAAAAGCAGAGACATCAGTTTGCTGACAAAGTTCTATAAAGTCAAAGCTAAGGATTTCCCAGCAGTCATGCATGGATGTGAGAGTTGGACCTTAAAGAAGGCTGAGTGCTGAAGAATTGATGCTTCCAAACTGAGGTGCTGGAGAGAGATTCTTGAGAGTTCCTTGGACTGCAAGGAGACCAAATAAATCAGTCCTAAAGGAAATCAACACTGAATATTAATTGCAAAGACTGATGCTGAAGCTGAAGCTGCAATACTTCACTGCCTGATGCTGAGAGCTAACTCATTGGAAAAGACCCTGATGATTGAAGGCAAGAGGAGAAGGCGACAACAGAGAATGAGATGGTTAGATAACATCACTGACTCAATGCACATGAATTTGAGCAAACTCCGGGAGACAGTGGAAGATAGAGGAGGCTGGCGTGTTGCAGTTCATGGAGTCGTAAAGAATCAGACACGACTGAGTGAGCAACAACAACAACAGTATGGAGACATTTTGGACAGCTGGCTGAAGTCCCTGCCCCATCAGAGAGCTACTGCTATCAGGTGACTTTGAGCTCTGAATTTACCATTCATCACTGCTTCAAACAGAAAAATGCTGCCTATCCCTAGAGACACTATGCCCTACTTGAGCATCTGTGGAGTTGTTTGGTTACCGAGAATAAGCGTGACCCACAAGGCTGTTTTTCCAAGCATCACATCACACTGTGGAGAGATATGTCACTTGAGTGAGTCAACCTTCAAATGTTGACACTTATTCTTTTGTTCTAAGTAGAAACGTCTGACTTGTTTCCAGACTGAACAAGTTGTGTTGTCAGCATCCAATGCAAGTTATCAGAATATACATATACATATCTATATTCTCCTAGTCAACTCAAAAGCTAGGTCCTTTTTTAAGTCTATGATTATATACTATGTTTGGCACTCTGACCTGGAGAAAGGCTGGATCTTCAAAAGAAGTCCTGCAAGAAAACATAGGGTCCCAGATATGTCCAGTGTCCTTGGACGTGATGAGACGTTATCATGATAGAGATAGAAAAGAGCACTGAAACAGGAGTCTGTAAACTTCAGCTTAGAGGTGAACCACCATGAAATAAGCTGGCTGGTCTGGGGCAAGTCACGTTTTTGCTGTATTGCTCTGTTTGTTTGTTTTTCTACCAAAAGAGGGATGTAGGAACACTGAGTTGACCTGTAAGGTCCCTCCCAGTGTGAATACTACTCTGGCCTTTTCTTTCATCTATCCATTCCCTTCTATAGGCTAGCTACTATATTTAAAACGTGTTTGTGATGGCTGATGGTTATCTGAAACTAGAAACGTGGACCAAAGCACACTCCCCCAAGCTCCCCTCCAGTCCCGGTAGCCGTAAGGGATTGCGTTTGGCTGCCAGGCTCACCAGCAGGAATATGGGCATCTCTTGCTGTAGCGACAGCAGTAAAATTGCCACTCTCGATCCAGCACTGACTCGAAGTAGCGGCTCTGGAACCCTGCCACCAGTCCATTGTTGGAGCATGTCTGGTACCTAAAAAGAAGAGAAAACTCCAAATAAACTAACACAATGGTGCACAAATTCACCCCCTCCCCAAGATCTTAACACCCAGTTACTAAGGCAAGCCACTCTTTCAAGGACCTAGATTCCTTACAATTATTCTATTTATGCAAATAATAAGGACTTTGTCTTATTGGTAGGAATGACATATACTCACCATTAAAATTCAAATGATTCGAAATCTTTCAACTGGAGGAAAATTGGGAAACTCTGCTCTTGTTAGACCTCTGAGAATATGTTGTTAGATGGAAGAATGCATAAATGGATGGATACAGAGGCATCTAGAATTTTTACAAATGCAAGATTGTATTATTCATGCCGTTTAAAATGAAAGATAATATAATTCACTTTGTCTGAATTGAAATAAAATGAAGACAAGGAAAAACACAATGGATTGATGAACTTCAAATAAACATTTCTTCTGCTTAAGAGTGGGCGGATTCTCTACCCCTGAGCCACCGGGGAAGCCTTGAAAGCTTTCAAAAGCTCTTCCAAAGTGAATCTTAGCTCACTGTGTTTTTCTGCATTTTTACCCCCCTGGACATTGATCCTGTTCCCTCTTGTGAGGAAACAGAGCTGGAATTTGTCTCTGTGTCACTACCTGGCAGTTGTTGGAATATATTCATGCTTTCCAAGTAAAGATAAGTTTCCAGAAAATATAATAGATAAAGTAAGAATTAAATACTCAGTGTTGATAGGTGAGAGAGACCTTGCTGACACACAAACTATAAAACCATCAATGACTGAACTTCATTTTGTTCTTTTTAATTATTGGAAATGATCTTCTGGATCATATATATATATATATATATATATATATATATGCATGAATGAATAAATGAATAATGATTGGGGGAAAAAAGATGCTTTCTGACCAGACATGAAATATATTTAGTATCTAGTTTGATCAGATTCAAATAGGGACTTCCCAGGTGGTTCAGATGGTAAAGAACCCGCTTACAATGCAGGAGACCTGGGTTTCATCCCTGGGTCAGGAAGATCCCCTGGAGAAGGAAATGGCAACGCACTCTAGCATTCTTGCCTGGAGAATCCCAAGAACAGAGGAGCTTGTGGGCCATACTCCATAGGGTCTCAAAAGAGTTGGGCATGACTTAACAACTGAGCACGTATTCAAATGTGTTTATCCATTCATCCAACAAACTTGTACCTCCTCACTATTCTGTATCAATCTCTGTGCTCCTATGTTGAAACAAAAATCAAGAAATGGGCTTGGTACTCAGTCAACGGGCAAATTGGCTCAAAGTCCCTGTTCCCAGGACTTGCAAGAAGTTGTGACAAACCTTAGAAAGCTCAGCTATAAGATATAAATAATGCAAGTTAAGATGTACATTGAGACCTATGCCTATTAATGACCTAGCCTTCTTTGCTCTACCATTGCTCACATCTCAGCTTTGGAAAGCACCTGGTACATTTCAGGAAGCCATACAATTGGAATGGATGACTAAGGCCTGAAGGGTAGCCTTGGGGGTTGATTTTCCACAATGGTTTATCCTATCCTAATTCTAGCTTTGCTAGTGAGATGCAACTTCAATAGAAAGCTCTAAGAGTTGTAAACAAAGCTCATATGTGTCCAAAGAGTGATGGTGCATCAAACTGGTACTCTGTGATCTTTCTCCATCACTAAAAGTTTGCCTCCCTCTAAATCTGCCCTGTCAGAACTGAACCAGCCTTTCCTGGAACTGTTGTTCCACTGTCTTGGTTTGTCCTGGGCACTCAGACTGTCACAGGGATGCATTCCCATGATGGTAAGTTCCCATAAACAAAAATAAATGCAACAAGATAAGCTGAATGGTTTCAGTACCAGTTCTGAAGCCCATCCAAGTTCCATGAATTCTCTGCTGGCTGCCAGCCAGGCAGCTGACCCCACAGTCCTATATGGGAAGTGTGCGTGTGTCACTCTCTCAAATGCCACCTAAAATAACACTGCCTTGTGAAGATTATTTGGACACTACACGCCCAGGGCCCAGGGCATAATAACAGTATGTACTTATTAAGGTTATTATGAAGACAAAATGAAGCAATGCATACACAACTCTGTGGCTCAGATAGTAAAGAATCTACCTGCAAAAGAGGAGATGCTGGTTTAATCACTCAGGAGGGTCAGGAAGATCCCCTGGAGAAGGGAATGATTACCCATGCCAATATGATTGCCTGGAGAATACCTCATGGACAGGGGAGCCTGGAGGGCTACAGTCCCTGGAGTTGCAAACAGTCAGACAGAACTGATCGAGACTAACACTTTCACTTTCATATACAACTCTCTCCAGTTGAGATGTGCTAGTTCCATTGTCCTACAGCATGTGGGATGCCAGGTCCCTAATCAGAGATTGAAGCTTCATTGCCTACATTGCAAGATGGACTCTTAACACTGGACCATCAGGGAAGTTCCCCAGAATGCACTTGTAAGAGTCCATCATTCAAATCCAGGAGGGACCTTGAAACTCTCTGCAAGCAGTTCTCAGAAATGCAGGTGAGCGATACATCTTCCCACTTCTACCCTCTCCTTCAAGAACAGAGCCTACTCCAGGATGAGGGTGCAAAATGAATCTAGTTTTGGGCATTCCTCTCCTCCACTCTTCTCCCTTTCAATCACCTTTTCAAAAAGTACTTAATAAGATCCACCTAAAGATTTTTCCACAAACTGCAGGATTTCAAACACAGGAACCAGGCAGGTGAGAAGGGGAATGAAGGCAGCTTATCAACAGGATGGGAGGGAGGGGGAGTTGGACAAAGCTTGCATTACCTAAGTGATTCAAATTCAATTTTTTTTTAAGTTGTGGAAAAGACATCCCTGAGGCTCTGCTTCACTGCCCAGTGCATGACTGTTGTTCTTAAATGGTCTGCAGAAAAGAAGATGGGCCCAAGACTGCAGTTTTCCTGGTAAAGGATAATAGGACCCAGCTGAGCCCTAGGCACAGGTTCCATGAGAACATTCCCTCATAGTCTGAGGGCCCTGGGGTTCCTCGCCTATGGACTCTCTCCTCTCCCTTTGAAAAGACATTCTTTCTCATCAACCCTTTGAAGGCTGGAGGCTCAGATTCACAAACTCGAGCACTGTGAGCCCTGCTCCACCTGATGCTGGAAACTTTCTAGAAGGAAAATCACCAGGCAGTTGTTCCTCCTCTGACAACAATGGTCATGGACATTTTCTGAGAAAACGGCCTTTCTGAAAGTGAATTCTCTTTTGTCTGGGCCATCACCCTGGGAAAACTTTCTTCTGTATCCACAATAGCAAAATGTGGAAGCAGCAGGATTCAGGGGAAAGAGTTCTTGTTGAGGGATTGGCAGGCATCGAGTTCTGGTCCTAGCTGTGACCTTCACATTGCATGTGGAGCCTCACCTAGGTCACTGTGAGAATCAAGTGAAATAACACCTGCAAAGCTCTTGGCCAAGATAGAAACAGGAAGAGCAAGGATCCGAACTCAGATTTTTCTGAGGCCAAAGCTCCTGTTCAGGAACTCTCAGGGAGCCCAAGAAGGTGCTCCATGATTGTCCTTCTGCTTTCTGGTCCATTCTCCAGTCAGGCTTTCTCCCTGCTGTGGTGTCCTTCCCTGGGTCCAGGGCCATCGGTCAGGCTCAGTGACAGTGGCCAGGATGGGAAGCTGTGCACGTGTCTGGTTTTGCTGGTGAACTTCTCTGTGAAGTTTTAGTCTCTCTTTCCAGTCTCTGCTGGTCTCAGTCCAGACTCACAGAAAACCCAGCAAGTTGGAGGTGGCATTGGGTTGAGTAAGGAAAGCAGCATCAACTTGGTGAAGAGCTATCAGAATCCCATCAAATGGATGGGCCGGTTGTGCTCGTCTCTTCTTCCATCTCCACAAACTGTATCTGCAGGTCTGCTAGCCAGGCTTCAACTCCACGACAAACATGGAATAAAAACAACTTTTCCCATCATCCAAGCTGGTGGCCATTCCTGTGACTAGAAAACCACATGGCTCAACCTCTTACTCCCCAGCATTGCTCTCCCAATCCAGGTGATAAGGGTTTAAATTTCACCAAGGAAGAATCCTTCCTTTATTTATTTATTTATTTATTTTTCATTTTAGATAATGTATCTTGTGAAAATTAAGCTTACGTGAACACAAACAAACATGAATTTTCCACAGATTTTTTTCTTTTTAAAAATATTTTTAATATAAATTTATTTGTTTTAATTGGAGGCTAATTACTTTACAATATTGTATTGGTTTTGCCATATATTGACAAGAATCTGCCACGGGTGTACATGTGTTCTCCATTCTGAACCCCCCTCCCACCTCCCTCCCCATCCCATTTCTCTGTGTCATCCCAGTGCACCCGCCCCAAGCATCCTGTGTCATGCATCAAACCTGGACTGGCGATTCGTTTCACATATGACAATATACATGCTTCAATGCCATTCTCCCAAATCATCCCACTCTCGCCCTCTTCCACAGAGTCCAAAAGACTGTTCTATACATCTGTGTCTCTTTTGCTGTCTCACATACAGGGTTATCATTACCATCTTTCTAAATTCTATATATATGCGTTAGTATACTGTTTTGGTGTTTTTCTTTCTGGCTTACTTCACTCTGCATAATAGCCTCCAGTTTTATCCACCTCATTAGAACTGATTCAAATGTATTCTTTTTAATGGCTGAGTAATACTCCTTTGTGTATATGTACCACAGCTTTCTTATCCATTCATCTGCTGATGGACATCTAGGTTGCTTCCATGTCCTGGCTATTATAAACAGTATTGCGATGAACATTGGGGTACACGTGTATCTTTCAATTCTGGTTTCCTCAGTGTGTATGTCTAGCTGTGGGATGCTGGGTCAAAAGGCAGTTCTATTTCCAGTTTTTTAAGGAATCTCCACACTGTTCTCCATAGTAGCTGTACAGTGTAAAAGGGTTTCCCCACACCCTCTCTAGCATTTATTATTTGTAGACTTTTGGATAGCAGCCATTCTGACTGGTGTGAAATGGTACCTCATTGTGATTTTGATCTGCCTTTCTCTGATAATGAGTGATGATGAGCATTTTTTCATGTGTTTGTTAGCCATCTGTATGTCTTCTTTGGAGAAATGTCTGTTTAGTTCTTTGGCCCATTTTTTGATTGAGTCATTTATTTTTCTGGAATTGAGCTGCAGGAGTTGCTTGTATATTTTTGAGGTTAATTCTTTATCAATTGCTTCATTTGCTATTATTTTCTCCCATTCTGAAGGCTGTCTTTTCACCTTGCTTATAGTTTCCTTTGTTGTGCAGAAGTTTTAAATTTTAATTAGGTCCCTTTTGATTATTTTTGCTTTTATTTCCGATATTCTGGGAGGTGGGTCATAGAGGATCCTGCTGTGATTTATGTCGGAGAGTGTTTTGCCTATGTTCTCCTCTAGGAATTTTATAGTTTCTGGTCTTACATTTAGATATTTAATCCATTTTGAGTTTATTTTTGTGTATGGTGTTAGAAAGTGTTCTAGTTTCCTTTTTTTTTTTTTTTACAAGTGGTTGAGCAGTTTTCCCAGCACCACTTGTTAAAGAGATTGTCTTTTCTCAGTTGTGTATTCTTGCCTACTTTGTCAAATATAAGGTATCCATAGGTGTGTGGATTTGTCTCTGGGCTTTCTATTTTGTTCCATTGATCTATATTTCTGTCTTTGTGCCAGTACCGTACTGTCTTGATGACTGTGGCTTTGTAGTAGAGCCTGAAGTCAGGCAGGTTGATTCCTCCAGTTCCATTCTTCTTTCTTAAGATTGCTTTGGCTATTCGAGGTTTTTTGTATTTCCATACAAATTGTGAAATTATTTATTCTAGCTCTGTGAAAAATACCATTGGTAGCTTGATAGGGATTGCATTGAATCTATAGATTGCTTTGGGTAGTATACTCATTTTCACTATATTGATTCTCCCAATCCATGAACATGGTATATTTCTCCATCTATTAGCATCCTCTTTGATTTCTTTTGGAGAAGGCAATGGCACCCCACTCCAGTACTTTTGCCTGGAAAATCCCATGGACGGAGGAGCCTGGTAGGCAGCAATCCATTGATTTCTTTCACCAGTATTTTATAGTTTTCTATACATAGGTCTTTTGTTTCCTTAGTTAGATATATTCCTAAGTATTTTATTCTTTTCATTGCAATGGCGAGTGGAACTGTTTCTTTAATTTCTCTATTTTCTCATTATTAGTGTATAAGAATGCAAGGGATTTCTGTGTGTTGATTTTATATCCTACAACTTTACCATATTCATTGATTAGCTCTAGTAATTTTCTGGTGGAGTCTTTAGGGTTTTCTATGAAGAAGATTATGTCATCTGCCAACAGTGAGAATTTTACTTCTTCTTTTCCAATTTGGATTCCTTTTATTTTTTTTCTGCTCTAATTGCTGTAGCCAAAACTTCCAAAACTATGTTAAATAGTAGTGGTGAGAGTGGGCACCCTTGTCGAGACTCATTCTTTTAGAGTAAAGCTTGCTACTAAGTCGCTTCAGTCATGTCCAACTCTGTGCGACCCCATAGACGGCAGCCCACCAGGCTCCCCTATCCCTGGGATTCTCCAGGCAATAACACTGGAGTGGGTTGCCATTTCCTTCTCCAATGCATGAAAGTGAAAAGTGAAAGTAAAGTTGCTCAGTCATGTCTGACCCTCAGCGACCCCATGGACTGCAGCCTTCCAGGCTCCTCCGTCCATGGGATTCCAGGCAAGAGTACTGGAGTCGGGTGCCAGCTTGGACTCTTGCTAATTCTCTTTTCCCCAGAATATTCTTTGAGTTGCTATCAGACATGTACAACATGCTCCACAGACTTTCAGAATATTTGTTAAGTCAACAAGTATTCATTAGAACCTACTCTATGACAAGTGCTGTACTTGGTCCGGAATGCTTTCCAGACAGCTGTACTGGTAAGGGACATCACAATGATACAGATGTTGGAAGGAAGAAATAGATTGGTACTAAAGACAAAGATGAGAAACAAGAAACTGACTGGGGATGGTGGGGCAATGAAATGGCAAGGGACAAAGACAAATCAGTTGGGGGCAAGTTTACCTATTCAAAGGAGCTTTACAAGTTTTGGATATTTCTCTCAAGCCCCAACAGAATGACTCCATGTCCTATCTTGTTCTTTGTGCTGATGTTTATGCCTACCTCCACATAAATGGGGGCTTCTCTGGTAGCTCAGACAGTAAAGAATGTGCCTGCAATGTAGGCACATTGATCCCTGAGTTGGGAAGATCCCCTGAAGAGGGCATGACAACACTTCAGTATTCTTGCCTGGAGAACCCCCATGAACAGAAGAGCCTGGTGGGCTGGAGTCCATGGAGTCGCAAAGAGTCAGACATGACTGAGCAACTAAGCACAGCACAGCACAGCCACAAAATGGGAATGACAACTTCAAGCCTGATAGTATTGTATGAAGACTAAAGAAATGTTATAAGTCAAGTGTCTACCCCAGAGCCTGATACAAAATATGTTATGAAAAGACAGAAAAGGTAGTGGTTGTTACTATTACTGTTATCATAAATATTCGCAATTAAATGGAAGGGAAAACTACATCTGGGCCAAGAATTGTTCTAGGTGCCTTCTACAGTCTTCCAGGGAATTGAAAATTCTTCCATTAGGAGAATTTTGTAAAGACTGAAGTAAATAGAAATCTGAAGGTACAATGTCTGGTGGATATGGGAATGAATCAGAACTTTCCAGCCAGGCTGTAACAGCTTTTGCCTGATCATCAAAGAAACATTCAACCTTTCAGTATCCTGATAGAAGGTTATGGGTTTTCTGTTGACTAAGTCCAGACACCTTCTGTCAAGTGATGCTTTCAGTTGGTTTAATTGGTAGCAGTACTTGTTGAAATTAGTCATTTATTTTTCCAGAAGGAGTTCATAGTAGAGGACTCGCTTCTAACCTCACCATATATACATCATCAACTTCTTTGGATGAAGACTGGGTTTTGGTGCAGTTGGTGGTTTTTCATTTTAATTGCTCAATATCTCTTTTGTTATGTATTATTGTACAGTACCCACTTTTCATCTCCCATAACTGTTTTTAAAATGGAATGGTTTAGTTATGCCTGAGTAGAGAATCGTATGAGGAAATACTGTCAAGAAGGTTTTTGTTTTTGTTTTTGTTTTCTGTTTAACTTCCATGGAACATCAAAGCAATTAACATAACCAAGCTGGTGCAAATGATTCTCAACACTTGATTTGGATATTTTGAGTATGTAGATTATTTCCCACATGGTATAGCATTGATTGTTCTCAACTAATGTCTCAATTTGATCACTATCAAATTCAACTTGTCCCCTTGACCATGGAGCAATGTCCTATGAGAAATCTTCAGCACAAAACTTCACAAATCACTTTTGACATGTTCCCTCAGTCACAGCATCTTCTCCATACACTGCACAAATTATTTTTTTCCATTTCAGCTGCTTTTTTTTTTTGCCTTTCATGAAATCATAAAGCATAATATGTTAAAAATGTTGCTTTACTTCTTTCATCTTCAATATTAAAATGGCTGAACAAAAATCTATCAATTTTGATATGTTTTTTTTTAAATCCAAACTGATATGATAGCTGTTACAATACAGCCTAACAAAATTGCTTCAAGTGAAGTTAAAAACAACTAAGCACTACTAGAGACATCTTATGGAAAAAACTGAATGAACTTTTTGGCCAACCCAATAGTAATTTTGCCTTGCAGTATTATTGTGAAGCTCAAATAAGATTAGACCATGACTAACTCAGGGGCATAGACTGTATGTTATTCATTTCATATTTCTGGAGTCTGGCAAAGTTTGTGATAATAAGTATTTGGTAGTGAATAAATAGGCAAATGAATGAGGAATATTTTATAAATTATACAGCACCATATCAATTAAAATTAGGGTAATAGCACTTATACTTCATACCTGTTTCATTGCTTTTTCAGTTGCTTCACTCTCACCCTTGTTTTTGAAGTCTGTGAGTTTGTTTCTGTTTTGTAAAGAAGTTCATTTGTATCACTTTTTAGATTACACATATCAGTGATATCATATGTTATTTGTGTTTCTCTGTCTGACTTACTTTACTTAGTATGATAATCTCTAGGTTCCTCCATGTTCTGGCAAATGGCATAAGTTCATTCTTTTTCATGGCTGAGTAGTATTCCATTGTATATATGTAGTGGGGAGAGGGGGTAAATTAGGAGTCTGTGGTTAACATATGTACACTACTGTAATAAAATAGATAATCAAGAAGGATCTACTGTATAGCACAGGGACCTCTACTCACTATCCTGTAACCACCTATATGGGAAAAAAAAATGAGAAAGAAGGTATTATCTATCTATATATATATACATATGTAATTGAATCACTTTGCTGTACACCTGAACCTAACACATTGTAAATCAGATTTACTACAATATGAAATAAAATAAAATAATTTAAAACTGTAACAAAAGTGGTTTCCTGTTCAGGAAGATCTGCAGGCTTCTTTGTCGAGGGCACTGAGGACATTGGCTGGGATTTCGGCTGCTTGATGAACTAACTAGTCTTTTTTTTTTTTAAGTTTTTTTTTTTTTTTAATGTGAACTGTTTTAAAGCCTTTATTGAATTTGTTACAATATTGCTCTTGCTGTTTATGTTCTGGTTTTTTGACCATGAGGCCTGTGAGATCTTAGCTCCCAACTAGGGATCGAATCCACACCCACAGCATTGGAAGGTAGATTCTTAACCACTGACTGTCAAAGAAGTCCCTCAGTTCAGTTCAGTTCAGTTCAGTTGCTCAGTTATGTCTGACTCTTTGCCACCCCATGAATCATAGCACGCCAGGCCTCCCTGTCCATCACCAACTCCCAGAGTTCACTCAGACTCACGTCCATCAAGTCAGTGATGCCATACAGCCATCTCATCCTCTGTCATCCCCTTCTCCTCCTGCCCCCAATCCCTCCCAGCATCAGAGTCTTTTCCAATGAGTCAACTCTTCACATGAAGTGGCCAAAGTACTGAAGTTTCAGCTTTAGTATCATTCCCTCCAAAGAAATCCCAGGGCTGATCTCCTTCAGAATGGACTGGTTGGATCTCCTTGCAGTCCAAGGGACGCTCAAGAGTCTTCTCCAACACCACAGTTCAAAAGCATCAACTTTTCAGTGCTCAGCTTTCTTCACAGTCCAACTCTCACATCCATACATGACTACTGGAAAAAACATAGCCTTGACTAGACAGACCTTTGTTGGCAAAGTAATGTCTCTGCTTTTGAATATGCTATCGAGGTAGGTCATAACTTTCCTTCCAAGGAGTAAGCGTCTTTTAATTTCATGGCTGCAATCACCATCTGCAGTGATTTTAGAGCCCCCCCAAATAAAGTCTGACACTGTTTCCACTGTTTCCCCATCTACTTCCCATGAAGTGATGGGACCAGATGCCATGATCTTCATTTTCTGAATGTTAAGCTTTAAGCCAACTTTTTCACTTTCATCAAGAGGCTTTTTAGTTCCTCTTCACTTTCTGCCATAAGGGTGGTGTCATCTGCATATCTGAAGTTATTGATATTTCTCCCAGCAATCTTGATTCCAGCTTGTGCTTCTTCCAGCCCAGCATTTCTCATGATGTACTCTGCATATAAGTTAAATAAGCAGGGTGACAATATACAGCCTTGATGTACTCCTTTTCCTATTTGGAACCAGTCTGTTGTTCCATATCTGGTTCTAACTGTTGCTTCCTGACCTGCATATAGGTTTCTCAAGAGGCAGGTCAGGTGGTCTGGTATTCCATCTCTTTCAGAATTTTCTGCAGTTTATTGTCCCTAACCAATCTTATTTGATATTTCACTGCATATTTAGTGGGTCCCACAATGTGCCAGTATTATTCTAGTGCTGAAAAATAGTCTATACAGTGGTGAATGGGACAGACTCCATACATTCATGAAGCTTATATTTTGAAGGGAACAAACTATAAAAATACAAACCAGGTAACGACAAGTGCACCATAAGAAACGTAAAGCAGATAGGTAAGCAGAGGGTGAAAGACATTGGTGTAGAGGAGCTGATCTGAGAAAACCAGGTGAGCACCGTGTGTACTTA
The DNA here is from genome assembly GCF_014754425.2 of Oryx dammah. Taxonomy (NCBI): domain Eukaryota; kingdom Metazoa; phylum Chordata; class Mammalia; order Artiodactyla; family Bovidae; genus Oryx; species Oryx dammah. Next base: position 44,214,961 of record NW_024070205.1, on the reverse strand, counting down.
ATGACCAGCATAATGAATCAGGAAGGACTGCTCTTTACTAGACAGGACCTTGGTCTCAATTAGAATTACACTGTGGAAAACTGAGTTCCTACTGTTAAAAAATTAAATAGAAATCTCAATTAAATAGAGTCAGGAGATGGACCAGAAGGGGGAGCTCTCATACCCTGTGATGCTGCTCAGCCAATGAGAGTTTGTCACAGGGAACCAATGAAAAACCATGGACTTTATGCTTACTGTAGCCCTCCCAACTCCTTTTACCCCCGCAAAAGCGTTCTCTCCATTTCATAGGGACTTGCACATGCCTCACCATGGTTGTAGACCCCAAATTGTAATCGTTTGCTCATCCCAACCAAATGCATTGTTTTCTGGAAATATAACTGGCAGTCTATTTAAGTCAACATTTTGGTGTTCCATTGGGTTTCCAGTGAAGATCTTTGATCACTTTGAGGCTTGTGAGCAAACAGATGTGGTACCCACATTGAATTTGTTGATGCTCACTGCTTTTCTAACTGACGCTGAGATTTTTAAGCAAATCTTTCTCCTGGATCTGAGCTTCACCCTCATTGCATTTTGAAGATTTCCAGGTTTTTTCAGGATCTGTTTTAAGGTTTCATCTTTTCCGGTGAAGACCTTGTTCCCCTATGAGAATATTCATTTGGCACTTTGACTCAATTTTTGAAATCAGACTGATACAGCTGGAACTGGCTGGCCATCAGCCCATTCCTTTAGGAAAGTGGGGCTGTCTTATTGGAAGTATGCTGAGTAGCTTCCTGTCTCTCTCGGGGCCAGACTGCTGTCTTAGAACTGGCTGATAGTAGACCTGCATGCAGTGTGGGCTATTCGAGCTAAGTTGTTTGAAAATAATTCTCTTACTCAAGAGAAAACAGCTCTGAGAAAATGGGATCCCAGTTATTTAAATATTTTGAGGGTACCCCTTGCCTACAGCGATCCTGGTCCATTTTATGTTTGAAAACCAAGGTTATTCTTCATGTTTATGTCTAACTAAATTGGATTGACCTAACCAAAGGCAATTTAAAATACCAATGGCCATTCTGGGGGAACTTTTGAAATCCCTAAGCATACTTTTCTCAAAACCAAATTGGAAAACCATCGCTCTAAATTTTCCAAAGCTAAGTGGAAAGCCTATTCTGATGGGTATTTTGAGGCTTCCAAATATTATCAGGAGACTAAAATTGCATCTCTGCAAAATAAAATGTTCAGACTAACTGAGGAAAATGTTTAAAGAAAGATAACATGGCTCCCAAATCCTCGGGTTCTTCTTCCTCGGTTCTCTGTCTCTCACTCTACCTCTGTCACCCCGTCTCTGTCCTTCGGCACCCCCTTCTCAGGGCCCACCCTCAGTGCCACCTTTCTCCTTCTCTATCTTGTCGTCTACACCTCCTGTATGTGTTTGTGTGCTCAGTCACTTCAGGCATGTCTGACTCTTTGTGACCCCATGGACTGTAGCCCACCAGGCTCCTTTGTCCATGGGATTCTCCAAGCAAGAATACTGGAGTGGGTTGCCATGCCCTCCTCCAGGGATCTTCCTGACCCACGGATCAATCCTGCATCTCATGTGACTCCTGCATTGCAGGTGGATTCTTTACCACTGAAGCCCTGGGGAAGCCCCTATATCTCCTGTACAGACCCCCAATCCCTCCATACTGATTCTCTTGCCAGACTTCCTCTTTTCTCTGAAGGTCTTCCCATTCCCTTTTCCTCGGAACTGATCAGAAACTGTCCCTTTCAAATTAAGCCTTTTGGGGACCCAGAGGCTCAACCCTTAATCTCTAATATTTCCTGGACTAAAGCTGAACTGCAAGACACAGTCAAACTTTTTCCCAAAGTAACTGAAGATCCTCATAGATTTGCTGAGTACTTTAGTCATTCAAACTTATCAACCTGGTTTCTTCAACATATATCAGCCAGTTCATACACTTGTCAGTGAAGACAACACCCAAGTTTGAATGAAAATAGCTAATACAGAAAAGCATAAAAGGTCTCCAGAATTACAACTGTGAGACCAGCACACTAACTTACTATGTGTTCAGGCTCAGGCAATCACTAGACATATTCACTGAGTTATTACAAGGGCTTTTCTAAAGACTGTTGATTGGAACAAAATTCAGGCTGGCACACAAAAATTTGACGAATGTGTTTATGACTATTACAACTGACTTCAGATTATTTTTAAAGCAAATTCTGATCTTTCTCCAGATGTTGATTCCATTTGGGTTGCTCTAAACTCTATGTTTAGTAACAGGCTGATCTGGGACCTCTCCCTTCTAGTAAAAAGAACTAGCATGGAATAGGAAACTGTGTCCACTCCAGACTCAGTTAACCTAATAAACCAGCACTCTCTTACTTTAGATGAGTTACCTAGAAGGAAGACTGCCAAAATTCTTAATCTTCAACTTCAGCAAATGAAGGCCCCTAAGTGAACCCCTTCCCCTAAGTTTCTGCTATTCTTGCAAAAAGTCAGGACATTGGAAAATAATTTGCTACAAATTTAAGGGCTTTAGTTGCCTTCAGCTCTTTAATCAACCTTTCCAACATTCTCCCAGTCCTCAATGACTGGACTCCTGGGAGCAAAAGGAGCTCGTCCCAATCATCCCTCTTAAATGACTTGAAGAAAATTTGTCCAGGTTGGGGGTGAATCTCTTCCAGGTCTAACTGACACTGGAGCCATGTTCAGGGTACTCAACTGCACTACTTAAATCAGCCCCTGCCTTGCAGTACTAAAACAATTCAAATAGTGGGAAATCTCTAATAAACCTCATGAGGTTTCTGTCTCTGAATATATTCCCTTTTGCTTAGGCCTTTTAAGAGGCACATACCTTTTCCCCTTAGTTTCTTTTCCCTTCCATTTATTAGGTGAAGACTTCTTAGAGATGTATACAGGCGCAAGTGCATGCTCAGTCACTAAGTCATCTCCAAATCTCTGTGACCTGTTGGACTATAGCCCACCAGGCATCTCTGTCTATGGGATTTTCCAGGCAAGAATACTGGAGTGGGTTGCCATTTCCTTCTCCAGGGGATCTTACTGACCCAGGGATTGAACCTGCATCTCCCTCATTGGCAAGTGGTTTCTTGACCATTGAGCAACCAGGAAAGCCAAAGAAATATACAGGACTTTTTCCTAAAAGGAGAAAATAATTCTAGAATTTGACAGTAGTAATCAAAGCAGCCCACCAGGTGAATTAAGTGACTCTTTGACATTTATTTGTTTTGCTCTTGATGGTACTAGAGCTGATTCTGGAAACAACTGAGCATCTGCTTCTGCTGAATCAATTACCACCCTCTTTGCAGCAAAATCTCCAACTGATATCAGGAAAATTAGCCCACTGCACATCCAGGTTCAAACAGATCCCTTAAAACCTCTTCCCAGAATTAATCAATATCCTATAAGTAAAGAAGCCCTTCAAACCATAAGAATCATATTAAATTATAAGGCTCTACACCTCATTGTCCCCCCCTTTTTTTTTTTTTAATCTCAAGGTTTATTTCGAGGTTTGCAAATGGACTTGGAGAAGAATACTCTAAAAATTCTTTTTTTTTTTTTTTTATGTTCAAGCTGGTTTTATTTTTTTTTATTTTTTATTTATTTATTTATTTTTTTGTTTTATGTTAGTTGCTGAGTCATGTCCAACTCTTTGCAACCCCATGGACTGTAGCTCGCCAGGCTCCTCTTTCCATGGGGTTCTCCAGGCAAGAATATTGGAGTAGGTAGCCATTCGCTTCTCCAGGGGATCTTCCTAACGTGGGATCGAACCCAGATGTCCCACTTACAGGCAGACCCTACCATCTGAGCCACAGGGGATACCAATGCTCCTATTTTACTGATAAGAAAACTTAAGGACTAAGAGTGGCAGTTTGAGACAGAACCATTTAACCATTTTTGTACATCAGTAGAAGTTCTCCTGAATTCTCATCACACTGAACATTTCTCAGTCAGCTGCCCCACCTCATAAGAAGTCCTTTGGCTAACTGTTCCTCGCACCACTCATTTAGGTTGTAATAATCTTGACTCTGCTACTCTTCTCCCCTCTGGCACTGATGAAGTTCCTCATGATTGCTTAACACTGATGGGATGACCTACTGACTTCTTGTGACGATCTTTAGGAAGTTCTCTGGGTAACTGATTATTCTTGGTTCACTGACAGTTCTTATTTAAAAGATGACAATGGCATGTTCTGTGCTGGGTATGCTATTGCAACTTCTTATATTTTTGAGGTGGTACCTTTATCTATGGCTACTTCAGCTTAACAGGCTGACTCATATGCTCTTATGTGAGCCTGTACCTATTAGCCAAGGGTAAAACAGCCAAAATTTATACTAAATAGTAGATATGCTTTTGGAGTAGCTCATGATTTTGGAATGTGGTGGAAGTAATGTGGTTTCCTCTTGTCTATCACGTGGCTTATCTTTGGTGAATTATTAAATTCAAATAGTCAGCTCCAAAACAAGCTGCCATTTTGAAATGTCTTCTTGGGAATTCTTTGAGGACCTGGGAAAAAAGCAAATGCCAGGAGACTGAATGTTCTTCTGAATTCAGACTCCATGTAAAGCTGACTTGCCTCTTTAATCAGCCTGGTCAAATTAAGATTCACAAAATCTTTGTTGACTGCCCATGATGTGCCAGGAATTTGTTTTAGATTTGTGTTAGAGTTCTCCTACACTTTGGCTTGTGAGTATCACAGTACTTCTCCCTAACAGCTTGCAATATGGGTATTACACTTTTTTTTCCAGAATGAGAAATTAATGCCCAAGACCACAGTGCTCAGAGATGATAGGAAAAAGAGCTGTGAATCAAAATTTCCTGATTCTAAAACCAGAGCTCCTCTCACCACACTCCAGCTCAGCCTCACTAACAAATTTTAGCTTCACTTTGTTCCACATGGGACCCACATGTCCTACAGCCTGGGTCAACCCAAGTTTGAGAAGATTCCCTGAGAACAACTGGGGCATGCTCTGAGATGGCAAAATGCCACTCATGGGACTAAGGTAAAGCCTCCAAGCAGTTGTAAGTAGGGGCCAGCATGCACACTTCAGAATCTGGCACCTGAAGAAGTGATTTTTCAACAGAGAAGCCCTAGCAAACAGGCATGTTACAAGTCAACTCAGACATGTCGGAAGCAATTTTTAAAGACTGTGCTCCAATTAACAAGGGTCTTTAGCAGATCCTATGTATTTTTGTCATATCTGTGTTTGAGACTCCCCCACCCCCTTTAAAACTAAGCTTGCAAGCAAATGTAGTTATACAAGGCAGCCATATTAACTCTTCCCCCAGAATAAATTAAGAGCTCACAGTCAACGGGAAGATATAATTGCCCCCCAGTTTATGAAAAATTTCTTTCCAATTTCACCAAGTTTGGAGGCTAAACTAAAAGCAATAATCATCTAACAAAAATGCCTCTGGGGTAATTGGGATCAGTCTTGGGGCAGCTGAGTCCTACTGGTTTTCATTCGTACTTTTTTTTTTTTTTTTTTACTCTGTGATTAATGGAGGAGGAGATAGAGACAACAGAGGGTGGAAAGGGGGAAAGAAAAAAAAATCATTTGACTTTGCCCAATCAAAAGTGTGGAGGAAATGACAGTGGAAGATTGTGTCTGTCCAGCTTCTCATTTGCTTCCCATTGGCCAAACAAAATCATATAATTTGCACTCCCTCTTGCACTTTTCTTCAAATAGTTTGGGAGTTGACAAACAAGTCACACATTGGCAAGTTTGAAACTAAACACAATTTGCCTTCTCTCCCTAGCAGGGATAAACACAAAGATCAACAGAATGAAAAAACAATCCAGCTGTATTTTCAAAGCCAAGCAGAGATTAGGAGCCTTGGAGCCCTACAAGATTAGGCAGTCTAACTGCTCATTTTCCAAATGAGGTGGGAGCCTAGAGAGCTGAACCCATGGTACAAGGTCACCAGGCAAGTTGTCTTCAGGAGCAGGATCCAAGCTCAGGCCTCCTGATTCAGAGTCCAGGGCTCTTCCTTTAGGATTTAAAAAATCATCTGAGTGCTGTTTTGTGTGGCTCTAAAAGGGGCCATTAGAAAGGGGCCCCACCCATCTACTGGTCCCCTAAATTGGAGGACTAGACAGACAGTTGTAATTAGGTCATCCCCAGGCTCTGTGCCAGGCAATGGCCTGCCTACGGGAAGCCACTGGAGACTGTCATTGAGGTAAGGCTGGACTCTGAGTCAGCCATCTGTCTGGAAGGGTTTTAGATAATTAAATATGCTCGCTGGAGTCAGTGGGGATGGATGAATAAGGCCTGATAAAGGGGCCCCCACCTGCAGCTGTGAACCATTACCCCCATCCCTTTTGCAGGCTGGCTAAGCCCCTCAGTCCTGGCAGTAATCAAGCTGACCCCATCCCTCCAGGACTAGCTTCTGCTGTCATCTTACAGAGCCCTCCCTCCCCAGGATGAAGAACTTCCCTGAATCCAGTCTCTACCACCCTGACCCATGTGGACTGAGCCCATGCAGTGGGGCAGCAGACTCTCAAGTAGCCCATCACCATGGCTAAGCACTTATGCTCTGGAGCTGAGACTCGCTGGATCCAAATCCTGGATCGACCATTTTCCAGCTGAGGAAACCCCTGATCTCTAAACAGCAGTTTATCTACCTATAAAGTGACTTATAGATTTAAAGCACTCAGCATGGTGATTGGTTGGGTTAAGCAATCAATGACAGTTGTTTTTATTGCTTAGAAGTCCTCTTTATTGCCTGGCTCCTCCACCCATCAGTCTTTTCCTCCTGACCTTTCATCTCTGTGCTGGTGGAGTGACACTCAGAATTTTGTGCTTGACCACCCCTAAGCCCCAATCCACCACATGCCCATGGAGACCCCTTTGCACAGTTACCATAGCAGCAACCAGCCAGCTGGGCTTCCTCCTCCCCAGGCCAGCCTCCCCCTAAGTCTGCCTTCGCCCTCTCCTTCAACCCACTCCATGGCCTTGCCCCCATGCAGGCTGATGTGACTAACTGGCCTCACAGTGCATAGCTCCTGGGATGGTCTCTGACCAAGTACTAGTGTGAGACAGTCACACACCACAGTGGAGACACAGGCTCAGGCCATTTCTGTGTCATTAACCATTGCAGAACCCAGTTGAATGAGAAGACTTCTCCCAAAGGATTTCAATAAACTATTTCCCAGCAATGAAATCCATTTTAAATGCAGACAGAGAAGGACCTCTCAAAACTGAGAGGGCACATTTAATTGGGATGGCAAAAAGCTGTTTCATTTCACTTCTCTTGGCTTAAAATTTCTTTGACCCCTCTCCCCCCTCTCATTAGCCTTAAATCAATATTTCTCAAACTGTGGTGAAGGTTCTGTTGTTTATTTTCCCCAATCTATTGGGTACCAATACTTTTTTTGTAAGATAGTCCGAATAAGTTATTACCATACTAAAGTGCCATTTGGATATCACAGCAAAATTGAATTGCTACAAAGTTTCACAAAGACTTTCAGTTTCTGTACTTATCTTTTGGCAAACTAGTAAATGTTTCACAAAGCCATACTAGTCCCTGGACCAAACTGAGAGCCACAGAGAAGTCCATCTGCCATGGACACCCCTCTACCCCATCGTGGGTTTTTGTCCTGTAATGTGGTCTGATCAGCGTCGACCCTGCCACACCCGGAGCATGCAATGGCAAGGATCCTGGTAGGATTTGCCCGGTCTCCAGTGAGCTCTATCCCCTGAGGGTCAAGCCTCCCCCAGCGAGAGGGTATGTTGCTGCATCACCAGCTGTGTGCAGCACGCTGGCTCTTACCATTCCTTTCCAGCCCTGTTGATCTCCTCCCACCAGCACTCCGTAGGCTCCCCCAGGCTCTGGGGTGTGGGCATACAGGCGTAGTTCCACTGTCTGTCGGAACCTTCCTTCTTGTTGAAGATGCTCCTCACGGCCACCACCACCTGCCCATGGGGACACTGGTAGCTGAAGCCCTGCCGGTTCAGATTCACCCACCCATCATCACTGTAGTCATGGTACTGATGATAGGAGTACCCATAGTCACCATACTGTCCCCAGGCCACGGTGACCAGTGGCAGAATCACCCACAGAAGAGTGAGGTCCATGCCGTCTGGGCTTCTGGCAAAAAATGTCACCCTGTGTCTGCTGGGCTGCTGGTTTTATACAGCTGCTGCTGACATGTGGCTTCCAGATGTGGGTGAGCAGGCTCCAACTGCAGTGTGTCATCGTTTAAGCAAAACTTTTCGGCGTGGAAATATTGGCCATAAGTACATTCAGTTTGTTTTAAGGTGGAATTCTAAGAAAATGTAAGGAACATGCAAATGGAAGAAACTCCCAGAGAAGGAAAAAATTAGCAGTTAGATTATAAAAGCAAATGGTTTCACACTCCTTAGAAACAGTGTTAGAATAAAAACAGTGTGTTTGTCCCTCCTCTCTTAGCACCTCACCTCTCTCTGCCCCCAACTTCACCCACCACTAGCAAACCCCTGTATTTATTCTTCAAACCACCAACCACCCTTCCAGGACCACATAAATATGCAGAATGAGATTTCAAAACACCAAAATAATAGGATGAAGGAGCAGAATAATTTAGATTTCTATAAGCCTGGATGCCTGCTTTTTTAAACGTTTTTCTTTGTGTGTGTGTGTGTGTGTGTGTGTGTGTGTGTGGTAAGTCCCTTAATATAAAACATACTATTTTAACCATATTTAACTGTACAGTTCAGTGGAACCAAGTATATTCACATTGCTGTATAAATTTCACCAACCAGCTCCCAAATTTTTCACTTTCCTTAATTGAAACTCTGTTCCCATTAAACACTAACTCCCCATTCCCCCTCCCGATATCAGTCCCCACCCCCTGGTCTCTGGAAGCTAACAAGGTACTTTCTGATTCTATGAATTTGACTGCTCTAGGGGTCACACAGAGTCGGACATGACTGAAGTGACTTAGCAGCAGGAGCAGCAGCAGGTATAAGTGGAGTCAAACAGTTTTTGACTATGCCTACTGTATATTGGAATGCATTTTAAGGTTAATTTAATAAATGTTCTACAAACAGATTATACCTTCTTTTTACCTCTGTGCTACACAGTAGGTTCTTGTTAGTTATCTGTTTTATTTTTTTTATCTTCCCATTTTTATTTTATTTTTTTTAGTTTTTATTTTTACTTTATTTTTCTTTACAATACTGTATTGGTTTTGCCATACATTGACATGAATCAGCCACGGGTGTACATGAGTTCCCAATCCTGAACCCCCCTCACACCTCCCACCTCCCATCCCATATCATCTCTCTGGATCATCCCCATGCACCAGCCCCAAGCATCCTGTATCCTGTATCGAACATAGACTGGTGACTCATTTCTTACATGATAGTATACATTTTTCAATGCCATTCTCCCAAATCATCCCACCCTCTCCCTCTCCCACAGAGTCCAAAAGTCCGTTCTAAACATCTGTGTCTCTTTTGCTGTCTCACATAGAGGGTTATCATTACCATCTTTCTAAATTCCATATATATGTGTTAGTATACTGTATTGGTGTTTTTCTTTCTGGCTTACTTCACTCTGTATAATAGGCTCCAGTTTCATCCACCTCATTAGAACTGATTCAAATGTATTCTTTTTAATGGCTGAGTAATACTCCTTTGTGTATATGTACCACAGCTTTCTTATCCATTCATCTGCTGATGGACATCTAGGTTGTTTCCATGTCCTGGCTATTATAAACAGTGTTGTGATGAACACTGGGGTACAGGTGTCTCTTTCAATTCTGGTTTCCTCGGTGGGTATGCCCAGCAGTGGGATTGCTGGGTCATAAGGCAGTTCTATTTCCAGTTTTTTAAGGAATCTCCACACTGTTCTCCATAGTGGCTATACTAGTTTGCATTCCCACCAACAGTGTAAGAGGGTTCCCTTTTCTCCACATCCTCTCCAGCATTTATTGCTTGTAGACTTTTGGATTGTTGCCATTGTGACTGGTGTGAAATGGTACCTCATTGTGGTTTTGATTTGCCTTTCTCTGATAATGAGTGATGTTGAGCATCTTTTCATGTGTTTGTTAGCCATCCATATGTCTTCTTTGTAGAAATGTCTATTTAGTTCTTTGGCCCATTTTTTGATTAGGTCATTTATTTTTCTGGAATTGAGCTGCAGGAGTTGCTTGTATATTTTTGAGATTAGTTGTTTGTCAGTTGCTTCATTTGCTATTATTTTCTCCCATTCCAAAGGCTGTCTTTTCACCTTGCTTATAGTTTCCTTTGTTTTGCAGAAGCTTTTAATTTTAATTAGGTCCCATTTGTTTATTTTTGCTTTTATTTCTGATATTCTGGGAGGTGGGTCATAGAGGATCCTGCTGTGATTTATGTTGGAGAGTGTTTTGCCTATGTTCTCCTCTAGGAGTTTTATAGTTTCTGGTCTTATGTTTAGATCTTTAATCCATTTTGAGTTTATTTTTGTGTATGGTGTTAGAAAGTGATCTAGTTTCATTCTTTTATGAATGGTTGACCAGTTTTCCCAGCACCACTTGTTAAAGAAATTGTCTTTAATCCATTGTATATTCTTGCCTCCTTTGTTGAAGATAAGGTGTCCATAGGTGTGTGGATTTATCTCTGGGCTTTCTATTTTGTTCCATTGATCTATATTTCTGTCTTTGTGTCAGTACCATACTGTCTTGATGACTGTGGCTTTGTAGTAGAGCCTGAAGTCAGGCAGGTTGATTCCTCCAGTTCCATTCTTCTTTCTCAAGATTGCTTTGGCTATTTGAGTTTTTTTTGTATTTCCATACAAATTGTGAAATTATTTGTTCTAGCTCTGTGAAAAATACCATTGGTAGCTTGATAGGGAGTGCGTTGAATCTGTAGATTGCTTTGGGTAGTATACTCACTTTCACTATATTGATTCTTCCGATCCATGAACATGGTATATTTCTCCATCTATTAGTGTCCTCTTTGATTTCTTTCATCAGTGTTTTATAATTTTCTATATATAGGTCTTTAGTTTCTTTAGGTAGATATATTCCTAAGGAATTGTTTCATTGCAATGAAAATAATAAAATACTTAGGAATAGTTATCTGTTTTATATATGTCAATCCCAATCTCCCATCCTAACCCTGCTTTCAAGTTCCCAGCCCAATATCTTTTAACCCTGAGTATAAGCATGGAATGGGCTTCCCAGGTAGTGTTAATGGTAAAGAACCCGCCTAATGCAGGAGACATAAGAGACACAGGTTCGATCCCTGCGTCAGGAAGATTCCCTGGAGGAGGGCATGGTAATTCACTTTAATGTTCTTGCCTAGAGAAGTTCATGGACAGAGGAGCCTGTAGGGCTACAGCCCATAGAACTGCACAGAGTTGGATGGGACTGAATGACTGAGCATGCGCATAAGTATGGAATACCAATTTGCAAGCTACTCAGAATTTTAGGTCACATATGGATATACTATGGGCCTCTGGAAAGATAAATTGGGCATTATCTCTACACTTAAGCATCCTTCTGAGCTGCTGAAACTGGACCCAGCTATACCTAGAAACTGTGCTTAGCTTTTCAATATATAATGAGTTTAACCTGAATAAAGTCACATTTTATACTTTGGTGGTTTTCCCTCCCATGTTTTCTTTTTGATGAGGTATATTTACACATAATAAAATACATCTCTTCTGTGTTCAGCATACAGTCATTCATCCAGCACCATAATCAAAACATAGAATAGTTCCATCAACCCTCAAGCTCCCTTACACCCCTTGGTAGTCAAATCCTTCCCAATATCCAGCCACTGGTAACCACTGAACTACTTTCTGTTACTGGAGTTTTGCCTTTTATAGGATATTCCATAGATGGAATCATACAGCATGCTATCTTTTGTCTGATTCCTTTCACTAGAAACGTTTTCAAGATCCATCCATGTCGTTAAATATCAGTAGTTCATTTCTATATACTGTTGGTGTGACTGTACTACAGACTGCTTATATACTACCAGTTGAAAGAATGTAAGTTTATACATAGTATCAATCGTATATATACATCAACCCCAAACTCCCAATTCATCCCATCCCCCTCTACCCCACCTTGGTATCCATACATTTGCTCTCTATGTCTGTATCTCTATTTCTGCTTTGTAAATAAGGTCATGCTGTATAGGAGAAACTAATATAACATTGTAAAGAAGCTATATTCCAGTAAAATTTTTTTAGAAAGAATGTAAGTTTGGAGATTGGGATTGACATACATACATTACTATGTATGAAATAGATAACTAATGAGAACCTATTGCATAGCACAGGAAATTCTATTCTGTGATGCTATAAATGGGAAGAAAATCTTTAACTGATTCATTTTGCTGTACAGCAGAAACTAACACAACATTGTTCAGCAACTATACTCCAATAAAATTAATTTTTTAAAAAGCAAAAAAAGAATATAAGTTTAATGCATGTACAGCTCACCATGTATTTTCAACTAGGTTATTATATTATCTTTCTCACAGCCTTATATAGTAGTGAGGCATTATTGTGATTTTTTATTTCCACAGGTAAGAAAACTGGTCAGGAAGTTTTTTGGTTCAAATTCCTAGAGCTGGAAGGTCATGATCCCCAGATCTTCTGAGTCCTAGTCTGTGATTCCTTTCATCATTTTATCAAAACTATAGTCTACCAATTACACTAGTACATCAACATTTAGAAATAATTTCCAAATAAAATATTTATAAGGTTATTAATATTAAAACACACACTGAGCCTTCCCTGGTGGTCCAGTGGCTAAGACTCCATGCTCTTAATGCAGGGGACCTGAGTTCTATCTCTGGTCAGAGAACAAGATCCCACATACCACAACTAAAGATTCCATATGCTACAAGGAAGAGAGAAGATACCACCTGCTGCAACTAAGGCCTGCTGCAGCCAAACAAATAAATATTAAAAACACATGCACACTAATTCACATTATGAATTTCTGCTATTATTGGCAAAGTATGCTCAGTAGGCCCTGGGGAACTTTGAGAACTAAGTATTAGATTAATAGTTTTCAAAGTGTGGTTCTAGGACCCACAACATCAGCATCACTTGGAAAATTGTTGGTAGCTCAAATTCTCTGGCCCTGTGAAGTGAAAGTCATTCAGTCGTGTCTGACTCTTTGTGACCCCATGAACTATACAGTCCATGGAATTCTCCAGGCCAGAATACTGAAGTGGGTAGCCTTTCCCTTCTCCAGGAGATTTTCCCAACCCAGGTCTCCTGCATTGCAGTTGGATTCTTTACCAGCTGAGCCACAAGAGAAGCCCAGGAATACTGGAGTTAGTAGACTATCCCTTCTCCAGCGGATCTTCCCGACCCAGGAATTGAGCCAGGGTCTCCTGCATGGCAGGCTGATTCTCTGGCTCTACTCCAGACCTATTGAATTAGACATGCTGGGGTGAGGCCCAACAGTATTCAGTTTACAAGCCTTGCAGGTGACCTGATGCATGCTGGAGAACCACTGCACACAAGTCATCTCAGAAAACTGTAGCCAAATTTCAGGAGTCACTTGGTAAGGAGTAATATAGTGATGCTAATGCCTATCTGACCAAAACCATTCATATTTATGCCAGAGCCCACAGTGTAACCACTGGGATCTCTGACTTCCTAGTAGTAACGGACTTGAGATGTTTAGGGGAGATTCTGCCCATGGGCATTCCAATGATTGGATGATTCTTCCTTTTTTTTTTTTTCTTCTCCTTTCTTTTCCTCTTCCTTCTTCTTCTAATATCTTTATTGAGATACACTTCATACATCATACATTTCACCATTTAAGGCACATAATTCAATGGCTTTGAGTATATTAACAGAGTTGTACCACCATTACCACAATAAATTTTGGAACATTTTTATCATCCAACAAGAAATTCTATAATTCTATACCATTAGCAATCACTCTCCACTTTTCCTCAACCCTTCAGCCCTTGGTAGCAGGAGAAGGCAATGGCAACCCACTCCAGTACTCTTGCCTGGAAAATCCCGTGGATGGAAGAGCCTGGTAGGCTGCAGTCCATGAGGTCGCTAAGAGTCAGACACGACTGAGAGACTCCACTTTCACTTTTCACTTTCACTTTTCACTTTCCTGCATTGGAGAAGGAAATGGCAACCCACTCCAGTGTTCTTGCCTGGAGAATCCCAGGGACAGGGGAACCTGGTGGGCTGCCGTCTCTGGGGTCACACAGAGTCGGGCATGACTGAAGCTACTTAGCAGCAGCAGCAGCAGCAGCAGCAGCAGCCACCAGTTTACATTCTGTCTATGGATTGGTCTAATCTGGACATTTCATGTAAGTGGAATCATTCAATATGTGTTCTTTCATGGTTGGTCTTTTACTTAGCATGTTTTTCCCCAAGCTTCTTCCATGCTATAGCATGTGTCAGTATTTCATTTATTTTTATTGCCAAACAATATTCCACTGTATAGACATACCACTGACATTTACCCATTATAAGCTGATCGACATTTGAGTTGTTTTCAGCTTTTGGCCATGAACATTGTTGCTATGAACATTTACATACAAGTTTTTGTGTGGCCATATGTTTTAACTTCCCTTGGATGAGTACTTAAGAGTGGAGTTTGGGGGGCTATATGGTAACTATTATTGACTATGCCAAAGCCTTTGACTGTGTGGATCACAATAAACTGTGGAAAATTAGAGAGATGGGAATACCAGACCACCTGACCTGCCTCTTGAGAAATCTGTATGCAGGTCAGGAAACAACAGTTAGAACTGGACATGGAACAACAGACTGGTTCCAAATAGGACAAGGAGTACGTCAAGGCTGTACATTGTCACCCTGCTTATTTAACTTCTATGCAGAGTACATCATGAGAAACACTGGGCTGGAAGAAACACAAGCTGGAATCAAGATTGCCAGGAGAAATATCAAGAACCTCAGATATGCAGATGACACCACCCTTATGGCAGAAAGTGAAGAGGAGCTAAAAAGCCTCTTGATGAAAGTGAAAGAGGAGAGTGAAAAAGTTGGCTTAAAGCTCAACATTCAGAAAATGAAGATCATGGCATCTGGTCCCATCACTTCATGGGAAATAGATGGGGAAACAGTGGAAACAGTGTCAGACTTTATTTTTTGGGGCTCCAAAATCACTGCAGATGGTGATTGCAGCCATGAAATTAAAAAATACTTCCTCCTTGGAAGAAAAGTTATGACCAACCTAGATAGTATATTCAAAAGCAGAGACATTACTTTGCTGACTAAGGTCCATCTAGTCAAGGCTATGGTTTTTCCTGTGGTCATGTATGGATGTGAGAGTTGGACTGTGAAAAAGGCTGAGCACCGAAGAATTGATGCTTTTGAACTGCGGTGTTGGAAAAGACTCTTGAGAGTCCCTTGGACTGCAAGGAGATCCAACCAGTCCATTCTGAAGGAGATCAGCCCTGGGATTTCTTTGGAAGGAATGATGCTAAAGCTGAAACTCCAGTACTCTGGCCACCTCATGCGAAGAGTTGACTCACTGGAAAAGACTCTGATGCTGGGAGGGATTGGGGGCAGGAGGAGAAGGGGACGACAGAGGATGAGATGGCTGGATGGCCATCTGACTTGATGGACATGAGTCTGAGTGAGCTCCGGGAGTTGGTGATGGACAGGGAGGCCTGGCATGCTGCGATTCATGGGTTCGCAAAGAGTCGGACACGACTGAGCGACTGGACTGGACTGAACTGAACTGAACTGAACTGAACTGATGGTAACTACTGTTAACTTTTTGAGGAACCACCAGGCTGCTTTCCAATGCAGTAACTGCACCATTTTACATTCCTACCAGCTGTGTATGAGTGTTTCATTTCTCTGCATCCTCACCAATACTTGCTATTAGGCCTGAGTTCTTCTGAAAGCTGTGGAAAGCCATAGTCACTGGTGAGACTAAGCCTGGACCTGCTCCTTCCTGGCAGCTTCCTCAGAAATATAGTTCATTCTTAAGAAATTCTGAATACACTGTTTGCCCTGATCTCAATGGGGAACCCCTACAATAGCCTTTGAATCAACACTTCCCTTCAAGTGAATTACTTTTCAACTTTTAGGACTAGAGCAGATCCCGTTGTACAATGTCAGTTGAAAGTGAAAGTGAAAGTTGCTCAGTCAAGTCTGACTCTTTGCGACCCCATGGACTATACAGTCCATGGAATTCTTCAGGCCAGAATACTGGACTGGGTAGCCTTTCCCTTCTCCAGGGAATCTTCCCAACCCAGGGATTAAACCCGGGCCTCCCGCATTGCAGGCAGAATTTTTTACCAGCTGAGCCACAAGGAAAGCCAAGAATACTGGAGAGGGTAGCCTATCCCTTCTCCAGTGAATCTTCCCGACCCAGAAATCAAATCAGGGTCTTTACCAACTGAGCTATAAGGGAACATTATCAGTTAGAACAGTGTGTATTTACAGTGTCACTCTAGAGTTGATCTAAATCTACTATTAATAGATAAAACCTGTTGGCTCCATGGATAAGGTATTAAAGGCAGAGGACATGGCTCTTCCTAGTGCCTAGAGGAAGGTGATAGCCCCAGATGAATAGATATTTAACCTAAAATATGGACTGAAAATTATTGGAGAATTCCAATTTTGCATACTTATTTTTTTCCCTTTTAACTTCTGTGTATTATGAGGATTTGGCTACAGTTCTACCGACTGGAGTGACTTCATACGTATGCAGTTCTTTGTGGCTAAATGCATGCTAAGTCACTTTAGTCATGTCTGACTGTTTGCCACCCTATGGACTATAGCTTGCCAGGTTTCTCAGTCCATAAGATTCTCCAGGCAAGAATACTGTAGTGGGTTGCCATGCCCTTATCCAGGAGATCTTCCTGACCCAGAGATCAAACCCGTATCTCTTATGTCTCCCGCACTAGCAGACAGGTTCTTTACCACTAGCAGCACCTGGCTATGCACACAGGGTCCTTATATACATACTCTCAGGAAAGTTTGTGAGTGTCTGCTGAACCATTCATATTTTCCCTCCAAAAAGAATGTTATCAGCTTCCCAGTTTATCTGAGGAAAGTCCAAATAGCCCCAGCACACCCAGGCTGTCCTCTTCCTTAAGCTTGTCTCTCTTTGTGTGATCCTTTGCTTTCCTGTGATGGAAGCCCACTTTTTTGCCATTTGAAATTAACTGTGAGAGTTAAAATGTTTTAAAAAAAAATGCTCATATTGGAGGCAGCAGAGAAAGGGTAAGAGCCAAAGTTAAGGAGAGAAGATTGGGAGGGGTAGAATAAAGTGCATCTACTGTTTGCTGGATTCTCTACCATGTGCTTCACATTGGACAGGCCAGTTAATCTTCCAGTGGTTAATCTAGGATAACTATTTTATGGTTGAGGAAAATGAGGTTCAGAAACCATTAGTCATTGGCCCTAATTTTTCATAGCTAGCTCAAGGCACAAAGGGGACTTCAATGAAATCATCAATCCTTTTCTCATAATCAGGAGATGATTAACCAAGGTAGTGATAAAACCTGAAAGCGGTGGCACAAGATCCCTAAAAGAGCAGAGGCTCAAGGACTCTAAACAAGTGGGTTAGAATCCTGGTTTTGCAAGTAAATGAAACTAGACCAGAGTTTCACGACCTCAGAGCTATTGATACTTTGAGCCAAATGATTCCTTGTTGGGGATACTGCCATGTATGTCGTGGGATGTTGTGCAGCATCCCTGGCCTCTATTGAATAGAGTAGATCTTGCCTCTGCAACATGTGACAACCAAAAATGCCTCCACATTGCCACCTGTTCCCTGGGAGATAAACTCATCTCTGGCTGAGAACCACTGAGTTAGACAAACCTGTTTCATTGTCTGTTAAACAAGAGATGATAACCACCATGAGATTGTTGTGAGAATCTCATCAAATTGTGGTCTGCCAAAGCCTTTGTAAATTCTAACGCTTGACACAAACGGAGGTTGTCATTATCACCCCAGAGAAACACAAGACACTGGATCGGAGGCATCATTATGCAAATTAGTGTGATGAGCAGCCAAGGGCTCAGCAGGCAGCCGAGTGTCCTTGCACAGACATGTGACTGGTGCAATTCATTTGGGAATGAGCAAAGCTGGGAGCCTGTTGTTTCCCCACCCTCAGGGCTGCATTAGTCCATATGATGAGTGTGGATGGCAGAGGTCACTGAGAGTGAGTTTATGGGAAGAGATGTCAGGAGGACAGGGTTGGGCAATGAAGACTGAGAGTGAGGGATGAGGATTCAGGAAATTTGGAAGCAGCAGGCAGAAGGAGGAGCCTTTATGGTGGAGAAGGAGGACTTTATGTGCACTGGGACCAAGATTGTGAAGGGGGAACCAAGCCAGATTAGTTTTGAGATGCTCATGGAAGGAAGGTGGCAGGTCTAAGTGCCTCATCAGTGCTCAGGGATCTGTGAGGATGAAGGAAGCCCAGAGACACGTAGGCTGCTGGATATATGGCTTTAGTAGATATATTATGTGCTTGTAAGTGAAACAACATAAATCAGAATACACACCATCAGGAGTTTATGATCTGCTAGAGAACATAGTAAAGAAATGTCTCATTGGGAAAACATGGATACAGATGAGAAAAAAAGATAATAATTCAATCAGAAAAACACTTAAGGGCTGTCTTCCCAAGTCAAATTTCCTAATTCAAAATCAGCCTCCTCACTGCTTAAAACTCTGTGTATGATCCACATGATCCAGCAGGAAGTGGGCACTCAGTAAACATTTGGTCTTTTCCATTTGTGGGGCTTTAACATGATCCAGTTCATCCGAGCATTGTTGAACTGGTTTATTATATCCATTTTACCAATTTGGAAACAAAGGCTTTGAGAGGTAATGCCCAAAGTTGCAGACATATGGGTGATAGGGTCTGAATATCAACCCATGTTGCCCAGTTCCAATCTGAGGATCCTGAAGCATACAACACTGCACTGACATGAATATTCATAGCTTATGTGTACATGCCAGGTTGCCATGTATGTACATGCCTGTGTACATGCCTGGCCAGGCTTGGCCAGGTTTCTCAGGTAAGACTTGAAGTCTGTGTCCCGTAGGGAAACAAGGTGACCGATCCTGGAGAATCTCGAAAGATCCAGCTCACGCACAGTTAGCAAGCCCTGAAAGTGACTTTCATCTCCAGGGAGACAGTGTTCTCATCATCTCGGCCAGTCGGTTCCCCAGCACTATCTGCCTGCTGCTTCTGATCACGCCTGGCTCCCTTCACTAAGATTCACGCACTTACTCTCTTTCCTGCAGCAGTGCATTTGGACTTCCTTTGGCTTTGTACAATCACTTCACCTCTCCGGCCTTCTCATACTGGACTTGGTCACCTAGGAAGCCTATTGTCTATCCCAAGTCTAAAAACACAAGCCCACTACACATCGGCATTTCTCAACTTCAGCTCCCCCCAGACCACCTAGATCCAAATGTGCCAAAAGCAGATTCCTGGGGTCCTATCTGCCCTACTGGAGTGCAGTTTCTGGAGAGGGGGCTCTAGAATTTGTCTTTTTAAATGAGCTCCCGCATCCCCATTCCCACCACCATGATGTTCACACATAACCAAATCACAGGCCAAGGGGCATATCCATTCCCTGGGAACAAGTCTGATTCATATTCTTCCCTAACTGAGTGAAGCACAATAAGACAAGGTTCCTCTGCCCTGTACCTGGTGTGGCCCTGGCCCCTGGGCTTGTGGGCTGTGGTCAGGGCTTGGTCCTGTAATCCTGTGTTCACGGAGCCCACTCTGCCCTCCCCCTCCTCCTCTGCCCATGCCGACACTGACCGAGCAGAAGGGAGAACCGCAACCTAGCCTTCCTCCCCTCCCCATAGGCAGCCTGGAGCCAAGCACACTGCACACTAATGACTCCTATTTCCTAGCCTAGCTTTATAAAATGCTGCAGTATTAATATCTACCCAAATCACTCAGCCCTCTTTGCAGGGTTGTGTGCGTGTGTCTGTGTGCACGCACACATGTGTGCACATTCATGCACTCATACATATAGCCCTGTACTTTCCTTTTAATCTATATGAAATTAAATAAAACAGTATGTGGAAAGTGCTTGAGGAGAGGCTGGTATTAAAAAAAAAAGTCATGGTTTTGTAAGTAGCGTACTGGATATTCTCATTTCACTTTTGGATCACTTCTCTTTCCAGCACTGCACCCTGGGAAGGTTAATTCACTGAATGAATGTGTCGTCCTGCCCTTGGGTCCTGATCAGGCTTGGCCAGTGGGAGGCACCAGGGGAATATGAAAGGGAGAGAAAAAGGGTCAAAATGTTAATTTCCCAGCTAAGTCCTGATAAGCAGTGGCTGGATTTCTTTCCATGAGGCCTCAGCCTCTGTCAGCTGTCGCCTCTTCCAGGACAGAGTTCTAGACATCACTCTTTCCCTGCCCCTTCAGAACTGGGGGCAGGGTGGGGGAGCGGTTTTTCAGCTGTTTTTAGTGGAGCCTGCCTGGGTGTTCACCCTTAATCCTGCTCACACATTTGCACATGATTCTTTCATTTATTCTCTCCAGTCATCCCTTTTGAATATGTACCTTTTTCTTGCCAGGACCTGACTGATGTAAGTGATAACTGGCTGAATTCAATACAAGGGCAACTCTGAACCACAGTAACTGTCCCCAGCACTGGAAATGTCTCCAGAAGCTTGTGGCTCTTAGCTACTCAGTGCAAGAAAAATGTTCTCTTCAGTTGTGTGATGTTGAGAAGCGTCAATGTGGTTCCTTCTTCAGTGGGAAGCCAGCCCCGACTCTACCCCCAGTCTTCGACCCTCGATGTTCACGCCACTCCATCCCAAGGCCCACCTTTGCAACCTGTGCCCTTTGGGAAGCCAATGTTAAATATTATTCAGAAAACAGACTGGGAGTCCGTTTGAGTTGTCCTGATGATGTGTGTGAGTCAGCCTTCCTCTACCAGGCCACACAGTCTTTGTTCGTAGAGATCTTCCTGAGCAAAGAAAAATGACATCTCACAGACCTGTACACTTACATCAGTATGTCTAATCGTGGCATGCACTTTTATACTCATGATATTGAATGTCATCTTTGTACACTTCGAAGGACAACTCTTCCTAGTTTTTCAAAGGAGATGACTGATGCTGAGAGAGAAACTTGCCCAAGGTCACTCAGCTAGTGCAGATAATCCACTTTCAAATTTGGTGGAACTCAAAGCTCCCAAAATGAAGGACCTCTCAGGATCACATCCAAATCACCTAGAGAGTTGCAAAAGAACTGGAGATTCCTGAGAGAATCCTGGCCCATCTTCAGAGCCTGCTGCAGGTCCAGAGAAGGATCTGGAAAGGGAGTCCACAGTGAACTTGCTGGGTCCCTCCTCCTTGCCCCCTGCAAAATTTCTCTTTTAGATCTCACCTTAAATCTAATTCCTGGGGAAGCCTTCTGGACCTCCTTGACTCAAATTCCCAATCTCACAGCTTCACAATGCTGCCTAAACGTTTTCCATAGCTGTTATCACAATCACAATTTTATATTTATTTGTGTAATTATTTGATAAATCTGACTTCCACTACTAGACTATACATTCTGTCGGGGCAAGTTCTGTGCCTGATTTTAGCCACTGTTGCTTTTTCTGTGCCTGGTACATCTTTGACATTCAATAAGTAGTTATCAGATGCTTGTTGACTGAAAACAGGATACTGGACCAAATGGTCCATGAGGTACCTGTCAACCATTTGACTCTATAAATACTTGCTCGCTTCCTCTTAAGACATCAAAATTAGAATAAGAAGTAGCTGAGAAAGTATGGTTTTTCTGACTTATCATCACTTGACATGATCACAGTATATCCAAGCAGCTGCTGTCCAGTGACCATCAACTGAAATGAGCCATCTGAAAGTAGGGGAGATGCCTGGGTGCTCACCACTGCATCCTTAGAACCCATCCCAGGGACTGCCGAACTGATCCTAAATGCTCAATCAATGTTTTCTTCCACAAATGAGTTCAAACAGGCCAACATCAATGAAGTAAAGGCACTCTCTGCTCCTCCTTCCTCAGTTCATTTTTCTCTCCCTCAGAAATGTTTCCAGGGGTCCTTGAAGCAGGACTTAAACTAACATGTCCTTCTAGCTAGTGACATGACAGAGAAAACAATCAACAATAAAGAGCATACCATGTGGCAATATCCAAAATGAGATGACTTCAGGAAAAAAATGTAATTCATGGAGAGATGAGGCAAATTCGTGGGCAGAAGAGGTGAATTTGCAAAAAGCGCCATCCTTTGTAAATCAAAGTCACCAGTAACATTGACTAAAAGACAATTGTACAAAAATGCAAGGAAGTCCTGGCCTTCATTTTCAGGTGGGGTACTTAGCCGCTCAGTTGTGTCTGACTCTTCACAACCCTGTTGACTGTAGACCACCAGGCTCCTCTGTCCATGGAGATTCTCCATGCAAGCATACTGGAGTGAGTTGCCATGCCCTCCTCCAGGGGATCTCCCCAGGGATCAAACCCAGGTCTCCTGCATTGCAGGCAGACTCTTTACCTTCTAAACCACAAAATACCATAATTAGTGGCATGTAAACCCTATGCTCTCTCTCTCATTCTCTCTCTGTTTGTATGCGTGTGCATGTGTGTACAGATGTATCTATCACTTGCTAAATGGCTTTTACATCAAATGTCCATTTCTGTAACAACATGGCTATATCAGCTCATTTTAGTTGGACATCCCCCAAAAAATGCACTTTAGTTCAAAATCCTTAATAGCTGCCTAGAAACTTTACTCTTTAAGTTCAGTGTACCAAATTATCAGTACATTCTGAGGTATTTTGATTTTAATTATTCAACTCCAAGCCTTACAGAGCACTCAGTGGTTCTTGTACTCTCAGGCAGGGGCATAATTATTCTATTTATTTCACTGCAACCAATATTGATGGTTTCCTAAGGTCTGTTGTAGTGGGTTAAATTATTTCCCCAAACCTATGTCCACCCAGAACCTCAAAATGTGACTTTATTTGGAATAAAAGTATTCATAGGTGTAATTTGTTAAGAATCTCAAAATGAAATCATGTTGGATTTTGTGTGGGCCTGTGGGCTTCCCTCATGGCTCAGTGGCAAAAAAAAAAAAAAAAATCCACCTGCCAATGCAGGAGACCTGAGTTTGATCCTTGTGTCAGGAAGATCCCCTCGAGAAGGCAATGGTAACCTACTCCAGCATTCTCGCCTGGGAAATCTCACAGACAGAGGAGCCTGGTAGGCTACAATCCATGGGGTCACAAAGAGTTGAACAAGACTGAATGACTAAACAGCAATAACTAGTATCCTTATAAGAAGAGGAGAGAATGCAGAGAGATACAGTTAAGGGGGTGATGTGAAGAATGCGGAGATTGGAGTGATACATCTACCAGCAAAGAAACCCCAAGTGTTGTAAGAAGCTGCAGAAACTGGGAAGAGGCAAAGAAGGATTCTCACCTAGAGGCTTCAGAGGGAGCATGGTCCTCCTGATGACTTGATTTCAGACATGTAGCCTCCAGAACTGTGAGAGAGTAAGTTTCTGTTCTAAGCCACCAGATTTGAGGTTATATTTTAGGAAATTGCATCTGGGTGCTGAGGATTCTACCTACCACTGGAGTGCTACAGTCATCCTTCTAGTTGCACGTGGAGGAAACACAATCCTTGCCAGCCTTCTCAGTTTCCTTCAAACACTCTCCTCTTTCTCTGACTCTGACAGCACCCCACCTGCTCTGAGTGGCCACTCCATGTCACAGCATTAGTTTCCTGAGCAGCTGCTGAGCCGAGGGACCACACAACAAACCCTAGAGGTGACAGGCAGTGAGCTGTCAGGGAGGAGGGGAAGGGCACCTCCATCAAAAGGGATGAGAACATGGCGGAAAAGGGGTGGATAAATGTCCCTTCCATTTGATTGCTCCAAGGGTTACTGTCTCCTTGATTCCAGAGAAATCCAGGCTCATCAGGGAACATGCCTGCCCAGGCTTCACCTCTTTCCTCATCACACTTTCACCCAAGTCTGCGTCTCCCAAGTTGAGACTTGACAGTTTAGTCCTGGCTTCAGGCTCTGATTTCAGATCCTGGAAGACACGATGGTTAACTTGAGCAAATTAATTAACGTTTCTTTGCCTCAGTTTCTTCCTCTGTAATATGGGGAGATTGACAGTTTCTACCTCATACAAGTATGGTGAGAATTAAATAAGTCAACATATAGAACACTTGAAAGGTGTACAGGTATGTAATAAGAGGTAAATAATGTTAAATATTACAGAAGATAAGGAGATTTTGGTTTTAACACCAAATGCTAATACGAATTCTCTAGTAAGCCCTAATTCTTCAGTAACAAACTGATAACTATGTAAATATCTAACTTTAGAGTGATCAGAAAGAAGAAAGGAAAAAAAAAGAAACAGCATGTCGGGGGAAGAGTCACTAGGAAAAAAGGGCCCAAAAGCAAACATTGTTTTTGCCAGGTGTCAGTTCATAAATCTTTCTTTAAAAAAAAAAAATACAAAAACATGATCACCATAACAGAGGAAAAAAATTCCGTATTCTTTTCTACAAAGACAAAGGGTACTTGGCTTAAGTCTATGAGCAATTTTATCAATAGCAACCACTTCACAGATGTAACAAAAGCTGCCATTCTCATGGTGATGTGCTGGGCATCAAGCTAAACTCTTTATTCTTTTCATCATCTTTAATCCTCACAACAACCTTTGCCATGGGATTATACACATTTCAGAGATGAGAAAAACAGTTTCATAGAAAGAAGACAAGTAATTGCCCAAGGTCACAAAACCAGAAAGCAAAGTACCTGGGATTTGAATTCAGAATTCTGACTTCAAAGTTCATCATCTCATCTTTCCCTATTGTGTTACGCAGCCTGTGTTTATCTCTAAAACCAGACAGTTATTACAAGGATGGAAAAGTACTGAAAGGGTATAAAGTACTAGTTTCCCCACAGGAGTAGTCTGTGTTCTCAAACTACTTGGATACCCTACAAGTGAGATTGCACAAAAAGGAGGTGGTCCATTCCCAAGTGATGCTGTGATAAAGAGTCTGCCTGCCAGCGCAGGAGAAGCAGCAGAAGAGTCGGGCTTGGTCCCTGGGTCAGGGAGATCCCTTGGAGAAGGAAATGGCAACCCACTCCAGTATTTTTGCCTGGAAAATCCCTTGGACAGAGGAGCCTGGCAGGCTACAGTCCATAGGGTCATAAAGAGTCGGACAAGATTGAGTGATTGAGAATTGAGCACCATGCTCTGCAACCCTTGCCCTGTTAATTAGGAACCACACACACACATGAGTTTTAAGCATCTGAAACAGACTCACTCACGAGGCATCAAAAAGGTGGCTTACAGGATAGTGCATGGTTTGAAACCACAGTACTAACACACACTGCAATGAGCCAAGGACAGCAGCCTGGAGGGTGAGGCTCCCTAAACAATAGAACTCCCACAGCACTGCTCACATGATGGAGTCAGAGCCCAGTGTAAGCACCAACACCCCTCCACAACAGCATCCCACTCCTGACACAAGTCCCTCCTTTCTTTCTGTCTCAGTATGCTTCCGGTGCAGGCACTCTGCTCTCCTGACCTGAGAACGATGAATTAGGCTGTGTGGGGGGTACAGGGAACAGTAGTCATTTTCTTGAGCAACAAGAACTGACATTTTCCCATGCCTAATCAGAAAGGAACTAAGCACTGTAATGTTAGCCAATCCCTTAGAGCTCCTGGGATAAGAGACATTATATAAGTGTTAATTATTATTGTAGTTGGAAGAAAAGCTAACACAGTAAGTGTTTTTAAGGGATGAAATGGAAGGCTTTGAGTCAGGGACGATTAGGATGGCTTTACTGCTCCTTTCAGTGAAGGCGTCATCATAAGGCTTACCTGAACATAAGCTTGTTGGCTGGCTGTCAGGTTGCAGGACAGTAGTAAGGACCAGAACACTTCCCTTGGAAAGTGTGTTCTTAAAATGTACTCAGACTCATTAAAAGTGGGATGTGTGTGCCATTTCCTCCTCCAGGGGATCTTCCCTACCCAGGGATCAGCCTGGGTCTTTTGCATCACAGGCAGATTCTCTATGGCCAGAGCCACCAGGGAAGCCCTGAAAGTGGGATATAATGCATGAAACTACCTTGTGTGTTCAGAGGGATGTGCTCCTACCTTCCATTCTACCTTTCTGTGCAGACTGTGCTGTGGAATAGACAATTCCCCTGAATGACTTGAGCACTTAAGTTCGCTGATTTCTAGAGTGATTTTGTTGGATTGTTTATAAATAATCCTTTTGACCCTTGAAGTGGAGTTACGAATGCTATACCTGATTTGGAAAAATAAATAAATAAAAGTATTCGTTTTGACAATACTTTCATCCCATCCAGGAATATAATTTACTTGTGCATTTATTAAAGCAAAAGCATGTATTAATGCTCACTGGGACCTTGGCTAAGTCATCACACCTCTCTGAGCCTCAGTTTCCTCATTTGTTAACCAAAGGGATTACAATAAATGAGGAGCCCTTTCCATCTCTGCTGCTGCTGCTGTTAAGTCTCTTCAGTCGTGTCCGACTCTGTGCGACCCCATAGACGGCAGCCCACCAGGCTCCCCCATCCCTGGGATTCTCCAGGCAACAACACTGGAGTGGGTTGCCATTTCCTTCTCCAATGCATGAGAGTGAAAAGTGAAAATGAAGTCGCTCAGTTGTGTCCGACTCTTAGCGACCCCATGGACTGCAGCCCACCAGGCTCCTCCATCCATGGGATTTTCCAGGCAAGAGTACTGGAATGGGGTGCCATTGCCTTCTCCATTCCTAGCAATTCTATATCTGAAATTTATTCTTGAGAAAAGATACTCTTTGTTGTCAAAGCTTCTGTTTCTGAAACCTCAAAGCAACTATTACATTCTTGGTTCTGGAAAAGAATAAATTATTGAGAAAGATTAGAAGTTGTCCTCTCA
This sequence comes from Oryx dammah, assembly GCF_014754425.2. Taxonomy (NCBI): domain Eukaryota; kingdom Metazoa; phylum Chordata; class Mammalia; order Artiodactyla; family Bovidae; genus Oryx; species Oryx dammah. The sequence goes on along the minus strand of NW_024070205.1, from coordinate 44,188,103 downwards.
TAGTCTGTTACATGCGTTCTCAGTCTCTCGGTCTGACTCTGTGTGACTCCGTGGACTGTCGCCCCACCAGGCTCTTCTGTCCGTGGGATTTCCCAGGCAAGAATACTGGAGTAGTTTGCCATTTCCTTCTCCAGGGGATCTTCCCAATCCAGGGATCGAACCTGCGTCTCCTGCACTGAGAGGCAGATTCTTTACTGCTGAGCCACCGGGGAAGCCCAAATATCTGAATACAAAGCATTTTACCTCTTGATAATCTCCATAAATATCAACCAATGATACATTCATCCCTTCTGCCTTTCATAATTGTTATCTGATTTTAACTGATGAAATAAATTTATAGTTTAAGGCAGGGCAAGAAAAAATTAAACATAAAAGTCTCTGTGTGCTTGGGCCTCCTCCCTCTCTAACGTGTAGTGTACGTCTGCACATTAACCAGAGCTCCTCAAAGAGGGGAGTGCCTGCTCAACCAGAAAGACCTTTTTTTTTTTTTCTTTCTTGTGACCATAGCACTGTAACTTCTTAAAAAAGTAGAGGTCTTTCCTAACTCTGAACGGAGTCATGGTGACTTGCTGCTCACTTCGTACCCATTTATCTGGACTATATATCCATGATCAACTTTATGTAAACTATAACTATGTCATTTTGACGTATGGTCCCATGTCTCAAAAATGTATATGACTGTGCCTTTGGCTTGTAGCAAGCAGAACAGTTCTCTGAACTTTCTGAGAATTTGTTTCCTGAGTTATAATCCTCAGTTTGGCTCAGATAAAATTCTTTCTCTTTCTTCTTGGTAGTTAATTGAATTTTCATCCACATGACTAAGTTTCTTCATTCTCTGAGTGCAAGTTCTTTCATTTGCAAAATAAAGTAAGCAGTATATATCTTGGGAGACTATGGTGAGAATTAATCTACTCTCTTTCTTCCTCATTGCCAATTTATAATCCAAATGATAATAGGAAGGCAATTTGGTGACAGGAACTAGGATATTTGTTTTTTTTATTTGCGTTCAGGTTCTGGAAGAGAGGAAGGAGGTGAAAGTATGCTTATGGTTAAAAGCACGGGAGTCTTTGATCAGGTTTGTGAAGCCTCCTCTTCCCATAATAGATTAAAGAGATTGGAAAGGAGTTGTCAGGACTTGAGATCAAATCCCTGCCTTTCAATAATCCTTGATGCCTCAAGTAAGCAAACTTAACTCTTTGAGTCTCCTCAATTTTAAAAATTGTGATAATAATATCTAGTTCTCAAGAGTGTTATAAGGATGAGAGGCTAATTGTGTCTGTGAGGTGCTCAGGCAGAGCCTGGCTTAGAGTAACCATTAAGGAGTTGAGGATGATTCCCATACTCTTTTCTAGGCTCTATAGTTCTGCCCTCTGAGACTCCGTTTCTGCTGTTCACCCAGTAAGCATGGAGGTACAGCTTGGAATGCTTCCATCTTCTGCTGGTTAGAGAAGTTTCTCAAATAAGCTGGTGTATGGTGGGGTGGTGAGAGAAGGGATTCTAGAGTTAGCAAGAAGAACTCCCTTTGGCAGTTGGTTACTTGAGCTCTGTGCTTGTGTTTGTCCAGTTGCAATGGAGGGGTAATATTGACAGTATCCACTTCATAGAATTGTTGTGAGTATGAAATGAAAAAATACTTCATAGTATGCACTCAATAAAAGATACCCATTACTGTACTAGTCAAAAAAAAACCAAAAAACTCAACTCACATGCATCCCCTTCCCTGAAGAGTTTTCTAATCACACAGCTAAGACTGTCATTTCTCTGAGTTGCCATAACACATTGCCTGTATTTCTTTTCAGCATGAAATTGTCATGCTGCCATGCGTTAAAACCAGCAGCTTACATGAGACTTCTGCACAAAGTTGTGTGCTTCTTGAGGACAAAGCACATGGCTTAATTCAGCCATGATTTCCTCACAATCAGTGGAGGTGCACAGTAAAGGCTCAAAAATCATTGTTGGATGGAACTGAAATGATAAACTAGAAAACCCCTTCTGCCAAACATGATCACTGGGAAAAGAGGTGCTGTGTCTCCCTGACAACAATCAAAACAGCAAGAAACAAGTCAGATTGAACTGTCACCCTGACATGGGTGCTCAGGAAATTGGCTAAGAGTGAGAAGCAATTCAAACACACAAGTGAAAATTCTGTTTTACAAGAAAAATCATTGAGAAAAAAAATTATATATTGGAATCAAAGGACTTAACTCCTAGAGTTAATGTTATTAAACAAGTTATGTGGAGAGGGTCGAGATCTATGAATGGGGTGATTTTTCTCAGGTTTGCCAGGAAAAGGAATCAAGGTCACTCAACTCCTGACAGTTTAACCTTTCCAATTCAACTTTATTTACACTCACTCAGCTAAAGGCAAAGTATTTTCCACATTGGGTAGGTAGAATAAATATTAATTGGTGGATCGCTGACAGCTACTATTTATGGGCTCTGTACAGCTCACAGTGCATATGCAGAGTGCTTGTCATGGCACTTACTAACTCTGAGAGGGGCAGGGATGAGGTGGGGAGAGGAGAGCTGGAAATTAAACCTCTGCAGGTTTCAACTCACACTTCCTCCTTATCTGGGAAATTTTATCTTCTCTGTTATTATCTAAAGACTGTTGTGCAAACACCACACGCCTGACAGACCTGTTGGATGAGAACTGTGGTATGAGGTTTCAGATATCAGGGCCAGATACGGCAGTAATTTTCCATGAAGCAAAAGCAGATAGCATCCCCCACCTCCAGGGCTCCTTCAGAGGAGACGGATTACTTGCTACCAAACCTGAGAAGGAGGTAGCGCAGGTGAAAGGGAGGGAGAGGGTGTTTATTCCAGCACATATGCAGCCCCTGTGCTAAATGAGAGCCAAACTGGGTGCGAGTAAACAGTACACGATGCAAAGTTTCACTGATACGTTCCAGCTCCTCATTAGTGTTAATGAGCCACTTACAATTATGGTGGAAAATGATATTTTTAGAAAACTAAATTTAGTATTTATTGTTTGCCTGAAAGGTCCAGAGGATCCTGGTGTTAGTGTGTGTTAGGTCGCTAATCTGACTCTTTTGTGACCCCTTGGACTGTAGCCGGCCAGGCTCCTCTGTCCATGGAATTCTCCAGGCATGAATACTGGAGTGGGTTGCCATTTCCTTCTCCAGGGATGTTACTGGGGATGATTCTAATTCTTATGGTCCTGGAAGTCCACAGACTTTTATCCATGCCTGGGTAAAAGGTATGCATGTCTTGCTCTTACAAAGAATATCAGGGAAGTTGCTTAACCGAGTAAGTTTGGGAGCGAGTGAGCAGTTTCTCAACTAGTAAAATGAAAGGGTTGAGGTAGTTTATCTTCAAGACAGTGATTCTTAGCATTCTTAAGATCAGAGACTGTGAGAATCTGATGAAAACACTAACCCTTCTTTCTAGAAGAAAATCCATACATTAGATTTTTAATGTACATTTTCAGGGGTATTATGGACATCTTGAATCCAACCACAGACCATGAGTCCCTGCTCTAAAGGATTCTTTCCTAATATTTTATGACTATGAATTCGTACCAGGCTTCCTAGGTGGCTCAGTGGTAAAGTCTCCAATGAAAGAGACTGCTTCAATCCCAGGTCAGGAAGATCTCCTAGAGAATGAAATTGTAACTCACTCCAGAATTCTTGCCTAGGAAATCCCACGGACAGAGGAACCTGGCAGGCTACAGTCCATGGGGTTGCAAAGAGTCAGACATGACTTAGCAACTAAACAACAACATGAATTCCTACTGAGAGAAGATAAACCACAGGGGCACTGCTTCTGCCTTCAAAGACACTAATATTAAATTCAACATTCCAGAGAGTATCAGATTATAATTGTAAAATATAATATTTCCTGACTTTTAACCCATATAGTATTATCAAACTTTAGTTGAACAACTTCAAATTATAAGCCTTAGTTTCCTTTCTGTATATTTGTAAATGAAATCAAACTTTCCTAATGACCTTTCTACTTGAATTATGATTTCAAAGGTATTTCCACAGGGGAAAAAAAATTGACCCCAGACTGTAAAGATAAATAAATAATCACATTTCGATAAGATTGCAAGGAGATCCAACTAGTCACTCCTAAAGGAAATCAGTCCTAAATATTCACTGGAAGGACTGATGCTGAAGTTGAAACTCCAATACTTTGGCCACCTGATGGGAAGAACCGACTCATTTGAAAAGACCCTGATGCTGGGAAAGATTGAAGGTGGGAGAAGGGGATGACAAAGAATGAGATGGTTGGGTGGCATCACTGACTCGATGGACATGAGTTTGAGCAAGCTCCAGGAGTTGGTGATGAACAGGGAAGCCTAGCATGCTGCAGGTCATGGGGTTGCAAGGAGCTGGACACGACTGGGTGACTGAACTGAACTGAACTGAACTGAATATTCATTTGTGAGGCCTTATTGGCCTAACTGAAGGCACCACCCTGATGTGACCTTTGTTTTAAAATGCTAGGAAAACAAACTTAAGGGTTGACTGCAAAAGCACTGCGTCAATACAATCCCAGATTCCTTTTTAAATATCTGCTTTGTGAACTGCAGCATTTTAGGGAGTGATCCAACAGATCAAATGGGAGATGAATCAGGTGGATGGTGAGAGGTGACAAGCATAGGAGATTTCAAAAGAGCGAAAAATGGAGGGAAAATATCATAACATGGTTAAAATCTCCAGGTGGAGGAAAATGTATTAGGTATGTTTGCACTTTCCAAATGACATCCTTTCTCTTACTTAAAACTTATTCAGACTGTCTTATTTATTTACATATTTCCAACATCCAAGTCAGGATCCTGTCCATTGTTCTTTCTGCAAATTCTTTTCTTTCTTCTTTACATCATTTGTCAAAAAGAGTGTCACAGTAGGAAGCAAAAATATCTGTATGTACCTCATCTTTCTGTTGCAGTGTCTGAAATCCTATTAGATTTGATTCCTTGAGCCAATGTGTTGAGAACCCAGTACGTCGCTGTTTATGCTATAAAAATTTCTGGAATGGTAAAGACTTTAATGGGATTGTAATCTTTAATACGATGTGAAACGTGGTCTCCCAGTTCAATTAGTTAGCTGAGACTGGACATGGAAAAACCAAAGACAGTGAACAAGGACAGGTAAATTCTGATTGACATCAGGAAGAGAGGGAGACCCCAAGAGATGACTAAGGACTCCTATGCTTAGATGTGTTCAAGGAGAGGACACCGGAGTAAGGGGAAAGCTGAAACAATCAGTGGAAAATGCACAGGGCAAACTGCCTTTTTTTAGTTTCAACCCAAATAATTCCAATCAGTTCACAAGAAATTATGTGTGCCACTCTAGGTTGGATATGGCAGTTGTTTTATTTTAAAAATTTTGCACATGGTAGGCAGTAAAAATATTTGTGGAATGAATGAAATTATCACCAACACCCCTGAGCCATATGATAACTTAAAAATCCTTCTCATTAAAATACAGTTCTAAAGCTGAGCCCCCCTTAGCTCTGACTGTCTTTCATCATTGACAGTGTGACCGACTGTCTAAAATACATGCCTTTAAGGTCATTCTCCAGTATTCTACAACCCATGTTTCTTTCTAGTCATGGAATCTGTACATTTCCTTCTATTGTCATCTCTTTTGTTTTAGAGTGTGACCACACTGAGAATACGACTCTTCTACTATTCACTGTCTCAGTTGCATTTATGGAGCATCTAACAAGTGCCAGGCATCAGGGAAAGTGTCTGACAAGGCATTCATCCATTTGCAACAGCTTACATTAACATTATCCCCATTTTATAGACGGACCAATTGACCTTCAAGCCCTCTAGGGAGTAAGCCGTTGTGCAGGCTCCCATTATGTGCTATGGGCTTCCAAGTCAGGGCTTAAAGCCCTGGTCTGTGAGCTGTGCTCTGGAGCAAGCAGGCACTCAGTCAAGGTTGCCAACAAGTGAGAAACAGTTCACCACATTAACTGCAAATTACAGGAGACCTCAAGGCTCCCAAGGAATAATAAATGCCAAGGCCCTGGTGCCTTGTGGGCTCCATGGAGTCACTCTTCTAAAGGTGCGCCCCCAAGAGCCTGGTGCTCATCAGGCAAAATACAAGGATGGGATTTGGCAGGGCTGGGTGTTGTTTTCACACTCTGCTCAAAGGTGTGTGTGATGGAGGGAAAAGTCAGAGGCCTGCAAGAGACCTTGAGAAGGAAGCAATTTCTCTCCCACTCCTTCCCATACCTGTTAGACTCTAAATCCAAACCTGCAGGTTGCTGCTTTCTGGGCAGAGCAGGGCTGCCTGGTGCTGGTTCCCTGGGGAGGTAATCTCACCTTGAGCGGTTCCTATACTCACTGCCTCATTCTTCTACACTAGCCTGGTGGAAACTGCCTCGTACCAGCTAGTGAACCAGAACTATGACCTTATTTCTTCCTGCAGAACAATAAAGGCAAGGTCTGGCTGATGCCAGTAACCACAAGCTGGCCTGGGCTGCCCTGGGTTACTTCATGCCCCAGTGAAGCAGCTTGGCTTTCTGAGTCACAGCCATCCCAGGGCTGGAAGGTCAGACTACCTCATTTGCAATTGGCATGTTAATCATAAGTTCTCATAATCTTCCTCACATTGCTATGAAATGATCAGAATGTCTCTGATCTCCTAATTGGGAAGCAGAGGCTCAGCTAGATGAAGGAACAGACCCAAGGCATACCATGGAGCAGTGGTCTCCAGTCTCTTTTTCACCAGAGCCTGGTCTCATAGAAGACAATTTTTCCATTGACCGGGATGGAGTGGGGGCGGGGATGGTTTGGGGTGATTAAAGCACACTACAATTATTGTGCACTTAATTTCTATTATTTTCACATCAGCTCCATCTCAGATCATCAGGCATTAGATCCTGGAGGTTGGGGGTCCCTGCCCTAGAGAATGTCAGAACCGAGATTTAAACCTAAACCGTGTGGCTGTGAAGTCCACACTCTACTCAAGACTGAGACCACACTAACTTACAGCTTCTCTCTCCTGCTCCTCTCTGCAGGGTGCTCAAGGGAGAGATAACAGTTTATTCCCTGCTGGAGGCCACTCTTTAGCTGAGGGTTGGATCCCTGCACTATTTATTCCCCTGAGCCAGAGCAGGTCCCCAAAACTCTTCCTCTCTAGCCCACTTTCCACTGCGATTTAATCACGTTTGTTAAACAAGGAACACCTGGTTTTGCAGCAGCATTCACCTGAAGCTAAATTCACCTTTAACTATGTCCTGTGCATTGCTCTCTAAATCTTGAAACTTAATCACAGGTCTTTCAAAAGCCGGCACCATTTCCCTACCCCACAGTGCAATCTTCTAGGCCAGAGATCAGAATGCTTGGGCTTGATGTTGTGCAGGGACTCTGGAATCAGACTGGCTCCAGATTCTGTCAATCACTATGTGACCTGAGGCAAGTCACTTAACCCCTCTGAACTTCAGTTTGCTAATATTTACCTGGCAAGATAGGCGTGAAAATTAGCAGTAATGTTTATAATAGCCCTAACAGTGAGGGGATATAGTAGATTCTTGATAGACACTAACTGTTTTTATTATTTCCACCATTTCATCAGTATCTGGTATAGGGAAAGTCTATGCCCATGCCATGCCTCAGTATCCACATCTGTAGAACGGGAATAATCTGAGTCCCCTGCCTAATTCATTCTCACAAAAGCTGTAGAAGATAGTGTACCTGATTATTATAAAAGATTGAGTTCCCTCAGTGACTAAAGGAGAAAAGTTCTGTCCATGCAGGCAATTACCCAGAGCTATTATATTATTACATAACTTTCTTTTTTCTCCAGAGCTTACTGCTGTTGGCAAACATTAATTTATTCATTTTCTCATCTTCCCTTTTAGCATCACACACTGAGGACTTTATTAAGCTGTTCCAGGAGAGCAATGCACTTCCTGCTTCTTATTAAACACATGATGAGTCTGGGATGCTGTTAGTTACCCAAAAATGAATCAGTTCACATATAGACCAGCTTTTCTGGCCATTTTAAGAGCCAATTCAAATAACCTCTTGTTGATCTAATAATAAAATAAAAAACTTACCAAATTATTTTGGGTTCATTCAGGGATTCATTAACATTTATTGAGCAACTATGATATGACAGTTGTTTTACATGTGTACATATAAAATATAACAAGACCTAAAGGAGAAACTTGGGGATAATTGTTAAGTAATATGAGTATTTTCATAAAGGTACAAACGGCTTTATGAAAACGCCAAAGAGGAAAAGTAAATTCTACCTCATGAGTGAAAGGGCAGGACATCTTCATAGAATACTGGTAACAGTATTACTGAGATGCTTTCTGCATGCCTGCTAAGTCACTTTAGTCATGTCTGACTCTGCGACCCTATGGACTATAGCCTGCCAGGCTCCTCTGTCCATGAGATTCTCCAGACAAGAATACTGGCATGGGCTGACATGCCCTCCTCCAGGGGATCTTCTTGACCCAGGGATTGAACCCATGTCTCTTAGGTCCCCTGCATTGGCAGGCTGGTTCTTTACCACTAGCACTATCTGGGAAGCCTCAAGATCCTTCCTAAGTGCCGGCAAGGAAGGCACTTACGTGTGTTATTGCCTCAAATCCTCATAACATCCTATTGAGACGGAGATTAGTCTTACTCCAATTTTAAAAAAGAGAAATGAAGGCTCAGAGACATGACGCACACTATCCAAGGTCCCACTTCTGAACACATGAGACAAAGAGCCTGCATTTGGCACCTCTGTGCTGTGCTGCCTCCCACGCGGAGGTGATGACTGCTTACCTTGTTTGTGCCTGGCTGTGTATTCAATGCTTCACATGTATTATATCATTTAATCCTCATCACAACCCTGAGAACCCTATGAGATAATAGCCTTATTATTCTCATGTAACAGATGAAGAAATTGAAGCTTAGGGAGATTATGTAAGAAAATTTAGTCCTGGATGCTGTCAATAAAATAAGTTGAGATTTTATTTCACCTATGTGATTGTAGATCCCCCTGGAGTAGAAAATGGCAACCCACTCCACTATTCCTGTCTGGAAATTCCACAGACAGAAGAGTCTGATAGGCTATAGTCCATGGGGCACATAGAGTCGTGCATGATTGAGCGACTGAGCATGCACACACACACAACTGTAGAAATCGTACTCACTCGTGGTGCTACTTTGTCCTTTTAAAAGCAGTGGTGACGCTTGAGTCCAGTCTTCGGAATGCAGCAGAATTTGGTCAGAGGAGGAAAATATTCAAGTCAGGAATGGAACTCTGAGTGAGGGGAGAAGACTCCCAGAGTCACAAAGGAGTATATCAGTGCTTCTCAAGTCTGAAATGCAGAGGAACCAATTCAGAATCTTTCTCTAGGTATCCAACCCAGCCCTGCTAAATCAGAACCTCTGAGGCTGGATATCTCTGCATCATTAAAAATAACCTCCAGAGGTTCTGATGTTCACAATAGTTTGAGACCAATTAGTGTAGAGATATATCTAAAAGACACTGGAGGGCCTTCCCTGGTGGTCCAGAGGTCATGACTTTGCCTTCCAGCGTCTGATCCCTGGTCAGGAACCTGGGATCCCACATGCCTTGCAGCCAAAAAATGGTAAAATAGAAGCAATATTGTAACAAATTCAAAGATATTAAAACTGGTTTACATAAAAAAATTAATTAGATTGTGGGCATTACTGAAAATATAAATAAATAAAGACACTGGAAGAAAGGAGATGGAGATGGAGAAGAAAGGAGTATGTGTTCCCTGGATGAGTCTTAAATATGCCTTCATGTTATAGCTGTGATTTCAGATCATGGATAAAGCCAAATCACTGGGAACACACCATTGGGCTAGTAGAACTCTTTCCTCAAGCAAGAAGGTGCCTAAGACTGACTCAATAACAGTACTAAAGATGGTCATAATTGTCTTCATAGTCCTTGGGTAAAAGGAAGCTGGAACAAGTAAATGAAGGTGAAGTGGGGCAGGGCCACCAAGCACAGGATGAGTGTGACCACTGGAGGTCAAGGTCAAGGTTTAAATATTCATGAAGCTGGGAACTGTGTTTAATTTTGTTCACTGGTACACCCCCAGGTTGCAGGTTCAGTCATGTGGGACTCTTTGTGACTCCATGGACCATAGCCCACCACGCTCCTCTGTCCATGGGATTTTCCAGGCAAGAATACTGGAGGAGGTTGCCATTTCTTTCTCCAGGGGATCCGCCTGACCCAGGGATCAAATCCACATCTCATTCATTGGCAGGTATATTCTTTTTTTTTTTTTAATTTATTTATTTTTGGCTGTGATGGGTCTGTGTTGCTTGTGGGCCTTTTCTCTATTTGCAGAGAGCAGGGGCTACTCTTTCTTGCAGTGCACAGGTTTTTCATTGTGCTAGTTTCTCTTCTTGCAGAGCATGGGGTCTAGGGTGCGTGGGCTTCAGTAGTTGTGATATATGGGCTCAGTTGTTGCAGTTCCTGGTCTCTAGAACACAGCCTCAGTGTTTGTGGCACACAGGCTTAGTTGCTCTGGGACATGTGGGATCTTCCCAGACCAGGGATCCTGTGTCTCCTGCACTGCAGGCAGATTCTTCACCACTGAGCCAGCAGGGAAGCCCAGCAGACAGATGCTTTATCACCGAGCCTGCATTGCCCATGTCCTGCCTTCAGGATGGAGACATATTCTTCCCTGAGCTGCTGGGAGTTTTGGCTGCTGATGGTTCACAGCTGAGTGCCCTCTCAGGCATTGTCCCTTGTAGAAGAAAATTCCTTGCCCAAGGTTTTATCCTCCCCTCTACAATTGCAGCCCAGTGGCTGGTCAGTACAGTGGTACAAAGACCTGGGCCCCTTACCTCAATTCAGGACAACTCTGAAGGCAATCTTCAGATCCAAAACACTGTGGTAGATCCAGCTGACCTACCTACCTACCTACCTTGGTTGATACCACATCAGGATTCAATTTCTCCTTTTAACCAACTGTATTTTCCTTACCCACCAACAGGTGTCTTAGCCAAAAACATTTGTCAATAGATCTGCCAGCAAATTGTGTTTCCTGGGGAGCCCAACCCATAAAGATACTCATTGTAGGGTTTAAATAATATTTGTGGAAGGCTGAATGAACACTGGAAGGGGATAAAGCTGCCAGCAAAATCAGTTTAATTTAATATAAACATCTCTCAAGAGATGAGAAAGAATGGAGACCATGGCCCTTTTCCATAATTTTATAGGGAAACATTTCCTAAGATAAGAGACAGCCTCCAATTTTAATGCTGCTGTCATAATTTCTTTGAAAGAATACTTTTAAAAGATTGCTGCAGGGCACAGTAAACAAACAAATTCCAAAGTGGTCATAGACACACAGCCATTCATCAAAAAACTTTTTTAAAAAATGCTTTAAAAGTAATGATGTTTTACCACGTGTAAAATCCAATATACCTAAGAATTTTCAAATGGACATTGTTATCATTAATTTTCTTCTGGTCAAATTAATCAAAAGGAGAGAAAGCAATCTTATTTTCATGTCTATTGGTGTCTATCAGGCCAAGTTCAAATTATGTTAGTGTAACTGTATCAGGAACTTGTGAATTAAATTACCCTTTGGATGTTGTATATGTAATCATTAAGTCCATCACCCTGGCAGATGGAAAATGCTTGCTTCACAGACAAAATACTGGTAAAGTCAGACTTCTTGTTACTTTTCATGAGCCTGTGTAAATAACAGAACTTGGTCTCTTGGTTGAGATTCCTACTCTGTTCATTATTTTCTTTCAGAAAGCAATCATTCATATGTCAGAGTTGTGCCACTTATGCTGCCAGATCATTTCTAATTGAGACACAGATGGAGAAAAAGATCAATTTCCTTTATGACCACCCTCACTCTTAGTACAATAGTGCATGGGTTTCAAATCAGGTCTCTCATTTGTTACCATCATTCTAGGCTCAGTGAGCAGCAGAACTGCCTGTTGTTTCTGCTGCTTAGTTGATCAGTCGTGTCTGACTTTACAGCCCCATGAACTGTAGCCTGCCAGGCTCTTCTGTCCATGGGATTCTGCAGGCAAGAATAATGGAGTGGGTTGCCATTTCCTTCTCATGGGGATCTTCCCAACCCAGGGATTGAATCCTCATCTCCTGCATTGACAGGCGGGTTCTTTCTTTACCACTGAGCCACCAGGGAAGCCAAGACCTGCCTGGAAATGGTCAATTTGGAGTTTTTAAAACATTTCAGGACATTTATCTCAATAGAGTTGACTAACAAAATTTGTAATAGCTGCCGCCATTTAATAGCCAGGCAAGGTCTCTAGGTTCTAGGCACTTTGCAGACATTAACTTGAATCTTCACAAGTCAGTTATGTAGGGAAGTATTCTTACCTAGAGAATCCTGTGGACAGAGGAGCCTAGTGGGCTGCTGTCCATAGGGTCACACAGAGTCAGACATGACTGAAGCGACTTAGCATGCATGCATGCACTGGAGAAGGAAATGGCAACCCACTCCAGTATTCTTACCTGGAGAATCCCAGTACAGAGGAGCCTCGTGGGCTGCCATCTATGAGGTCACACAAAGTTGGACATGACTGAAGAGACTTAGCAGCAGCAGCGTACTAAGTTATGTTTTACAAATGACAAAACAAATTCAGGAAAGTAGATAGATTACCTAAGACTGTGTAATGATTAAGATAGTAGACCGGAATTCAAACCCAAGACTAACAGGCATTCAAGACATTCTGCTCCTTTATTTTTGTAAGTGATTTCAACTTGATAAAAACAAAGCTAAAGCAGGGATCAAAAAGGTGGGTAAGATTTAAACCACCAGATGTCTTGAAGATATAAGCTAGTTCCTGGTGATTTCTCTACCCATATTGTAGGAGTCTACTGGAATTAAAAAGAACCATACGGGGTCTAAAAGAATGAAAACACACATACACACTCACACATACATGAAGAAGGTCCACAAGGGAATTTGTCTGCTTTAATCCTGGCCACAAAGGGAGAGGGGAAAATGTATTATTCCCTGATAATTTTTAACTGAATGCCGGATCTCTTGAAGATTTCAAGCCAAATTCATATTACCTGTTCAATAAAAAAAAATCTGCAAGTTAAAATTGTACTTTTAGGTGGTATTCCACAGCCCCCTATCATCTCGCTAAAGTAGAGTCTTTATGGAAGAATATAGTTTTACCAGGACCCTTTACCACATAAAGTCTCATCCTCTGTTGTCCCCTTTTCCTCCTGCCCCCAATCCCTCCCAGCATCAGGGTCTTTTCCAGTGAGTCAACTCTTCGCATGAGGTGGCCAAAGTACTGGAGTTTCAGCTTTAGCATCAGTCCTTCCAATGTACACCCAGGACTGATCTCCTTCAGAATGGACTGGTTGGATCTCCTTGCAGTCCAAGGGACTTGCAAGAGTCTTCTCCAACACCACAGTTCAAAAGCATCAATTCTTCGGTGCTCAGCTTTCTTCACAGTCCAACTCTCACATCCATACATGACCACAGGAAAAACCATAGCCTTGACTAGATGGACCTTTGTTGGCCAAGTAATATCTCTGCTTTTGAATATGCTATCTAGGTTGATCATAACTTTCCTTCCAAGGAGGAAGCATTTTTAAATTTCATGGCTATAATCACCAACTGCAGTGATTTTGGAGCCCCAAGAAATAAAGTCTGACACTGTTTCCACTGTTTCCCCATCTATTTCCCATGAAGTGATGGGACCAGATGCCATGATCTTCATTTTCTGAATGTTGAGCTTTAAGCCAACTTTTTCACTCTCCTCTTTCACTTTCATCAAGAGGCTTTTTAGCTCCTCTTCACTTTCTGCCATAAGGGTGGTGTCATCTGCATGTCTGAGGTTCTTGATATTTCTCCTAGCAATCTTGATTCCAGCTTGTGCTTCTTCCAGCCCAGCGTTTCTCATGACGTACTCTGCATAGAAGTTAAATAAGCAGGGTGACAATGTACAGCCTTGACGTACTCCTTGTCCTATTTGGAACCAGTCTGTTGTTCCATGTCCAGTTCTAACTGTTGTTTCCTGACCTGCATACAGATTTCTCAAGAGGCAGGTCAGGTGCTCTGGTATTCCCATCTCTCTCAGAATTTTCCACAGTTTATTGTGATCCACACAGTCAAAGGCTTTGGCATAGTCAATAAAGCAGAAATAAATGTTTTTCTGGAACTCTCTTGCTTTTTCCATGATCCAGCGGATGTTGGCAATTTGATCTCTGGTTCCTCTGCCTTTTCTAAAACCAGCTTGAACATCTGCAAGTTCACGGTTCATGTACTGCTGAAGTCTGGCTTGGAGAATTTTGAGAATTACTTTACTACCGTGAGTGCAATTGTGTGGTAGTTTGAGCATTAAACATATTAAGTATTAAGCAAAGTGTGTATCCAGTGCCCTTTTCCAATAAAATCTCTTGCTTTGTCAGCAGATGTGTCTCCTCAGACAATTCATTTCCGAGTGTTAGACAAGAGCCCAGTTTCGGGCCCTGGAAGGGATCCGCCTTCCTGCAACAAATGGCGACTTTGGCGGGGACTCTTCTTCGCTGAGACTGACACCCTGACCACTCGGGGTACTCAGGAGCCAGCTTGCCTGCCAATGGACCAGACCCAGCGGCTGCAACTGGGACCCTTTTGTCCCTGGTCTCCTCCTGATGCAGACAACTGGCCAAAGTGCCCCAATCAGTAAGGAACAAGAGACTTTATTGACCTCTCTCCCCTCCCCTCTCTCTTTCCTCTCCTTAACCCTTCCTGTCCTTCCCTGTTTTTCTAGTCCCCCGGTCCTGGACACAGGAATCTGGTCGAAGGGCCCTCAGCCTGAGCTGAGGATTGGAGACTGATCACCTCCTCCTGGCAGAGAACTCGAATTCTGGTTCTGGTCTGGTCTGATTTCTGGTAGGGCCGAGTTCCAGTCCTCCCTTCTCTGGAGGCCCAGGGAAAAGTCCCATAACGCCTGGGCATCTGTAGGTGGCAGGAAACGTCTGTAAGGCCACCCCTTTCTCCTCCCCTTTCCCGCCTCCTCCCCCTTCTTCTTTCAACCTGGCTTCCTTTCCTCCCTTGAAATCTTTGATGTTAGTACTTGGATTCTTATATTTAAGGGCTTCCCTGGTGGTACAGAGGTTAAAGCGTCTGCCTGCAATATGGGAAACCTGGGTTTGATCCCTGGGTCAGGAAGATCCCCTGGAGAAGGAAATGGCAACCCACTCCAGTATTCTTGCCTGGAGAATCCCATGAATGGAGGAGAGTCGGACATGACTGAGCGACTTCACTTTCACTTTTTTTCACTTTCAAAGTATGTATACTTAATATGTTTACATTTTTTAAAAGTGCCAAAAATCTGAGCAAGAAATAATAGATGACTAAAATGACAAAAGAGAGTTAAATAAGATCACATATAACCCCTATAAAAGAAAATGTACTTGAAACATATACAGTCATTGGGGAGGCTGACCAGCAGAATGAATCTTGGATTGAAATTTCAGGTTATCACACCCTAGCTGGGTGACTATGGACAAAATACTTAACTTTTCTAAGCCTCAGTTTCCTCTGATGTACTACAGGGCTATTTACAGCAGTGACCTCACAGTGTTGTCATGAAGATCAAAAGAATTAAGGTATGTACAAGTGCTGAGCACATTACCTGGCATAGAATCATCACTCAATCAATGAAGCTGTTACTATCATCGTCAGTCCTCCTGGTATCAACATCTTGCCACTGTATTTCATATTCCACAGATGTCCTGTGTTTTAAGATGAAGAGTTAGTGAGCAAGAAGAATCAAGTCACTAGCCAATGGGAAAACTGATTATACTACTTTAAACTGGACTAGATTTGGTGCCCACCCATTTCATTTCTTCTTTTTTTCCACTTTCAGAATGTGAAACAGACATATCTATATGCACAGCATTAGTTTTACAAGCTGTAGGGTTAATAATCCATCAAAAAATCCACTATGGGAATTCCCTAGTGGTCCAGTGGTTAGGGCTCAAGGCCTGGGTTCCATTCCTAGCCTGGGAAGTAACCTCCTGCAAGTCACGTGGCACAGCCAAAAAGAAAAGAAAATCTAGTATGCAAGTTTGTGCCTGTTTCTTCCCTGAGCTTGGCTCCAGGGTTGCATGCATGCTAAGTTACTTCAGTCATGTTAGACTCTCTGCAACTCCATGGACTGTAGCCCATCAGGCTCCTCTGTTCATGGGATTCTCCAGGCAAGAATTTTGGAGTGGTTGCCATTTCCTTCTCCAAGGATCTTCCTGACCCAGGGATAGAACCTGTGTCTCTCGCAGCTCCTGTATTGGCAGGCAGATCTTTTACCACTGAGGCACCTGGAAAGCCCTTAAATAGTGCACACTTCTACAAAACATCTTCACACATCATTTATTATCATGAAAAACTTTGGAAATCAGTAATATCCCCATTGATAGATAAGAAAATAAGGCTCAGGCAGCTCATATGAATCATCCAGTCCATAAGTCTGTGGCAGACCTGAGATTTGGTTTGAGATTCAGGGGGTTCCTTGCTGGCTCAGTGGTAAAGAATCCACCTGCAATGCAGGAGATGCGGGTTTGATCCCTGGGTTGAGAAGATCCCCTGGAGGAGGGCATGGCAACCCATTCCAGTATTCTTGCCTGGAGAATCCCATGGACAGAGAAGCTTGATAGGATCGGTCCATAGGGTCTCAAAGAGTCAGACATGACTGAAGCAACTTAGCACACACACACATGCACACACACGCACGCACACACACACACGAAATTTAGACCTGAGTACACAAGACTGTTACAATTTAAGATGGATCCACGCAAGGTAGACTGTCAGTTGCTACATAGAGCAACTGTAGAGGGGAATCATCAAGGGAAGACAAGAGTCACTGGAGGAAGAGTGTCCAAGGATGGAGACAGCAGGGAAGAGGTGCCCAGAGGCTACTTCTGTGGGAAGCAGTGTGGGTGTGTCTGTGTTGCGGAAGGGGTAGTTTGCTAGGGCCCCAGCTCTGCCCTGTCCTCTCAGAGTCTGTGCTTCACATGTAGTGCAATGGTGATAATGCTTATCCAGTCCGTCAGAGCTGTTGTGACAGCTGAAGGGATAATGTAAAAGGAGTTTGAAAGTTGCAAAGTGCTTTGCAAATAGTGAGCCTTATTATCCCAACTTTAGATAAGACAAGCTTGAGGTTCAGAGTCTTGAAAGTCTTGCCCAGAATCACATAAAAAGACCCAACAAGACCTAGGTGTCAGCACCAAACTCCTGAATAACCCACCAGCACCGCAGACTCTGAGCACTTGGATCCTCAGCCAATATTTGGAGAGACACCAATTGCTGAGTTTTCTATCCAGGAGGACTTGCTGCTTTCTGGGAACTTAAAGACATAAGCTAAGTAAAGAGGGAAATGTACCTGCACATTCTGGTTAGGGCTTCCCTGGTGGCGCTAGTGGTAAAGAACCCGCTTGCCAATGCAGGAGATAAGAGACACAGGTTAGATCCCTGGATTGGGAAAATCCCCTGGAGGAAGGCATGGCAACCCCCTCCAGTATTCTTGCCTGGAGAATTCCATGGACAGAGGAGCCTGGTGGATACAGGACCATAAAGAGTTGGATACAACTGAAGTGACTTAACAAAACTGCACTGCATTCATTGGTCTGAGCAAGGTAGATAGAAGGAGTTTCTCAGAGTCATAGCTTCAGGATCCCTATTCTGTGCAAAGGTCAGGCTCATGTACCTTCTCTGTCCCACTTGCAAAAAAAGTTACCTCTGATGTGCAGCTTCAAGCAGGGGTTCTCAAACTTGTCTATGGTAAAGTCCATGGACTCTTCTCAAAAATGTTATCAAATAAACAAATTTCACTGGACTACAAAAGAGACAAATTATGTTTAAACTCACTTACCAAAAATACTAAAGTATTTGGTGTGTGTGTGTATGTGTGTGTGTGTGTGTGTTCAGCTGTTCAGTCATGTCTGACTCTTTGTGACCCCATGGACTGTAGTCGGCCAGGCTCCTCTGTCCATGAGATTTTTCCAAGAAAGAGTCTGGAGTGGGTTGCCATTTCCTCCTCCAGGGGATCTTTCCAACCCAGGGATCAAACCCGCATCTCATGCATTGGCAAGCAGATTCTTTACTACTGAGCCAACCAGGAAGTACATATCTGGTTCATGCGAAGAGTTGACTCATTGGAAAAGATTCTGATGCTGGGAGGGATTGGGGGCAGAAGGAGAAGGGGATAACAGAGGATGAGATGGCTTGATGGCATCACTGACTCGATGGACGTGAGTCTGAGTGAACTCCCGGAGTTGGTGATGGACAGGGAGGCCTGGCGTGCTACAATTCATTGGGTCACAAAGAGTCGGACACGACTGAGTGACTGAACTGAACTGAATCTGGTTCCAAATAGGAAAAGGAGTACGTCAAGGCTGTAGATTGTCACCCTGCTTATTTAACTTATATGCAGAGTACATCATGAGAAACACTGGACTGGAGGAAGCACAACCTGGAATCAAGATTGCCAGGAGAAATATCAGTAACCTCAGATATGCAGATGACACCACCCTTATGGCAGAAAGTGAAGAGGAACTAAAAAGCCTCTTGATGAAAGTGAAAGAGGAGAGTGAAAAAGTTGGCTTAAAGCTCAACCTTCAGAAAATGAAGATCATGGCATCCGGTCCCATCACTTCATGGGAAATAGATGGGGAAACAGTGGAAACAGTGTCAGACTTTATTTCTTGGGGCTCCAAAATCACTGCAGATGGTGATTGCTGCCATGTAATTAAAAGACGCTTACTCCTTGGAAGAAAACTTATGACCAACCTAGATAGCATATTCAAAAGCAGAGACATTATTTTGCCAACAAATGTCCATCTAGTCAAGGCTATGTTTTTTCCAGTGGTCATGTATGAATGTGAGAGTTGGACTGTGAAGAAGGCTGAGCGCCAAAGAATTGATGCTTTTGAACTGTGGTGTTGTAGAAGACTCTTGAGAGTCGCTTGGCCTGCAAGGAGATCCAACCAGTCCATTCTGAAGGAGATCAGTCCTGGGTGTTCTTTGAAAGGAATGATGCTAAAGCTGAAACTCCAGTACTTTGGCCACTTCATGCGAAGAGTTGACTCATTGGAAAAGACTCTGATGCTAGAAGGGATTGGGAGCAGGAGCAGAAGGGGACGACAGAGGATGGGATGACTGGATGGCATCACTGACTCAATGGACGTGAGTCTGAGTGAACTCCAGGAGTTGGTGATGGACAGGGAGCCCTGGAGTGCTGCTGAATTTCAGCAGAGAGTCGGACACGACTGAGCGACTGAACTGAACTGAACTGAATATTTATTTGCTTTTTTATGGAAATATCAGATAGATTTAGCAATGGGTCTAATGATTACTTCAATTTCTAAGTAGAGATACATACAAATGATATTCAAAATATTTGTCAAACCTGTAAAATAATATTTTAAAATATTCAATTTCTATTGATGACAAAGTCATAGATATGAATAAATACTATAATAGTTTGCTGGCAATATTTGTCACTGAAAAACATGTTACATTTCAATTAGAGATTAATGAAACAAAAATGTCATATTTTTCTTACAAAAATCTTTGTACACCTTCCTTTTTCCACCCTAGAATTTGACCCATGAACCCTTTGGGACCCAAGATTAAGAATTCCTTGTTTAGAGGAAATTAAAGAAGATTTTTGAGTGGAAGGCAACACACTGTGAAGGAAATAACATTTATGATTGCATTCAATATTTTTTCTTTTATTAGTAATATATTTACCATGTTCAACTATACTTCATTGCAGATGTTAATTACATCAATGTTTTTTTAGTTGTTTATTTACTAAGTCATGTCTGACTCTTTGCAACCCCTTAGAATGTAGCCCACCAGGCTCCTCTGTCCATGGGATCCTCCAGGAAAGAATACTGGAGTGGGTTGCCATTTCCTTCTCCAGGGTGTCCTCCAACCCAGCGGTTGAACCCAGTTCCCCTGCATTGCAGGCAGATTCTTTATCACTGTACCACGGGGGAAGCCCTAATTATATCAATATCAATTAATTATTTCTCACTATAAACAGTAGTAAAATAAATGGCAGGACAATTAAGATGTAAAATGTATGTTTTTAGCTCATAAATTTATCATAAACTGTTATCCTAATGAACTTGCACTTTGGGCTTCAGTTTTCCCAAATCATAGATGATCAAGGTAACAGTAGCAAAGAATATAATGTAAGGGTCAAGAGTACGGTATCTGGAGTCTGAAATAAATTGGTTCTAGCACCACTGTGCCCTAGCTGGATGGTTAAGGGCAAACTGCTTGACCTCTCCATTCTGTTTTAGTTAATAAAGTAGGAGTAAATGATATCAATTTTGAGGGCTGTTAAAGAATCAGATGAGACTATATGCATATATATATATATATATTATATATATGGCATTTGCCACTGCATCTAACACATACTAAGTGCTTAACTAGAAGTTCCAATCACTGCAGCTATGGTTATTGTTACTTGTGATCCCCGGGCATTTTGGCTATGAAATGAAAGCCAGTATGCCTGACATAAAATTATGACAAACTATAGGCTCCTTCTCAGAAGAATCCTCAAGTAGACTTAGAGGTGACGAAAAAGGATCAAAACCTGTCCCATGCTTGGGGACCATCAGCCTTAGCTAGAAAAGCCACAGACAGCAGCTCTTGGGTGATCAGAGAGGCTTGACCGTTGGTGTATTTGGAAAAATGGGTTCTGTTTGCCTTGGCGAGTTTATCACTCTTTCACAGCACTCTCAGATTTTTGTTGCCCCCTCTGGTGGCCAGCCTTCTCTCCCTAACACTCCCCCATGTATCTCATGTAAGATAAGAAAGGGAGGGAATTTGTACTGATTGGACCTCTTCTATGTGCTGTACTATTCTGCTCTACTTAGAACGGAACATGGAACAACAGACTGGTTCCAAATAGGAAAAAGAGTACGTCAACACTGTGTATTGTCACCCTGCTTATTTAACTTCTATGCAGAGTACATCATGAGAAACGCTGGACTGGAGGAAGCACAACCTGGAATCAAGATTGCCAGGAGAAATATCAAGAACCTCAGATATGCAGAGGACACCACCCTTATGGCAGAAAGTGAAGAGGAACTCAAAAGCCTCTTGATGAAACTGAAAGAGGAGAGTGAAAAAGTTGGCTTAAAGCTCAACCTTCAGAAAACAAAGATCATGGCATCTGGTCCCATCACTTCATGGGAAATAGATGGGGAAACAGTGGAAACAGTGTCAGACTTTATTTTTTGGACTCCAAATGCAGATGGGGATTGCAGCCATGAAATTAAAAGATGCTTACTCCTTGGAAGAAAACTTATGACCAACCTAGATAGCATATTCAAAAGCAGAGACATTACTTTGCCAACTAAGGTCTGGCTAGTCAAGGCTATGTTTTTTCCTATGGTCATGTATGGATGTGAGAGTTGGACTGTGCAGAAGGCTGAGCACTGAAGAATTGATGCTTTTGAACTGTGGTGTTGGAGAAGACTCTTGAGAGTCCCTTGGCCTGCCAGGAGATCCAACCAGTCCATTCTGAAGGAGATCAACCCTGGGATTTCTTTGGAAGGAATGATGCTAAAGCTGAAACTCCAATACTTTGGCCACCTCATGTGAAGAGTTGACTCACTGGAAAAGACTCTGATGCTGGGAGGGATTGGGGGCAGGAGGAGAAGGGGACAACCGAGGATGAGATGGCTGGATGGCATCACTGACTCGATGGACGTGAGTCTGAGTGAACTCCGGGAGTTGGTGATGGACAGGGAGGCCTGGCATGCTTCGATTCATGGGGTCACAAAGAGTCGGACACGACTGAGCGACTGAACTGAACTGAGGTGATAAGTGGTCCCAAGCTTGGGAGCTTTTTACATTTTCTGTGCTTCATTCTTTCAAAGCCCTATTTTTGAGGGCCACATCTGCCTGATTTTAACCAATCAATAATGCTGAGTGTTTAGGATGACTTAGCTTCCAATTTGCTGCATAAAATATATCTCAACAGAAGCTTTTAATACCAACACTGAGATTGTGTAAGGCTATACACATGGATCCATGTAGGCTTGGGTGGCATCTTGGACATACTGTATCCTTGCTGTGTTACCTTGGATGAGACAGGAACCTTTCTGAAACCATTTTTTTTCTTGCAAACTAAGAATGATAGGAGTATTAACAGTTTCATTAAAACTATGAGATGAGACTGTTTATAAACAACTTACAACATTAGGCATTCATGCACATGTAGTTGCTTCAGTCATTTCCGACTCTTTGAGACCCTATGGACTGCAATCTGCCAGGCTCTTCTGTCCATGGAATTCTCCAGGCAAGAATACTAGAGTGGGTTGTTATTTCCCCCTCGAGGGCATCTTCTTGACCCAAGGATTGAACCCATGCCTCCTGTATCTCCTGCATTGCAGGCAGATTCTTTACGGCTGAGCCACTGGGGAGGCGCCACAACACTATAGATATTTTAAATGATAATTGCTGTTAATAAACATAACAGGACTCTCAGCTTATTGGAAGACATTTACTGTCAGACTAGAAGAACTTTCAGATGCTTATCACCTTACGTAGGAAGCTACTTGCTTTGTCAATGAGTGGCATTTCTCTCCCACAGCACAGGTAAACACACTGTTTACCTATTTGAACTATTCATGGTCTTTCATGAACACAGCACTTATAAGGAAAATTTTACCCAGCTGATCCTCAGTTTGGAGGGGAGACAATATCAAAAACACAAAAATATATCTATCCTGGTAATGTTTCACCTCTAGTTCTTGAAATATCAAATATCTGGGCTGCCTGCAACAAGAACAGAAATCAAAGCAAGACCAGCACACAGACTCAAGAGTGGCTGAGTACTTCCAGGCTTTTGAGGCAGCCACTGTAGCCTCTGGGTCCTCCTTAAAGTTTGGGGCTCTTCAACCACGAAATCCAAATTACTTTTCTGGATGCTCGCCCAGAGCAAAGCTCTGGCTTCGAATTCTCTGGACAGCAGCCACGGTAAAGATACTTACTACTGCCAGCATGTACAGGGAAGCATGGAAAAGACTGCTCAGGCAAGAACACAGTTGAGTGTTTCTAGGATACCTCAGCTGGGAGAAAGCTTTGTCACCAGCTTCTCAGGACAGAGAAACCAAGCCCTCTGCTTCCTGCTTGGCTAATACTGGAGTGAGTAGCCATTCCCTTCTCCAGGGATCCTCCCTACCCAGGGATCTATCCCAGGTCTGCCATATTGCGGGCAGATTCTTTACCATCTGAGCCACCAGGGGAGGCCTTAATCATCACTAGCATCACAGAATGGAAAAGAACATCAAGGGATTGAAGCCAAGTCAGGGAGGAGCACAGTTCGTGATTGAGTGGAGTCTTCATCCTCATTTCTTTCCTGCGTGGCTCATGTTTTTTCCATATGCTTAGGTAAAGCATGGTACGGAGAACCAAGTGTGTCTTTGGTAACATCCCATTTCACACTGCATATAACTCCCCCCCCCCTTTTTAATGCTTTTGGATACTAGGCACAGCTTTGATTTAATGAAATACTTTTCTCAAGTCATGGCACATTATGTTTGATTCCACAAGGTCCTTTTCTTATTTTATTTTCGTTTTCTCTGCATCTCCCACTTCCCATTACTATTCTTTACCATTGAGATGGCACCTCCTTTGTGATGTTTAATATATGTTTTTGATATGTCTATATCTGCAGAAAATATGTGGTGATGTTTTGTATATGTGTGTGCTTTCAGCTTCCATAAGAGTGTCTTACTGTGTTTCTTACCTTTTCCCTCAATGCTTTATTCTTATGTATGCTGTTGTTCAGTCACTAAGTTGTGTCCAACTCCTTGCAACCCTATGGACTACAGCCCAGCAGGCTCCTCTATCCATGGGATTTCCCAGGCAAGAATACTGGAGCAGGTTGCCATTTCCTTCTCCAGGGGATCGTCTTGGACCAGGAACTGAACTCATGTCTCCTGCAATGGCAGGTGGATTCTTTACCAGTGAGACACCAGGGAAGCCCATTCTAAATACTCACTAGTTAATTGCTTCTGACAGCTGCATAATATTCTGTCTGATGATGAAGAGCTATTTCCTGCTACAAATAATGCTGCTGTGGACATTTTTCTACATGGTTCCTCATGGGCTGGTGTGTGAATTTCTCAGACACCTTCTCAGGAGAGAGACTGCTATATTGTAGGATACGCAGGCATTCTAGTTTCCCTCAGAGCTGTGAGCTTACTTTACAAGAAGACTGCACTAGTTCCCACTCCCACCAGCTAGGCATGTGGATTTCTGTTTCCCGCAACTTGTTGACAACTTGGAGTTGAGTGGGTATTAAATGACATAATGTTGTTTTAACAGTTATATCTCTTATGATAGGTGAGGGTGAGAATCCCATTAACTTAAATCATCCAGGTTTCTCCTTTTGAGCACTGTATTCATCTGTTTTTTCAATGATTAATAAGAATTCTTTTTATAATTAATCCCATTGATTTTAAACTTTGCAAGTTATTCTCTAAGTATGGCACATATTTGCTAACACTGCCCTTTATGCCAACATTCAATATAAATCTTTAATAGTCTTTAATGCATGATCTTTAACATAGTTTACATAGTCAAGTCCAACAATTTGCTACCTTATAGTTTGTGTTTATAGAGTCTTGTTTAAAAAAAAAAATCTTTTTCCACCCTTAGATCATATTTTCTCCTACTAGCTTTAAAGTTTCACCTTTGACATTTTGGGCTTTAACCATCAGTAGTTCATAGTATACATGGCCCAAAATAAGAATGTAAAAATTGCCTTCTCTTAAGTGAGCCAGCTCTCTTAACACCATCTACTAAACAATGTATCTATTCCCCACCTCTATTATATTCTATTTCTTCACACATGTGCCCTGTTCCTGGGCACTCTTATCTATTTCACATTTTATTTGTTTACTGCTGTGCTGGTTTATACCATTCTCTCTTCAGTCTTTGTGTATGAGTATGTGTGTGTGTGTGTGCACACAAAACTGCAAACTCTTTGTGAAAACTAGTTCATCAATATAGACTTTAGAAACAATTTGTCGAGTTTCTCACAAATTTCAGATGAAGTTTACATTGGAAGACATTAAATATCAATTTAGCAGAGAACTGACAAATTTATAATATCAACTAATGATACTTATTCATTCACTCATTTGTGTCTTTTTCTATGTTTCTTAATACAATCTGAAAAATGTATCCATAAATTTTGTGTATTCCTAGTTATTTCTATTCCTGGAAAGTTTAGAGATTCTTGAAACTACAGGTGTCATTTAGATTTCTAGTACAGTTTCTCATTGGTTATTGATAGTGTAAATTGAATTTGTATCTGGCAGCTTTGCTGAACACTTACTAGTTTAGTAGTCTACTATGATGTAGGTTTTTAACACGTAGCTGACTTCTTTTTTTAGATGGTACCTGGAAGCCAGATACCTCTTTGTATTTTTTATCTCTAAATCTCCTTAAGGCTTTTCCAAGATGTGTGTGCATGCTAAGTCGCTTCAGTCCGTGTCTGACTCTTTGTGACCCCATGGACTGTAGCTCAGCAAGCTTCTCTGTCCATGGGGATTTTCCAGGCATGAGTACTGCAGTTGGTTGCCATTTACTCCTGCAAGGGATCTTCCTGACCCAGGGGTCAAACCTGCATCTCTTAAGTCTCCTGTATTGGAAGGCAGGTTCTTTACCACTGAGCCAGCTGGGAAGCCCGCTGACCCTATGACAGAAATTCTGGCTATCATTTTTTAGCATTTATTATGTCTGATACTAACCTAAGCACTTTACATGTATTGTCTTACTTGGTCCTTACAAAAATCCTTCTTGATTTTTTTATCCATAGTCTACAAATGAAGAAATGGAAGCTAAGAAATAAAGTCATCCCAGGTCACACAGCCAGTAAGACTTAGACGAAACTAGGTAACTTTGACTTTAAAATCAAGGTCGTCCACTCTGGTGCTGTTTTAAATTTGGGTCTCAGACTTGTTTACAGCTAGCTAGGTACAGTCTGTAGTATTCACCTACATACACACTTTCAATAAAATGTGTATATTTTTTATAATTTTACCTATGTTATATTTGTTCTGATTATATTTGTTTAACCCTAACTTGATAGAATCAGACATGACTTACCAACTAAACAAAATTTGATATAATGTTTAACATAATTACAATAAATACATTGATATTAACTGTAATAATAAAAAATAAAAAATTGTCTTTAATAATAAATGCAAAATTGGGAGGGGGCTTGTCTTTGGCATGTCTTTGTTTTTTGGTTTATTCTTCTGGTAACTATTTTTACTGTATTTTATAAAACTATCAGTTGAAGACATTAAAAAAAAAAATTGATTCTTTACCACTGATTGTTTGAGAAGCTCTAATATAGAGGATGTGTCCTTTCTCTATAAAGGTGTCTCTTGCTGGCTTAAGTGACTGAAGATGCAAACAGGGTGGAACAAAAGTTATAAACAGTCTATATAAAGTGGCTAGCTGTCCCAATCATTTATTTTTTCAAATATTATTATTATTTTTTAATTTGGCTGCACCAGGTCTTTGTTGCAATATGAAGGATCTTCTGTCTTCACTGCAGTTGTGGAATGTGGAATCGCATGCAGCATCTTTAGTTGTGGCATGCAAGCTCTTAGTTCAGACCTGTGGGATCTAGTTCCCTGTCCATGGATCCAACCCACCCCCACTGCATTAGGAGCATGGAGTCTTAGCCACTGGACCACCAGGGAAGTCCCATCTCAATCATTTTAATTGAGTGATTTGCATTTCTGAGATGCTCCAATCTAATGAGAGGAGTCCTGAGAAAGCCTGTTCTTACAGTGAAACTGTTACACTGTTAACATCCAGCCCTCTCTGATACTTCAGTCTCAGTGTCCTTTGAATCTACAAGGCAAGAATCTACTGCTGGCTCTGGAAATAGCCAAGCAATGCCTGAGTTCTGAGCTGGGGCAAAGTCTTTTATTAAATAGGAAACTACCAAACTTTAGATTCAAATCTTCCTCACTTAGAAAAAGAAAATTAGGAGTTTGAGCATGACAGTATCTGGAGGTTAATTATGCACTTGTTGACAATGAAACAGTCTTATTTAAAATACTAAACACAATATTTGAACATAGATTGAAGTATTTAAGCAATCAGCACAGGTGAGCTTGCATATTAATAAAGAAATACATCAATGAATCTGTGAAGGAATGTATAATATCTATAGAGAACTATAGAATAAGAAAAAATATTTAAGATCAAATCACGCTAGTTAGAAAAAGTTGTGTAGGATAGTCTTCTGACAGATCATTCAAAATGTTAGGCAATTCAATTAATTTACAATCTGGTTGCTTTTTAAAAAAAGTATCTGGCTGTGGTTTTGAGTGCATAACGTTATCATGTTTCAAGCATAATAATTAGTAAAACTAGCAGAAGTAATATGACTTTTACATTTAGATTTTAACTTTCTTGTATGTCACTTGTACAAAGATTTTTATAGCAATGCTATTTTGCTCATGGAAAAAAATGGGAAAAAATCCAAATATGGAACAATAAGAGAATTTTTGGCAAGCCACCTTTGTAAGTACAATGAAATACTTATTGCATAATCTTTAAAAATAAGTAAGTAGAGTATATCAGTTTAGTATAACAAAGGCTTTACAAGAGACTATTGAGTGTAAACCACAAAACTGAAAGATGATATTCATATACAAACTATAATGGCATAAAAATTTATTCATGAGTTCAGTAAAAGAATTGAAATTTAGCTGGATGGAATTCATTGTGTTTTTCATCTCTAAGTTTCTGACAAAAATATTTTTAGCAATAAAAATTTTTGTGTGGCAATTTTTTTTTAAATCACATGAATACACAGATCATTTATGTAAATTTAGGGACTTTCATAACTCTCAGGTAATGTAATAGTGAGCAAGTATATAAAAATAATAAAAAATAGTGGGTGTTTTATACAGCCATCTGGATCAGAGGTCTGTGACCATGGCCTGGGCCAAATTCAGCCTGCTGTTTGGTTTTATAAGTAAAGTTTTACTGGAACCCAGGCATACCCATTTATTTATACCCTGGGTATACTGCTTTCCAGGTATAAGGGTGAAGTTGAGTACTTGCCACAGATACCATTGAGCCTGAAACCCTAAAATATTTGCTATGCAACTCTTTGTAAAAAAAAAAAAATAGTGCCATATCCTAATATAGATTATTGGTTAGAGGAGATATTAATTAAAATCTATTCTCATTTATGGGATTTTCATTAATCAGCAGACATCAAGGAAAGACACAAAACTGCTTCAAATTATTTAGGCTTAAGTCTGCACAGAAGTGCAACTGATTGATGACAATCCCAAGAAGGTTTTGGAAACAACCATGACAGTACTTTCAGAGTTAGGAAATTTTAGGGTGTAGGTTTTATTTCTAAGCAAAATACTCCTGAGTGTGCCAGAGCTCTGAGACCTGAGTCTGCAGTAGAAGCAAATGAATATAATTCAAATGATAGTATGGATCAACTGGGCCTGTCACGTTTCCCCTAAAAGCTTTTCTTTTCCTTTCTTTCTTTCTTTCTTTTTTTTTTTGCAAGGATCTCTTGTAGGATGTTATCTTCTTCTAGGGACATACAATGCTTTTTATGGAAGCATTAAGTTAAAATTTGTGAATTTTCTGAAGATATCAGAACAAGAGTGAGCCTTCAGAGAAACTAATAAGCGGTAAACAGGGGGAACTGCAAATTCTGCTTCCAGATCAGCTGTCCATGCTTGCAGGTTTACTCTTTTCCTCTGCTGCGTCATCCAAGTCCTTCCCACTTCCCCCTTCCTCATTCCTAGAAAGATGGTTTTCCATCTTGGGTTTCAGGTAAGTGAGTTGTTCCGAAATGGTTGTACATTTTAAACCATGGAATAAGCCATTCAAAAACTTCATCCTTGACTGTCCCTCTGTCCTAGAATCTTGGAAAATGTGTCAGCCTGCTTCCAAAACAATTAACCCTGTTTTGAGGTCACCTCCATGGATACAATTTCAGTCTTTTATGAGAGAAATGAAGTTTATCAGTTTAGTAGCTGGAGAAGAAATCTGTCATTTTTGGTAATGTGTACAGTGAAATGAAAGTCACTTTCTGAACTTTTTCTCATTGATCACAACTAAATTTCTATTTGTAGCATGAGAGAATTCTAGAACACTTCTTGTATACTCTATATACGTCCTATACACTGTATACCAATTACTATATACTAGAATCTGAAAGTAAGCTACTTACTACAAGATGCACACATCCACACGCACACATGCAGCCCACGCTCTGTGGTTGAGAGTGGCTTCAGAAAATGCGACACTGAGGCCCAGGGAGGAAGAGATCCGAGAAGGGTGGCCAGCTGTGGGGCTAGACAGCTTGTTAAGTCAGTGAGGATGTTCTGACATCCCTTTCCTCCCTTTTCTGTGCCTGTCCCTGTCTTTTCCCAAAGCATCCCCAACCCAAGAGCTGGAATGCTCACACCAATTTTTCTGTGACTGAAGAAAGTTTTCTGACGATTTTGTAAGTGATCCCATATTTCGTGGAGCAGCTGAGCCCATGCACCACAACTATTGAGCCTGTGCTCTAGAGCCCGGGAGCCACAAGTATTGAGCCCACATGCAGCAAACACTGAAGTCCTGGCCTTCTAGAGTCCGTGCTCCTCAACAAGAGAAGCCACCTTGATGAGCAACCCTCTCACTGCAACTAGGGAGTAGCTCCTACTCTCCACAACTCGAGAAAAGCCAACTTAGCAATGAAGACCCAGCACAGCCAAAGTTAAACAAATGAAAATTATTTTAAAAAATTAAAAGGACCCAGAGGACAGGTAATACATTACTGAAATAAATACATTTCTAATAGTTGCATTTCCTTACCACAGTTCCTGGTGGGGAAGCTTTTTATTTATTTATTTTTTGGATGGTGGTGGGGAGAGAGGTGTCTTATATATCCTTCAGGTACCAAGGACTCTTTTTGTATCTACCTCGCTTAGGTGCTGAGTGCACTTATGAGCCCAAGAAAGGCTGCAATTTGAGGTATAGTTCTCCCCACCCCCAACCATGCAGCACCCAGATTTACAAATGTCCAAAATGACAAATGCAGAGTTAAGAAGTTCAGTCAGCCAGCTGGTGGGGAGACCATGGCGCTCCTTTGCTTTCTTCTACTCATACCCTCTCTGAAGGGAGACAGACCGCCTCTGGCAGAACTACTGGCTGAACCAGATCAAAGAATTCATCCTTGAGTGCCCATCACTGAGCAGATAAAGCTCAAGAGAGGAGCTAGAGTAAGGGAGATGGGAGGAGGGAGCTGGAAAGTGAGAACATGCTGGAGAGAAGATGATAAGAGTCAGGTTTGGTTCAGGGCCAAACCCTGCAATGAAGCTTATTTGAGGGACCCTCATCTATGTTAAGCTTCACTGCACCCTCAAGATGGCAGTTCCTTCCCAGTGTTAGTCTGGCCTACCCGCCTTGGTCCAGATGTCTCTCAACTTTTCCCTTCAAAAGATACCTGCTCTAAGATAACCTCCACCCACTCTCTCTCTCTCTTTTTTTTTCCCTCTCTTTCTTTTTCTCAGATCCTGTCTCTCTCTTTTTCTGAGAAAGGAATCTGCACTGAGGCTTTACTGAGTAATAATGAATCAGTCAACTTTTTCAAAATATTTGTATTTTAAGAGGAGCCAAAGGTAGAATTTCAAAGAACACTCCCTGAAATTCCACCCTATGCTCCTCTCCACATTCTGAGCTGGGCTTGCTCATAAGTATCTCTGTCTTCCTCTCAGGATCTCTTTAGGCATCACAGTAATTTAGGGTTATAGAAACTATAAACTGTCTTTCTGAGTATTTATATTTGTTAGTGTCTACAGAAGTTGAATTCTAGATTAATAAATAACATTTAAGTTATTGTCTTAGTAACTTTAAGTTGGTATTTGTTTTTGCTTTTTAGTCTGAATCCATCATGCAGATTTTCAGAAGTATAGTTATATGAGTTGGTTGAGAACAGGACTGGGGAAACACACAAAGCAAAGCATCAATGGACGGTTAAGTTTTACTTAAGAAGTCTTCTGGACCCCATTTCAAGGGAATCAGTTGTGTCATCTGCTCTTACTTAATGCAGATGAATGCCTACACAAAGCCTCTCAAGCCTGTTTCCTTTCTCCTGGTTACCATTATTCTCTTGATGGAAACTGCCATAATTGCCAGGGTTTTCCCCATGATGACGTGAACCTAGCAATTGAGAACACATTGGATTTTCTTTTGCAACAGTGGGAAGAGACTTCATGTGGGACAATGTTAATTATGAATCTCCTACACAAAATCTCCATACTCATGCCTGTGGAGGGAGATGTTTTAAACTCTTTTTAGATCTGTTCGGAGATTAGGAGTGGACCAAATGGTTATTTCAAGGGATAAGTAAAAGTTAGACCATAATTTATGGCACTTGTTTTATAATAATCAACCTTATGATTACATAAATATGTATGATATACAAACATAAAAAAAGAGACATCGAACTAGTAAGAGGCTGAAAAGAAGTTTACATCTGGGCTTCTGACCCTTTCTCCATGCCCATTGTCAAGAATGTTTTGTGGGTCATTGTTGTTCTTTAACCTTTTAGCTGGACTATGACAGACCCTCCTGGTTGGTAGACAGCACAGTCAGGCAACCAGTTCCTCACAGTATAAGATGAAGCAAGAAGACATTACCAAATTTAACAGCATACTTAGCATACTTGGACATTTTTTTCTGGAATAAAACAAATCTTTGTTGATTTTTCCATCTGACCTAAGATTTCTGATGGTTATTATGCTCTTCCCTCTCTGTCTCAATCTATAGGCAGAACTGACCCATCACTGTGAAATCAAATCAATATTTACCTCCCTCCTATGCCTGGTGCCCTGAAGTTCGCATGTTGATAAAGCACAAAGAAAAACTCTTATGTCTCTCTAGTTTTCAGTTCTAAAGATGGTAACAGCAGCAGCAGGTTCTCCTCCTAGACAGAAGAGATTAAAAAATGTATTAAACATCAAAAATCTTTTGCTTACTTCCTAAACACTTTCAAGAGTCAAACCACCTGCAAAAGGCCATCAGGCCCACCTCTTTTGAAAGCTGTTTTCTGGCAAGGGAATTTGTCACTTGCTTGTGGGGGTCATTGAGTTCTGTCATGTAGCTGCTACATCAAAAGCATGTCATGATTACTCATTAGCACAGGTTCTCTTTCTAAAGATATTTCCTTTAATGTAACCGCTTCTACTGTTTCAAGTTGTTTAAATTTTTATACTTTATTCCTTGTCATTCCTGCATAGCAGGAAAGGATATCTTAATTGCTGTGTATTTATAGTCAGCCTCTAGATTTCTGGATTAGTTGGATTAGTTCAAGCATCAGGTTAACAATTCATTTGCTAAATATTGATTAAAATCACAATTGGACCATGCACTTTGATAAGGATCCAAAAATTGAATGAGATGTTTTGGAAATTGAGACTGATGATGGCTGCACAACATTGTGAATATAATTAATGCCACTTAATTTTATATTGAAAAATGATTAAAATGGAAAATCTTATGTTACATGTATTTTACTGCAATAATAAAAATACATACCCCTCCTCCAAATTGAATAAGATAATCCTGGTCCTCTCCTTGCAAAGAACTTAGTAGGAAAGACCAACACATGTGATAAAGAGTCCTTGGAGAGAAGATGGGCGTAGGTAAAGGCCATGCTGGATGGGAAGGAAGAAGTCATGAGCTAAATTTACATTTTTTAAATTTTTGCTTTATATTTTAGTGGTGGTAGTGGCTACAAAAGGCTGAGGCCTCAGAGATGAGCAATTCTTCCCCAGAAGCCAAGACTCAGTCTTCCCTCAACACTGGTTTCTGCTATGCAGGCAATAACATTTGAATAGCAGTAGAAACCTTGGGTAGCTTAGTCTTAAATCCAGTACTTCCTTCTACTATCATAACTCATCCTACCCAGGGCCAGATTACAGTGAGACAAAAGTATAGCTCATAGAAAACACCCAATAAATGATAGCATGCATTCATAAAACTTTTGAAATAAATAAATGACTATACTTCATCACACATCCTAAGGACAGTGTCTTCAGCTTGTGTCTTCTCCTTGGCTCCCTTCTCGGCCCTGTCAAGCATGAACCTTGAAGTTCGTTCAACACTCATTTCCCCCAAAAGTCTCCCAGTAGGTATTTCCAGTATGACTCTGGAATTCTTCCCATCTTCACTTTTTTTTTTTTTTTCAGTTTTCTTTTTTCTCCTCATGACTGATTTTGACCAGCTGCTCTGTCTTCAAATCTACTGTGTTTTCATTAAGATATAATTCACTCTTGATCCCACCCAATTAGCTTTTCATTTTGGATATTGCATGTTTCATTTCTGGAGGTTCCATCTTGTTATTTTTAAAAAATCTTCTATTTATCTTCCCGCCACGTTGGCTTTTCTTTATGTCCTTGAGTGCTTGGAATATATACAGAACATGTTTAAACGTTCTTGCTCACTAAGTTCATTTTCTCTGTCACTTCTGGATCTCTTTCTACAACCTGGTATTTCTCCTGGACACAGGTCATGTGTTCTTTCTTCTTATGACTGGAAATAGAAGACAATCCTCACTATTTTCTTCATACACTTTCTTGAGACTTGCTCTTTTAAAGCACAACTAATGTTATCTTGGTGATGGAACTTCCCTCTGACTTCATCTAAATGTATCCTTTTCTCAATCTCTTCCTCTCTTAGGAGCAGGAAGAGGGGTTAGAATTGACTTTGCCGCACGGTTATTTCTTGATCATCGTCCGCCTGCATTGTCTCATTTGTCATTCAGAGAATGTACTCCTAATACTCCCTCCTTTTCTGTTGATGGGTCTCTATGTCTTCAGGACCCTTTATCTTCCTTTAGAGAAGTTTTTAGCATCTAGTTTATCTGGCTTTCTTTTCCTGATTCCCGTGTCCTTTTCTATGCCTTCTGTTGCCATACTCAATGAAGACTTTAATATCAAGTACTTAGGGGTATTTTCACTACCCTGGGGTCTCACTTCCTCTCCCAAAAGTCCCAAAACACGTCTTTTAATCCATCCACACTTCACTCTCTGAAGCTTCCTCCACAACACTTATAATGTGTGTTCTTACCCTACTCTTAAATTCTAAATACATCCTCACATTCCTCACTTCTAGCAAATTATCTTGCCTTTTACTTCACATAGAAAATAAAAGGCAGGATGCGAATTCTCTCTACCTCATTCATCTCCACATTTAATTTCTCTGTACTTTTATTAGTATTCTCTATCCTTGGGAATATGACCACTCTATTTCTTAGGTATTGCCTTCCATCTGCATCCTTGAGCACATCCCCATGTATTTTCCTGAATAATGATCCTGAAAACACGCTCCCTTCCTCTTACACTTCCTGCTTGTCTGTGGCTACTGAACCCCTCAAATAGCGGTATGCTTTGTTCTTGGTATGTCAGTTATAGCTATTTTACAATGTGCCTTGAAATATGTCTACTACTTTGGCAGATGCTTTTCCTGATCTCTCTCCTGTGCTGGGGATGATTTCAGTCTAGAAAGTCAACTGTGAAACATCCAGTTCCAGCTGTGGGACACTAGATTGTCAGGGGAATCTTCCTAACAAGCATTTCTAAAAAACCTGGATGAATATAATCCTAAAAATCAGCTTGAAGGCTTTAGAGAACTATAAAGCTAGTGAGGACTTGAGGGGCTAAGATCCTGGAGAATAGGAGCCCTGAAAATTGAGTCCAATGTTTAAAGCTTCCTTTTCCTTGATAGCACCTGCAAATTCTAAAGCAACAGCTGAGGAACTCAGAGGCAGTTAGAGTTCAGAGCCAGCCTGGAAGGAAGGGCCCCAACAAATATATTCCAGAATTTTACCTGGACTCCAGAAGAGTTAGACCAGATGTGACCTCACAAAATTTGAAACCTAGCTTTAAATCACCTCAAGTCAGGATTGCATTAAGGTGACCTTCCTCTCAATTAACTGCTGACAGAAGTAAATGTAGATCCTCCTGAGAAAGAGCTAACACCATCTGAAGTCTGAGCACTTGTCACTATTCCCACTGTCACCCGCGCCCCCACACCGCCCCATTGCAAGTCAGCACCTCCTGCCGTGTGGACTAATGTGACAGCTAACTGATTTCCAGGTCTGCAGTCCTGCTGCTTTTTTGTCCACACGATACCACCTCAGTGTGCTCCTTCTAAAGTACAGATATCATTGAACTACCCCCCTTTCTTCTCAAATTCTTGCTGGGAAACCCCATGGACCAAGAAGCCTGGCAGGCTAAAATCTACTGGGTCACAAAGAGTTGGACATGACTGAGTACATGTGCAGTCACACAGCCTCCCTTCTCAAATACTTTCCTAAAGTCTATTAGCTTTTATAAAGTGATACTGAACTTTATAGAGACCAGAGATTTTTTTTAAATGATTGACAATGGTAGACATGACCTAGCTCTGCCCATCTTTCCATCTCATCTTTTTGTTTTTCCTTTGAACTTGAGAGGAAAACTCTCCATCCTCTACACATTCCTGCTTGCTCTTCCATCAGCAGGGAACACCCTTCCCTCCTCTTTCCCTGATTAACACCTACTAGGTCTTCACATCTCCACCCAGTGTTGGCTTTCCCACTCCTATACCAGGATAGAGTTTCTTGCTGTTTATACCAAAAGGCTTTGTAATTTTTCAGTTGTAACACTCAATTCATCTTATGATGTTTTTTAAAAAAATACCTTGAATGTGATCTTTTTCTTTTACTTTTTTCATTTTTAACCTTTGCCTTCCCACCAGATGATAATGTCTGTGATAGCAGAAAGACCAGCTATATACTTTCCAGGACCCAGTGGAAATGAAAACACAGGGCCACATATTAAAAAATTACTAAGAATTTTCAAACAGTGAAAATAGACCATTAATCTAATCATGGGGGCCCTTCCAAGCACAGGGTCTTGTGTGACTGCAATGTTAAACACCCACAAAAGTGGCCCTGGATGGTAGAAACAAGCTGGACTACACACTTAATAAAGTTTTGTCAATTGAATAGATGAAAGAAGGAATTCCTCTCAGCAACTCTTTCAAAAGTTTCACTCTTTCCTCACCACATTCACCCCATGACTTCTATAACCTCTCTACCTGTTCCCTTATGTGAGAAAATTGAGGCAATCTGTTCATAATTCCATGAATGTGCCCATCACTTTCCTTTATTTCCTGTCATCCTAGTGGAAGGGGTTTTTCAATCCTAAAATCCAAGACTACTTCCCATTGTGTTGGGTCTCATTCTTTCCAATCTCCTGGTGCACTCTCCATGACCCCGTCCTTCTGCGTCCTCAAGTTTTCAATGCCTGTTTCCTTCTGGCATAGACACATTTTATGCCTTCCCATTCCTAAAACAAACTGAAAACAAAAACTTCCTTGTCCATCTCTTGCTACTATCCTATGATTCAACTCCCCTCCATAGACAAGTGTCTTGAGAGAACAATGTTCCCTGTCTTCACAGAGTAGTGCCCCTTGCTACATCTGGGTCCTTAACACACTACAGTCATGTTTCTACTCCCTTCCTCCATGCCATGGAAGAATTTTGGTGTATGTCAGCAAGCTTTGCTAAATTCATTGTATGAGTTGAGGTTCTTATCTTTAGACACTTTCTTCTTCTTGCCAGAAATTCTATCTTCCCATGACTTATGTATCACTTCATCCTGTTTCTCTTTATTCTTGTTCAGTTTTATTATCTACACATTAATGACTCTCAAATTTATCTCTGACTCAGACCTTTTGGAGCAATTCTTTGTGAGTGATCCACAGACCTTAAACTCTATTCTTCAAAACTGAACAAATAGTCCTACCCTTGAGATTTACCCTTGAATGCTTTTTATTGCTTAAAATGAGGATTCATTGCAGTGGTGCTGTGAGGTGCCACCCAGATCCTCCTTCAGGGCTGAAAGATGTACTTCCCCAGCTGCTGAAAACGTTGTTGGCGGAGAGCCCTGAGCTATCAAACCTCTTCAAAGTTGCCTGAGCTAAAGAGAGTTGCCTGAGCTAAAGAGAGTTGCCTTGCTGAAGGTCACAGCACTCTTCATTCAATGAACATTTGATGCAGAGGTATAAATCCCAACCTTTCCTAAAACTCAGGTCCACTTTGAAAGCCCATCTCAGAGCTCTCCATGTGGTTGATTGAGGCTTTCATTGAGACAGCATCAGAGCCCACCTTATCTCTGTCAAATCTTGCTTTCTCTTTCCCCTTTCTTCCCTCTGTGCCTCTCTCCTTCCGTTCCCTTCTCTTCCACAGGTGTTAATGCCAAGAGTGGTCCCTTATAAACTTCCTACACACTAATCATGACTCAGAGTCTCTTTTCTGGGAAACCCAACCTATGATAATCTTCCTAGATATATCAATTCTATTTGCTTCCTCATCCAATTTAATGCCAACCTAATAGATACAAATATTTAAATGTTTTTCCTCAATAAATCTGTTTTTTTCCCCTCAACTCTGTTTTCTCCAGCCACTCCCCTTAACACCACTTTACTTCAGACTCTCTTGTAATTCTCCAT
This sequence comes from Oryx dammah, assembly GCF_014754425.2. Lineage (NCBI taxonomy): Eukaryota > Metazoa > Chordata > Mammalia > Artiodactyla > Bovidae > Oryx > Oryx dammah. The sequence goes on along the minus strand of NW_024070205.1, from coordinate 44,150,567 downwards.
CATATTGGGTTGGTCAAAAAGTTTGTTCAAATTTTCTAACATAGTATGCAAAAATCTAAATGAACTTTTTGGCCAATGGAATACTACTGCTTGTAGCCTCCCAGTTAGTCTTCTTGCCTCTAGTCTCATGCTTTTCCAGTTCATCATCCTGTTCCTGCCAAAATCTTGGCTCCCTGTCCATGAATGCTGAATAGAAATACAGAGACAGAGCTTGGAGGAAACAGAAAGATGATGTTAATCCTCTGCCAGATGAGGGAAGAACACAGCAGGCTAGTACCTGAAGAATTTTGCCCCCACCATGGGGAGTCTGAGGGGATCATATAGATGGGGGCTTGCAGCCTGGGGTATGTGATAAAGAACAAAGCACTGAGAGTCTTGGGCTTCTCAGGTGGCTCAGTGGTAAAGAATTCATCCTCCAATGCAGGAGGTGCAAGAGACATGGGTTCAATCCCTGGGTCAGGAAGAGGAAACAGCAACCCACTCCAGTACTCTTGCCTGGGAAATCCCGTGGACAGAGAAGCCTGGAGGGCTACAGCCCATGGGGTCGTGAAGAATCAGACACAACTGAGTGACTGAGCACGAGCATGAGCGAGTCTTGCATTCTTCTTCTTACGTTATTTCAATATAGTCAGAGCTGGCATCCAGTAGCCCAGTAATTAGGTCTAGCAGGCAGGTAACTGGGGCTATCTGTCTCTGGTTTACAGGCCCACAACCTTCTTTCTGAAATGAAAGAAGCTACAAGGGGTGGACTATTACAAGTGAGCACAGGGAAGGTAGGTACCAGGTACAGGATGTAATTTGCATAAAGTTAAGTGACAATAGGTGCGGGATGTAACTCAGGCAGAACTGGGGGGGGGGTGATAGGTTAGGTTAGATTTGTGAAGGACAAAGCTAGCTACAGACACTGCAGATCTGTAATACTTAAAATAAAACCAGAAGTGATTAACTCTTTCGTTTCCATTTATGTGTCTTCGCTAGTAGGTTCTCTGTTCTCTTTTTACCCGTGTTCTCAGGAGAGGAAAAACTTCATTTCCATTTCTTACTGCCACAATTCAAGACTGCTCCAGGCAGAATCTTTGTGGAATGTAAGTGTAATCTAGAAAATCATTCACCTCATAAGGACTTTCAGTGGCTCCTATGGTTGGCATTCATTCAGTCAATCAGCAAGCTTTTATTGAAATTTCATCATGTACCAGGCACTGTAATAAATTCTGGGGATAAAAAGTTGAACAAAATGAACAGAGTCCCTGCCCTCAGGGAGCTTATAGCGAAAGAAACTTGATAAACAAAGGCATGTGAGGTAAATAAGCAGAAGCACAGAGGGCTTACAATTCCGTAGAGGGGAGTGAGAGGAACCAAACAATTGATCATGGAGGTAAACCAAAATTAACATCTGTAATGAGTTCCACATAAGAGAGATTCATGGAGCTAAAAGAGAGCATGACCTAATCAAGGAAGCCGAAAGGAATTTCCCAAAAAAGTGACCTTTGGGGTAAAACTTAAGTGCTTTAACTTGGAACAGAAAAACTCCTTATGTTCTTATCCCATCCTCTCTTTACAACTTTATCTTCCATCAATTTATCCCAGCCCACCTACTACATCCATTCACCCTTCACCCAAGTTTTATGGAGACATCTGTACTTCTGCTTATTCACTTCCACATGCCTTTGTTTAGAATTGTCCCTTTGCTGTGATTCCCTCTCTCACCCTTCTCCACCACCTTTTTAACCAAGCTATTTCTTACTTATCCTTTAAATATAAATATAGTTGTTATTTTCTCTAGGAAACCTTCCCTAATTCCTTAGTATGATTTTGATGTTGGTCCTTGGCAATGTTATTTCTCCATATTCACATTTTATCTAGTTTAACTTGACATTTAATCATTTGTATTTAAGTTTATTGAGAGACAAGGTCATGTTTAAGGTTATAGTCTCCATGCCACAGCCTGTATATGGCATATAACAGAGAAAACTTATGACTGAGTAAAATAAATGAATAATGAATGGATAAATGAATGAAAGAAATTTGCATACATATATGACCCCCAATGTCCTTTTATAATCTTGAAGTATAGCACTAAATTAGCTACATATCATGTATGATAAATAAAAGTCTTCAAGTAAGCAAGTTTAGACATCCTTTAAGCTTTTAACTGAGAAGTCATAGTGGAATATTAGATTCAATTTAGTCATTTAAGCGGAGAAGGCAATGGCAACCCACTCCAGTACTCTTGCCTGGAAAATCCCATGGAAGGAGGAGCCTGGTAGGCTGCCATCTATGGGGTCGCACAGAGTCAGATAGAACTGAAGTGACTTAGCAGCAGCAGTCATTTAAGTGGCCCAAACCAGATGAGCTATCCACTCTTCAGTCTGATGCCTTTGGTCTCCTCATCTGATGACTGGTGATTCTTACCATTTCCGTGCAATGGATCAGCCAGCAGTTAATCCAGGAACTTACTGCAGGAGAGTCAAGGTTCAAGTACTGTATTTATGCTTCTGTGTTCTTTGGCACACAGTTCCAACTCTTTGTGATCCCATGGACTACACAGTCCATGTAATTCTCCAGGCCAGAAAACTGTAGTAGGTAGCCTTTCCCTTCTCCAGGGGATCTTCCCAAACCAGGGATTGAACCCAGGTCTCCTACATTACAGGCAGATTCTTTGCCAGCTGAGCCACCAGGGAAGCCCAAGAATACTGGAGTGGGTTGCCTATCCCTTCTCCAGTGGTCCTTCCAACCCAGGAATCTAACTGGGGTCTCCTGCATTGCAGGCAGATTCTTTACCAACTGAGCTACCAAGGAAGCCCTTTCCATCCACCAAATGATACTAATTGCAAGCAGAAAAAAAAGATAATCTATGGCTCTTAAAAAAGACTAGGAATAAACAGAATTTTTCTAGAACAAATTGTCAAATTAATGTAAGTCACTAAATCTAGATGGAATTTGTCCAAGAATTTGAAGAAATTCAAGGGCGACATTGCAAAACTGCAGTCATTTTCCAAAAGCAATTGCTAATAGCTCCCACAGCAGAAGGTTGTCATCATCATTACCAACAGCTCCATAGCAGAAGGTTGTCTCCAATCTATTAGGACATTTTCCAACAAGGGACTGCAAAGTTGCTTCACTTTCATACTGAGGAAGGACATAGGTCTCTGATAAGTGAGGAAGACTTTGGAGAGTTAAGGAAGCATAACCTTTTAAGAGGAAGGTAGCCTTTTTCTGCCAGGGAAAACCTTGGCTAAGTAATTTGCTTAATTTCTTTTGGATGGTAAACTGAAACACAGAAAAACAATAAGACATATTCTAATGAAAATTTCTCCTCAAAACATTTTAATAGTTCTGAATTCTAAAATTAATTAAATAAATGGTATTAGTGGAGGCAATGGCACCCCACTCCAGTACTCTTGCCTGGAAAATCCCATGGGCGGAGGAGCCTGGTAGGCTGCAGTCCATGGGGTCTCGAAGAGTTGGACACGACTGAGCGACTTCACTTTCACTTTTCACTTTCATGCATTGGAGAAGGAAATGGCAACCCACTCCAGGGTTCTTGCCTGGAGAATCCCAGGGACAGAGGACCCTGGTGGGCTGCCGTCTATGGGGTCGCACAGAGTCTGACACGACTGAAGCAACTTAGCAGCAGCAGCAGCAGCAGTGGAGGTTCAGATAAGGAAAGTGTCCATTAACAAAGAAAAATTCAGCCCCAATGCTCCTCTTACTCCCATGAGAATTAGCTTACGAAAACTTACGTCTAATCATGCCTCTTGCCTCATCAAACCATTTAGGAGTTTTTCAGAGTTGGACAGAATAAAATGCAAGGTCTTAGCATGGCATAAAAGAGCTTCAACATTTGAGCTCTGCTTCAGCAGCTATCTCTCCAACCAGGCTTCTCCAGTATTGATAAACTTGCCATTTTCTTTTTTCCCTCCAAGACTTTACACAGGCAGCTTCCTTTGCCCAGAATGTCTTACTTCCCTTTTTCTTACTAACACATTCCTGGTCACCTTTAAAAATCTGCTTCAGAAGTCCTCTCTTCCATCGAGCCTCTTTGCCTCAATTTTAGCTTTGAGACACACTTTAGCAAAACCCTTATACTCTAGCTGAACATATCTGCCTAGAATTGTAACCTAAATATTGGTTCAAAGAACCACCTAACATTAAAATTAAACATTAAAATTCTAATAAGAGATGGTAAGAGAAAAATGACAGAAGTGAGAGAGTCTCACGAGCTTTGAATAGATTACAATATCCAACCATTCTCATACTGACTTATTTACGACCAGATTGGCAGCTTTCCCACAATCCCAGTAAGAGATAACTCAGAAGACAGAAGTATGGCAGCAAATTCATGAGCTCTGGAACCAGGTAGACTAGGATTATAAAGGTTGAAATATGGAACAAAATAAATATGTTAATATTTGTTTCTTTTGTATTACATAACAAATGGCAAAGAATTGATGCTTTTGAACTGTGGTGTTGGAGAAGACTCTTGAGAGTCCCTTGGACTGCAAGGAAATCAAACCAGATAATCCTAAAGGAAATCAACCCTGAATATTCTTGGAAGGACTGATGCTGAAACTGAAACTCCAGTTACTTTGGCCACCTGATGTGAAAAGCCAACTCTTTGGAAAAGACCCTGATCCTGGGAAAGATTGAAGGCAGGAGAAGGAGACGACGGCAGACAAGATGGTTGGATGGCATCATTGACTCAATGGAGTAAGCGTCAGGAGATGGTGAAGGACAGGGAAGCCTGGCATGCTGCAGTCCATGGGGTTGCAAAGAGTTGGACAACTGAGTGACTAAACAACAACAAAAACATTTATTTGTTTTGTATTATATAATAAATGTTTTAAATTTTAAAAATAAATAAAAAATCAGCTACATGGAAATTTAATGTATTTCAGGCTGTGTAGTCCTCCTATTTCTCGGTCCATATATGGAAGCTAGGGGTTAGAAAATAGAAAAGAATGGGAAAACAAGAAAGGAGCTAAGATATATTTGCATATCTATGTGTAATTTTTTCCCTCCCTTGTTTCATATAACCTCCAAAAGCACATGATTAAGTAGATGTCTTCCTATTTCTCAGAGGGTTAAACTGAGACAAAGTGATGCCGAGGTATTTACCCCCATTCCCATGGCCAATAATAAGAATAGAAGCATGAATTTAATTCCAGGAGTGATTGCAGTATCTATTTATGGTATTGTAGTGTACTGGTATTTCAGTACAGACGTGTAACTTGCTTCTGCTCAGTGAAACATAAGGGGAAGTCTGCAGGGTGGAGATGATGCTTAAGAGAAAGGCTCCTTGGTACATATTCTTCTCCATAGCTTTCCCTTCTGGATCCGTTTTAGCAGACTCTGTTAACTTAAAGGATCAGACAGTCATATGCTTCAAGTGAACTTAATTGGTGGGCCAAGTGGGGTAATTCACCTTTCCAGGAATACTTAAGAATGGCCACATGACCCTCACTGTTCTGCCCAAAGAGGTAAGAAGGGAAATTATTTGGATGGACGTAATGGTCCAAGAAAAGATTTTGTTTTGCTTTATTAAATAAAAACTGAAGCACAAGGAAAAACTATTCTTTTCTGTATTTAGATGTGCCATCATCATGAGGTGCTTACAGTTGTAACACCCATCATGGGACCATGAGGTTGGTCATCCTATAGGGATATGCCAGTTTGCTGAAGAAGGCACGGTGGAGAGGTAGAAAGAACCTAGGTTCCTGACGATATTGTTAAGTCGCTGAATTTACTAATCTAATTGTCCTAACTCTGATTTTCATTTTATATGAGAAAATATATTTCCTTATATTTAAACCATTTTGCATTTGGTCTTTTGTGACCTCTACCTGAAGTGTCCTAACCAAGGAAGCTTTTTATTCTCATGTGTACAGATAGTGGCTTCTTTTCCCTGTGTCTATGTGTATGTGTGTTGTTGTTATTCAGTCACCCAGACATGTCCAGCTCTCTGTGACCCCATGGACTGCAGCCCGTCAGGCTTTCCTATCCTTCACCATCTCCTGAAGTTTGCTCAGACTCATGTCCATTGAGTCAGTGATGCCATCCAACCGTCTTGTTATGTCAAAACAAAATCTTTTCTTGGACCATTACGTCCATCCAAATAATTTCCCTTCTTACCTCTTTGGGCAGAACAGTGAGGGTCATGTGGCCATTCTTAATGAAGGAGAAATGCATTTTTATTTATAAAAACTCAACTTTCCTATCAGAATCCTTAGAAAGTCAGTAGTTTTAGAGCAAAATTTTAAGGTACAGGAAAAAACTTCAGGTTAATTTTCAGGATCAGAAATTCAAAACAGAAAAAAGGAGAAGTACTATGCAACAGAATAGAAATACACTAAGTATGGAATGTGTGTGTGTGTGTGTGTTTTCCCTCCTCTAATGTTTCATTTGTATTAACAAACGTTTAATTTTAAGGAATCCTATAGGTTGTTTTCTGTTTCTCAGTTCAGTTCAGTTCAGTTCAGTCGCTCAGTCGTGTCCGACTCTTTGTGACCCCATAAATTGCAGCACACCAGGCCTCCCTGTCCATCACCAACTCCCAGAGTTCACTCAGACTCACGTCCATCGAGTCAGTGATGCCATCCAACCATCTCATCCTCTGTCATCCCCTTCTCCTCCTGCCCCCAATCCCTCCCACCATCAAAGTCTTTTCTAATGAGTCAACTCTTCGCATGAGGTGGCCAGAGTACTGGAGTTTCAGCTTTAGCATCATTCCTTCCAAAGAAATCCCAGGGCTGATCTCCTTCAGAATGGACTGGTTGGATCTCCTTGCAGTCCAAGGGACTCGCAAGAGTCTTCTCCAACACCACAGTTCAAAAGCATCAATTCTTCGGTGCTCAGCTTTCTTCACAATCCAACTCTCACATCCATACATGACCACAGGAAAAACCAAAGCCTTGACTAGAAGGACCTTAGTCAGCAAAGTAATGTCTCTGCTTTTGAATATGCTATCTAGGTTGGTCATAACTTTTCTTCCAAGGAGTAAGCGTCTTTTAATTTCATGGCTGCAGTCACCATCTGCAGTGATTTTGGAGCCCCCTAAAATAAAAATACAGTCTGACACTGTTTCCACTGTTTCCCCATCTATTTCCCATGAAGTGTTGGGACCAGATGCCATGATCTTCATTTTCTGAAAGCTTTAAGCCAACTTTTTCACTCTCCCCTTTCACTTTCATCAAGAGGCTTTTGAGTTCCTCTTCACTTTCTGCCCTAAGGGTGGTGTCATCTGCATATCTGAGGTTCTTGATATTTCTCCCGGCAATCTTGATTCCAGCTTGTGTTTCTTCCAGTCCAGTGTGTCTCATGATGTACTCTGCATAGAAGTTAAATAAGCAGGGTGACAATATACAGCCTTGACGTACTCCTTTTCCTATTTGGAACCAGTCTGTTGTTCCATGTCCAGTTTTAACTGTTGCTTCCTGACCTGCATATAGGTTTCTCAAGAGGCAGGTCAGGTAGTCTGGTATTCCCATCTCTTTCAGAATTTTCCACAGTTTATTGTGATCCACACAGTCAAAGGCTTTGGCATAGTCAATAAAGCAGAAATAGATGTTTTTCTGGAACTCTCTTGCTTTTTCCATGATCCAGCATATGTTGGCAATTTGATCTCTGGTTCCTCTGCCTTTTTGAAAACCAGCTTGAACATCAGGAAGTTCACGGTTCACGTATTGCTGAAGTCTGGCTTGGAGAATTTTGAGCATTACTTAACTAGCATGTGAGATGGCTGCAATTGTGTGGTAGTCGGAGCATTCTTTGGCATTGCCTTTCTTTGGAATTGGAATGAAAACTGACCTTTTCCAGTGCTGTGGCCCCTGCTGAGTTTTCCAAATGTGCTGGCATATTGAGTGCAGCACTTTGACAGCATCATCTTTCAGGATTTGAAACAGCTCAACTGGAATTCCATCATCTCCACTAGCTTTGTTCATAGTGATGCTTTCTAAGGCCCACTTGACTTCACATTCCAGGATGTCTGGCTCTAGATGAGTGATCACACCATGATAATTATCTGGGTCAAGAAGATCTTTTTTGTGCAGTTCTTCTGTGTATTCTTGCCACCTCTTCTTAATATCTTCTGCTTCTGTTAGGTCCAGACCATTTCTGTCCTTTATCAAGCCCATCTTTGCATGAAATGTTCCCTTGGTATCTCTAATTTTCTTGAAGAGATCTCTAGTATTTCCCATTCTGTTCTTTTCCTTGATTTCTTTGCATTGATCGCTGAAGAAGGCTTTCTTATCTCTTCTTGCTATTCTCTGGAACTCTGCATTCAGATCTTATATCTTTGCTTTTCTCCTTTGCTTTTCACCTCTCTTCTTTTCACAGCTATTTGTAAGGCCTCCCCAGACAGCCATTTTGCTTTTTTGCATTTCTTTTCCATGGGGATGGTCTTGATCCCTGTCTCCTGTACAATGTCACAAACCTCATTCCATAGTTCATCAGGCACTCTATCTATCAGATCTAGGCCCTTAAATCTATTTCTCACTTCCACTGTATAATCATAAGGGATTTGATTTAGGTCATACCTGAATGGTCTCGTGGTTGTCCCTACTTTCTTCAATTTGAGTCTGAATTTGGTAATAAGGAGTTCATGATCTGAGCCACAGTCAGCTCCTGGTCTTGTTTTTGTTGACTGTATAGAGCTTCTCCATCTTTGGCTGCAAAGAATATAATCAACTGGTGTTGACCATCTGGTGATGTCCATGTGTAGAGTCTTCTCTTGTGTTGTTGGAAGAGGGTGTTTGCTATGACCAGTGCATTTTCTTGGCAAAACTCTATTAGTCTTTGCCCTGCTTCCTTCCACATTCCAAGGCCAAATTTGCCTGTTACTCCAGGTGTTTCTTGACTTCTACTTTTGCATTCCATTCCCCTATAATGAAAAGGACATCTTTTTGGGGTGTTAGTTCTAAAAGGTCTTGTAGGTCTTCATAGAACCGTTCAACTTCAGCTTCTTCAGCATTACTGGTTGGGGCATAGACTTGGATTACTGTGATATTGAATGGTTTGCCTTGGAGATGAACAGAGATCATTCTGTCGTTTTTGAGATTGCATCCAAGTACTGCATTTCAGACTCTTTTGTTGACCATGATAGCTACTCCATTTCTTCTGAGGGATTCCTGCCTGCAGTAGCAGATATAATGGTCATCTGAGTTAAGTTCACCTATTCCAGTCCATTTTAGTTCACTGATTCCTAGAATGTCAATGTTCACTCTTGCCATCTTTTGTTTGACCACTTCCAATTTGCCTTGATTCATGGACCTGACATTCCAGGTTCCTATGCAATATTGCTCTTTACAGCATTGGACCTTGCTTCTATCACCAGTCACATCCACAGCTGGGTATTGTTTTTGCTTTGGCTCCATCCCTTCATTATTTCTGAAGTTATTTCTCCACTGATCTCCAGTAGCATATTGGGCACGTACTGACCTGGGAAGTTCCTTTTTCAGTATCCTATCATTTTTCCTTTCCATACTGTTCATGGGGTTCTCAAGGCAAGAATATTGAAATGGTTTGCCATTCCCTACTCCAGTGGACCACATTCTGTGAGACCTCTCCACCATGACCTGCCCGTCTTGGGTTGCCCTGTGGCCATAGCTTGGTTTCATTGAGTTAGACAAGGCTGTGGTCCTAGTGTGATTAGACTGACTAGTTTTCTGTGAGTATGGTTTCAGTGTGTCTGCCCTCTGATGCCCTCTTGCAACACCTACCTTCTTACTTGGGTTTCTCTTACCTTGGGCATGGGGTATCTCTTCACAGGTCCTTCTATTCCTTATCAGTTCCTGGAAAACAGGAACAAGCAGAGCTGCACGCCTTTCTCAGGACTGAGGTCATGAGATGGAACACATACCTGGATTCTTTTCAGTAACCTTTTACTTTTCTGTAAAACTACTTAGTAGTGTTCCTATTTCCAAGACATGGATTGTCTTCTGGTCCTGTGACGATTGTTATTCCCCTAGTTACTATTGTTATGGCCCTATGACAACTGTTATTCCCTTAGTTACTGTTGTTATGCTTCTGGTTTTGGTGGTTTTGCTCAACTTTATTTTTTGCCTAAAGCTTTGCTGGATCATCGAAAAAGCAAGAGAATTCCAGAAAAAACATTTATTTCTGCTTTATTGACTATGCCAAAGCCTTTGACTGTGTGGATCACAATAAACTGTGGAAATTCTGAAAGAGATGGGAATACCAGACCACCTGACCTGCCTCTTGAGAAATCTGTATGCAGGTCAGGAAGCAACAGTTAGAAATGGACATGGAACAATAGACTGGTTCCAAATAGGAAAAGGAGTACGTCAAGGCTGTATATTATCACACTGCTTATTTAACTTCTATGCAGAGTATATCATGAGAAACGCTGGGCTGGAAGAAGCACAAGCTGGAATCAAGATTGCCGGGAGAAATATCTTTTATTTTGGGGGGCTCCAAAATCACTGCAGATGGTGACTGCAGCCATGAAATTAAAAGACGCTTACTCCTTGGAAGAAAAGTTATGACCAACCTAGAAAGCATATTCAAAAGCAGAGACATTACTTTGCCAACTAAGGTCCTTCTAGTCAAGGCTATGGTTTTTCCTGTGGTCATGTATGGATGTAAGAGTTGGATTGTGAAAAAGGCTGAGCGCCAAAGAATTGATGCTTTTGAACTGTGGTGTTGGAGAAGACTCTTGCGAGTCCCTTGGACTGCAAGGAGATCCAACCAGTCCATTCTGAAGGAGATCAGCCCTGGGATTTCTTTGGAAGGAATGATGCTAAAGCTGAAACTCCAGTAATTTGGCCACCTCATGCGAAGAGTTGACTCATTGGAAAAGACCCTGATGCTGGGAGGGATTGGGGGCAGGAGGAGAAGAAGACAACAGAAGATAAGATGAAGATAAGATGGCTGGATGGCATCACTGACTCGATGGAAGTGAGTTTGAGTGAACTCCGGGAGTTGGTGATGGACAGGGAGGCCTGGTGTGCTGCAATTCATGGGGTTGCAAAGAGTCAGACACGACTGAGGACTGAACTGAACTGAACTCCTTGTGTAATAATATATAAGCACACGCTGCCATTAATAAGGCACCCTTGTTTCACTCAAGACTTGGGTCCCTCGTGTCTTTCTTTTCGTGGCTTTCTCTTCATCGACTGTCGTTCCAGGTCCTGGTCTGTAAAGACCATAACAAGTGGTGCTGGAACAGGGGACCTGGTGTACGCCCTTGGCAAGCGGAAGTGTGACTGTGGACCTACGGAGGTCAGTAAGTGAGGGCTATGGGACAAACGGCTGGAAAGCCCCACCACTTTTCTACTTTGCTTCATCATTTATTTGAAGTTCAAGGACTTTCGGTTTTGAGACAGCAAATAGAGGCTTGTCTCCAGACGGTGGTTGAACATAATCCCTGGTTCCCTGATGAAGCCAGTTTCAATTTAGAAATTTGGAAACAGGTTAAAGAGAATGTTGAACAAGCCTCTAGATGCGGAAAAAATATTCCAGTAAATTTCTGGCCCTAATGGGCCTTTTATAAAGCTGTGATTTTGCCATTTCAAGGAAATTCTAGCCCCCCTGATATTTGACAACAGGCAGAACAATTGTTACATGAATATGAATTAGACAATGAAACTTTACAAAAGGCCCAACTAGAACAACATACAATATTTCAGAATTTTCCCACCAGCCCTGCTCCGGCTGCCGGAAGTGCTCCCCCTCCTGTTATAATGGGTGCCAAACCAAAAGTCCCTTCAACTCACGGACAAGATGATGCCGACAATGACTCTTCTGAGGCTCTTTTTGACACTAAAGCTGACAATACTTTCCTTGATGACAACGATAAGCCTTTAGCACGCACTCATATTTATGAGAAAACACTATCTCCTCATTCTCTTTCACGAGGAAGGCCTTCTGAGTTACTGGCTTTACAATCTCGAAACTTTGAGGTCAATGACTTTTCCGCTTTTCGTGTTTTAAGAAATCCCTCAATACGAAGGCACTGATTTTTCTCACATTCAACAAATGAAAAAAGCTATAAATATGTATGGCCCTAATTCGCCTTTTACTAAGGAACTTTTAAATGCTATGACATCTTCTATTGGAAATTTTGTTCCTTATGATTGGCAACTTTTGATAAAGGCTCTTCTTAAACCAGGAGAACATCTTCAGTGGGCAATGTGGTTACAGGATGTGGCCCGAGATCATGCCAATTCTAATGCTCGAGCTGGCACTCCCCAAAACCAAATTACTTTTGAAATGTTAACAGGTACAGGGCAATTTGATGCAGTGGAAGCTCAAATACAATGCCCTCCTTTGTTGCAAGAGCAATTGAAAGAAGTTGCCTTTGTAGCTTGGGATCAAATTAGTCCTCAGGGGGAACCAAAAGGCAGCTACACAAAAGTATTTCAAGGACCTAAGGAAGCCTATGCTGATTTTTTAGCTAGATTGGAAGTTGCTATTTCCAGTAGTGTTATCGGAGAAGAAGTCAAAAGGCAGCTAGAAAAACTGCTTGCTTATGAGAATGCAAATCAGGAATGTCAAAGAGCTATCACTCCAATTCATGAGACCTGGACTATTATTGATTATTTGAAGGCTTATCACAATTTAGGATCAGAAACTCAAAAAATGCAAATGTTAGCTGAAACAATGTCTACTGATTTCTAAAAGGGAAATGAAGGATGTTTTACACGTGGAGATAAGACCCATTTAAAGAAGGATTGTCCTAAAAGGCACACAGAAAAAAAAAAAAAATTGTTAAAAAAAACCTCCAGGAATTTGCCCTTGTTTCCATAAGAGGCCAGGGAATGTCAATCTAAATATGATATTGAAGGGAAGCCTATTTCCAGAAACTCCAAACTGGGGACTCCCCACGTCCCCATCAACAAAAACCAGGGGCAAACTCCATCTTTTCCCTCAAACCCTCAACATCTTGCAGTGCTGCCCTTGATATACCAGCCCTAAATGATTTTTTCCTTTTCCTTTTCCATCAGCAGTCCCTTCTAGAATACCTACCAGACTTTTTGGACCCCTACCCCCACAAACCTTCCATCTTTTACTTGGCTGATCTAGTTTGACTTCTAAAGGAATTACTGTTCACTCTGGAGTAATTGGGAGATTATAAGGGAGAAATTCAAATTATGATGTCATCTCAGATACTATGGCAATTCAAAAAGGGGGACAAAATTGCTCAATTACTTCTTTTACCTTACATTTCTATTAACTCCTCTAATAATGTACGGACAGGAACATTTGGCAGTACAGATCAAAAACAATCCTTATGGACATCAATAATATCTGAATATACCCAACCAAATATAAAAATCAAAATTAATGGCAAAAAATTTTCTGGTCTTCTTGTTACGGATCTGTTATTACTATTATCTCCAAACATTTATGGCCCAAATCTTGGCCTATACAGAGAATTTCTTGCCAAATTGCAGGAGTTTCTCAAATCAAAGTACAAGAGGTTTATCAAAGTGTCCAAATATATCCATGTGAGGGACCAGAAGGCCAGCCTGCAACATTATGACCTTATGTGATAGATGCACCCCTTAATTTAATAGGAAGAGATTTATTTATGTAATGGCAAGCTCAAATATGTATTCCACATTTTTCCTAGGGGCCACTGCTCACTTAACAAACAATAAAATTATTAAAATATCTTGGAAAAGTTACAAGCCTATTTAGACAGAGCAGAGCAGAGCAGTGGCCCCTTACAAAAGAGAAATTCAGTTCAGTTCAGTTCAGTTCAGTTGCTCAGTCATGTCCGACTCTTTGCGACCCCATGAATCGCAGCACGCCAGGTCTCCCTGTCCATCACCAACTCCCGGAGTTCACTCAGACTCACGTCCATCGAGTCAGTGATGCCATCCAGCCATCTCATCCTCTGTCATCCCCTTCTTCTCCTGCCCCCAATCCCTCCCAGCATCAGAGTCTTTTCCAATGAGTCAACTCTTTGCATGAGGTAGCCAAAGTACTGGAGTTTCAGCTTTAGCATCATTCCTTCCAAAGAAATCCCAGGGCTGATCTCCTTCAGAATGGACTGGTTGGATTTCCTAATTAGAGGCTGCTACAGAACTTATCTGTCAAGGAATGTCTAAAAGGAGGATTCCTATGTGCTGTTTCTCATAAATCCTCTATTCCTTATCAGTTTCTGGCAACAGAAACGAGTGGAATGGCAAGCTGCTCCCAGGACTGAGGTCATAGCATGAGACATGTATGACTCTCCTTTAGTAAATCTTTTCCTTACGACAAAACTGCTTAGTATCGATCCTCTTTCTTGAGATATGGATTGTCTCCTGACTTTATGACCATTGTTAATCCCTTGTTCCCTTGGTAATGGTTGCTGTACATTTGGTTTTCTGATCTTTATCATTGTCGTAAGAAATTTCTTATACAACAGCCTATATATACTCATAGAAAGATCATTAAAGCACCTTTGCTCCATCAGAGCTTGGGTCCCTGTGTCTTTCTTTCTTTCTCTCTCTCTCTCTTTCATTTTCTTATCATCGACTCCAGACCACCAGGTTCTGGTCCATTAAAGGACCACAACACTGATCGATACACAATTAAAATTAAAACATATTGAGAAATCTTATTCTCCTTGGCATTCTCCCATTTTTGTAATAATAATAAAAATAAAATCTGACAAATGACTTCTCTTAACAGACCTTCAAAAAGTTAATACATCTAGGAAACCTATGGGTACATTACAACCAGGAATTCCATCACCTACCACTATTCCTCAAAACTGGCATATTATTATTCTAGATTTACAAGATTGCTTTTTTACTGTACCTTTACACCCTCTAGACCAAGAAAGATTTGCTTTCTCTCTTCCTTTTCCTAATCATATCGGGCCTCATAAATGGTATCAATGGACTGTATTGCCTCAAGAAATGATGAATTCTCCCACCATGTGTCAATATTATGTAGCCAAGGCCCTTGAACCTGTGATAAAACAATTTCCTGACTTTCTTGTTATTCATTATATGGATGATATATTGTTTTCAGCTCCATCTGTTTTAGAAACTCAACATATGTTTGACATAGCTCAATGATGCTTAAAAGACTCTGGATTAATTATTGCCCCTGAAAAAATTCAAACCTCTACACCTTACCATTACTTAGGATCTATTGTTAATAGACAACATATTACTCCCCAACTAACAGAAGTTCTTGTTGACAAATTATCAACCTTGAATGATTTTCAAAAACTTTCAGGTGATATAAACTGGATTAGACCCTCTTTAGGCGTTGCAAATTATCAACTGACTAATTTATTTAATACTTTGAAAGGAGATTCTGATTTAAATAGCCCTCATTCACTTTCACAAGAGGCAAGAGAGGAACTCTGTTTAGTACAAAATAAATTACAAAAACAATTTCTTACTCATATTAGACTTGAATTACCTCTAGAGTTGTTTATACTTCCCTCTCTCCATTCTCCCACCGGACTTCTTGCCCAACAAGAACACCCGATAGAATGGATCTATACCCATTTTAGAGGGACAAATTCACTTATGCCCTATCTTGATTTGATTGCTCTAATAATTATTAATGGGAGAAATAGAACCAAGACTTTAATTGGCTCCAATCCTCATAAAGTTGTATTACCTATTAATAAAGCTCAATTTGAAAATACATTACAAACTTCTACTGATTTCCAATAGCCTTCTTGGACTATTTTGGAGAAATTTCATTTCATTATCCCTCTAATAAACTGTGGGATTTCTTCAAAAATACTGAATTTATTATCTTTCACATTGTTACATCTCAACCTATACCTCAAGGTGATGTTTTCTTTATAGATGGGACTAAAAACACCAAAGCCTCATTCTGATCTCTCAAAAAATATAAAGTCTTTTATACTAAATTTAACTCTGCTCAACAAAATGAATTATATACTCTTATTCAGGTTATTCACCTACATCCTTACCTTATTAATATAGTTTCTGACTCTTTATATCTAGTTTTTGTATTAAGAAATATAGAAACTTCTACCATAAATTCTAATCAATCTATTTTCCAACAAATTTTTCTTGAATTACAATCTATTATTAGGGACCGCACTTCCCCCATTTATATTAGCCATATTCGAGCACATTCCAGCCTTCCCGGTCCTATGACTCATGGTAATGAACAAGCTGATAAACTTGTTTCTTTTGCTACTCCTGAGGAACAACATGCTCTATTGCACAATAATGCTGGCTCCTTACACCAGATTTGGAAAATTCAATACTGCCATGCTAAAGAAATCATTAATAATCGCTCTACTTGTAGACCCCTACATCTTTGACCCATTGCACAAGGTATCAATCCTTGAAGATTACAACCCAATAAATTATGACAAATGGATGTGACTCATTGCCCTGAACTTTCTCCATCTTCTTTCTTACATGTCTGTATCGACACAAATTCTTCTTTTATCTGGGCCACACCTCTTCAAGGTAAGGCTACATGGCATGTCATAATTCACCTATTAGCTTGTTTTGCAGTAATGGAAACTCCTTGCTTTATAAAAACAGACAATGGCCCTGCCTATACTTCTAGGCAATTTAAACAATTTTTACAATCATTTTCTATTAAACATATTACAGGTATTCCTTATAATCCACAAACACAGGACATAGTTGAACGAACACATCACACACTGAAACTACAAATACAAAAAAACTAAAAAGGGGGGAATATACAGGAACATTTCTATCTTCCTTATCCAGAGCAGCTTTTACTAGATCTCAACACTATATACTCTCTAATCCTATAAATATTGTTAATACAACTCTATTTGTTCTAAATTTTTTAAACTTACCACAAGGAGATATCTTAACAAGAGCAGAAAAACATTTCAAGGAATTGGAGGACATTTCTCTTCCTCTGCCCATTTGGTATCAAGAAGGGCTAACTAAACAATGGAAATCTGGGAAATCAATATTACAGGGAAAGAGACATGCTTGTATTTCTCCAGATAGATCCAACGAAATCAATTGGCTCCCTCTTCGAAAGATCCGCCCCAGGAGAGCCCTTGGCATTCAAAATAGAGAAGAAACGACAAAATCCCCGGGAGGAAGAAATTCCAATACAGGCCATGACAGCTCTAAAAATCTCCAAGAAGCACCGCCCTCAACATCATCGACCTCATGATCTCCCTACTTGGTGTCAGACAAAAACCCTTACTAATCAAGCTGAAAATCTGGTTTCTCATCAAGGAATGCCTCGGAATCTGGAAAATATTTTTGTCGCTATGCTTGCTTTGCTTGTTTTTGCTTCTCCCGCTCAAGCTGATTTGTTTGATTATACTTATTTGACCTATTTGGGCTTCCCTGGTGGCTCAAAGGGTAGAGTGTCTGCCTGCAATGCAGGAGACCTGGGTTCGATCCCTGGGTCAGGAAGATGTCCTGGAGAAGGAAATGCCAACCCACTCCAGTACTCTTGCCTGGAAAATCCCATGGACAGAGAAGCCTCTAACCTCCCTTTATTGCAGGTTATAAAATAGACAGATAAAGGACCAGTCGTATCCACCAATGACTCAGTACATATGCCTCCTCCTTGGAGTTTGGAGGGGCCCTCTCATTCTGAGGAAGAAAAAAAAACTAATTAATATTTCTCTAGGTTATGAAGTCCTTCCTCTATGCACGGGTCCAGCAGAATTATTCATTAATGTAGCCGAAAAACATGGGCTTTTGTCCTGCCTCCAAAAAAGAACTTTCACACATTGCTCGGACTGTTTCTGCCCTTTCTTTCTATGAGAACCACGTTAACACTACTAAAACTCTAGGAAAAGGACAAAAATCATTATGCAAGGGGTTTACTTATAAGAACTTTAAATATATTCCTATTTATTGGGAAAGATGTCAAGCTAAATCAGGAAAATTAATGTTTTTGGCCAATTGCACCATTGTCTATTGGGGATCCCATGGTATGTGGTTATCTAACTGCTCAGATGATATTAACAGCACTGTATGTGATCATGCTACTCAAGTAGCATGAAAAGTTACCAAAACTACGATGGAACATTTCCATGACAAAGGTGGCTTGACAGCGGAATGGCACCCCCCTCTCCCTCGACTCGTCCTTGATAAATGGATTGGGCCTGAACAATGGGACATCTAGAAACTTGCTGTGAGCACTGAAGAACTTGGAACTTGGACTGGATATTTCACAGGGACTAGTCATAGTCATAGTAACTATTCCTTTCGTTATGATCATTCAAATTTCATACAGGCTTGTGTTCCCCTTCCTTTTGTTATAGCCATAGGGAACTTACAATTTAATAAGACTTTACAGTCTGTGACTTGTATAGATTGCAAATGCTATACTTGTCTTAATTCCTCTATTTCTCTGAAAAACGAATCACTTTTGATTCTTCAATCTTTACGTAATCTGTGGTTGCCAGTAGATCTCCAACGACCCTGGGAAGAGGGTCCCATGGCAGGACTTGCCTCCTGGCTACTCACTAAATTACTCTGGCGATCTAAATGATTCATTGGATGGTTAATTCTTGGCATTTTGGGATTAATCGCCATTTGCACCACTGCTGCTGTTGCAGGCATTGCTTTACAAGCCTCAATTCAAACACAAAACTTTATTCAAAATTGGACCAAGGATGCTCATACTCTGTGGGCCACTCAGGCTCAGATAGATGAGGAAGTTCAAGATGAAATACAGGAACTAAAAACAGCCATCAAATGAGTCGGAGATCAATTAATAGATTTACAAAAACAAGTAATACTAAAACGTGATTGGAATTCTACTCAATTTTGTATTAACCCCTGTTCAGTTCAACTATAGTGCCTATCAGTTCAGTTCAGTTCAGTTCAGTCGCTCAGTCATGTCCGACTCTTTGAAACCCCATGAATCGCAGCATGCCAGGCCTCCCTGTCCATGACCAACTCCCAGAGTTCACCCAGACCCACATCCAGTGATGCCATCCAGCCATCTTATCTTCTGTTGTCTTTTTCTCCTCCCGCCCCCAATCCCTCCCAGCATCAGAGTCTTTTCCAATGAGTCAACTCTTCACATGAGGTGGCCAAAGTACTGGAGTTTCAGCTTCAGCATCATTCCTTCCAAAGAAATCCCAGGGCTGATCTCCTTCAGAATGGACTGGTTGGATCTCCTTGCAGTCCAAGGGACTCGCAAGAGTCTTCTCCAACACCACAGTCCAAAAGCATCAATTCTTTGGCGCTCAGCTTTCTTCACAGTCCAACTCTCACATCCATACATGACCACAGGAAAAACCATAGCCTTGACTAGACGGACCTTTGCTGGCAAAGTAATGTCTCTGCTTTTCAATGTGCTATCTAGTTTGGTCATAACTTTTCTTCCAAGGAGTAAACGTCTTTTAATTTCATGGCTGCAATCACCATCTACAGTGATTTTGGAGCCCCAAGAAATAAAGTCTGACACTATTTCCACTGTTTACCCATCTATTTCACATGAAGTGATGGGACCAGATGCCATGATCTTCGTTTTCTGAATGTTGAGCTTTAAGTTAACTTTTTCACTCTCCTCTTTCACTTTCATCAAGAGGCTTTTTAGTTCCTCTTCACTTTCTGCCATAAGGGTGATGTCATCTGCATATCTGAGGTTATTGATATTTCTCCCAGCAATCTTGATTCCAGCTTGTGCTTCTTCCAGCCCAGTGTTTCTCATGATGTACTCTGCATAGAAGTTAAATAAGCAAGGTGACAATATACAGCCTTGGCGTACTCCTTTTCCTGTTTGGAACCAGTCTGTTGTTCCATGTCCAGTTCTAACTGTTGCTTCCTGACCTGCATATAGGTTTCTCAAGAGGCAGGTCAGGTGGTCTGGTATTCCCATCTCTTTCAGAATTTTCCATAACTAGGAACAAATCAAAAATTTCATTTGCAAGACATAACATGATAATGCTTTCCTAAATGTACAGTTTTTACAAAAGGAAATCTTGAAACCTTCTCTAAAAGTCTGCCCTCTTCCAGTAATTTGGAAACTTTAGCTGAACAGCTAGCTGATCAATTATCTGGGCTTACTCATAGTATTGGGTCTAGGGCTGTAACACTGATGGTTGTCCTGGTAATTATATTGTTGTATACTTATGCCTTTCAACAAAAATTGTTCAAACTAAAGAAACTCAATTGGTCAGGGCCTTTTTCACAAAAGTAATAAAAAAGGAGAAATTGTCAGGAAACGCTTAATTTTAAGAAATCCTATATGTTGTTTTCTGTTTCTCAAGGGTCCTCTGTTCCTTATCAGTTGCTGGAAAACAGGAATGAGCAGAGCTGCATGCAGTTCTCAGGACTGAGGTCATGAGATGGGACACGTATGTGGATTCCTTTCAGTAACCTTTTACTTTTCTGCAAAACTATTTGGTTGTGTTCCTATTTTCAAGACATGAATTGTCTTCTGGCCCTGTGATGATTGTTATTCCCCTAGTTACTGTTGTTATGGCCCTATGATGACTGTTATTCCCTTATTTATTGTTGTTATGTGTCTGGTTTCGGTGTTGTTGCTCAACTTTATTTTTTGCCTAAAGCTTCCTTGTATAACAATATATAAGCACATGTTGCCATGAGTAAGGCACCCTTGTTTCACTCGAGACTTGGGTCCCCGCATCTTTCTTTTTGTCGCTTTCTCTTCGTCGACTCCTGTCCCCAGGTCCTGGTCTGTAAAGACTGTAACACTATCAGAGACCCAAAAACCTCGAACTAAGACATTACTGGATGGTTTCCTGTTAGGGTTATGACTGGGGCAAAATTCAAAGGCAGTAGGAAATTCCAAGCATGAGGACCTACAGATAATATCTCCTTTCATGCTCAAAGTCAACTTGCCTCTCCACTGGGGCAGAAAATGCAAACAGAATATGTCAGATCTGCGAAGATCCTAGAGAACATATCTATTTGTTGTCCCCTCAGAATTCCCCTACCCCTTTCCCAGCAATTCCTGATTTCCACTTAAAGATTCATGTATTTCAAGGAAATCTCAATCCTGTCTCTGTACCTGATTCAGAGCAAGGATGACCCAAACTAAGTCAATGAATACATTTCACCCCCCTGGCTACTGTGATGGATAAGGAGCTGGTCCAGTCAGGACGACTTGCAGAATGGCTGTTGGGAATTCAGGGCAAACCCATTCTTCTCTTTCCTGATACATGACCATGTAGTCCTGAGATTTCTGGCCACCATCTTGGAATCAGTCTCAGGATGAAATTGCTGTCAAAAACCAGATCCCTGGTGACACTATTGAGACAGTAAATCAAACCTTATCTGAAGCCACTCCCACTTCTGGAATTTTCCACTTCACTATCCAATATATTTCCTTTTGTTTTAAGCCAATTTGAATTTGGGGAGCAGGTGGCAGGTGGTGGTGGGGGAGTCGTTTACAATCTAAAGCCTTCTAAGTGATGCAATCAGTGGGATTATCCAGTGCTTTCTTCTCATTTTACAAGTGAGGCTCACGGGGAACTGACACACCCAAGGTCAAACAGATGCATAGTTGACGGTTTGATACTAGAAGATTAATTTCCTAACTCCTAGTCTGTTCTTTTCTCATAAACTTCTCTGCCCACAAAATCACATGTTGTTTTTATTTAGTTGCTAAGTCATGTCCAACTTTTTGCAGCCCTATGACTGTAGCCCACCAGCCTCCTTGCCCATGGGAAGTGTGTGTGTGTATGTGTGTATAAGCAGAATATATAGAAGAATATGATTTGGGCAGCTCTGTGACTAATCCAACTTCACCTATCTTTTCCTTTTTCTGCTTTTTTGAGAAAATACTTTGTACATCTGACATTCTCTCCCTTCTTCCCTTCTTCCTTCCTTCCCTTCATCCCTCCTTATTTGTCGTGTCACCCTTATTTGAAGGGAGAAAATCCTCTGTCTGTTTCAGCTAAGCATGTGTCAGACCTAGTAGTAGAAAATACCTGAAGAGATATCAAAGTGAAAAATGATGTTTTCTCCAAGTAAGGAACATAGAGATGAAATGAGTTACCTTACAAAGCCGTGTACTACCTGTCACTGAAGTATAAACCAGAAAGCTTGCATTTTCTAACCAAATGTTTAGATTTTGTAATGGTGCCAGGAAAATGCCAGCATCCCAGCCCTCTGCTTCCTGTAGACCCAAAGACTGGTTAATGGACCTGCTCTTTTTTATAATGAAGCATTTCCTCTTGGCAATTTATCTTCCCCTTATTTTCAGAAAAATAACAACCTTCCCTATTTTCTGAAAGCACTTAATATAAGCTATTTATTCATTTTTAAAATTATCAATTCATTTATTCAAGACTATTTGTTGATCACCTGCTATGTGACAGGTACTGTCCTAGGTCTTGGAGATCCAATGGTGAGCAAGATACAAATCATTTTCAAATAAAAATTAAATTCCTGATAATGTCTGACCTGTAGAGAGAAGAAAGCAAGTGGAACAGTAGTGTTAACCACAGTTTGTTTTCTTAAAAAAAATAGTTCTGTAGTAAATGTGAAAGTTGTTAGCATTTGGAAAATTTTAGTTGTTGATTACATGGGAACTTGTTATGTTTTCTTTATTATTTCCTCTATTTTTTCAATTAAAAAACAGTTACCAAATTCAGACTTAAATTGAAGAAAGCAGGGAAAACCACGAGACCATTCAGGTATGACCTCAATCAAATCCCTTATGATTATACAGTGGAAGTGAGAAATAGATTTAAGGGCCTAGATCTGATAGATAGAGTGCCTGATGAACTATGGAATGAGGTTCATGACATTGTACAGGAGACAGGGATCAAGACCATCCCCATGGAAAAGAAATGCAAAAAAGCAAAATGGCTGTCTGGGGAGGCCTTACAAATAGCTGAGAAAAGAAGAGAAGTGAAAAGTCAAGGAGAAAAGCAAAGATATAAGCATCTGAATGCAGAGTTCCAGAGAATAGCAAGAAGAGATAAGAAAGCCTTCTTCAGGAATCAGTGCAAAGAAATCGAGGAAAAGAACAGAATGGGAAAGACTAGAGATCTCTTCAAGAAAATTAGAGATACCAAGGGAATATTTCATGCAAAGATGGGCTTGATAAAGGACAGAAATGGTCTGGACCTAACAGAAGCAGAAGATATTAAGAAGAGGTGGCAAGAATACACAGAAGAACTGTGCAAAAAAGATCTTCACGACCCAGATAATCATGATGGTGTGATCACTCATCTAGAGCCAGACATCCTGGAATGTGAAGTCAAGTGGGCCTTAGAAAGCATCACTACGAACAAAGCTAGTGGAGGTGATGGAATTCCAGTGGAGCTGTTTCAAATCCTGAAAGATGATGCTGTCAAAGTGCTGCCCTCAATATGCCAGCAAATTTGGAAAACTCAGCAGTGGCTACAGGACTGGAAAAGGTCAGTTTTCATTCCAATTCCAAAGAAAGGCAATGCCAAAGAATGCTCAAACTACCACACAATTGCACTCATCTCACATGCTAGTAAAGTAATGCTCAAAATTCTCCAAGCCAGACTTCAGCAATATGTGAACCGTGAACTTCCCGATATTCAAGCTGGTTTTAGAAAAGGCAGAGGAACCAGAGATCAAATTGCCAACATATGCTGGATCATGGAAAAAGCAAGAGAGTTCCAGAAAAACATCTATTTCTGCTTTATTGACTATGCCAAAGCCTTTGACTGTGTGGATCACAATAAACTGGAATATTCTGAGAGAGATGGGAATATCAGACTACCTGACCTGCCTCTTGAGAAATCTGTATGCAGGTCAGGAAGCAACAGTTAGAACTGGACATGGAACAACAGACTGGTTCCAAATAAGGAAAAGAAGTACATCAAGGCTGTATATTGTCACCCTGCTTATTTAACTTCTGTGCAGAGTACATCATGAGAAACGCTGGACTGGAAGAAACACAAGCTGGAATCAAGATTGCCGGGAGAAATATCAAGAACCTCAGACATGCAGATGACACCACCCTTCTGGCAGAAAGGAACTAAAAAGCCTCTTGATGAAAGTGAAAGAGGAGAGTGAAAAAGTTGGCTTAAAGCTCAACATTCAGAAAATGAAGATCATGGCATCTGGTCCCATCACTTCATGGGAAATAGATGGGGAAACAGTGGAAACAGTGTCAGACTTTATTTCTTGGGGCTCCAAAATCACTGTAGATGGTGATTGCAGCCATGAAATTAAAAGACGCTTACTCCTTGGAAGAAAAGTTATGACCAACCTAAATAGCATATTCAAAAGCAGAGATTACTTTGCCAACAAAGGTCCATCTAGTCAAGGCTATGGTTTTTCCTGTGGTCATGTATGGATGTGAGAATTGGACTGTGAAGAAAGCTGAGCACTGAAGAATTGATGCTTTTGAACTGTGGTGTTGGAGAAGACTCTTGCGAGTCCCTTGGACTGCAAGGAGATCCAACCAGTCCATTCTGAAGGAGATCAGCCCTGGGATTTCTTTGGAAGGAATGATGCTAAAGCTGAAACTCTAGTACTTTGGCCACCTCATGTGAAGAGTTGACTCATTAGAAAAGACTTTGATGCTGGGAGGGATTGGGGGCAGGAGAAGAAGGGGACAACAGAGGATGAGATGGTTGGATGGCATCACTGACTCGATGGACGTGAGTCTGAATGAAGTCTGGGAGTTGGTGAGGGACAGGGAGGCCTGGCGTGCTTTGATTCATAGGGTCGCAAAGAGTTGGACACGACTGAGCGACTGAAGTGAACTGAATCAGAAATAAAAGGTATGCTAATTGGACATCAGACTAAAGTGTGCCAAGGATAGAGGTGGGGGGAATTTGGGGGGGCAGTGAGTTTGATCGTTCTTTCAAGATATTTGGCATATAAGAGAGGAGAAAGAGAGAGTAGAAGGAAAATGAGGGTCAAGTCATTTTCTCCCTATTGGGAAAGACTTGAGCAATTTCAAATGCTAATGGTAAGGACCTGATTGAGAGGGAGGGTTTGAATATACAACAGAAAAATGGGGAAATTGTTCCAAAAAGGATAGAGTGGAAGGATTCAACGTGCAGAGAGAGAGGCCAGTGTTAGAATGCCTCTCTTTCCACATCAGAAAGCAAAGTGCTGATGCAGTTAAGATTGTGGTCTTTGTGGTTAAAAATTGAGGGTACTCTGGTTGATGGTTCCATAAGGCACATACACACACTCGCATATAATCTAAAACTTTAGAAAGATCAGAAGTCATTGTGGGGATTGGCTTACTCAGCTCTTCATTGCTAAGCTGAGCAGAATGCCATCTCATTACTGAAATCCAGGTTTTCTTGACTTCTGCCCACCCTAGGAATGCTAACTGCTGCTATTAACTTCTCACTGTCAAAAGAGTCCAGATTTTTTTTCTTATCTTTCCAACAGCTATCTCGATTCAGGGTTTCTTCTTCCTTTATCTAGATTATTTCAACAGCTTCCTAATTGACCTTCCTGTCCCAATCCACTTTCCACACTGAAACAAGAATTCTTTTGCTAAAACATAATTCTATTAAAAGAATTCCCATGGCTAAAACTGCTCCATAGCTTTTCACTTATTTCAAGGTGAAGGCCCACCTCCTACAGCCAACACACAAGATGCTTTATAACCTGGACCTGGTCTGACCCTGATCTTTCCTCCCTGTACACTCATTCTCTAAACTGTACTAAAATGCTTACAGTTCCTCCAGTTTCACCAGGCCCTCTCTTGTCTGTTGGGTTTTACACTAGTTGTCTCCTCTGTCCAGTTCATTTACTTCCACTTCCTAACTTTTACCTGGATAACTGCTAATTTATTCCTCAGGTCTCCTCTTAGATGTCATTTTTCCAGAAACCTCTCCTGACACCCCAGAACTGGAGTGGCTGCTTCCTAACAGGGCATCAAAGTCATCCTGGCTACATCTGTCACAGCATTCATCTGTTTCCATCTCACTTTGGATCATATCCTTATTTTAAGACAAAATCTTTGTTAAGTTTACCACTGTATCCCCAACATTTTTCACAAAGTCTGGCTTATAAAATAAACATTTAAAAATTATTTGTCAGTTAAATGAAAGAGAAGTGAATGAATGGACTTTTTACAGAAGGTAAAATTGTCACTCAGGATGAGCAAAGACCTTACCTGAACTCCTCACCAAGTAAGTGAATAGTAAATCTGAATCTTGAGTTCTCCCTTCCCCTCCCTTCTCCTCTCCTCTTCCCTCTTTCTTTCTGTTCCCTCCCCTTCTCATTCTCTCTATAATCCCTTACCTTGAAAGATTTTACCCACGTGGCCAGCCATCCATATAATGATGATTCACAATGAAGATGATATGTATTTTCAGCCTATGGTTCTTTTCAGGGCTCCAAAGTCACATCCAGAAGTCTAGTCAACATTTCCTTTTGAAGGGGTCATGGAGATTTCAAGCTTAACACCATTAGACTAATTTCAGCTCTACTTTCAAAACTTTGTTGAGTCTGATTGGCCCAACAAGGAACAGGCAATTATTCTTGTTCCCAACAGCATGTTATATACCAGGCAGGGATGAACACAGAATGATAGGCGCAAGGAGAGAAAGTTTCTCAATTATGCCGAGGTCAGATATGACCTCCTAAAGAAATGATATAGAAGAGGAGTATTTTTAACACAGCTAACTCTCAGCATTACTCCTCCATCTTTGGATCCAGAAAGTCCTTTGGTCAATTAACAGCACTGTCTCCTTCTTGGTTGGCAGATGTCCCTGACTTTGAATATAAACATCTGTCATTCTAATTTAGACTCCTCCACAAGAGCTGGACTACCATCCTGTCTTGGCACCCAGCTCAGTTCCTCTGTTGCAAGTCCTGACTCCAAAATCCTGTGTGATAATAAAATACGAGATCATAGATTGGAAATAGAGTGTGCATCTGGTGTGGACTGTTGTTTTGGTTTAATTAGGACTTGCTGTTTCCTGGACTCCTATAATTTCACTTGATGAATTGTATTAGTTACTTGCTCTGCAGACTTTGTGGAGAAGGCAATGGCAACGCACTCCAGTACTCTTGCCTGGAAAATCCCATGGATGGAGGAACCTGGTAGGCTGCAGTCCATGGGGTTGCTAAGAGTCAGACACAAATGAGCGTCTTCATTTTCACTTTTCACTTTCATGTATTGGAGAAGGAAATGGCAACCACTCCAGTTCTTGCCTGGAGAATCCCAGGGACAGGGGAGCCTGGTAGGCTGCCATCTATGGGGTCACACAGAATTGGACACGACTAAAGCGACTTAGCAGCAGCAGCAGCAGCAGACTTTGAACATGAAGCATTTATCAGGAGAAATGACTCCTTCTTTCCCCTTTAGAAGTTAACTTTTGGTGCATTTAGATAAGTAACTGTGTCTGTTTGTTTGGTTATTATCTATCTCTAGGATTACAAATATCTGATATTTGCTGCTCTGTAGGAAGAAGGGCCTGGCTCTGACATGCATTCAGCACATTCTAATGTGCTCCTATGTGCACAGTACAATGGGAGTTATGAAAATAGGTGAAACACTCTTTACTCTTCTAGGAATTCTCAAACCAGTTCAAGAGAACAGACCCACTGATAAGTTAACCAACAGTTTAAGGCAGACCAAGATAAGAAACATAATAGATGTAATTATCCCTGTCATTTGTTTATCCTGGCTCAATTTACAAAGAAATTCCATGAACGTCACAGCATTTGATCCTCACAAGGGCTCTAGGAGATAGGTGTTATTTTCCTCAATTTAGAGTCACAGATAACCAAGGCTCAGAGAGATTAAATGTCTTGCCCATGTTCCGAAGGCTAATCATCGACACGTGAATCTTTTGATCCAGCAGAGCACAATGGAAGGACAGAGGAAGGAGAGAACTTAAGTCAAAACAGTAAGAGAAAGTCTTATGGAGAAGGTATGATCTAAGTTGAGTCTCTACTGTCTGGAATAGAAGTAAAAGGGAAAGCAATTCCAAAGAGGAGAATCTTTTAAGTAAAGAGATCTGTGAAAGTGGGAAAATAGAAAGCAACCTGAGTAACTAAGACATTCCACCAAAACTAATGGAACATAACATTTTTCTGGTTGTTCAGTGGTTACCACTCTGCTCTTCCAATGCAGGGGGCTCATATTTGATCCAGGTCTGGGACCTACTTCAATGAAGTTCTACTTCTACTTCTGCTTTATTGACTACACCAAAGCCTTTGACTGTGTGGGTCACAACAAACTGTGGAAAATTCTTCAAGAGGTGGGAATACCAGGCCAAATCTGTATGCAGGTCAAGAAGCAGCAGTTAGAACTGGACATGGAACAACAGACTGGTTCCAAATAGGAAAAGTAATGCATCAAGGCTGTATATTGCCACCCTGCTTATTTAACTTCTATGCAGAGTACATCATGTAAAATGCCAGGCTGGATGAAGCATAAGCTGGAATCAAGATTGCCAAGAGAAATATCAATAACCTCAGATACACAGATGACACCACTCCTATGACAGAAAATGAAGAAGAGCTAAAGAGCCTCTTAATGAAAGTGAAAGAGGAGAATGGAAAAGTTGGCTTAAAACTCAACATTCAGAAAACTAAGATCATGGCATCTGGTCCCATGGCAAATATGTGGGGAAACAGTGGAAAGAGTGAGAGACTTTATTTTGGGGGGCTCCAAAATCACTGCAGATGGTGACTGCAGCCATGAAATTAAAAGACGCTTGCTCTTTGTCAGAAAAGCTGCTGCTGCTGCTGCTAAGTCGCTTCAGTCATGTCCGACTCTGTGCGACCCCATAGATGGCAGCCCACCAGGCTTCCCCGTCCCTGGGATTCTCCAGGCAAAAACACTGGACTGGGTTGCCATTTCCTTCTCCAATGCATGAAAGTGAAAAGTGAAAGTGAAGTCGCTCAGTCTTGTCCGACTCTAGCGACCCCATGGACTGCAGCCTAGCAGGCTTCTCCGTCCATGGGATTTTCCAGGCAAAAGTACTGGAGTGGGGTGCCATTAAGCTATGACCAGCCTAAACAGCATATTAAAAAGCAGAGACATTATTTTGCCAACAAAGGTCCATCTAGTCAAAGCTATGGTTTTTCCAGTAGTCATGTATAGATGTGAGAATCGGACTATAAAGAAAGCTTGTTATGCCCAGAGTCCGAGTCCCCAAAACTGAGAGAATATGATGTCCACAGCAATGCAAAAGCATGAAGGGGTTTTATTTCTAGCTTGAGCTAGGGCTCCCGCCACATCCAACGGAGTGGAGTGGAGCAAGAGCAAGAGCCCCAAGCCCAGATTTACAGCAGTATTTACAGGTTTAGAACAAAGACAGAGAGTTGGCAAGGGCTGATTGGCTGCAGGAGTTTCCTGGTATTTACTAATTGGCTAATCTTTATTGGCTGCAGGGGTTTCCTGGTATTTACTAATTGGCTATTGGCTGCAGAGGGATGTCTTTTATGTCCTGATAAACTCAAACCAGGTTACGGGGAGTATGCTGATTAGACAAGTCCTGGCATCCACGGGGATGACCTCACTGGGCAATGATTCAGCTTTTCCCGTGAGTCCTACCTTAGTCCCTGAAGCCTATCATGGCGTTTGTTAGGTCCCAACAAGCTGAGCACTGAAGAACTGATGCTTTTGCACTGTGATGTTGGAGAAGACTGTTGAGAGTCCTTTGGACTGCAAAGAGATCAAACCAGTCCATCCTTAAGGAAATCAGTCCTAAATATTGATTGGAGGGACTGATGCTGAAGCTGAAACTCTAGTACTTTTGCCACCTGATGTGAAGAACTGACTCATTGGAAAAAAACCCTGGTTGCACATGATTTTGAGTAAGCTCTGGGAGTTAGTGATGGACAGGGAAGCCTGGCATGCTGCCATTCATGGGGTCGCAGAGAGTCAGACACGACAGAGTGACTGAACTCAACTGAACTGGGACCTAAGATCCTGACAGGGCCAGAAAAAAGCCATGTAAAATTAATGGAACAAATATAAATTGGATATCATATTAATTACTTGACATAAACTCAAAAGAAAAATGTTATGACCTTGAAGGATTATGTAGGTTGAGGGGAAACATAAACACAAAACAAATATGACTAATACAAGAGAATACCTACATAGTAGTCCTACTGGGACATACACATAATATACGAATAGGGCTTATATTTTTACTTTTATTTTAGTTTATTGTTACATTGACTGCAGGGAGGGAGGTTTTTAAAGAAATGTGTGAAGATTAAATTGCACTAAAGAAATCAATGTTTTAGGAGATACTAGGCATTCATGGGTCTGGAGAATGAGAAAATAGGTAGAAGCTCTGAGTAAGCAGGGCTGCAGGCCAGCCTCAGCATGCACAGCAAGTGTTCACCCAGTGCACGCGGGAGCAAGCCGTAGTGCTACCTAGCAATACTTATTGGCCTTGAGGAGGGATTGATGGCTTTAAGGAAAATAAGGGGAACTTTCCCTTCGAGGTGCTGAGCTGTGCTGACTCACTCACCTTGAAACAAAGAGAGGAAAGAAACTGGAGGAAGATAGCTCTGGAGCCCAGGTGGGCAGAAATGTACCACATGTGTATTAACTGAGTTTGATGTGTTCTTGGTCAAGCTGGCAGGCAGAGAAACTTGACTTCATTCAATCCTTATATCACATTTTGAAATAGATCAAAAATGGGTCATACCTGTGTTTTAGGTAGTAAACACTCTCAGGGAGTTAAATAAGTTCTCAAAGTTACATCATTAGGCTGAAGCAGAGCCAGAATTCAAAAATAGGTCTGCCGGTTCTGCAAGGCCCCATCAACTACATATTCCATTAAGTTTCATCACAGTTCATTAATTCAAAAAATAAATGTGAGAGATACCATACCCAAATTCACAAAATTTGGGGGAATTAAGAGAAGTGTTGTGATCAGATGTGGAAGAGTGTGTATGCACATGTATGTGTTGTGTCCCTGTGCACGTGAATGTGTGTAGATGGGGCAGTAACTAGAGGAATATATTCAGCTAAAGAAGGCTTGTATTTTGTTTTGAAAATGAAAGATAATGAGAGAACATTTGTGTTCTGGTGAGAATAACCAAAGGAGGGTTAAAGATTGATGATGGGGACAGTAGGAAAGCTAAGGAGCCAAGTTCTGTTGAAGACCCAGGGGTGGAGCCAGAGCACAAATGGGGACAAAGGAGGACATTTCTTCCATCTCAGAGAAGAGAATAAGGTGACAGTTGGGGAAATGCAGGCACTACAAGGTGGCAATTTCAGTGTCTGCTTTTATCAAGGTCTGTCTTTGTTGTGCTTCTTCCAGCCCAGCGTTTCTCATGATGTACTCTGCATATAAGTTAAATAAGCAGGGTGACAATATACAGCCTTGACGTACTCCTTTTCTTATTTGGAACCAGTCTGTTGTTCCATGTCCAGTTCTAACTGTTGCTTCCTGACCTGCATATAGGTTTCTCAGGAGGCAGGTCAGGTGGTCTGGTATTCCTATCTCTTTCAGAATTTTCCACAGTTGATTGTGATCCATGCAGTCAAAGGCTTTGGCATAGTCAATAAAGCTCCAAAATCACTGCAGATGGTGACTGCAGCCATGAAATTAAAAGACGCTTACTCCTTGAAGGAAAAGTTATGACCAACCTAGATAGCATATTCAAAAGCAGAGACATTACTTTGCCAACAAAGGTCCATCTAGTCAAGGCTATGGTTTTTCCAGTGGTCAAGTATGGATGTGAGAGCTGGACTGTGAAGAAAGCTGAGCACTGAAAAATTGATGTTTTTGAACTGTGGTGTTGGAGAAGACTCTTGAGAGTCCCTTGGACTGCAAGGAGATCCAACCAGTCCATTCTGAAGGAGATCAACCCTGGGATTTCTTTGGAAGGAATGATGCTAAAGCTGAAACTCCAGTACTTTGGCCACCTCATGCAAATAGTTGACTCATTGGAAAAGACCCTGATGCTGAGAGGGATTGGGGGCAGGAGAAGAAGGGGATGACAGAGGATGAGATGGCTGGATGGCATCACTGACTTGATGGACGTGAGTCTGAGTGAACTCCGGGAGTTGGTGATGGACAGGGAGGCCTGGCGTGCTGCTATTCATGGGTTCGCAAAGAGTCGGACATGACTGAGCGACTGAACTGAACTGAACTGAACAGTCCTTGTTGTCTTTCAGTATGTTTGCCATCAATTAACCTTTTCATGTGCTTGTTTTCGCAGCTTTATTGAAATATACTTAACATACAATAACTGGTAGGTATTTAAAGTGTATAATTTGATAAATTTTGACTTATATACACATCTCTGAAACCATCAACCCAAGCAAGACAATGAACATAACCATCAGCAGCTGAGCTGTTCTGTGTCCCTTTCTAATTTCTCCTTCCAGCAAAGACGATTTTGTTTCCTTTCTCAATCTGTATACTTGTAATTTCCTTTGGTTGCCTTATTGCATTAGCAAATACATCCATTACTATGTTGAAAAGGAGTGATGAGGGGGCATATCCTAGACTTGTACCTGATTTTAGTGGGAAAGCTTCAAGTTTGTCACCATCAAGTATGATGTTTAGCTGTAGGGTTTTCTGTAGATAGTTTGATTAAGTTGAGAAAGTTTCCTGTATTCTGAGTACACTGAGAGTTTTTATCACCATTAGGTATTGAATTATGAATTTTATAAATGCTTCCTCAGCATCTGCTAATATGATCCTGTGATTTTCTGTTGATTCAGTGGGCTACACTAACTGATTTTTGAATATTGAACCTGGATTAAATCACGCTTGGTTGTATCATATAATTATTTTTATACTTATTTGGATTCAGGATATTTTCTTCATCTTCAAAGATATGCCTTACTGTTGTTTTGGCATTTATTCTCTTTACAGTTCTTTGAGCTTCCCAAGTCTGTGGTTTGGTGTTCAACATTAATTTGGGAAAAAATTATCAGTTTTGAATATTTCTTCTGTTCCTTTTTCTGTTTCTTCTCTTTCTGATATTACCATTTTATCTATGTTATTCCTTTGGGAGTTGTCACATAGTCCTTCGATATTCTTTTCTGTGTTCTTTAGTTTCCAAATATTTGGGAATTTCTGCATATCTTTCTGTTACTGGTTTTGATTTAATTCATTTGTAGTCAGAGTACAGGGCTTCCCAGATGGTGCTAGTGGTAAAGAATCCATCTGCCAATGCTGGAGATGCAAGAGACTCAGGTTTGATCCCTGGGTTTGGGAGATCCCCGGGAGTAGGAAATGACACCACTCCAGTATTCTTGTCTGGAAAATTCCATGGACAGAGGAATCTAGCAGGTTACAGTACTTGGGGCCCCAAAGAGTAGGATACAACTGAGTCAGAATATACATTTTGTAAGATTTCAATCCCTGGAAATGGGCCTAAATTTGTTTTATAGTGCAGAATATGGTGTATTTTGGCAAATATGCCATTGCATCTGGAAAACAAAATGTGTGGTCTGCTGTTGTTAGGTGGGATTTGTGAATGTCAATCAAATCAGGTTGGTTGATAGTGCTGTTCAAGTCTTCCACATCCTTACTGATATTCAACCCAATTATTCTACCAGTTATAGACATACCTCACTTTGTTTCACTTTGCGTTATTGTTCCTTGCAGATACGGTGTTTTTTTACAAGTTGCAGATTTGAGGCAACCCTGTGCTGAGCACATCTATCAGCACCATTTTTCCCAACATCACTTCCTCACTTCGTTTGTGTCTCTGCATCACATGTTTGCAATCTGCACAGTTTTTTTTTTTAATCTTTTTTGTTATTATTTGTGTCATGGTGATCCATAATCAGTTGTCTTTGATGTTACTTTTATAATTGTTTTGGGGGCACCATGAATTGTGCCCATATGAGAATGGACTTCATTAAAAATGTTGTGTCTGTCCTGAGTGCTTCACTGACCTGCCTTTCTCCCTCCTCCCTCCTTCTCCTTAGGCCTTACTATTTATTCCCTGAGACATAACAATATTAAAATTACACCTATTAATAACCCTGTGGTGGTCTCTAAGTAGTCAAGCAAAAGAAAGAGTTGCGTATCTCTGACTTTAAGTCAGAAGCTAGAAATAATTAAGCTTAGTGAGGAAGGCATATTGAAAGCTGAACGAGAACTGAAACTGAGCCTCTTGCACCAAACAGCCAGGTTGTGAATGCAAAGGAAAAGCCCTTGAAGGAAATTAAAAGTTCTATTCCAGTGAATACACAAACAATAAGAAAGCAAAACACTTTTTTTGCTGATGAAAGTTTTAGTGGTCTTGACAGAAGATCAAAGAAGCCATAACATTCCCTTAAGTCAAAGTCTAATCCAGAATAAAGCCCCAACTCTCTTCAATTCTAAAAAGGCTACAATTGATGAGAGAGCCTCAGAAGAAAAGTTTGAAGCTAGCAAAGATTGGCTTATGAGGTTTAAGGAAAGAATCTGCTTCTATAACATAAAAGTGGAAAGAGAAGCATCAAGTGTGAATGTAGAAGCTGCATCAAGTGTGAGTGTAGAAGCTGCAGCAAGTTATTTGGAAGATCCAGCTAAGATAATTAATGAAGGTGGCTACTGTCAAGAACAGGCTTCCCAGGCGGCACAGTGGTAAAGAATCTGCCTGCCAAACTGGAGATGCGGGTTCAGTCCCTATGTCAAGGGGATCCCCCGGAGAAGAGAAGGGCAACCCACTTCAGCATTCTTGCCAGGGAAGTCCCATGCACAGAGGAGCCTGGTGGATTACAATCCATGGGATTGCAGAGTAGGACACAATTTAGTTACTAAATAACAACAACATACTAAAGCAACGCTGTTTCAATGTAGAACAGCCTTCAATTGGAAGAACATGTCATCAAGGACTTTCATAGCTAGAGCAGTCAATGCCCAGCTTCAAACTTAAAGGACACACTGATTCTCTTGCTAGGAGAATTAACTATTAAGTGGAAGCTAATGCTCATTTGTTGTTGTTCAGTCACCAAGTTGTGTCTGACTCTTTGCATCCCTATGGACTGCAGCACACCAGGCTTCCCTGTCCCTCACCATCTCCCAGTTTTACCATTCTGAAAATCCTAAGATCCTTAAGAATTATGCTAAATCTACTCGGTCTGTGTTCTATAAATGGAACCACAAAGCCTGAATAAAAGCACATCTCTTTACAGTATGGTTTACTGAATATTTTAAGCCCATTGTTGACACCTACTGCTCAGAAGAAAAGTCCTTTCAACATAGTGCAGCTTATTGACAATGCACCTGGTCATTCAAGAGCTCTGAAGGAGATAGACAATGAGGTTAATGTTGTTTTCATGCCTACTAACACAACATCCATTCTGCAGCCCATGGATCAAGGAGTAACTTCAACTTTCAAATGATCGTATTTAACAAATACATTTTGTCAGCCTATAGCTGTCATAGGTAGGGACTCCTCTGTTGGATCTAGACAGAGTAAATTGAAAATCTTCTGAAAGGGGTTCACCATTGTAGATGCCATTAAGAACACTCATGCTCTGTGACAACCTAGAGGGGTGGGATGGGGTGAGAGGTGGGAGGGAGATTCAAGGAGGAGACATATGTATACTTATGGCTGATTTATACTGATGTATGCAAGAAACCAACACAATATTGTAAAGCAGTTATCCTTCAATCAAAAATAAATTAAGAAAGAATAGTAGTAGATATAAACTGCTAGTAGAAAAACATGAAAACAAAAAGAATTCAATATAATTTCAGATGCCACCAAAATAGTGAAACTGGAATTTTATAAAATCACCATGTATTAGTGAGATAAAAATGCATTGTCATATGCAACTAATTGTCTTGGTTATTTGATGTATAAATAAAAAACTCTTTAGATAAAAATGAAAAAAATAACACTCATGTTTCATGGGAAGCAGTGAACAGGAACAGTAGTACAGAAGAAGTTGATTCCAACCCTTATAAATGAGGTTAAGGGGTTCAAGACTTCAATGGAGAAAGCAACTGCAGAAGTTATGGAAATATCAAGAAAACTAAAATTATAAGTGGAGTTTGAAGATGTAATTTGCTGCAATCTCATGATAAAACTTAAACAAATGAGGAGTTGCTTCTTCTAGGTAAGCAAAGAAAGTGGTCCCTTGAGATGGAAACTACTCCTAGTGATGATGCTGCCAAGATTGTTGAAATGGCAACTAAGTATTTAGACTATTCTATAATCTTAATGCATAAAGCAGTGGTACAGTTTTAGAGGATTGATTCTAATTTTGAAAGAATTTCTTCTGTGGGCAAAATGCCATCAAACAGCATTGCTTTTACAAAATAGTTCATGAAAGGAAGAGTTAATAGATGGAGAAAGCTTCATTGCTCTCTTATTTTTAGAAATTACCATAGCCACCCAAACCTTCAGCAGCCAAAATTTTCATCAGTCAGCAGTCATCAACACTGAAGAAAGACCCTCTACCAGCAAAAAGATTATGAGGCACTGAAGGCTTAGATGTTTGTTAGTACACATAGCAATAAAGAATTCTTTAATTAAGGTAGATAACATTATTTTTCAGACATAATGCTATTTCATACTTAATATTCTACAGTATGATATAAACATAACTTTTTTTTGGATGATTTGAGAGAATAGCATTGAAACATGCACATTACCTTTTGTAAAATAAATGACCAGTGCAAATTCAATGCATGAAACAGGGCACCCAAAGCCAGTGCTCTGGGACAACCCAGAGGGATAGTGTGGGAAGGGATGTGGGAGGCGAGTTCAAGATGGGGGACACATCTATACCTGTGGCAAATTCATGTTGAGGTATGGCAAAAAACCTCATAATATTGTAAAGTAATTATTCTCCAATTAAAATAAATTAAAATAAGTTTTTAAAGTAAATACATAGAGAATCAGAAAATGTTTATATACACTAGGAAACTAAAGAATCTGTGACTTGCTTTATTGCAATATTTATTTATTGCAAAAATTCGGAATCAAATCAGCATATCACCAAGGTATGTTTATACTGAGAGAAGGATGCTGAGAATTTTTCTCTGACATCTAATTTGCCTTATGTTAAAATACCACCCTAGTGCTTTTTTTTCTTAGCATTTTGTAAGGTATCTCTTTGTACGTCTTTTTTACTTTTAACTTATTTATGTCTCTATATCTAAAGTGAATTTCTTACGGAAAGCATATATTTCAATCTTGTTTTGTAATACAATCTAACAATTTCTACTTCTTAATTGTGTTTAGCTTATTTACATTTAGTGTGATTATTGACATGGATGAGATGGTTATTGACAGAGGAGGAGATGGTTGAATGGCATCACTGACTCTATGGACATGAGTTTGAGTAAGCTCTGGGAGTTGATGATGGACAGGGAAGCCTGGTATACTGCAATCCATGGGGTTGCAAAGAGTCAGACACGACTGAGTGACTGAACCGAACTGAACTAATTGACGAGGATTGTCCTAATTCCAACAGAATGATGTTTTATTTACTTTTTTGTCAGGCTTTTTTCCCCTTTTCTCTCTTTTTCTACCTTCTTTTGATTAATTTTTATGGTTCTATTTTTTTCTCATTTTTTGGCTTATTAGCTATAACTAATTGTTCTTTTTTTAGCTGGTTGCTTTAGGGGGTTGGGCTTCCTGGTGGCTTGGATGGTAAAGAATCTGCCTATAATGCAGGAGACCCAAGTTCAATCCCTGGGTTGGGAAGATCCCCTGAAGAAGAAAATGGCAACCCATTCCAGTACTCTTGGCTGAAGAACTCCACGGACAAAAGAGACTGGTGGGGTTCTCTGTTCGTGAGTCCGTGAGGTCGCAAAGAGTTGGACACAACTGAGTGACTTTCACTCATTCACTCACTCACTCACTTTAGGGGGGCTATAATATATATATTTAAATTCTCAATGTAAACTTTTAAGTAATATTATACCATTTCATGCAGAGTCTTAAAAGTGAAAAAATATTGCTACTTCTCTTCCCATTCTTTGTTCTATTTTTATTTTATACAATAATTTTTTTAAAATTTGTTTTACTGTCTTTACATTTCAAATGGAAGTCTGCTCTACTTATATTTGCTTCCTCTGAATATAATATGCCCCTATATCCCCCCTACCCTCCTGCCTGGCAGTTTCTACATTTTTCTGCATATCACTGATATGAACAGTTCGATTACAAAGCACAGAGGGAAATCAGGAATACCTAATCAGAGGTGGGGCATGATGTAGCCCACATATGACATAAAGAAATCCACAGTGGTCATGCAGAAATGAGATAAATGTCAGCATAGATTTGGAATGAAATCTGGCATGAGACTAAGGAGAAGGAAAATAGAAAAAGGAAAATGGAGAAAATTTTTCCTCTCCAAAACACAGAAATGTTTCGGTTCTCTGTTATATCCGAAGGGTAACCATGGGAGATTCATCATATATCAGGCTGAATTTTAATTTTACTTAGAGATTAACTTTTTAATAATCCATGTTGTAAAAATATAATAATTAAGAGATCAGTATTTATTTCCCAGAAGTTGTGAATTACCCTAGAGTATTCCCTGAACTCTTATCTCTGAGAATCTATCAATTTATGAAGATATACATAAAAAATATTTCTTAGGGTGACTTAAAGGATCTTGAAAATTGATATAAGCTGATATTGCAAGTGTATTTCAAGAGAGTAAGATTACAGATATCTTATTCCAAAGATAGGACTTTCATTTTAGCCCTGCTAACATTCTATTTATATAACCTTGAGAAAGTCACTTAACCACTGAAGGCTTAATTTCTTCAACTATAAAATGAATGTAATAAAATTACTGTTCCTTATCCAACTGATTGGAGTATTGCAAGGATCAGATAGCACAATGCTTATGAAAATATTCTGTCAACTATAAAAGACTATACAAATATTAATTCTAATTATTCACAAAAATTTAATGTAGCTTAAGGTGAAGTGAAGGTTTATGAATCTACCGACTTCACAGCATGCAACAGATTATAACAAAAATAAAATAGAAAAAATTAAATCAGAACAAGAAAGGATTGAGTTCACCTGATTTTAGATAGTAACCTATGTAAACCACTCCTCAAATGGGTTTTGAGTTGCCAATGTTAGAGTAACCCATTTCTAGTGAGATTGGAAGAAAGACAAGAGAAAAACTACTCTTCTTAAATAGTATGATTTATTCCTAGTCCCCAAAATATGACAGGAAGTTGGTTGACTATGTAACCCACACACAGAAAACAGCAGTGTTCACTCAAGCCAAGAAGGAAGTGAATTTTTTCATTTGTCTAAGCCAGCAATACTATCGCAGTGAGGCACACTATATATAAAAGTTTGACACCTAGTGGATATACTAGGCATAAAATCTAAAGTCATGAACTAAAGTAAGGCTTTATGAATGCCAAGGAGTTAGGAAGAAGATCTACCTTGAAGTAATATCAGTATAGCATTTTCTTTGTACACTGAAAGAGCCTTCAAGAAACTACTGGTGAGACTGACAAATTTTCCTGTAGTTCTCTTTTAGTACTGTCTGCAAGGCTAATTTAAAAATATGCCCATTCTTGAGGTTTCCCTGGTGGCTCAGTGGTAAAGAATCTGCCTGCCAATGTGGAAGGAGTGGGTTTCATCCCTGGTCCAGGAAAATCCCACATGCCATGGAGCAACTAACCCAGGAACCACAACTATTGAGCCCACCAACAGCAACTACAGAAGCCCATGCACTCTCGAGTCTATGCTCTGCAACAAGAGAAGCCACTACAATGAGAAGTCCACACATTGCAACTAAGAGTAGCCCCTGCTCAGCACAACTAGAGAAAAGCCTACACGTCAGTGAAGACCCAGCACAGCCACAAATAAATAATATTCCCATTCTTGAAAACTCTTCATATAAGTTGCCCCAATCAGAAAATTTCCTGATTCCTCTGGCAAATTCCAATCACCATCCACCTACCACCTGACTCCTATTGAAACAGGATGTTCACCAGTCAGAAGAATATAGGATCAGGGCAGATCTTTTCATTTAGTCATTCATTCATTACTTGGCATTTTTCATGTTCTGCACACCAAGCACTGTTCTGTTCACATATTAACTCACTTAGTGTTTACTTACTTAATCAACATGATGACATTTGTTAAGCTTATACTGAGCTCTTAAAATATATCAGATCCTATGCTTGTTAAATAGTCCTTCCCTCAAGGAACTCACAGTAAACTAGGTGAAGCAAACATATAACACAGTGTGTTTGTTATAATGATCTGTCCAAGACTAGTGATTAAATATGCAGAGAGAAGTAGAGGGTCATGGAGAAGCAATACTTAATCTTAGAAATGGAAAGGGAGGGAGTGTCAAAGACTGTTTCATAAGGAAAGTGTCGCCTGAGTGCTCAGCCTTATGTATGAGCCAATCTGTGGAGAAGGTAGGGCTGAGGGAGGGGAGAATGAGGAGTCTGTAGAGTGGAATGGGGCTGAGCTGGTAGGGAAGAGAATGTTACATGCAGAGGGGAAAGCAGAAACAAATGCACAGAATCAATAAGCCATATGTGATGTGTGGAAGCTACAATCAGCTGGAAGATACAGACAGAGGCAGAGTGCAAGAGATGAGGCTGAAGGTATGGACAGGGCTAAGTGAAGAAACTTAGTCCTTGACACATGTAAAAAATGAAAGTCCACTGAAGAATTTTAATTAGGGGAATAAGAGTTCAGATTTGTATTTTGCATAGTTAACATAGATAGTCTGGCTGATAGAGCATACATGACTGGAAAGGTACAATCCGTGAGGACATCTGTTGATGTTTTAGTCTCTAAGTCATGTCTGACTCTTTTGCAACCCTGTAGACTGTAGCCCACCAGGCTTCTCTGTCCATGGGATTTTCCAGGCAAGAATCCTGGAGTGGGTTGCCATTTCCTCTCCAGGAGTTCTTCTTGACCCAAAGACCCCAAGTCTCCTGCATTGGCAGGCAGATTCATTACCACTGAGCTACCATGGAAGCTCTAGGAAATCTGTACTATTTAGAATAAATATAACCCAACAAATGACTGCATTGTCAGTGTAATAAACTATTCTATAGCTTTCTATAGTGAACTTGAGTATATACTAACAGTGAATCAACTATACCAAGGAAATCTTAACTTTTTCTTTGGTCTTCATTAAACTTTAAAATTGAAGGGAGCCACAGGTATGCCCATTTCTGGTTGAAGACTAAAGAGAATGGGAAAGCATCAGACCTTCTCCCTCCTAATCTTGACTTGGCCATTGACTAGCTGTGAGTCATTGGAACAAGACTCAAGTTCCTCAACCACAAAATAAATGGATTGGTGCTTAAGTGCTATTTAAACTCGAAAGTTCTGTGAAGCAATTTTCATTCTTGTTTAGTCTTCTTAGTCTTCAAAGGGAATTGGAAACAGATATATAAGTACCTTTATATAGCTTATCTTTCAGTGTTTGTGAGACAAGTGGTGTGAATATGTATGATAATTAAACCTCACAGATCTGCAACATGAACATTGTAGATTTAAACACACATACGGTACTCATATTAAATAGTACATAATACATTTCTGTATATGCCAGGATACTAAACTAATTATCTCGAACACCCTTATGTGCCAACATAGTGAGTCAAGTCTAATTTTTTAACTTAATTTTTAAAAACTCCTTCTTTGCTTATCCTTGAAAGATGCTCTGATTGAATTTATAATTTGGAAAAAAAAAAAAACAAAAATCAGCCGAAGGCTTTAATAAAGGGAAAAAATTTAAGTATTTTAATTAAAACTACATTAACATTTAAATTGTCAATAATGATCATTTCTTGAATGTGCTATTGGGATAGAAAACCAGCAGTCATTGCTTATAACTTGACAATGTGATAAAAATATCTAATTTTTATCATGATAAGTTTCATAGCAGGTAGTAAAAGTTAGGATGCACTTTGCTGAAAACCATTAATAATGCTGGATAAGCCAGTAAATTATTATCCTGCATATACTCAAACATAAACAAGACCCTGATTTATGATCTGGAGTGCTCCTTCTCTTTCAGGGTATTCATGAGGGGCCTCTACTTGTTTTATCTGGGAACCACACCATCTACAATGGTTCATTTTTATGGTCTTTGATTTCAGCTCAGCTGATTAGATCTACCATCTACCACTCAAATCATTAATGATGTACAATCATAAAATGTACACAGTGAATGACTAACCATGGCACTGTCCTGTGATCAGGGGTGTGATGCCTTGCCAATAACTGGGTATATATGCTCATCTTATGAAAAAAATTGAATTATTTAATCACCAGTTATCTAGGCTGTCCATCTGTTTAAAACAGTCATAATTATTTATTTCCTTCTCTGAGTGTCAACTCAGACTTTAAAGTAGTTTTTCTTAAACAGCATGATTGTATGTGCATATATGTGAAAGGAAACACACACTCTATGAGAAAAGAGAGCAAACTGTGTAAGAAACCCACGACGGGAAACAACCAAGTAACATGGATCCAGAAGCCAGTATAAGCGGTCATAAGACTGCCAGCAGCTGGCAGAAAGTTAAGGGGAAATGCCTGCCTGGGAAAAGAGAATGCTTTGGGCAAACATCAAAGCACTGCTTCTGAGAGGGGCAATTTTTATATTGCTGTTGGCAGGGATGAACACTCATTCAAATCATTCAAAGGCCCTACAAAAAAGGTTTGGCATATTCTGCGCTTGGCAGAACCCGATTGGGACTATGGTATTTATTCCCTTCCAACCCTTTAAACTGACATGACGCCTCCCTGTCTCCAATCTCAGACTGACAGCTTGGGGTGGTCATGTTCAGGCCACTGTGACAGGAGCAGACTGCAGTAGTTTTGTATTTGGAGGAGCAAGGCAACAATCCTCTACAGAAACACAGTGGAGACCAAGACAGGCTGCCTTTAGCTGAAAAGTTCCTGGAGCACTGAACTGCTGTGTTCAGTGGTCTTTCAAGCGGGGTGCCTGCATCCCAGGGATGAAAGTGATCCATTAGGACACAGGATGAAATTTTCAGGATGTGTCATATTTACATAAATTTACATTTCTTTTGCTTTGTGTATATTTTATGATATACAGTATATCAGTACAAGTGTGTGTGTATTATAAATACTTACATTTGTGTATTTATGTATTTAGTAACTTCAGTCATATTCAGCTCTTTACAACCCCATGGACTGTAGCCCATCAGGTTCCTCTGTCCATGGGATTCTCCGGGCAAGAATACTGGAGTGAGTATCCATGCCCTCCTCCAGAGGATCTTCCCAATCCAGGGATTGAACTCCTGTCTCCTGCATCTCCTGTATTGCAGGCGGATTCTTTACCTGCTGAACCAATTTAATGGCGGGACAATTTAAAACATTGTTAATAAGGATGCAATTTAAAACATTGTTAACCCGTGGCGGATTCATGTTGATGTATGGCAAAACCAATACAGTATTGTAAAGTAAAATAAAGTAAAAAAAAAAAAAAAGTCAGATCCTAAAAAAATAAAATAAAAATAAAACATTGTTAATAAGGACGTTTTAATAATAATTAAAACATTGTTAATTTAAAACATTTTGTTAATAAGGACGCACAGTCAAATACGTTGGTGTATCACTGAAGTTGTTTCTCTGGCTAATGCATGCATTTATTGACAATGGTCTTTCTTTGCCTCTGAAAGAGTGCCCTAAATTACAGAGTTGTTTTCGGCTACTCTTTCTCATTGTTATTAATTGTCTCTTTGAAAAAATATCACTTGTATCTGTAGGTAGTCTGTAATTGGTCCCTGTGTTTCTAAGAGTGAACTCTTCAAATATTTAATTTTAAAAAATATAGAAGAAGGTACAATTTATCTGAGGCTTTTGACCAGTTAGAAGGATATTAGGAATTTGTAGGGGAAGTGATGAATGATTAGGTATTTCAAGTCGCAGTATGGCCTAGGCTATTATAAGGGGCTTTATTTTATCTAGTGTGCTGTGAATATAAAATTGAGAATAAAATAAGATTGTGTATGAATAAGGTGTTTTGAGTAGTCCTCAGAATAAAAAAGTAAACAGAGTAAAAATATAAAATAAAATAAACACCCAAAGCACACAAACATAAAACCCTCATAAATCAGTGCTATTACTGGCAGAAGTAACACTCAGGACAATATATCATTCATCTATTTTTTTAAATTATTAAACAGAATAATGTTTCACTGTGAGTCAGTTCTATTTTTATCTGCATTGTTAGCTCCAATTATCGCTATTGCTGTGTGCTAGATCCTGCTCAAAGTAGAGTCCTATGACTAGAAAATATCCTAATCAATGTCTTTATATAAAATTGGAAAGGAGTAGGAAATAATATGAAAAAATAAAAAATAAAAACAGTGAAGTAAAATGTAATAAAACTGTAATGAAATGACAAGATTACACTTTTCCCTTTTTTAAAAAAATCTTTCCTATTAGTTGTTCATTTGTTCCAATTGTCTTAGAAACAAGGGTTTAGCGTTTGGATTCTCAGAGGGTCTGATTTTTTTTCTTTTTTTTAAAATTAATTTATTCTTTTATTGAAGAATAATTGTTTTACAGAATTTTGCTGTTTTCCGTCAAACTTCAACATGAATCAGCCATGGGTATACACATATCCCCTCCCTTTTGAACCTCCCTCCCATCTC
Organism: Oryx dammah; assembly: GCF_014754425.2. Classification (NCBI taxonomy): domain Eukaryota; kingdom Metazoa; phylum Chordata; class Mammalia; order Artiodactyla; family Bovidae; genus Oryx; species Oryx dammah. Next base: position 44,106,151 of record NW_024070205.1, on the reverse strand, counting down.
CCTCCCCATCCCACCCCTCTAGCTTGATACAGAGCCCCTGTTTGAGTTTCCTGAATTGTACAACAATAAATGTTGGAGAGAGTGTGGAGAAAAGGGAATGTTCTTGCACTGTTGGTGGGAACATAAATTGATACAGCCACTAAGGAAGATGGTATGGAGACTCCTTAAAAAACTAGGAATAAAACCACCACCATATGACCCAGCAATCCCACTCCTAGGCATATACCCTGAGAAAACCAAAATTGAAAAAGACACATGATTCCCATTATTCATTCCCTTAATATTTTTTGAACGTATTATATCACGCTAGTTTAGCCAAATATTTGAATCAACTAAAACTGAGATCTTTGAGGTACTAATTGTGGTATTCTGATGGTCAGTATATCAGTTCAGTTCAGTTCATTCCCTCATTCGTGTCTGACCCTTTGCAACACCATGAATTGCAGCATTCCAGGCCTCCCTGACCATCACCAACTCCTGGAGTTTACCCAAACTCATGTTCATTGAATCAATGATGCCATCCAGCCGTCTCATCCTCTGTCGTCCCCTTCTCCTCCTGCCCCCAGTCTTTCCCAGCATCAGAGTCTTTTCCAATGAGTCAACTCTTCACATGAGGTGGCCAAAGTATTGGAGTTTCAGCTTCAGCATCAGTCCTTCCAATGAACACCCAGGACTGATCTCCTTTAGGATGGACTGGTTGGATCTCCTTGCAGTCCAAGGGACTTTCAAGAGTCTTCTCCAACACCACAGTTCAAAAGCATCAATTCTTCGGCACTCAGCTTTCTTCACAGTCCAACTCTCACATCCATATATCACCACTGGAAAAACCATAGCCTTGAGTAGACGGACCTTTGTTGGCAAAGTAATGTCTCTGCTTTTGAATATGCTATCTAGGTTGGTCATAACTTTCCTTCTAAGGAGTAAGCATCTTTTAATTTCATGGCTGCAGTCACCATCTGCAGTGATTTTGGAGCCCCCCAAAATAAAGTCTGACACTGTTTCCACTGTTTCCCCATCTATTTGCCATGAAGTGATGGGACCAGATGCCATGATCTTCATTTTCTGAATGTTGAGCTTTAAGCCAACTTTTTCACTCTCCTCTTTCACTTTCATCTACAAGTAAATTTAACTTCAGCAATGGGAAGATATTCGTTACAGTGACTAGGTCATTGCAATATTCTATGTAAACCTACATCTAAAGATCTTGTAAGCGATGCTTATGTTTTCTGAAGAATATCCAAGTCTCTTGTTCCAAGTTAACTCATTGTAAAAGACCCTGATGCTGGGAAAGATGGAAGGTAGGAGAAGGGGATGACAGAGGACAAGATGGTTGGATGGCATCACCAACTCAATGGACATGAGTTTGAGCAAACTCAGGGAGATAGTGAAGGACAGGGAAGCCTGGCGTGCTGCAGTCCATGGGGTCACAGAATCAGACACTACTAAGAGACTGAACAACAACAACAACCTGTTCATCTGTTTATTGAGATTTCTTCTGGAAATGAAACCAGAAACTAGCTGATTTTAGAAATGGGGAAAGTGACTAGCTTTCATCTGGAGTAACTGTGCTGAGCAGCAGCCTGTTGACAGAGCTGATCTGCTGTATGAGAGACACAAGAAAAAGCTGAGGAGGCTCTGAAAACTTTCTTATGGTTGTTGATTCAACATCTTGTATGTCATCATGTGTATTATCTGCTCGGTCACTAACTGAGCAGGTTGTTTTTCAACCCTGTGCACTGTAGCCTGCCAGGCTCCTCTGTCCATGGACTTCTCCAGTCAGGAATACTGGAGTGGATTGCCATTTCCTTCTCCAGGGGATCTTCCTGACCCAGGGATCGAACCCAGGTCACCTGCCTTGGCAGGCAGATTCTTTACTTTCTGAGCCACCAGGGAAGCCTAATAGATATCTCCACCTCCATGTCTGAAGAGGAGCATCCAATCTTCCCTGCTCCCTAATCCAAAACCTGCTGTACCCACAATCTTCTTCATTTCATTGTTAACAATTCTCCTTCCAGTTGAGTGAACCAAAACCCTGGAGTCATCCTTGTCTCCTCTTTGTCTTTCACACTTAAATAACACACCAGGCAGCCTTGCAGACTCAACTGTCCACCCATGCCATTACTATGTACCTTCACAGCTTTGAAAAGTAACACAGTTAGAAATATCAGGTCCAGAGAAGATGAATATTTGTGGATCAGTTATCGTAATGCTGGTTTCAATGCTAGGCCTTTGCCATTTTCCCCAGAGTTTAATCCCCCCAAAATCCTGTGAGGTGGGGTTAGTGTCATTATACCCAAGAAGACATAAATGCCCACCTGATCATATATGGCAGAATCAGGGCACAAACCAAGAGAACAGACTCTAACTCTAAAGTTCCGGAATATCCTGTCATATTCTCACTTGTGAACCACCAACACAGGTGGGCTTTGATGCCTCAAAGGCCCTCAGGCAGGGCTCCTGGCCAGTCTGATAGAGCAAAGTTAATACAGATCATTTATTAGTCAGCAGCCTGAGGGGTTGCCTGGATCAGACAGGTACTTTCCTGTTACTAGACTTAATTGACTAGATACCATCTCTCCCTTCTATACCACACTGAACGTGGAACCCACCCACTTCCATTCACAAGCTGACAGTCATTCACTTCCACTGCTCAGAAAATATCTGCCTGCCTTAGGGCTTTAAGTTTCCCAAAGTTAACTGAGGATGATAACATTAATTACTACACGGAGAAATGTGTCTGTACAAGAAGTTCAGTAATACCAATGCACACAGGACAACAGATGTAAACAAATAGTGAGATAAATGAATAAGACAATTTAATTATATTGCTTACATAATTACTGTTTTAATTATATTGCTATTATACAAATTATATTAATATCCTAATTAAACTAAAAACCAACTATCTAGCAAGACTCAGAGATAATGTTATTTAAGATATTTGGAGCATAGCATGTATTCACTTTTATGTTATTTTGCTTTATTTTTGTTTTTTTTAGAAAGGGAGGGGAATAGTTACAAAAAAAAAGAGAAAGCATGGGACTACCTGAAGCATTTAGAAGCAGGTGATGAGTTCTAAGGGGCTTCCCAGGTGGCATTAGTGTTAAAGAACACATCTGCCAATGCAAGAGATAGAGAAATGAGTTCAATCCTTGGGTCAGGAAGATCCCCTGGAGGAAGGCATGCAACCCACTCCAGTACTCTTGCTTGGAGAATCCCATGGACAGAGGAGCCTGGTGGGCTACAGCCCATAGGGTCACACAAAGTCAGACACGACTAAAGCGACTTAGCACACACCCACGATAAGTTCTAAGAATCTTAACCTCCCAAAGAAGGGTTCAGAAAAAAATTCCTCAAAAAAAACCAATAACAATAAAAATTTTAAAATATGCCCTCATAGAGATTTAATCTAGTTGAGATTAAGAGGAAGATAAAGTATGAAAAGAGGATAGAAGTGCCGATGGGAAATTTAGAAAACTCCTAAATTGTCTTCTGCAGAAAAATGTGGTAATTTCTTGTTTTTCCTGACAATGTTCACTCTGTTTGGATGTTTAGATTTATCATCATTCCAGTGTGCTCTGCTGCTAAATCACTCAGTGGTGTCCGACTCTGTGCGACCCCATAGACAGCAGCCCACCAGGCTCCTCCGTCTGTGGGATTCTCCAGGCAAGAACACTGGAGTGGGTTGCCATTTCCTTCTCCAATGCACGAAAGTGAAAAGTGAAAGTGAAGTCGCTCAGTCGTGTCCGACTCTTAGCAACCCCATGGACTGCAGCCCACCAGGCTCCTCCGTCCATGGGATTTTCCAAGCAAGAGTACTGGAGTGGGGGGCCATTGCCTTCTCCATCCAGTGTGCTCAGAGAGAGGTAAAAACTTGGAAATGGAAAAGGAATGAGGATCTATTTTTACAACTTATCCATCTACAGTACAGAGTCTTCATTCGCTTCCTTCCTCAAAATTGCAGTTAAGGAAGTTACCCAATCTCACAGAATTTAATAAAATGGCAGAGCCAATATTCACTTTCCAGCCTTATGCCGTTTTGTAACTTTGCCTACACCATGCTGATTTTTTAGGAGTGTTCCTGTGATTTTATGCTTTCTTCTAACAATAACTGAGTCAGAAAGAAGAGTTGAAAAAAATTCTCTCTTTAATTTAGCAAAAGTCTTAAATTATCTTGACACAGTGTGCTTACTACTTACATTGCCCACACTGTCTAGGCTACAGTGGTCAGAATTTCTGTGAGCATTCATGTTGACAGGAAGGGAGCAGAGAATAAATCATGAACGCCATCTTTGACGTTCCGGCTGCTGTGGTGACACCTTCTTAGAATCTCACCTGCCTCTGTGTCTCCCACTGTTCTGTTTTCCAGTCCATAAATAATGTAAATGCAGTCTTCTTCAAGAACTTCAGAAACAGATCGTAAATATTACTTCATCTTGAAGATAGGCACCTGGCTGCGAAGGGCCCCTGGGAAAACTCAGTGGGTGATCCCCATGATGCCTTAGCTTATTTCTGTGCTATGGACACAGGACAAAAGAGTACATGTTGTCTATTCTCTTTGTTTGGGCAGCTAGGCATGAATAAGTGATGGTCCTGTCATCACCATAGTGATAAAATAGTCAGGTCTGACATGTGAGCTCCCATAGTAATATCCAAGATGGTGGGGACAGGTGACTGGGGAGAGTGGAATGGGCAGGAGAGAATCAAAGAGACTGAGGTCAGGTAATGAAAGAAGTACCTTGACTGGCTCAAAGCCTGAGGACATATCACCTTTCTATGCATAACAAAGAACCAAAACAATTCTGCTGGTGAATATGTCCTACTACTCTGTGACCAATGTCTCAAGATACACAGAGGTGTTTCTGCTAATTGATGTTGTTGTTGATTAACCACTTTTGTTGCTAAGTCACATCTGACTCTTTTGGGACCCCATGGACTATATACCCCGCCGGGCTCCTCTGTCCATGGGATTTCCCAGGCAGGAATACTGGAGTGGGTTGCCATTTCCTTTTCCAGGGGATCTTCCTGACCCAGGGACCAAACCCATGCCTCCTGTGTCTCCTGCATGGGCAGGCAGATTCTTTATCACTGGGTCACCATGCTAGAAATAGACTATAACCTTGAGATCAAGGAAAAGCAGAAAATTATGACTTATCCATGTTAGAATGGAAATACTAAGAAGGCAAGCCTAGTTGTAATAGGTAATGGATAAAGAGCCTAAATAGTGGTCCTTTGGCAGGAGAGAGCAAGTCCCTGAATTTTCTGACCTCCATGGTTGACGTAACAACAGAGAGAATAAGTGACCTCAGGCTAGGTGCAGTACCAGATGCCGGCAGCTCAGATGAAATGCCCCTTCAGTGATTCGGGGGGCAGAGTTCTACTGAACACCATGCTCAGTGACAGTCTTTCCGGAGACTCACAAACCCTGTCTTTATTTTTCCTAAGCAGAACACATCAGCTCCATCTGGCTGCTCTCCTGGAGTCTAATTCTCTGGCACTCACCTGCTGTATTTGTTTCCTATAACAAAGTACTACATACTGGGTAGCTTAAACAACAGAAATTGAAAGACTTGTGGTTCTGGAACTCTGAAATCAAGGTGTTGGCAAGGTTGCTTCCTTCTTAGGGTCATGAATATGAGTGTTAGTCGCTTAGTCATGTCTGACTCTTTAAGACCATATGGACTATAGCCCACCAGGCTTCTCTGTCCATGGAATTCTCCAGGCAAGAATACTGGAGTGGTTTGCCATTCCCTTCTCCAGGGGATCTTCCTGACTCAAGGACTGAACTCAGATCTCCTGCATTGCAGACAGAATCTTTACCATCTGAGCTACAACAGAAGCCCTAGGGGCATGAGCTGCTGCTGCTGCTAAGTCGCGTCAGTCGTGTCTGACTGTGCTACCCCATAGACAGCAGCCCACGAGGCTCCCCCATCCGTGGGATTCTCCAGGCAAGAACACTGGAGTGGGTTGCCAGTTCCTTTTCCAATGAGTGAAAGTGAAGTCCCGCAGTCATGTCCCACTCTTATCGACCCCATGGACTGCAGCCTACCAGGCTGCTTCGCCCATGGGATTTTCCAGGCAAGAGTACTGGAATGGGGTGCCATTGCCTTCTCCTAGGGCCATGAGAGAAGGATCTACTCCAGGTTTCTCTCCTTGGTTTATAGATTGCCCTCACCCTACTGTTCCTCACATTATCTTTACCTATGTGTATCTGTGTCTGTATCTAAATTTCTCCTTTATATAAGGATACCAGTCATTATTATCGCTCATCGTAATGACTCATTTTCACTTGATTATCTCTGTAAAACCTCTGTCTCCAAATAAGGTCACATTCTAAAGTATTGGGAATTGGGGATCCCAACATATCTTCTTCTGCTGCTGCTTCTAAGTCGCTTCAGTCGTGTCCGACTCTGTGCGACCCCACAGGCGGCAGCCCATGAGGTTCCACCTTCCCTGGGACTCTCCAGGCAAGAACACTGGAGTGGGTTGCCATTTCCTTCTCCAATGTATGAATGCAGGGCTTCATGAAGCCAGAGTCTGATGGATTAACTTTTACCAAAAGAATCAGTAACAGGTAGAGGATGATGAAGTAAGGTTGGGATCAAAAATACTGATACATTTTCTTTCCAGAAAAATCTCCAAGGTTCAAGATGGCCCTGGATGCACAGGACAGGTGGAGAGTCCCAGACCATTTGGTCAGAATAGCCACAGGGAAGGTTATGGGAAGGATTCTAATTCTCCAGACCAGGATACTGGGGTGGGTAGCCTTTCCCTTCTCCAGGGGATCTTCCTAATCCATCAATTGAACTCAGGTCTCCTGCATTGCAGGTGGATTCTTCCACCAGCTGAGCCACAAGGGAAGCCCAAAAATACTGGAGTGGGTAAGCTTTTCCCTTCTCCAGCGGATCTTTCTGACCCAGGAATTGAACCCAGCTCTCCTGCATTACAGGTAGATTCTTTACCAACTGAGCTATCAGGGAAGCCCTGGTAAAAATAAAAAATGTTATTTTTGTATTGTGGGATCATTTTCTCTAATTGCCTTTAAAATTTAAATTTCTCACCTGGCAGGGTTTGCAGAAGAGAAGACATCATGGTGTGATTGGCTGGTAAGAGCACCGGGCATGGAATCAAACAGCCCCAATTTCAATTAAACCACCTAACCTACCCAGACTCCAAACTGCTAGTCATGTGACCTTGCTCAAGCTACTTAACTTTTCAGAGCCTTGTTTCTTTTATCTGTTAAGTGGACATGAAAATACATGGTTTTCCATGTTTGCAATAAGGATTATGAATTTCATACTTTAAAATAGGTAATGATATCATATGTTGATATGTAATATATAGTCACTAATAGAGTTATTATGTACATGGAATCACTGACAATGTTATTATTGGAGGATGGCCTAGTTCAGTGGTTTTCAGCTTTGGGTGTACCAGAGTTACTGCATTTTTTAATGCAAATGACTAGTCTATTAAATAAGGATATCCAGAAGATTCCAATGTGCAGCCAAGATTGAGAATCACTCTTCTAGATTACTTAAAACAATTTAACTATACTGTAGGTTAAGACTACCTACTTAAAGCATTAAAAATTCCATATGTATGTATATAATAACATGTCTATAGAATTCTTAGTGATTTGAATATAAACATGCTTCATATATGGGGCTTCCTCAGTGGCTCAGTGGTAAAGGATCTGCTTGCAATACAGGAGATCCAGGAGACGCTGGTTTGGTCCCTGGATCAGGAAGATCCGCTGGAAGAGGGCATGGCAACCCACTCAGGTATTCTTGCCGGGAGAGTCCTAGGGACAGAGGAGCCTGGTGGGCTATAGTCCATGGGATTGCAGAATTGGACAGGACTGAGTGACGAGCATGTATGCATGCATGCATACTTCATATATATATATATATATATATATATATATATATATATATATATATATGCACACACACACACACACACATTTAGGGAGAATGTGTCAATGTAAATTTATTTAAATCTACTTTTAATCACTTTTATAACTGAAGTGAAATTAAAATCACATTTGTCAATTGAGTTAGGATATATTCATTTTGGTTGCCAAGCAACTTTTAAATTTTAGAATCTAAGAAGCTTCAGATGAAAATGTTTAGCAGACTGATGAAAATTATTCAGTATGGTAGTATCAGTACACGGACCAGTAAACTAGGAAATACTGGCACTTTCCAAACCATTCACTCTAATCACAAGAAGCCTGAATGCCTTTCATTTCTCCTTTTCTTTACTTTCTACACCGCTATGATCTCAATGCTTGTGTCCCTTGTCTAATTCATAGGTTGAATTCGAATCCTTTCGGTGATGGTATGAGGAGGCAGGGCTTTCCAGGCAACTCAGCCTTAAAGAACCCACCTGCCAATACAGGTGACGCGGGTTCGATCTTTGGGTCAAGAAAATCCTCTGAGAAAGAAAATGGCAACTCACTCCAGTGTTCTTGCCTAAAAAATTCCAGAGGAGCCTGGTGAGCTACAGTCCGTGGGGTCACAAGGAGCTGGACATGACTGAGCGACTAAACAACAACAATTAGGAGGCGGGGCCTTTGGGAGAGGATTCCCTCGTGTGGGAAGAACTCTCCTGAATGGGATTAGTGTTCTTTAAAGGAGGCTCCAGAGAGATCCCTTGCCCCTTCCACTATGTGAGTATGCAACCGAGAAGAGAGCCCTCACCCAATCACACTGACACTCTGATCTGAGACGTCCAAACTGAGGGACAAAATTCTGTTGTTTAAAAGCTACCCAGTCTGTCCTATTTTGTGCTAGCAGCCAGCATGCCCCAAGACATACGTCATCTCCCTACCTGAACTTCTGGTTCACTTTCAACAAGGAGACCACACCTCCTCTAAAGTCATTTCATTGTCTCTCTGAGTGACAAAGGTTCACATCAGGAGACCAGAGTATGAACCTAGGAACGAGTGTAATCTATTTTGAGTATCCCAGTGGCAGATATACTTGCAATGCAATCTTTGGTTGTGGAAATTCTTCTGTGGATATAGTTAATTTAATGGAGCCAAGATTTGGGTTGAATTCAGCCTTCAGACCCAGTATCTTCTCCATAACAGATTGAGGATTCAAGTTTCCCATATTCACCCTGACTGAGAAAACGCAACCACTCTGACTCTGACAATAAACAGAGTATGGGACTGTCTACATGGTAAAATTGGAGAAGCATGTGACAAAAAGTCCAGCCAGAGATACCCAATCCACTGGCCTGCCAAGTGGTTGATATTTCCACTTAAGGATTGCTTTGAGTTGAGGATTAAAGATGCTAACAAATATGTAAACATATTATTTGGGAAGAGTTAATATTGTAAACCATTATCAATTGTCAATTCCTTAGAATGAATTAGCTTATTGTGCTTTTTTAAAAATTAAATTTATTTATTTTTAATTGAAGGATAATTGTTTTTCAATATTGTGTTAGTTTCTGCCAAACATCAACATGAATCAGCCATAGGTATACCTATTGTGCTTTTTGACACAATAGTTGACTTACAAAGATTAAAAGAGTAAATAAAAAACCATGAGGGTCAGTGGGGGGATATAAGATGTGATATATTGGGACTTCCCTGGTGGTGCAGTGGTTAAGAATCTGCTTGCCAAAGCAACAGACACAGGATTGATCTCTGGTCTGGGAAGATTCCACATACAGTGGGGCAACTAAGCAACTAAGCCTGTGCACCACAACTTCTGAACCCGCACTCTAGGGCCCACACACCACAATCACTTGAGCCTATTCACCTAGAGCCTGTGCTCTGCAACAAGAGAAGCTTCCTGAATGAGAAGTCTGCACACCTCAAGGAACAGTAGCTCCCACTCGCTGCAGAGAAAGCCTGTGCAAAGTAATGAAGACCCAGTGAAGGCAAAAATAAATACATGAAATTATAAAATATATGATATACTGTTCTGCTTTTTTTTTTGTAAGTAAAGAAGAACAATGGCATTCATGTATGTATCAGAATGAGCTTGGGAGATAAGTTTCATTGTCCATTGATGTGTTGGGCTTAATTAGGAAGTTCCATGATACAGCATTAAAAGAGGTAAGTTTAGGATGCTTATTGCCTGCATCATTTATAAGCAGGCTGAAAGTGAATGAACAAGCTATTTGAATGGAAAGGCCATAATAGAAGGGTATCCAGCTCCTAGCTACTGGAAGGGTGCTTCTCACTATCACAGGGGTGAGACACCAGATGGTAGGGCTAACAGCAGAGGGTTTTAGAGTGACATTCTCTTCTAAAAAGCCTTCAAAGGCTATCTTCTACCTCCTTGATGACAACTAAGCTCCTCTGGCTTGCATAAATGGCCTTCCATGATAGATGTCTGCTGACTTCTCTGACTTCAGTCCTCAGGACCTGTACTCAGGACTTTGCAACACTAATCTGTCATCCCTTGCCACCCTGTGCTCTTTCCTTCTCTTCTGCTTGTCTAACTAAAGTCCATCCTTTAAGAGTGAATTTGAATGTCACTTCTTTTGATGAAGCGTTTCCTGAGTCTCCCAGTTCCAAGAGCCCCTTCTTCCTCCTTGTATAAATCTTCATGTCTATCTTTTATTATGGACTTCCCAGGTGGCATCAGTGGTAAAGAACCTGCCTGCCAATGCAGGAGATGTAAGAGAAGCAGGTTTGATCCCTGGGTCAGGAAGATCCCTTGGAGGAGGGCATGGCAACCCACTCCAGTATTCTTGCCTGGAGAATCCCATGGGCAGAGGAGCCTGGTGGGCTACAGTCCATGGGATCACAAAGAGTCAGACACAACTGAGCACACACGCGCATACACACACACACACACACACACACACACACACACACACACAAACATTCAGTCAACAGCAGATTATTTCCTAGAAAATTATTAAAAACTGTTTTCCATCAAAAAGTAGAATAAACAAAAAACAAGGAAGGGCAAGGACTTCAAATCCAAGAGGCAAGATCCAACATAAAAAAAAAAAAAAAAGGACATTTTTAGAATAACGATGAAGAGAAAGCCCAAGAAAACAATTGTTTATCACACTAGTGAACATTCAGTGCAGGTAGGAAAAAGGGGGTAGAAAGCTTAAAAGGTGATATCTTCACCAAAAATGAAAAAAATATATACATAAATTTTGTGATATACTTGACCGCAATGAGAGGAGTCTTACAGATTTTATAGAATGTGAAAGTGAACCAGCGATAGGACACTGAAAACTAAGCAAATAACCACAAAAGTGATGAATAATTCCACTAATATAGAAAAACTGGGTGAGAAATACCATGCAATGACTCCATGTAGCCCAGCTGTGACGTCGAGTACTATAACCATAACAATATAAGTCCTGAATATTAATATAACCAAATTTTTGACATAAATATATTTGGAATAAGGAGAAAAGGAAGTGTAAGTGTGTAAAGGGGACAGAGAGTAAGAAAGTTAACTCATTTTTTTTTTATTTCACTTTTTTGTTGTTGTGAACCATTTTTAAGGTCTTTATTGAATTTGTTACAATATTGTTTCTGTTTTATATTTTTTAGTTTTTTGGCCTTGAGGCATGTGGGATTTTAGCTCCCCAACCAGGGATTAAACCCCCTAAAATGGAAGATGAATTCTTAACCACTGGACTGCCAGGGACGTCCCTAAATCTTCATTTCTATTGTAGGATGTCAATATTAATAAGTAAAATAGAAAAATCAAGAAATAGGAATGCAAATATTTCTATAGCAAGATAGAGGGAAATAGAAAAAGGAGCTAAAAGGATTAAATTGTTCTATATTTGAAGTAGAAATCAGTGGGGCAAGGTGGATCTGAAAGATGCTGTTTTTCATTATAAACCTCATAGCCCTGTCTGAATTTTTAGACTGTGCATATGTATTATTTTGACATGAGTTAAAAATCGATTAAAACTTGTGAAGCAAGTTAAATGCATAAGAATATTAAGAAGCTTTGATGCAAGTTTTTTTTTCAATATCAATTTGGCCATGATCATGTAGAAATTCAAATCTAATTATATATTTACGTGCTGAGTCACTTCAGTCATGTTTGATTCTATGGACTGTAGCCTACCAGGCTCCTCTGTCCATGGGATTCTCCAGGCAAGAATACAACAGTGGGTTGCCATGCCCTCTTCCAGGGGATCTTCCTGACCCAGCAATTGTATATTTGAGACATCTAATTTTCTTTCTTTGGTTTGTAAGAGAAATCATTAATTGTGATCCTTTTCCTTTTGCCTATTGAGATGCTATTGATGGTTCTAGTAAATACTTAGCTTGGGAAAGAAGAACATCAAAGCTTTCCTCTTGGCAGGCGTTAGGATATGAATCATCGACATAGGAGCAGAATGTTCTGAGCTAACCCCAACCACTAGCATTTAGCATTCACTGAGGCCATCAACAGTACTGAAACGACTGTAACCAAGGGATTACGTTAACCCAGGGCAAAACTGAAGTATTTGGAAAGCTTTAATTAGGTTTATTGATTAAAGACAACAAAACTTCCACCTCTTCCATTAATCCACTTTCTCAAAGTACATCTGATGAAAGGCTGTTATTAAAAAAATGCAATTTCTAACATTTGCAAGAAGCCTTCCCTAAGTTTCATATCCTCTTTATGGGAAGTATCAAATCTTGGGAAGGCTCAAAAAATAGTATGTAATTAATGGTAATATCTTATCAAGCTAATTTTCAGGAAAACTAGGAGAATGGTGCATTAACTCTGATGCACATTTAAGTATAAAACAAATAGGCATTGTCATAGAATGGGGACTTCAGGTCACAAATGGAGAGAAAGAAAAGCATTCGGGGGAGACAGAAGGAAATTAAATGGGTGAGGGAAAGAGTTATATACCCTAGGGAAGAGAGAAGTAACAGAACTAGGAAAACAAAAAAGAAATGAAGGGGGTAAGTGGGAGAGATTCAGGATGAAACCTGAACAGCATATGTGGTCATGTCTTTTTTGAGTGATATAACAACTCAACCATTTTTCCTAACGTGCTCTCCCTTTGTCTGGGGCCAACTAGACCAGGGTACTCCTATTTCATTCCAGATCCTGATCTCCTTAACTAGTGACAGAAAACTCTTTTTTTTTTAATAGTCCTCCTAGGACCTTTATTCTACCTGGCCTGGGACCGCAGGGCTCAGAAGCCCAGGCTGATGAGCCTTCAGCTTCACCTATTCTTTGATATATAAGTGGATCTTGCCTTTCTTCTATTCTCACTGTAGGAGAAAAGAGGGAGAAAATACCACAAACTTTGGTCCTTTTAGAATGACCCCTTGTGCCTAATGGACATTCCTGATGTATGTGCAATAGGTCCATGTATGGAGGCAAAGAGGTTGTAAGCATAGACGCGGGTGGGTGAGATATGCTCTGGTAGGTGGATGTGTGTCCATGTGTATGTGTTTCTTCATATACATGGATGTGTCTCTAACTTCTGAATAGTCCCCTGATATCTGGCGATCCTTGTCTGTGAGTTCATACATAAGAGTGAGGCTCTAAAAATCCAGCTGGGAGCTCTCTTTACATAGGTAAGCATCTGAGCCAGTGAGCCTCACTCACAAGGTGGTCAGCCTGGCACACAAATGTTTCTCTGTGAGATCCAGTGGTACCCAAAGATATCTGTGTCCTAATCCTGAACCTGTGATGCTAATGGTAAAGAATCCAACTGCCAATGCAGGAGATACACGAGACACAAGTTCAAACCCTGAGTCAGGAAGCTATCCTGGAGTATGGAGTGGCAACCCACTCCACTACTCTTGCCTGGAAAATTCCTTGGACAGAGAAGTCTGGTGGGCAAGAAGAGTCCATGGAGTGCAGAGTCAGACACAACTGAGCACACGCAGCACAGTTCTGACCTGTGAATATGTATTAGGTTACAAACAAAGAGGAATTAAGGTTGCAGGTGGAATTAAGGAATCAGTTTACCTTAAATTAGGGAGATTATCCTGGATCATCTGGGTGGGTCCAATGTAATCACAACTGTACTTAAAAGTGGAGGAGGGGAAATGGAAGAGAGAACCATCAGAAAGCAGCATTAAAAGAACGTCGTCTGATGCTGCTGGCTCTGAAGACAGAAGAAAGGGGACACAAGATAACCAAAGTGGGAAGCCTTAGAAGCAGGAAGCGGCAAGGAAACATATTATCCTTTTGGTCTCCCCAAAAGGCCAACACCTTGAGTTTAGCCCAGTGAGACCCTTTGTGGATTTCTAGCTTCCAGAATTGTAAGGTAATAATTTTTATTATTTTTAACTGATTCATTTGTGGTAATTTGTTACAGGAGCAGTAGGAAAGGAATCCACTCCTATCAACAGTATAGTAGTGATGGGAGTATATGTACTCATTTTCTTTTGCCCAGAAGATTCTCCAGAGAGGAGAGAAAATAATCCTGACTTCTTCAAGTCCGGGAACGAAGCAAGGGATCTTCGCATTTAGTCTGCAAACTTTCCTTCAAGCTCCATGTTTTATATAGCGTTGTATCCCTCCTTGGCTTCCAGGATATTTGCAGTCCCTCCTGTTTTCAGCCCCACCTGATACACTCTTTTTTCAAAGGCAACCGGTATTCCCAATCCTGAGCTTTTATAGGGTGTTGACGCGACTGAGCGACTGAACTGAACTGAACTGATGGAATAACTCAGTTTGCCTATTGTTAGCTTTCCTCCCACCCCCTCCAATTTGGAAAGTTTTGTTTTATTTCATCAAACCAGTTATTATTCATGAATCCACTATCTAACATCTGAATTTGTATAGATGTTTCTAATGTGCTGCTACTGTCCCCACAGGTTTACAGGTTTTTACATTTTACACCCATTTAATGGGATTTCAAAAGGAAAAGAGACAAATGAGTCATTCAGTTCATTATGCTTAACTGAAATTATTTTACCTATTTTTAAGTTTTTTATAGATTAGAAACCCAAGACAATGAGTGACTAAGCAATTTGGGATATTTTAGAAAAAGTCCTGATTGACTTCCAAGTCTGTATTCACATGAGCTCGTAGCCTGAAGCAGTTGGTGTCTGAAAAGCAATTGGAGCTGAACCTCCCAAGTTGACCAATGGCAGGTCTGTGGAATCTTTATATGTGTGGAGGCTATACAAAGATACCTTAACTTGTTTAAAATGCATTTTATTAAATTACCAGGTTTGCCCAGATATGAATCATACTTCCCAACACCTTCCTCCACTTTTCACTGAGGGTGCTTCAAATTGCAGGTTCATGTCAATGGAATATGAGCAGAAATGAGGTGTGTTATCTCCAGGCCAAAGATGTTAAGAAGCAGGTTGAGCTTCTCCATCCTCTGTTTTCTCCCACCTGACTCCTGGAGGCTAATGAATAACTTTAATGTGAACTAGAGACAAATTTTTATGGTAATAAGCCACTGGTAATGTTTAGCTTGTTACAGTAGCTAGTGTTAGTTTAACTATCACATCTGTGCTTATGCAAAGCAAAGTGCAGATCTGGTGTAGGGCAGCATGTTTTCAGAGGAAGGAGTACTATTTGATTCTCACAAAGTGTCCTTCTGCTAGCCAAGTTGTACAACTTTGGGTTGCATCTCTTCAAAGATAAGATATTTGGGAGATTCCCTGGTGGCACAGTGTGAAAGAATTTGCCTGCCAATGCAGGAGAAGTGGGTTCAATCCCTGATCCAAGAAGATCCCACAGGCACCCGAACAACTAAGGCTGTGTGTCACGACTACTGAGCCTGTGCTCTAGAGCACACTAGCTGCAACTCCTGAGCTCACGAGCCACAACTACTGAAGTCTATGAGCCTAGAGCCCGTGCTCTGCAACAAGGGAAACCATCGCAATGAGAAGCTGCCTGAGCAGCAACAAAGACCCAGCACAATCAAAAACATAATAAAATTTAAAAAGAAACAAACATGGGATAGTTTGCCAATGCACAAAGAAGATATGTAAGTTAATGGTGGCCCTATAGAAATTAACCATCAGTTGTTCTACATGAATGAGAAAGTTCAGTAAGTACGGACAGAAAACCTGCATTAAGTCTTTGCCCTTTGGGTGTATCACCCATAGATATATCCATATGATATACATAGATACATATATGTATCTGCAAAAACATATAGATAAAGAAACTGGATAATCTAGAAGAGTGCCATGTTCAAGAAGTGGATTTGATCATAAGACAAGTCAGTGATTTTTGAAAAATGATTTAAAATCTTGGCTCTCAGTGTGAGAAAGTGAGATTCCTTTCCTTGTTTAAAAGCTAGCTCTCTGATAAAATACATGAGGGACAGGAAATGAATCTGGTCACAAACCAAAAGCTAAATTTTTCAGCCTGATGTAATTCTTCCAGGAAAAGTACAATGCCTTGGGGACATAGGGAATGGCTAGACAGATAATTCAATTAGCCTTTTGCAAACTGAGTTTGTTTACACATTTTAAGCTAAAAATTATCTTTAATGTCTCCTTTCCCTTCTTATCCAAAAATGTGGCCTGCTGGACATGCGGCCAAAACACATTTTCATATGGTCCTTCATTTAGCTGAGAATCAGCATCTTAGATGCTCAGTGTGTTCATTCGTGTCCAACTCTTTGTGACCCCATGGACTGTGACCCACCAGGCTCTTCTGTCCATGGGATTCCCCAGGCAAGAATACTGGATTAGGTTTCCATTTCCTTCTCCAGGGGATCTTCCCTGCCCAGGGATCAAATCTGTATCTCCTGCATTGTCAGGCAGATTCTTTACCCCTGAGCCACCAAGAAAGCCTGGATGCACAGTGGCTACTTAGAAATCATCATAACTTAGAAGAAGACTATAAAGAGAAGGAGGAGGAAAGAAGGAAAAACTAAAGAGAAGAAGGATGAAGCAATGATTCTTAGATGAACTCACCCAAGGTTTCCTTGAATACTCTGCCTGAGAGTATAGACCCATGGGGTTCTTGCTCCTGTACTCCAGAGCTTGAGCACTCCATCACTGAAAGGATCCAAGCAGACTGGGAGTCCTTTTTCCAAAGTTAATACCCTTTAGAGGAGGAAACTAGAGGAAGTGATTGGTAAGGCCTCTTCCTAAGACTCAATGACAAAATGAAATGGCCACCAACATGTCTTTTATATCTGGAGGCCCAAAGAGACAGCCCATTTTTCTGAGGTCTGGGATGTAAACCCATGGGAAGATGGTGGGTGCCATATGCTATGGAGGATGGAGGAGTGATTTAATGTAGAATTTGCCTACTAGAGAGGCACAAACAGTTCTTTGCTTTGAAGCAGTAATTACTTCCTTGGCTTGCCCACATTAGGCTATCAGCTTTTGAGCTCTGTTGCTGCTGTACCGTTGTCAGAATCAAATTACTAAAAAGGTCAGCATCATTAATACATGGTTTGCAAAGAATGAAAATGACAGACAAAATGTCTATGAGCATTTAGAGCCTTGAATCAACAGCTTCACCCTTGTTTCTTTCTTTTACTGCTGTTATTATTTGCCCCCAAGTTTTACAGGTCAAGATCATAAGCCTAAAACCACCTATGGAAACTTACTAATCATATGGTCACCTAAGCACCTTATATGTTTTATCTGACCTGGACAGAAGATGCCCCCTGACTCTTTACACCCAAATAGAAACTCCTTGATGGTAGAGACCCTGCTTCTCTGAATCTCAGATGGCAGTTACCTTGGGACGGTCATAAATATATGAGTATGGATTAACTAACTATTTTTAAAACTTACACAAAGGTAGAAATAGAGTATGAAATAAGAGCCGACTGAAGAAATTCTGGAACTTAAAATGAAGACTTCAAGGAAGAAGTGAGTAATCTGAGTCTTGATCTCAGCTAAACTACTGCTACTCTATATGACTTTAGATCAGTCACTTTACCTAGAGTCCACTAGATTTTATTTCTTGCAGAATGGAAATTACTTTCTCTTTGATGTAAGGAGAGAAAATTGAAATATGTATTTGTTTCACAATTAGTATTCAGGAATTTTTCCTCCACATGAGACCCATTAACTATGTTTGACATCAGTTTTGTTTAGAGATTCAATTATTTCTGGACAGTAAGCAAGTATAATTCTTAAAATGGCTAAAAAACTATGGCTTACACATCAAAAGGCCTGACTTTTAGTCTCATGTAACTTGATTTGTGACTTTGGATAAGTTGTTTGCTTAATCATTTGCCTACTTTTAAATTTACCTCTCTAGGCTTCAGTTTTCTTACCTTAGAATGAGAGTAACAGAGTGAGTGATTTCCGGAGTCCCTTTCAACTTTAAAATTCTGTGATTCCAAAGGAGATCGGGTATATGTAGCGTCATGCCCTTGTCCTGCACTGTCTCCCAGAGTTTGCTCAGATTCATGTCCATTGCATTGGTGATGCGCTCTAACCATCTCATTCTCTGCTGCCCCTTCTCCTTTTGCTTCAATCCTTCCCAGCATCAGGGTCTTTTCCAATGAATTGGCTCTTTGCATCAGGTGGTCAAAATACTGGAGATTCAGCATCAGTCCTTCCAAAGCTTGTTCAGAGTTGACTTCCTTTAGGATTGACTGGTTTGATCTCCTTGCAGTCCAAGGGACTCTCAAGAGTCTTCTCAAGCCCCTCAATTCAAAAGCATCAATTCTTAGGTGCTCAGCCTTCTTTATGGTCCAACTCTCACATCCATACATGACTACTGGAAAAACCTTAACTTTGACTATCAAAGCCGTGTCTCCTGTGTCTCTGGCATTGCAGGTGGGTTCTTTACCACAGAGCCACTGAGGAAGCCAAGATCCGAGAATAGTCTATAGTAATGTATTGTGTTCCAGAACCTAAGTGTTGCTTGGGAAAGGAAAGTTGATGATAAATTCCTAGCTTCAGTTTTGCCCAGAGTGGCCTTGGTTCTCAACTTACTTTGAAAATGTAAAAAAGACATTACTCATCATGAAAATTATTTCTTTGGAATAGAGAAGACCACGAATAACATGTTATAATAAAGAAATCCTTAATACTAAAAAATAATTACTAGTAATTAAAGTCACTATTGTAATTCCCATTTAGTAATAAAGCAGAGAAGGAGAGAACCAAGTCTTAAAAAAGTTACTATAAAGGGACCAAAGGCGGAGAACTTCATCACTTCATATTCATATGAATTTACTAAAATATTGGGCTCTTTCCCAGAAATTTTGCATTAGTCGATCTGTTTCTCAAGATCTATATGAAATAACATTCCTTCATAAAACCATTTATCTCCCCAACAAGATGCATTCTCTTTCCTATATTCAGTTAAATAAGCATTTATGGAGGGCTTATTCTAAATCCAGCCCTGGGCTTAATACTGTAAGAACTGAACACATTTCTAAGTACCTCATATTCTGAAACATTCACAGCATTGTTTATACCAATACCTAATATTTTCTTTATACTTGAGGCATATATTATGTTCTAATTTGATTAGGGTATACTTGTTTTCCTGGCACAATTCTTTGAACATAATAGGTGCTCAATAAACATTTAAAGAACCATAATAGAGGTAGTAATTTCTCTCAATTGTAGACTATTAAGCAGTGAAAATAAATATGATTATCTCTAAGATAATAATGTGATTGAATGAGAACATAAAATCTGTTCTATCAAAATTCAGTTACGTAAGATGTTTGGGAACAACGTTTGTTGCATGCATCTCCGTTACTATTGTGAATAAATACTCATATCTCTTTAAAAATATACTTAGGTTAATTCAGACAAAATAGCAAACCGGTTCACAAACTAATCCTCTAGCATTAGCCACAGCACTGCACAGTGAATCAAATATTCTCAAGACAGCTAAGGATTAGAGAGACACTAAGAACAACCTCGTAAATCTTCACTCTTGCCTGTGCATGAAAAAAAAAAAAAAAAAAAACCTGGTGGCTCAGATGGTAAAGAATTTGCTATGCAGGAGATACAGGTTCAATCCCTGAGTTGGGAAGATCCCCTGGAGAAGGAAATGGCAACCCACTTCAGTATTCTTGCTTGAAGAATTTCATGGAGAGAGGAGCCTGGTGGGCTTCAGACCATGAAGTTGCAGAAGAGTTGGACATGACTGACTGATTAACGCTTTCAGTTTCAAGCACAGGCAGTGGTATGGGAGGACCTGGGAGGACTCTTCAACAAGATATAAACAAATAGCTGAGTGTTAACTCTTTGAAAGTGTTTAGCTAAGAAAAACATTTTACCCTACTTGCAAACTAAAATTAACCCACCTGCCACATTTTCATAGAGCGAGAGTATTGATGTTTTCCCACCCTGGGAGAATTGAGATTTGGTGTATCAGGTGACAATTACAGTTTCAGTAAGCTGCATTAGAGGAGAGGAGCCCTGCACTCAGTGAACTTGGATCTTTTCTAATATGCAATAAAAGCATCTCTGATCTTTGCCTCAGAGGGAGACACTATCTCTATCTTCCAGGGTGTTTACAAATGTACTGGAAAAGGTAATCTGGACATACAAACCTGAAAGACTCATGTCTCATGAGAGAAATGTCTTCCAACACACGGGTCTTACCTTAGAGTAACAAATATATAAATGAATTAATGATGAATTAGTAATTGGTAATATGGATGAGAAAATCTATGGCCATGAAAATTGAGAAGGAAGCTTATTTTCAGGAACTTTGTTAAGAAAGACTTTTAGGAGAAGGCAGCATTGGAAATCAACCTTGAATACTCATTCAAAGGACTGAGGCTGAAGGTCCAACACTTTGGCCAACTGATGTGAAGAGTTGACTCTTTGGAAAATACACTGATGCTAGGAAAGACTGAGGGTGAGAGGAAAAGGGGACCACAGAGGATGAGATGGATGGATGGCATCACCAACTCAATGGACCCAAATTTGAGATAGTGAAGGACAAGGAAGCCTAGTGTGCTGCAGTCCATGGGGTCACAAAGAGTTGGACACAGCTTAGGACTGAACAACAGCAACAAAACATTTAAGCAGAGATATAAACAGATTGAGGAACAGAGCTGTGTAAATATGTGTACCCTGAGTATTCTAGGCTGAAAGAACAACCAGCATTAAGGCCAAATGCTGGAGGATAATGCTTAGTTTATTTGAGAAACAGCAAGAAATCCAGGATAGTGAGAGCAAAAGGATGAGTGGTAGGCCATGAAGTTAGGAAGTGAGTCTGGAAACAAATCATATACCAACCGAAGAATTTTCTTTAGATTTTACATTTGAAAGGCTGCAATTTGGCAAGTGAATGAACAAATGGATAACTTTCCCTCATTTCCCTGAATCTAGTGGTCATTAAAAAGCTGTTGAATGGAGAGAGGTTGACAAATCTCCACCCTAAACCATGGCCAGTCCAGGAAGGATCAGAGCCTCAGGAAGAAAGACGAAGAGTGGCGGCAGCAAAGGTAAAAGGCAATGGACCAAGCGCCTGGGAGTGTGAAGTGGGAAGGCACATACAGAAAGCTGGCTTAGGATCTTGAACTGGGTTTAACCTAAATGGAAAGGGAGGGTGTTAGTTCTTCAGTAGTATCCGACTCTTTGCAACCCCGTGGACTGTAGCCCACCAGGCTTCTCTGTTCATGGGATTTTCCAGACAAGAATACTGGAGTCGGTAGCCATTCCCTTCTCCATGGGATCTTCCTGACCCAGGGATCGAACCCAGGTCTCCCACATTGCAGGCAGATTCTTTATCATCTGAGCCACCAGAGAAGCCCCGAAGCACCAGAGAAGTCTAAATGGAAGGAGGCCCCATGTTCTTAAAGAGGAACACATGACCCAGATACAGCGAAGTAACTGCTTCTCCACCCCTCTCTCTCCACGTACATAGTCTATTTTTCCGCTCACTCCCTGTCTCTTCCGCAGTTTTCATACACACATTTTTCTCTTCCTATCATCTTCTATTTCATTCCCTTTGTCTTGATCTCCCCTCCTTATAGTCCCATTTTCTCAGATCTCTTCCTGCCCTTTTATTCCACCTTTGGTACACCTTCCACTCTCTCTCCTTACCTCCGGAGCTACCCCCTGATTTTGGAAAACCTGTTTTACCTTTTTTTTCCTTTCTGAAATCCTGTGGCTGGTGCATCTCTCGCCAGTTAGAGAGACAGTGAGAAGAAGGAAGACCCCTCCCTCCTCCATCTCTTCAGGTATGGGTAAATCGTCCTTCCTTTCTCAGGCTGGGTTCAGAACATGGTACCTACAGGGTGATGGTAGAAAGGAAGAAACGGTTCCACCTCAGCAACACCATAGTGGAAAAGGCCCATTTCTCCCGTCCCCATGGTAAGGGTTACGCCAGTGTTTATGCACAGTATCTGGTACATAGTAGGTGCTTTACAAATGTTTGTGAAATTGTGAATATACTATTATAATTATCATCACTATCTTGGAGTATTTGGCATGAATTTTTACATCTAAATTAGGCAGCATCAAGAAAAACTTGTTTCTCTTTTATGGGCCCAAGGAGAAAAGTTGGTTTGTTTGTTTATTTAACAAGCAGTGATTGCCATGGCAGCTTGAAAACTAGTTTTTGTGTTCTAACCATCAAACCATAGAATTTGTGATAGGCAGGCTATAAACAGCATAATCTCAGATGACATTTCTAGACAAAAACAACAAAGTTAAGCATTGGGAGATCCAAAATAAGTGGCAAGTCAGTTTTCATCTCTGAAGCTCGGCTGCAATGAATTCTCAGTTTTTCTCTGACTCCCTTCATAATTTCAAACTCACATTCCAGCTCACCCCTTTCTTCCTACAGATGTTATCACTTGTCCTTAGGCCTATCACTGGGACTGGCAAATTGTGGTCAGAAATATTCTTTCATTCATCAAACACCTTTTTAAGACCTTCT
Organism: Oryx dammah; assembly: GCF_014754425.2. Classification (NCBI taxonomy): domain Eukaryota; kingdom Metazoa; phylum Chordata; class Mammalia; order Artiodactyla; family Bovidae; genus Oryx; species Oryx dammah. Next base: position 44,083,391 of record NW_024070205.1, on the reverse strand, counting down.
AGGTGCCAAGGATTGTGCTGGGTGCTGGCACTCAGACTTGCTGTGCACTCTCAGGGAGCCAAAGTCAAATGGAGGGAGAGTTATTCACAAATCAGCAGAGTTCAGGGAAAATTATTCACAAATCAGCAGAGTTCAGGGTTGCAGTCCTGTGATGAGGACACTCCTGCCGGTGCGAGAAGGGCCCAGCAGAAGTGGGGTCAGTTGTTCATAAAAGTGAGGTTTAGGGTTGGGAAGGGAGTCAGAAAGGTTTTTACATGTTATGTAACACTTTGTAAGCTGTATCTTAAGTGACGGTTGTTTTCTGGGTGGGATGTTTGCAAAGACTCGCAGATGGGCAAGACTTAGCCTCATTAGAGAGTGTCAAGTAATTCAGGAGTGGAGGATATGAGAAGCTAATGGGGAGTTGGGCCTGGAAGAGAGGAAGCTATAGAATTAATCAGGTGGGGGATCATTTCTGCAAATTTCCTAAAAGGAATTACATAATGCTCTCTTTCTAGAAGAACTTAGCAAGTACATTCCCTGTCTTTCTTATTTTGTGTCAATGAACTTTTGAAGACTGAGTCAATATCTCTGTTGAAGCAATGTCTATCCATACATACGAGTACATATATATTAGGCACATGTGTATACAGATGCACATGTACACACGTGTAAATATAAACCTGCCCACGGCTCCACCCCACCCAAACCTTATAGGAAGCCAGTAGATAGACGGATTCCAACACAAGGATTGCTAAAGTTTGTTAAAGGTTTTTTCATTATAAATGTTCACATACTTTTGATTATATAAAGTGGAAAAGGAAGAAAGAGAAATATAAATATATTCAGATATCCCGGTTGTTATTATTCTTTTACTTCCTTCTAGGCTTTTTTCCTATGCACAAGTTTTATTTGTTTATTTGTTAACCCAACTGTAAGTCTGAATCATTTTTAGAAGGTAAACAAGTAAATTGTTTAATAAGATTTCACTTCAAGTAGATAGCCCCAAAGGTTATCCAACAATATTTATTGATTTCCTATTTTGTGTCAGGGGCTGTGCTAAGTGCTATAATAGAGTAGTAAACAACAGGCACAGCGATGGGCCATGCAGGTTACCATGGAGATATGAAGGTCTCCATAAATAAAAAAAGGTGTCATGTAGAGAAGCAAAGACCAACTAAACTTTTGGTTCTCTCAGCAACAACACCCCACTACCACCCACTCTGGCCCCTTGTCTTCATAGTTATGAAGTCACTGAATGCTTCCATTAGGAGAGTCTTTGAGCTCTTGTAGTCCAAATAATAGTGCCTGTTGGTTGAAACACACAGGACATGTGTAGGGATGGCATTTCCCCCCCTTGATTTCTAGACTTGTTGCCTTCCAAGCTACCCTTTCTCTGGCAGCCAATGCTCTTCCTTGCTACCTGTCCCCTGCTGCCATGGCAACCCCACAAACAGGAAACTGGAGGCGGTGCTGCCCAAACCCTCAACCCCAGCAGGCTTCTTCCTTCCTGCCACAGGGGTGATAAGATACAAGGGGAGCAGTCCCATGGGCTGAGCACACCATTTGTCATGCTTGTCTTAGAAAAACAAGGCCATCCCTCCTCTTCCCCAGCAAAATACCCAGTCACTCCAGCATGGAAAACAAACAAACACGCTGAGCACAGTCAGTCACTTCTGAAGTTGAGAGAGCCAGCATCATGTACATGCAGAGTTCGTAGTTTCTAGTCCTTCACTGCCAGCCACAAATATTTCCTCCCCCAGGCACCACAACATCTCAAACTGCACCTTTAGAAAGCCATCTCTGAGTTAAGAACTGCAGTTTCTCTAAATCCCATGCTAAAATGGACTAAACATTAGCTCCATGAAATCACCTCAAACAATTACTAGTCACTGATCCCATCAGGTAACATGCACTAGATTCCTTTGTAACCTGATAAGTATCACTATGAGACACTGGCTGGTCCAGTGTTAATGGATAAATTAAGGACCGGCCCAGGCAGCCCTGGGTGTGATATCATCACGGGGCCTCTGAGAAGCCAGAGACAGCAAGAGGATGCAGGAATCCTGAATGATTTTGAAGGAAAATATTACAAAAGCAAACTTTACTTACTTTCCCATTTTGCACTGTACACACCTTGGTACATCAAGGTTATTCTCACAGTAATTAGTCATCCTCTGAACTTTAGAATCCATTTGGACAATCACATTTCTCAGTTGACTATACTGTCTCTCAACTATAAATGTCTCTGAAGCTAGGAAATTGCTTTAACTCTAGTTAAATATTATATAACGCATGCCTACTTTGAATGTGCAAGCCATAAACTGTACAGCAAAGTGTGGGAGAAAGAAGAACTTTGGACTTGGAGCCTCTGTAAATGAGTTTGAGTCATTTCTATTGCTGTGACCTTGACTAAGCACTGCTTCTCTGGATTGAAATATCATTCAACAAATTGTGCATTATTGGAATCACCTATATAAAATATTCCCTAGCTCTCTTTACTTCCAGGCCCAGGCAGAATAAGTTCACTTGTTCTTCTACAGTCTTTCTGTACTTTGTACAGATTTGTTTCATGGAGATGTGGTTACATACATCATGTTTATCCGCCCCCCCCCCAAACGATGATTTCTTTAGAACTTGACTTCAATCACCCATGGCCTACCCAGTATCTGACTCATAGTCATACTCAATAAATATTCATCATACTTACCTGTCTGGTCTGCAAAATAGAGCCATAATGAACACTTCCCATGGGCTCCCTGGTGGTTCAGGACAGTACTCAAGCAACTGCTTCAAAAACCATAAAGCTCTGTGTGATTCTAAGGTATGGTCACTATTTGCAGGACAATATTATTTCTCAGAGGAGTACAATTCATGAAAATCAAGAAACCAAAGGAAATGAAGCAAGAAACAGTCCACAGTGATTAATTCTGGAGTCCAAGTAAGAGGCAATAGGGAAGGTGGAGGGAAGGGGAGGGTAGGAGACTAAATTCTTACCTTATATCAATTGCTAATATTAGAAATGTGGATGATTTTTAATACTGATATGTCTTTGTATTTTTTTCTAATTACAAAAATAATTTACATGAAATATCAGTTAATGTCTTTAATACTTACCTGAGGGGCCAGTGAACAGACTTCAAAAGGTTAACAGAAACTAAAGCTTGCCTTGCTGTTTACTACATTATTATTGACCAGGATAATATTTTCTCTCTTTCATATTGCACTTTAAGCTTTCTAAGATGTTGTTTATTAATTTACTTTGTACTCACAGCAACTCTGATGTCATTAGGGTAATCATTTAATGAATAGAAAAACTATGATGGGAGAGATTTAATAAATTGCCCAAGATCCCAAACACAGTAGACAAGTCAAGACTAGAATTCAAGACACCCAAATCCAAGCCCTTTGCAGTTAGTGAAATCCATGGGACAGCTCCTAAACACAATATTCTGTACCCTCTGTCCTTGGCAGAGACCCAGACTCCCAGAAAATCTATTACCTACAGACAGATGGCTTCTGATATCTTATTTACTGCTACTCATTGAGTTCCAATCAGTGAATGATTTGGAAACAGCTTACCAGCTGGAATCTGGACCCTGCCACTAAATGAACTATGTGACTGATCAAAATCACTTAAACTTTCTGGAAGTCAGTATTCTTACCAAGTAGAAATGACACCACACCTCACTCTCAGGGGTCTTGTAAGCCCCTAATGAGATAATGTATGTGAAATTGCTTTGTAAACTGTAAGGTCCTTGGTAAATGTCTGGTATGTTACTTGCTTACGAGTTTAGGAAGGTCACTTGGAAGAGGCATATATTCCCCTAGCCACCAAAAAGATAAGAAACTCTAACAGGAAAAGGATAAAGTCATTTCCAAGAGGAGGAAAAAAAGTATTCCCACTCAAGGAGCCACCTCGGTCTGTAGTAATTAGATCCCAGTGTTCTTAAATATCTATTTCCTTTTCCCTCCTGGGACAGTGTTGTCTTCCCCCTACCTGTCGCCCCAGCTGTGACAGTCATTCAATCAATTCAGCTATCAGAGCAAATAAACTTCACTCTCTGGGTCCTCAGCCTGAAGCCTCATGGTGGGATAAAATGTGTTATAAACGCCTCTGTCCTTAATCATTGAAAGGGAAACCTAAAAATATTGAGTTTCCTATTAAGTTTGGTAAAATTCTTTTGGCTGGAGAATATAGAGACCTGAAATCCTTCAGCATGTTGGCTGAAAGTATATATTAGCTGGAATGTTAAATTCCGGTATATATATCAGAATTTGAGAATACCTGATATATATATATACACCTGATATATATACTTGCCTCTGCCAAGTGACCTTCCTAAACTCGTAAGCAAGTAACATACCAGACATTTACCAAGGACCTTACAGTTTACAAAGCAATTTCACATACATTATCTCATTAGGGGCTTACAAGACCCCTGAGAGTGAGGTGTGGTGTCATTTCCACTTGGTAAGAATACTGACTTCCAGAAAGTTTAAGTGATTTTGATCAGTCACATAGTTCATTTAGTGGCAGGGTCCAGATTCCAGCTGGTAAGCTGTTTCCAAATCATTCACTGACTGAAACTCAATGAATAGCAGTATATATATATATATATATATATATATATATATATATATATATATATATACATATATATTCCAGTACTCTTGCCTGGAAAGTCCCACGGATGGAGGAGCCTGGTAGGCTGCAGTCCATGGGGTCGCTAGGAGTCGGACTCGACTGAGCGACTTCACTTTCACTTTTCACTTTTATGCATTGGAGAAGGAAATGGCAACCCACTCCAGTGTTCTTGCCTGGAGAATCCCAGGGATGGGAGAGCCTGGTGGGCTGCTGTCTATGGGGTCGCACAGAGCCGGACATGACTGAAGCAACTTAGCATATATATATATATGTATGTATGTATATCAGAATATCAGAATATCTCTAGCCTATGTTGCATTTATACTCTACATCCAGAAGTGAAAGAATAGAGAGAAATGTATCTTGGAAAGGTACAATTCAGTGGTCAATGCAGCAAATCTAACCAAAGAATCTATCACAAAAAATGACAAACAACATAGAGTAATCAAACTAAATCCAGCTCTGCTGAAGGAATGGGAATGGGGGTGTGTTTAGGCCGTTATATGCCTACACAATGAAAGCCATGTCTTGAACACTGCCCCTTCTACTCACCCTCAATTAGATTTCCTCATATTGATCTTCTAACTTAGAATGTATCTCAAATAATTGTTCTAATAACTTGTCCACTGATAGGAAATTCTGTTCCTCCTAATCTGATCCTAATTCTTCCTTTTTATTTTCTTACTTCTCTGTATTGTCTGAGACCTCTGGTTCAGTAATGGATAGAAACAACAGTGGGTATCTCAGATGCATTTCTGACTTTAGAGGAACAGATTCAAGGTTGTAAGTGTGGTGTTCACTGTGCACGTTTGTTAGATTCTCCTAATCAAGGAACTTCTCTTTCTCTTACAGTTTGCTAAGTGTTGTATGTAACCACAAAGAGTGGTTTATTTTTTTTTTATCAAATGACTTCTCTGCATCTGTTGAATTTCTTTTTTTTCCCCTTCATTTTCATTTATTTTTTTAATATAAATTTATTTACTTTAATTGGAGGCTAATTACTTTACAATATTGTATTGGTTTTGCCATACATTGACATTAATCAGCCACGGATGTACATGTGTGCCCCATCCTGAACACCTCCCCCACCTTCCTCCTCATTCTATCCCTTTGGGTCATCCCAGTGCACCAGTCCTGAGCACCTTGTATCATGCATTGAACCTGGACTGGCTTATCTGATATTTCTTCATGAATCTGTTAATATGGCAAACTACCCTGCAGATTTCTTAATGTTACTATATCCCTGAACTTCTGGAATAAACACTTCTTTGATCATGATATATTTTTAAAATAATAATAAATGAGTAGGTTCAGTTTCCTTATGTTTTATGAAATTTGCATTTATGCTTACTATCAAGAGCTTGCTCAATGGTACGTTCTAGGACTGTTCTTGTCTTCAAAGTTAGGATGGCTACATGAATCAACTTGGGAAATTTTCTCTTGCTTCCTTTCCTGTGGAAAAGTGCTTATGGGATAAAGAGTATAAGTTAAATTCTCTCTTTGATGGGCAATGTGCCACATACACCTTTATAAATCAAGCTTGTAAATACTAATAGAAAAAATATATATTTTTACAATTGTTATTTGCTTGATCTTATATTTATCAGTTTTATTTTTGTAATAGGAAATGACTATTTGTTTGCCTGATGAATTATTCTTTTAATCATCAAGAACTAACACTTCTTATAACTATTAATGGTTGTATCTTAAAAGTTACATTTGATATTAATAATACAACATCAGTTTTCTTTTTTCTTGATACATCTTTTATTTAAAATTTTTGTCTGTTCTTACAAATTATATGAATGATGTATCCTTATAATTTAATTTGAAATTCCTTGCCTTTTATCAGTAAGTTTAACCAGTTTATGATTATTAAACATCTGGATTTATTTCTATATTTTTTGGTGTACTTTCTATGTTCTGTTTATCAGCTTTTAAATTTCTTCTTTTACTATATACTATCAAAAACTTCCCCCTTAATTAATCTATTCTTTTGGATATATATGCATTTTATTTTCATTCTTTAACATGGATATGTTAATAAAGTCCCACTCTAAACAATATCTCTTCTTGACAAAAAAGAAATTTAGAATGCTTTAACTCCAGCTCCCCCCACATTTTCATGTTATTCTACATTAGTCTCACCTTGTTTTTAAACTTCCCCAAATAATCTTTTTTGTTCTTATTTATAGTTATTTTGATTTAACTTCATGCTTACTAATTTCTCTACTTTCTATTGTTTTTTGTTTCTCAAGCCTTCACTCTGGAATAATATTCATTTTTGTGAAGTCCACCTCTTAGTAATTTCTTTCAGTGAATATTATTAGTAAGCTCAGTCTTTTGTATGCAAATCATTTTATCATACCTTTCAACAACAACTTAGTTTAATATTTTGAGGATATTATTCCCTTTTACTCTGATTTCCATTGCTACTAATGTAGACTATGACATTAGTTTTCCTTGTGGATAATATGTCTTTTCTCTTTTGTACCTTATAAAATGTATTTGTTCTTATCTTTTTATTCTTCAGTTTCACTATGAAATTCATCTTCCTTGGGATTGCTTGTGCAATTCTAGTATGAGGACTCATATCTTTCTTCAGTTAAGAAAAAATTGAAGTGGGTATCATTTTTAATACTGTCTAATGTCCATTTTTTCTAACATTTGTATATTCAATATTCTCATCTAATGTCCATATCACTTAATCTCTTTATAGTATACGCCATCTCCATCACTCTTCCTGAATTCTGAATGATCTACTCTGATCTATCTTCCTTCAGCAGCTGTAGACTGTTGCTGTTTAACTCATAATTTGAGACTTTAGTCTAATTACTAAAGTTTTCTTTCAAGAAATTATATTCTTTTTGCTTTTTCTTTTCTTAGGCTATTTTCTTCTTGTCTTCTGACATATCTCTTTTTTAATGTTCTAAAATGAATATTTAAGTACACTTATATTCTAATTCTCTTTTTCCCAACTGATAATTTTCTATTCATGTTGTTGCTGAGTCTCTCTCAGGATTTGCTTGTGTTAATGGTGATTTTAGACCTAAGTTTATTTTTTACTAGAGGTGGCTTTTGGAAAGGGTTCTGTTGTACTGATTAACAGAAATGCACCTACAAAGCATTTTCACATTTGCTTCTGCCAGGGCCTTAGGATTTTTTTTTTTTTTTTGGACCAGTTTTTGCTAATTTCTAAATCTGGGCTTCCTGCCAAACAAATGTGAGATAGAATTAGATTCTAGACAAATTCTTTTTATAATATGGAGATTCTGACTTTTATGGTTGACACATTTCCCATCCAGGGCTCCCATCCCATCTAGTTCTCAGTCAGGTCCTCAAATGAGTACGTATAATTTTTCTAATCAGTCCCTCTTCCATAGAATGTATATACTTTCAAAAATATTAGCAATAGAGACTCCTTTGCAATTGCTCATCTCAAATGGCTCTGGATCTCATAGACTATGCTCAGTGAACATAAGAAACCCATTATCCATCTTCTAAAACTTATATCCAGGACCTTGAATCACTGTGGCTTCAGGCTATTACTCCTCCTCTTGACTTTGAGATTCTCTTTATTTCTGCAACCTATGAATTTCCCCCTTCTTTTGAGCTTAGCAATATATTTAGCTTTTGTTGGCATATTTTATCTAAATATTCTATGTTTGGAGAATGAAGATGTTCTTTCAATTGAATTTCCATTTCAAAGTAGACTTCAGGAAACACTCTATCTTGGTGTATTGCCTATAGGTTTTAAGTATATGCAAGTAAATATCTGCAGTACTCTTAAAACTGGGCCCCAATTACTCAAATCAATAGTGTAGCCTGAGTTTACAGTGTGAACTTCTGGTTGGCCCAGTGAACATTGTTTCCAGTCCCTATTGCAAAGTTGACTTGATATCTTAAAAGCTTTTTCCCTTAAGATCATGAGATATCTCAAAGTTTCTGAATTTTCATATTGAAAGCCCATGGGTTTTTAGGCAGGCCTTTGATAATGATGTCATCAATGCTACTTACTGTGTGACTCTGAAAAATTCATGTAAGTCCTCTGAAGAAAAAAAATATCTATTTTGTAGAGTTGTTATGAAATGGATATATTTAGCACATAAGAAGATGTTCCCTTTCAACTTGTATAAATATTTATAGAGCATATGCTCTGAGAAGGCCTATGATACTCCCAACTTTTAATATTTTGGACCAGCTGTTGATTTTAAGTCACTAGATTTGAGTTGTTAGATTTAACAAATAAAAATACAGGACACTAAAGTAAATTTAAATTAAATTTGAATTTCTGATAAACACTAAATAAATTTTTAGTATAAGATTGGCCCATGCAATATTTAACACATGTAGTGTTTATCACACCCTTATACTAAAAGATTCCTCATTGTTCATCTGAAATGCAAATTTAATTGAGCATCCTGTATTTTATCTGGCAACCTTATACTGAATCCATCTCTTCTAATTTGAACAATAATGGTCATTTGTGAAAGATCTGTCACACATGTGTTAAGAAAGCTCAGCTCAGCTATATTTTCATGGAGAATCCTTTCTCAAGGCAGAAGGGATCTTTAAATCAAATGGTTCATTCCTGAAATTAAATTTCAGACATCATTTTTGTTTCATCTGTCCTTCCTTGGGGTTTAATCAGCCATATTTGTAGTGACATCAGTAGAATATGGGATTTTCAGACATTCTATAATTTAGCTGATTTTAAAGAAAGATGACTGAGTCCTCAGCACATGGTAAGTTAAGAAGTGAGTATTCAGAGGACATTTTCATATCTGTGTTTCTGACTGCTCTATGGCCTCTGATGGTTACAGGTTTTAAGTCACAGCTATGTGACTCACTGGCTGGAGAGCCCTGGAAAAATAATTTTTTCTTCCAAGGGTCTGTTTCCCACCAGATCATCTATGGGTAATCATTCCCACCCACTTCAGGAACTGCTGTACTGTGAAGTAGGACAGCATCGTACATACAATAGACAGTTCTCCAGGGCCACAACTGCAACAACAAAGATTTCCAAGACACACAAAAAAAGCAGAACTGGGACATATGCCAGCAGAGGCGAATTGAATTTGTGCCCTCTCAAAGAACACTGAAGCGGTCCCTCTTGGGCTGGAAATGGGGCTCCTTTGTCAGACTGTTCATTAAGATCTCCACGCAATAGGTGCCCCTCCCCCATTCCCTATCCCAGGCTCTACCTTCTTCAATTTTTTTCTCTCTGGTGTCTGTACCTTGTCACTGGAAAGCGCCGCTTTAAGCACAAGGCCAGAGGAGTGTTGCTGTGTTCCCACAAACAAGGAAAACGGGCGTTTCCCTATAGATTTTTCCATTTCTAGTGTATACGTCACCAAGATCCCTGTAGAGTTGTTACCCATTACCAGAAACAAATTAAATCTCTAGGAAGTGAGAGTCATCTGAGAGAAAACCATTTACTACTTGCTCTGTTCCTCCCTCTATTTTCTTACTCTCAGTAACTTGAGCATATCAATACCAAACTTCCTCTTAAAATTGAATACAACTCAGTAGAGAAACCATGGTCCTCAGAGAAAAGCAATAGAGCTGGATAAAGGAGAAAAAGAGGAGAAAGGAACACACTTCTTTGTGAAATTTCTATTTTAGAGACTAAAATGAATTTGCATAGAGCTACCTCATTTTTATGTAGCAGATTTATTCTTCAAGGTTGGGAATAAAGAAATGCTTAGAAAACTGGCTTGCATCTCACAGACTGCTATTAAAATTTGAGCACTGCAGATTCTTCATTTTCACCTTCATTTACAGTGGCTTCTGACACCTTCACATTTCTCTACCTTGGAATTTAAAGTGAATCTCAATAAAATCAAGATTCCTTTAATAGTGAGACTACTCATCATTTTTGTCTTTCTATCTCCCAACATTTTTTCCATTCCTAGAGGCAGTTGTCCAAAGTGGGAAAAAGAAACTTGGAACAGATTACTTAGCCATTCTGTGCCTCCCCTATGCATGGGAGAATAATAGTATGTCCCTGTACATTAGGTTCTTCAGTTATATGTTTTCCTGGCATATCATATTTCCCCTTTTATTACAGCCATCACTCTTGTAATGAGTAGATTGATACACATATTTCTGGTAAACTGTCAACTCTTTGAGAGAAGGGCCTGTGTTTGTATCTATCTCTTTCATCCCAGTACCCCTCACACCTAGCACAATGCCTGACACATAGTACATAGTAATTAAATGTAGCTATTATTAATAGTTGCCTAGGGATGATAAACACGTTGCCTTGTTATTCACCATATTTGTGTTCTATAAAATCTCTGTAAGCAATGAATTACTGAATACTGAACCATTGCTCCAAGGGTATATACAGGATTAGGTTCCAACAAGCCTCTGGTCACAACATTTTTGTCAACTGATCAATACATAACATTTAAAAAAATTTTTTAAATATACAATTTAGGTAGAAACCAAAACAATACTGTAAAGCAATTATCCTTCAATTAAAAATAAATAAATTTTTAAAAATACAATTAATTTATTTATTATCGGGATCATAGGGGCTTCCTAGGTGATGCTAGTGGTAAAGATCCTTCCTGCCAATGCAAGAGACTTAATTAAGAGATACAGATTCAATCCCTGGATTGGAAAGATCCCTTGGAAGAAGGCATGGCAACCCACTCCAGTATTCTTGCCTGGAGAATCCATATAGACAGAGGAGCCTGGCAGGCTACAGTCCACAGGGTCAGAGTTGGACATGACAGAAGCAACTTAGCACACAACCTTGTTTTATATGCATTTCTGTTTAAAGATGTCTCATTTAATACACTTTGTTGATTAACTAACATTGAATTCATGGTCAACAGCATTGTAACTCCTGCCTATACAACCTTACCCAACACAAGTATGTCCTCTGTAATGTACCTTACAATTGTCTGGCACTTAGGCATATTAAATAGCACTTCAACCCTATGCCTGGGGTCATTTTAAACAGTGAAATCTTCAACAAAAAGCACACACATAAAAAAAATCTGGCACTAAATAGACTGCAAAAATTACACATTTATAGTATGAAAGCTGAAATAAGAAGGTGGAGTGTTGCTTTATTTGCATGTGTGTGTCAAAAGACAATTTTTTTTTTTTTTGCTCTGATGTGTCCATGAATGATTGCAAAAGCACCACAGGTGTTGAAATAAATTCTAGCGAGTAGGTGAATTTGAAAATACAGAATTCATTAACAATAAAAATCAACTGTACTTGGCAAAACTTCAGCCCGTGCTTTATCATCACGCTAAGCCTAAAGCAGACTTGGTTAAATTAACAGAACGTTTCATCAATCAGTCATTCATTCATTCATACTGGGTGATGTAGTACATTTGAATGATGCAATGTAGTAGTGTAGTGCTTTAGAGCATAGACTCTGAATTCAGCCTGCCTGGTTTCAGATCCCATCGCTGCCATTTTCAACTTCAAGCCATTTACTTGAATTCTCTGAGCCTTAGTTTTCTTATCGGAAAAATGGGTATTAATAGAACTTACCTAAAAGAGGTGCTGTGAAGATTAGTTAAGAAATTCTTAGAGGATGTGATGTATAATGTGGTGATATCTGCTTCCCTGATAGCTCAGTTGGTAAAGAATCTGCCTGCAATGCAGGAGACCCTGGTTCTATTTCTGGGTTGGGAAGATCTCCTGAAGGAGGGAAACGCTACCCACTCCAGTACTCTGGCCTAGAGAATTCCATGGACTGTAGAGTCTATGGGGTCGCAAGGAGTCAGACACGACTGAGAGACTTTCAGTTTCATAGTTGATAACACTGTATTGTATAATTAAAATTTTGATGGATACATTAAATAACCTAATGAAGGCAACCTTTTATAATGTATCAACTCATCATATTGCACAAATTACATATCTTACAATTTAATGTGTCAATTATACCTCAATAAAACTAGAGAAAATAAAATATAAAATAATGAAAAATAAAGAAACAGCATATTGATCAACACATCAAGAGTGCTCAATAAATATATACTGAAGTGACCTCTTCTGATATATCTTACAAATTGAAGGGGCATTTCTGGACTACTGTGCTACTTTAAGTTCTACCAAGTCTAAGCTTTAAGTCTCACAGAATTTTTATTCTTTCTGATTCACTTTGCCTCTACATTTTATGTTTTTCTTAGGCTGGAATCACAGATAAGAAAACTTTTTTTAAATGTATATTTATGGCTGCCTTTGCCTGGAGTCAAAATATCCCAGGCCCCATGATCTGCCATAAACAGAAGCTGCTGAAGTTGCATCTTTTCCTTCTTTCCCTACAACCATCTGAACTGAGCCAGAGACAGAAGTTTCAGAACTAAAATTGCAGAGCAAATTCCTCCTCCTAAGATAGCTCAAACCTGAAAGATCTAGCATGCTCCTACCTTAGCCACTTCTTATCTTCCTTGGCTGTGTAATGACATGAGAGCTGAGCCCAGGGCTAAGAAGTGAATAACGTGATGGTTTGATGACAGCAGCATAGGAATCTGTCTCTTGAAGAATCTTAATACATAATCTAGCTTCGTTTTCTCAGCATGCTAGGTAGATCCTCTCTGAGGACCTGTATTTATTATACAACCAGGTATTCTTGGCTGGATTCCACTGAGACTGATATTTGGAATTAAATGAGCCACAACTGGGAAAGTCCAGATTTTGCCCCATAATATTTTCTAGCATAAAGAAAAACAAAACACCAAACAGTAGACACAAAGATGGTAAAGGAAACAAGAGAGAGTGTTGTTTTTAATGTCTGAATAGCAAACTGAATTTTTGTACCAAGTTTGTGTTAGTCGCTCAGTTTTGTCTCACTCTTTGTGACCCTACGGACTATAGCCCTCAAGGTTCCTCTGTCCTTGGAACTCTCCAGGCAAGAATACTGGAGTGAATATTCCTTTCTCCAGGGGATCTTCCTGACCCAGGGATCTAACCTGGCAGATTTTTTTACCATCTGAGCCACCAGGGAAGCCCAAGAGATGACATGGTAGGAGGAGAGTCTTTTTGAATACCTTGGATGTGCTATTTTCATCTGCTCATGCTTCAGCTGGCCTTTTTAATAAAATAAGGATACATTTTGAATTATTAACTACCTTTCCATGTTATTTGAAAAATTAATATGGAGAGTTAAGCTCTTTTGCTAAAATACAGTATGATTTAAAACTTGACCTCTTTAAGTCTCAATCTCCCTATCTCTTCAAATAAGGCAAACTATAGATTATCTCTAATACTGTGTCAGTTCTAATATGTCACAAGATGAAGTTTATGACTCTGGTTTATTGGATGTCAGAAATTAAAGATTAGATGGGCTGACTGCTGGAAGCCAATCTTCTAGTCCTGTCAGCTCTCTCTCCATAACGTTTCTTAGATCCAACTCCCTCTTTCCATTATAACATCTATCCTTAGTTCATAAGTCAGTCTTCCCCTCTTTTCAATTCTAGTCCACACACTTTTACCAGAACTATCTTCCTTATACTCAGCTTTTTTAAAACAAATTTTATTGGGGTTGCTTTAAAATGTTGTGTTAGTTTCTACCATGTAGCAAACTGAGATCAAGTCAGTCAATCCTCACAGAAATCAACCCCAAATATTCATTGGAAGGGCTGTTGCTGAAGCTGAAGCTCCAATACTTTGGTCACCTGATATGAAGAGCCCACTCCCCGGAAAAGACCCTGATGCTGGGAAAGATTGAAGGTAAAAGGAGAAGGGGGCGACAGAGGATAAGATGTTACATAGTGTCACCAACTCAATGGACACGAATGTGAGCAAATTTGGGGAGACAGTGGAAGAAAGAGGAGCCTGGCATGCTGCAGTCCATGGGGTTGCAAAGAGTCGGACACTACTTAGTGGCTGAACAATAGAAACAAAGTGAATCAGCTATACATATACGTAGTTTATGTCATTTTAGGATTTCCTTCCCATTTAGGTCACACAGAGCACTGACTAGTGTTCCCTGTTCTGTACAGTTGGTTCTCACTAGTTATCTACTTTATACATAGTAGTGTATATATGTCAATCCTAATCTCCCAATTCCTCCCTCCTCCCTCTCCTCCCTTGATGTCCATACATTTGTTCTCCATGTCTGTATCCCTATTTCTGCTTTGCAAATAGGTTTGCCTTTGATGATATCATTCCCTTGATCACAAACGTTCAGTGACTTCCTACAATCTATAGGATAAATTCCGAACCATTCAGTCCAGCCTTCCACAGGTTGGCCTCTAACTACACAATTCATCTCCTCCCCTCTACCTAGTAAATTCATCTGAGATTACTCTGTATTTCTCAAATAATGCCCTTCATCCTTCTGCTTTGGACCCCAGTTTAAGTTTTAGCTTCTATATGAAAGGTTTTCTCCTCACCTTGCTAATCTTCTCTAGCACTTATTTATTTATTAATCTCCTGGGTCCATTTATATCTTAAATCTTTCAAGAACCCTTCTCAGATTCACAGAGAAAGAAATAATTCTCTCTCCCATAAAGCATGTTTGTAACCATAATTTAGCACTCATTACAGAGTTGTCTCAAAGTTATTTAGATGTGTTAGTCATTTTAACTGGCTGATGAAATCTTGAAGTCAGAAACCATGTACTTTTCACCCCGTGAATCCCCAGTGACTCCAGCCTTGAGCTTTGCACATGGTGATCAATAGTTGTTTTTAAAAAGTGGATTCAATTGACTTTTCTCCAGGCTGAAAGGAGGCAGTATAAAGCAGAGATTCCCCCAAACCACATGCCTCTTAGCTATTCATCCAACTGATCACCTTTCAACACAGTCAAGGATGCTAGGAAGCCTGGGCCTCTGACATGGCCCCACCTGGGCCCAGCAGCTTTCCTACTCTCAGGACAGGAATAGAATGGTTAACATGCTTTGGAAACCAAGACCTGCCCTTTGTAAAGCATGAAATCAAATGGTAAGTCCCTTCCTTATTGAAAATTCTTGCTAAACCAGTTCTTTCTGGTTGCACTTAATCCTTTCACTTCAAGAGAAGTAAGCTCAGAGAATCAATGTTGACCATTCACGACCTCCTCCCTCTAGCCTTCACTTGATTGGAACAGAAGTGGCAGCTCAGGCCTCGCTGGATAAGCTCAACCTTCTGAGCTCAGGGTCTCTGGAGTACACTTGCCAGTAGGAGGGAAGACTTCCCTTGAAGGCTTCAGGCAGAGCCCCCTGAGGAGCAGCAACCAAATATTCTTGTCTAATCCCTACTACTTTGAACATTTGGGGATATTCAAGATATTTGTGGTGTAGGTCTGTTTTATCCCACACGTGGTAAGACTATGGGGATGTGGAAAGATTTGGGGAAGCAGTAAAGGTGCATCTAAATAAGATTGGCAGGAGATGCTTCAAGATGGCCAAGTATATCACAAGAGATGCCTCTGGTTAATAAGAAATTGTCTCCAAAATACTCTCATTTGAATGTACAAAAGTGAGGAGATTTTCAGATAAAGCAATCAAGACCTCAGGTGTGACTTGTGGAATTCATTTCCAGCTGGGAGGTTACCTAAGAAGCTGTATAGAGAAAGTTTTCAGCCCATCATTGCAGGTGTTTTTCTCAAGAATACAAGGCAGCATGGGAAAGGACAGCAATCCTCTCTATAAAGCACATGCAAACCTCAAGTATTTCCTAATTCCTTAGTCTGTTGCCTGATAGCTTCTTCTTACAGATCTCCTCTTTAATCAGTGCTCAAAAACGAACAGAGTGCACAAAATATCCCATGTGATAACAGTGAATCAATACCAATAGCTCCTTCAAAAAGATCACTGCCTTCAAAAAAACGGAAACTTTTTTGACAAGGTCCAAATCTTGCTACTGAGAAACATGGCTCAATGTTTCTGTGATCTTTAATAAATAAAATTAAATAAGGGGATGGGTCAAATTGCTTCCTTAAGACACAGCTAGTCATAGATGCAGAAACAGTGACACTAGAATGTGAACATGTAGATCACAAGGTGCTAAACTTTCATATGCCATGGACCCTTTGGCAATCTGGAAACCCTACAGAACCCCTTCTCTGAATAATGGTTTTAAATGAATAAAATAAAACACAATTTGCTACAAAGAAAAGCAATTTAAATACTGTTCTCAAAATAATAAACATTTAAATTTGTAGTATGAATGATTATAAGCTTCCCTAGTAGCTCAGTTGGTCAAGAATCTATCTGCAATGCAGGAGACCCTGGTTCAATTCCTGGGTCAGGAAGATCCACTGGAGAAGGAATACAGTAACCACTCCAGTATTCTTGAGTTTCTCTTGTGGCTTAGCTGGTAAAGAATCCACCTGCAATGCGGGAGACCTGGATTCAATCCCTGGGTTGAGAAGATCCCCTGGAGAAGGGAAAGGCTACCCAACCCACTTCAGTAGTCTGGCCTGGAGAATTCCATGGACTGTATAGTCCATGGGGGTCACAAAGAGTTGGACACAACTGAGTGACTTTCACTTGCATGAATGATTATATATATATTCTTTATTAACTTGCAATAAGACTGGATTGTACAATGTATCTAACAACTAACACAGTTTCAAAGTAGTGATGAGTATGCACAAAGTTTGGATAATTCATTAACAATTGTAATGTGAAGGAATGTCTAGTGGCAACTTATGGTTTGTTACTTTTAATTATAATGGAACAAAATGATGAATCTTAGAAATTAGTGAAAGTAATGGTATAATTTTTTTCCATTCAAGTTCATGGAGCCAAGGTTAAGAATCCTAGTCTAAATGTGTGGGAGAGTCATTCATACACACCAATGTACTTCAGAAGAGTCTGGAGGCTGGGATATGCTTCAGAAACTTAGACACTAAAATAGAGCTGTGTTTGCAATCCACAGTCTATAAAATGCACATGCAATATTCTTAAGGGGGAAAAAGAATACTCAGGAATCTAAAAAAATGATATAAATGAACTTGCTTACAAAACAGGAACAGAGTCACAAATGTAGAAAACAAACTTATGGTTACCAGTGGGAGAAAGGGAGAGGAGGAATAAACTGGGGGACTGGGATTGACATATATATACAAAGCTATATGTAAAATAGGTAACCAACAGGAAACTACTGTGGGCTTCCCAGATGGCTTCGTGGTAACGAATCCACCTGCCAATGGAGGAGACACAGGAAGGTCAGGAAGATCCCCTGGAAGAGGAAATGGCAACCCAGGCCAGTAGTCTTGCCTGGAAAATTTCATGGACAGAGGAGCATGGTAGGCTACCATGTGATTACCTGGAGTCATACACAACTGCGAGACTGAGCACTAGGACCTATAACATAGGGAACTCTACTCAATACTTTGTAATGACCTACATGGGAAGAGTGGATATATGTGTATGTATAACTGATTCACTCTGCTATGCAGCAGAAGCTACCACAACGTTGTAATGGTGGTTTAGTTGCTAAGTCATATCTGACTCTTGCAAACCCATAGACTGTAGCCCACCAGGCTCCTCTGTCCATGGGTTCTCCAGGCAAGAATACTGAGGTGGGTTGCCATTTCCTTCTCCAGGAGATCTTCCCAACCTGGGAATCGAACCCAGGTCTTCTGCAGTGCAGGCAGATTCTTTACCAACTGAGCTGCCAGGGAAGCCTGGTATACAATGTTGTAAATCAACTATATTGCAATAAAAAATGAAAACAAAACAAATTTCATGGTAAGAATGAAGCCAAACATGTTACCAATAAAATATGAATGAATAGATTAAAAAGAGAGCACTCTGATATTGTAAATGAAATTTATACAATTTCTGGAATGTGAGAAAAGGTCAACAGACTGAACAAAAGCTGTGATTTGATGCCAACATTGTCTGTGGTAAGTTAAACATGGGAAGAGTGGCACCTCTTTATGCATGTTCCCTTCCTGAAGAGGGAGGAAATTAGACCCCATCCTTGTTGTCTGGAGTAATCATTATTAAGATCTTCCCCAAAAAGTTGCAGAGGGGAGGAAAATATAACATATTCCTTATTCTCCTTTGTAAAAGGGCTTACCTCATTTGATGTAAACATTAATCCTGACCTCTATCCCACCCTGGAAATGTGTGAACACTATAGGGATCCTTAAAATAAAGGATGGAAAATTCAATTTCTCTCATATGATCTGAATAATATGCTTGAAATCTCAGTTCCTTTGAACAACGGAAAATTGCTTGAATATTTAAACATGCATTTGTTCTTGGGAAACAAAATGTTCAGCTCTAGTGGTTGCCACAGCAACTGCCTAGGCTAAAAATACAAAACCCACCATAAGAAGAAAAAGTATGTACCAAGGGGGAAAGAAGGGAGAAAATGGGAAATCTCCCAAAGGAAGATGGTGGGCAGGAATCAACCTGTAAAGACAAGGAAGGAGGTTGGTTTTGTGGTAAATCTTTTCAGGGGTTGGGGGCAATGTGCTTGGTAGAAACCCACACCCCCCCAACCCCACCATAAAGCATTTTTCATCCTCTCTCCTACATCCTCACACCTCCCCCTCTTATAAAAATTGTACAAAAGTAAAAATCCCCCTCTTCTAAAAATCACGCTGACTGTGGGCAGTTCACCACTCTGAGGACCATCCTGGTTAACATTATAGATATAGCTGGGAGGGGGTGGAATTCCTGCTAGGCCATCACCAAAGTTCATCTTCCTCCCGTGGCTTCTTCCTCTGGTTTGGTCTGGTCTTCATTGCCTCTCCTTCTAAATGGAGTCCCAGTCAAGAAGGCTTCTTCTCTGTCTCACATACACATCCTAGCCATTCCTACCTCTAAGCTTTGGCTCATGTTGTCCTTCCACTTGGAAATACATGCCTCTCCCTTCAATCTATCTAATTCCTTATCTATATCTGGCTTGTTTTCATTAGCACCTCCTTCCTGCAGCTTCCTGCAGCTACTCTTGCTCTCACTGGGCTCTCCTTTCTCTGAAATGCTGTTTCAAGAAGAGCTGGCACCACACAATTTTGTGTGTGCATGTTCATTTATTCTGTCTAGATTTCAGGCTCTGGGGAATAGGATCTTGTAGTAAACTTCTATTCCCAGTGGCACCCAAAGCACACTTGTTGACAAAATCTGCTCCACTGCTGTGGGAGAGGAAAGGTAAGTCTGCATAATGGGGTAGCATTTGCCTCTGTGGAAATCTGCACTTCAGGGCATTGGGATGTACCTGTCATCATAATCTCAAATGGTACTTGAGGACTGACTCTATGTGACTCTACATGAGATCTTCTAGCCAACAGCAATACCCCTCAAGCCTGCACAGCTTCACAGACTACAACCCACTCCTGCTTTTCCCTAAGGTATAGCATGAGGCTATGTGCTCAGTTGTGTCTGACTCTTTGCAACCCCATGGACTGTAGCCAGCCAGGCTCCTCCATCTATGTGATTTTCCAGGCAAGACTGCTGGAGTGGGTTGCCATTTCCTTCTCCAGCGGATCTTCCCAACCCAGGGATCAAATCCATGTTTCCTGTGTCCCCTGCATTGCAGGTGGATTCTTTACTCACTAAGCAAAGGTATAGCATTGTGGAAAGAAAACTGATTTAATAATAAAATTAAGTGCACTGAGGCATTTTAGATTATGAATCTACAGTGTAGTAGAAAGACTAAAGGTTTGGAACCAGAAGAGTAAGTTTCAAGTCCCAGTCTCACCTTGACTCCCCAGGGACAATAGGACACAGACTGTGGAAAAACACCTGTGTACCCCCTTCCTCATTTCAACAAAAGGGTTATATTGTTATCCTCTTCCTATGGCAATGAATGGATGGATAAGAAAGCTGTGGTACATATACACAATGGAATATTACTCAGCTGTTAAAAAGAATACATTTGAATCAGTTCTAAGGAGATGGATGAAACTGGAGCCTCCTGAGTGAGGATCAAACCAGATGAAAGTATATGTTAAAGTGCTTTTAGAAACATACAGCCTGTTGTGAACTTCCCTGGTAGTCCAGTGGTTAAGAATCCGCCTGCCAAGGCAGGGGACACAAATTGGATTCCTGGTCCAGAAAGATTCCACATGCTTCAGAACAACTAAGCCCATGCACCACAACTACTGAGCCCATGCCACAGTGTCTGTGGTCTGCTGCAAGAGAAGCCACTGCTTTGAGAAGCTTATGTACCACAACTAGAGAGTAGCCCCCACTTGCCACAACTAGAGAAAAACTTGCTCAGCAGCAAAGACCCAGAGAAGCCAAAACTAAATAAATAATTTTTTAATTTAAATTTATTTATTTTAATTGGAGGCTAATTACTTTACAATATTCTATTTGTTTTGCCATACATCAACATGAATCTGCCACGGGTGTACACGTGTTCCCCATCCTAAACCCCCCTCCCACCTCCCTCCCCGTACCATCCCTCTGGGTCATCCCAGTGCACCAGCCACAAACATCCTGTATCCTGCATCGAACCTGAACTGGCGATTCATTTCTTATATGATATTATACTTGTTTCAATGCCATCCCACCCTCCCAAATCATCCCACCTTCTCCCTCTCCCACAGAGTCCAAAAGACTGTTCAATACATCTGTGTATGTTTTGCTGTCTCGCATACAGGGTTATCGTTACCATCTTTCTAAATTCCATATATATGTGTTAGTATACTGTATTGGTGTTTTTCTTTCTGGCTTACTTCACTCTGTATAATAGGCTCCAGTTTCATCCATCTCCTTAGAACTGATTCAAATGTATTCTTTTTAACAGCTGAGTAATATTCCATTGTGTATATGTACCACAGCTTTCTTATCCATTCATCTGCTGATGGACATCTAGGTTGCTTCCATGTCCTGGCTATTAAAACACTGCTGCGATGAACATTGGGGTACACGTGGCTCTTTCAATTCTGGTTTCCTCAGTGTGTATGCCCAGCAGTGGGATTGCTGGATCATAAGGCAGTTCTATTTCCAGTTTTTTAAGGAATCTCCACACTGTTCTCCATAGTGGCTGAACTAGTTTGCATTCCCACAAACAGTGTAAGAGGGTTCCCTTTTCTCCACACCCTCTCCAGCATTTATTGCTTGTAGACTTTTGGATCACAGCCATTCTGACTGGTGTGAAATGATACCTCATTGTGGTCTTGATTTGCCTTTCTCTGATAATGAGTGATGTTGAGCATCTTTTCATGTGTTTGTTAGCCATCTGTATGTCTTCTTTGGAGAAATGTCTGTTTAGTTCTTTGGCCCATTTTTTGACTGGGTCATTTATTTTTCTGGAATTGAGCTGCAGGAGTTGCTTGTATATTTTTGAGATTAGTTGTTTGTCAGTTGCTTCATTTGCTATTATTTTCTCCCATTCTGAAGGCTGTCTTTTCACCTTGCTTATAGTTTCCTTTGTTGTGCAGAAGCTTTTAATTTTAATTAGGTCCCATTTGTTTATTTTTGCTTTTATTTCCAATATTCTGGGAGGTGGGTCATAGAGGATCCTGCTGTGATTTATGTTGGAGAGTGTTTTGCCTATGTACTCCTCTAAGAGATTTATAGTTTCTGATCTTACATTTAGATCTTTAATCCATTTTGAGTTTATTTTTGTGTATGGTGTTAGAAAGTGTTCTAATTTCATTCTTTTACAAGTGATTAATCAGTTTTCCCAGCACTGCTTGTTAAAGAGATTGTCTTTTCTCCATTGTATATTCTTGTCTCCTTCCTCAAAGATAAGGTGTCCATAGGTGCGTGGATTTATCTCTGGGCTTTCTATTTTGTTCCATTGATCTATATTTCTGTCTCTGTGCCAGTACCATACTGTCTTGATGACTGTGGCTTTGTAGTAGAGCCTGAAGTCAGGCAGGTTGATTCTTCCAGTTTCATTCTTCTTTCTCAAGATTGTTTGGCTATTCAGGTTTTTTCTGTATTTTCATACAAATTGTGAAATTATTTGTTCTAGCTCTGTGAAAAATACTGTTGGTAGCTTGACAGGGATTGCATTGAATCTACAGATTGCTTTGGGTAGTATACTCATGTTCACTATATTGATTCTTCCAATCCATGAACATGGTATATTTCTCCATCTATTAGTGTCCTCTTTGATTTCTTTCACCAGTGTTTTATAGTTTTCTATATATAGGTCTTTTGTTTCTTTAGGTAGATATATTCCTAAGTATTTTATTCTTTTCGTTGCCATGGTGAGTGGAATTGTTTCCTTAATTTTTCTATTTTCTCATTATTAGTGTATAGGAATGCAAGGGATTTCTGTGTGTTGATTTTATACCCTGCAACTTTACTATATTCATTGATTAGCTCTAGTAATTTTCTGCTGGAGTCTTTAGGGTTTTCTATATAGAGGACCATGTCATCTGCAAACAGTGAGAGTTTTACTTCTTCTTTTCCAATTTGTATTTCTTTAATTTCTTTTTCTGCTCTGATTTCTGTGGCCAAAACTTCCAAAACTATGTTTAATAGTAGTGGTGAAAGTGGGCACCCTTGTCTTGTTCCTGACTTTAGGGGAAATGCTTTTAAATAAAATAAAAAATACAGCCTTTTGTGTAAATCATAGGTATCACTATGACTTAATGCCATCCAGCAAGTAAAAGCCAGAATGTATTCTTCCTAATCTCCCAAATTTATTTGAATTCTTATTTTCTTGATGTTCAGCTTCAATTTACAAATTCTTTTAACTCCTTTTAAGTTAACTGGGCTAATATGCATGGTTCAATTCATCACAGGTATCATTCCAGATAGTCATGGTCATATCTTTGCAATTCAACATTTTTCCTTCAAATAACAATATATAATATAGTGATATTTTATATTTGTATAGTGATGTTTTATATTTGTATAGCATCTCTCTGGGCTTCCCTGGTAGCTCAGCTGGTAAAGAATCTGCCTGCAATACAGGAGACCCAGTTCAATTCCTCGGTCAGGAAGATCCCCTGGAGAAGGGATAGGCTACCCTCTCCATATTCTTGAGCTTCCCTGGTGGCTCAGACAGTAAAGAATCCACCTGCAATGCAGGAAACCTGTGTCCGATCCCCAGGTTGGGAAAATCCCCTGGAAGAGAGCATAGCAACTCACTCCAGTATTCTTGCCTGGAGAATCCCCATGGAGAAAGAAGCCTGGCAGGCTACAGTCCATGGGGTCACAGTCAGGCATGACTGAGTAACTAAACATAGCACAGCACAGCCCAGCATCTCTCCATGTATAAAGCCCCTTTTATCCACACTCAGTGAAGAAAAGCTGCACCACTCAATGATAAACAGCAATTCCCACCTGTCCCTTTCATCTGCTGCC
The DNA here is from genome assembly GCF_014754425.2 of Oryx dammah. Lineage (NCBI taxonomy): Eukaryota > Metazoa > Chordata > Mammalia > Artiodactyla > Bovidae > Oryx > Oryx dammah. Next base: position 44,059,574 of record NW_024070205.1, on the reverse strand, counting down.
TTTCTGGTTGAGGAGAGTAAGTAATACTCCAGGGAGGTTGGAGCTAGACCGGAAAGCAATTGAATATGGAAGGAACAACCTAAGAAGACAAGGACTAATATGAAGGAAATCATACAGTAACCCCTCCTGCCTTCACCCCCTTCTAGACTTTTTAGCTGAAACCAAGGGACGTGTTTTACAGATTCAGGATGAGACTACACCCAAAAGGCTGCCCCGGAACATAGTGTCATCTTCCCTGCTGAGCCAAAGACACATAGCATACATATCACGTATGTGCTTCCCAGTGATGAGAGCTCCCACTCAACACTGAGAAGGCCTCTGAGAGAGCAGCTCGTGCACGTTCTATGCCACATAATGCAAAGCACAACCCCAGAAGGAAGGCATGCCACCCTGAGATTCAGCAGCCTCTTGGGGGTACTTGGTACTCTGGTTGCAAATCAGTTTCATCTAGAAGATTCTTTAGCTCCTTCAGACTGCAGTGGACTTGTGTGGGGGAGACTTTTGTTCATATCATCCCTTGAAAAAGGGGAGGCCACCATGCTTAGCATGCTTGCTCTGCTTGCACCTATAGAATATGCATAATAATGTTCAATCATCAGTCGAAGAATTCACTTAAAACATCCTGCACAAAAGGCCTCAAATAGTCCAGGTTCTGTCTCCAAGAGTTTAATTCCTCCCTAGATGCTGAAGAGAATCTGAATTAATTTTTCGTTATGTTAATTCTCATAATGCCCCCAGGGTGTTGGATGACTCAGATATCTCAGATATAAGCCTGCTCAATTCAGTCATGGTAAAAAATTTATTTTCTCATTTACACTTTTTAATGATTTGACAAGTATTTATTGAGGGCTAACATGATCCAAAAACCAGCCTTGTATTGGTGACAACACAACAATTAGTGTTCAAACCTAGGGAAATGTTAGTAGGGATTGGAAGTAGGTTGTAAAGCCAGAAATTAGCAATTAAGAGGGTCAGTTAGTCCATATTTTTGTGAGGAAGATATTATATTCTGTAAGTAAACAAGCTTGGATTTGAAACTTAACTTTGTCATTTACTATCTGTGTAATTTTGAGCAAATAATATAACTTCTCTGAACACAATGTCCTAATCTGTAAAGTGAGGGCGATTATAGCACCTCCCAGGTGGTGCTGGTAGTAAAGAACCTGCCTGCCAATGCAGAGGGCATATCAGATATGGGTCTGATCCCTGGGTCAGGAAGATCCCCTGGAGGAGGGCATGACAACCCACTCCAGTATTCTTGCCTGGAGAATTCCATGGACAGAGGAACCTGGTGGGCTACAGTCCATAGGGTCACAGAGAGTTAGACACAACTGAAATGACTTAGTGTGCACACATTCCTAGCACTTTATAGGCTTGTTATGGATGGTTAAAGTACATAATGCATATAAAGCATTTAGGTCAGTACCTGGTATACAGGAAGGACTCAATAAATATTGATAAATAATACATATTACTGGACCCTAGTTATTTGTATTCACCTTATTCCATAAATATTTGTTTATTATGTGGCAGGAACTGGGTTAAGGACTTAGCATGAAAAGATGAATAAGCTGTGGTTCTAGCTTCTAAGTAGCTTGATTTTGAGTGTGCTCAGAAAGGAGGCTATTAACCTAAAAAGACAACTGCAATATTTCACAGGAAGAGCTACAATGGAGGTCCGTGAAGGTTTATAGCCACAGTCCAGTCTGGAGCCAGAGAAAAGTTTCCTGGAAGACTTAGTGAGATAAATTTTGAAGAATGGTGGGGGGGGGGCAGTGTTATCTGGATAAGATGTGTGTGGGAGCAGAGATAAGGAAAAGTTATTTCAGACAAAGAGAACAGCAAAAGCAAAGACACAAAGTTACAAAAGTTTGGGGAGGGAAATTAAAATATTTACCTCATTATGGTCCAAGTTAGATTCAGGAAGCAAAAGTAAATGAAGGTATAAACGTTAGTGCAGTTAGTTCAAGGGGACTGAGACAAGGAGGCTGGGCTTTATCTTAATAGGTATTTGAAAGCCAAGTGTGCTGTGCATTAGTCTCTCAGTCATGTCCAACTCTGTGACTTCATGGACTATAGCCCACCAAGCTCCTCTATCCATGGAATTCTCCAGGCAAGGATACAGGAGTGGGTTACCATTCCCTTCTCCAGGGGATCTTCCAAACCCAGGGATCAAAACTGGGTCTCCTGAATTGTAGGTGGATTCTTTACTGTCTGAGCCACCAGGGAAGCCCGTCTAAAAGGTAAGAACATGGCTAAAATTGCATTTTAGGTAGATTATCTGTGTAAAAACTGGAAAATCTATTTGAAGGGACAAGAGTTGAAAGCCATTTCAGTGACAATACTAAAAGCACTCTTTGAAGAACCACTTCAAAACCAAGCAGGATAAGCACACACACACGCAGACAGACACAGAGAGAAAGAGAGAAGGCATACCATATTAAAACTCTTGAAAAGTGGAGATTAAGAGAAAGTCTTCAAAGCAGCCAGAAAATGAAAAGAATAATTTTTAAGATGCAATAAAACAGTTGACGTGGCAACAAAAATAATGGTTGCCACATTTCAAACACTGAAAGAAAATAACTGCTAATCTAGAGCCCTATGCCCAGTGAATACCATCCTTCAAAAAGGAAGATGAAAATAAAAAACATTAGGATTCATCTCCAATGTCACTTCCCAGTCTCAGATTATTTATGGCCAGGGGATATGTATTAAAAATATGTACCAAATATGTTATTTGGAATAAAGAAGTATGGTCCTAGATATAAGTGTGCAAATGCAAAAAGGAATTAAGAGGTATTCAAAAGGGAGGTATGTGGGTGAAAATAAATACTGACTATTTTAAACAATAAATATTATGTCTTGTAGAGTTTTAAAATATATATATTATATTATATATGTATAAAGACATGACATCAATAACAAAGGGGGAAGGTTAAAAATTGTTAAAGTATTTTAAGTTCTTTGAATTCTCAGAGAAGTAGTAAAACTACAAATTTATATTAGTCATAGGTGTCTATTGTAATCTTTATGGTAACCACCAAAATAATACTTTAAAAAATGTATTGCAACATTAGGAAGGAAAACTGGAAGTGATAAAAATGCTTGATTAATTCAAAAGAAAGCAAAAGAAACAAAAAGAATTAGAGAGCACAGAACACGTAATAAAACATAGAAAATGCACACTAAGATGAAAGATTTTCCCTTACATTACCAAATGTATAAAGATTTTTATTGATGTATAATTCAGATACATTACATTAATTTCATATATACAACTTAATGACTTGATATTTGCTGATACATAACACTCCAGTGTTCTTGCCTGGAAAATCCCAGGGATGGGGAAAACTGGTGGGCTGCCGTCTATGGGGTCACACAGAGTCAGACACGACTGAAGTGACTTAGCAGCAGCAGCAACAACAAAATGATTATCACAATAAATCTATTTAACATCAGTCACCATATTTAGTTATAACTTTTTCCCCTGATGGCTCAGACAATAAAGAATCTGCCTGTAATGCAGGAGACCCAGGTTCAATCCCCTAGAGAAGGGCATGGTAACTCACTCCAGTATTCTTGCCTGGAGAATCCCATGGACAGAGGAGCCTGGTGAGTTACAGTACATGGGTCACATGGACATAACTGAGCAACTAACAGACACACAAACTGTCTTATCAACTTTTAAATATACAGAACAGTATAACTCATTATAGTTACCTTACATCTCTGTGAATTATTTATTTTATAGCTGGAAGTTTGTACCTTTTTACTCCTTTCACCCATTTCACAAACTAACCAAAAATCTGACACCTAATCATAGAACACTCCCCTGTCACAACATACCACTCCATTACTAAAAGCTTATTTACATCATTTACTTTTACCCATTATACCATGTCCACCTTTCAAAAAAGAGAATACAAATCTTACCGAAACCAAAAACACAGTTTGAAGAATCTGAATAAACATCAGATATGACAGGAATGTTGGAATTATCAGATCAAAAAAAATTTTAAGCTATGATTATCATGCTAAAAGCCTTAATGGAAAAAGTATACAATATGCAAAACAGTGTAAGCAAGAGATGGACATTTTGAGAAAGAATAAAAAAGAAATGCTAGGGATAAAAAACACCATAACAGAAATGAAGAATATTTTTGATGGGCTGAGAAAAATCTGACAAAAACTTCCCTAAACTGAAAAGCAAAGAAAATAAAACAATGAAAAATAGAGCAGGATATCCAAGAACTACAGAACAACTACAAGGAATACCTAATGAGAATAAAGAAAGAAAAAAAAAAAAAAGGAATATTTGAAACAATAATGACAGAAAGTTTCCCCCAAATTAATGTTGAACGCTGAATCACAGATGCAGAAAGTTAAAGAACATTACTCTAACCCACCTCCCCACCTGCAAAATCCACCTTGGCATCATATCATATTCAAACTTCAGAAAATTAGAGATAAAGAAAAAAATTCTGAAAGAAGTCAGAAGAAAAACACACTTTACATATAGAGGAGCAAAGGAAAGGAAATACATTTGGTTTCTCCCTAGAAACCATGCAAGCAAGAAGAAGGTTCAGTGAAATATTTAAAGTGTTGAGAGGAAAAAAGCACCAACATAGAATTCTGAACTCTGTGAAATTTTCCTTCAAAAGTGAAGAGGACTTTTGTGTTTCCATATGAATTGCGAAATTTTTTGTTCTAGTTCTGTGAAAAATGCTATTGGTAATTTAATAGGATCACATTGAATGTGTAAAACTACAGTCATCAAGACAGTATAGTAATGGCACAAAAATAGAAATATAGACCAATGGAACAAGATAGAAAGCCCAGAAATGAACCTATGCATCTATGGGTAGCTTATTTTTGACAAAGGAGGAAAGAATATACAATGGGGCAAAGACAGCCTCTTCAATATATGGTTCTGGGAAAACTCTACAGCTACATGTAAAAGAATGAAATTAGAACACTTCCCAACACCATACAAAAAGATAAACTCAAAATGGATTAAAGACCTAAATGTAAGACCAGAAACTATTAAACGCTTAGAGGAAAACAGAGGCAGAACACTCGATGACATAAATCAAAGCAAGATCCTCTATGACTCACCACCTAGAGTAATGGAAATAAAAGCAGAAGTAAACAAGTGGGACCTGATTAACTCAAAAGCTTTTGCACAGCAAAGGAAACTATAAGCAGGATGAAAAGACAACCTTCAGAATGGGAGAAAATAATAGCAAATGAAACAACTGACAAGGGATTAATTTCCAAAATATACAAGCAGCTCATATAACAATGCCAGAAAAACAAACAACTCAATCAAAAAGTGGGGAAAAGACCTAAACAGACATTTCTCCAAAGAAGACATACAGATGGCTAACACACACATGAAAATATGCTCACATCATTCATTATTAGAGAAATGCAAATCAAAACTACAATGAGATATCACTTCACATTTGTCAGAATGGCCATGATCAAAAAGTCTACAAACATAATGCTGTTGAGGGTGTGGAGAAAAGGGAACACTCCTGAACTATTGGTGGGAATGTAAATTGATTCAGCCACTATGGAAAATGGTATGGAGCTTCCTTAAAAACTGGGAATAAAATCACCATATGGCCCAGCAATCTCACTCCTAGGCATATACCCTTCAGTTCAGTTCAGTTCAGTTCAGTCGCTCAGTCGTGTCTGACTCTTTGTGACCCCGTGAATTGCAGGACACCAGGGCTTCCTGTCCACCACCAACTCCTGGAGTTCACTCAGACTCACGTCCATCGAGTCAGTGATGCCATCCAACCATCTCATCCTCTGTCGTCCCCTTCTCCTCCTGCCTTCAATCCCTCCCAGCATCAGAGTCTTTTCCAATGAGTCAACTCTTCACGTGAGGTGGCCAAAGTACCGGAGTTTCAGCTTTAGCATCATTCCTTCCAAAGAAATCCCAGGACTGATCTCCTTCAGAATGGACTGGTTGGATGTCCTTGAAGTCCAAGGGACCCTCAAGAGTCTTCTCCAACACCACAGTTCAAAAGCATCAATTCTTCGGTGCTCAGCTTTCTTCACAGTCCAACTCTCACATCCATACATGACCACAGGAAAAACCATAGCCTTGACTAGACGGACCTTAGTCAGCAAGTAATGTCTCTGCTTTTGAATATGCTATCTAGGTTGCTCATAACTTTTCTTCCAAGGAGTAAGCATCTTTTAATTTCATGGCTATAATCACCAACTGCAGTGATTTTGGAGCCCCCAAAACTAAAGTCTGACACTGTTTCCACTGTTTCCCCATCCGTTTCCCACGAAGTGATGGGACCAGATCTTCGTTTTCTGAATGTTGAGCTTTAAGCCAACTTTTTCACTCTCCTCTTTCACTTTCATCAAGAGGCTTTTTAGTCCCTCTTCACTTTCTGCCATAAGGGTGGTGTCATCTGCATATCTGAGGTTCTTGATATTTCTCCTGGCAATCTTGATTCTAGCTTGTGTTTCTTCCAGTCCAGCTTTTCTCATGATGTACTCTGCATAGAAGTTAAATAAGCAGGGTGACAATGTACAGTCTTGACATACTCCTTTTCCTATTTGGAACCAGTCTGTTGTTCCATGTCCAGTTCTAACTGTTGCTTCCTGACCTGCATACAGATTTCTCAAGAGGCAGGTCAGGTGGTCTGGTATTCCCATCTCTCTCAGAATTTTCCACAGTTTATTGTGATCCACACAGTCAAAGGCTTTGGCATAGTCAATAAAGCAAAACTAGATGTTTTTCTGGAACTGTCCTCTTTTTTCCATGATCCAGCGGATGTTGGCAATTTGATCTCTGGTTCCTCTGCTTTTTCTAAAACCAGCTTGAACATCTGGATGTTCACGGTTCACGTATTGCTGAAGCCTGGCTTGGAGAATTTTGAGCATTACTTTACTAGCATGTGAGATGAGTACAATTGTGTGGTAGTCTGAGCATTCTTTGGCATTGCCTTTCTTTGGGCTTGGAATGAAAACTGACCTTTTCCAGTCCTGTGGCCACTGCTGAGTTTTCCAAATGTGCTGACATATTGAGTGCAGCACTTTCACGGCATCATCTTTCAGGATTTGAAATAGCTCAACTGGAATTCCATCACCTTCACTAGCTTTGTTCGTAGTGATGCTTTCTAAGGCCCACTTGACTTCACATTCCAGGATGTCTGGCTCTAGATGAGTGATCGCACCATCGTGATTATCTGGGTCGTGAAGATCTTTTTTGCATAGTTCTTCTGTGTATTCTTGCCATCTCTTCTTAATATCTTCTGCTTCTGTTAGGTCCATACCATTTCTCTCCTTTATCGAGCCCATCTTTGCATGAAATGTTCCCTTGGTATCTCTAATTTTCTTGAAGAGATCTCTAGTCTTTCCCATTCTGTTCTTTTCCTCTATTTCTTTGCATTGATCGCTGAAGAAGGCTTTCTTATCTCTTCTTGCTATTCTCTGGAACTCTGCATTCAGATGCTTATATCTTTCCTTTTCTCCTTTGCTTTTTGCCTCTCTTCTTTTCACAGCTATTTGTAAGGCCTCCCCAGACAGCCATTTTGCTTTTTTGCATTTCTTTTCCATGGGGATGGTCGTGATCCCTGTCTCCTGTACAATGTCACAAACCTCGTTCCATAGTTCATCACACACTCCATCTATCAGATCTAGGCCCTTAAATCTATTTCTCACTTCCACTGTATAATCATAAGGGATTTGATTGAGGTCATACCTGAATGGTCTAGCGGTTTTCCCTACTTTCTTCAATTTGAGTCTGAATTTAGTAATAAGGAGTTCATGATCTGAGCCACAGTCAGCTCCTGGTCTTGTTTTTGTTGACTGTATAGAGCTTCTCCATATTTGGCTGCAAAGAATATAATCAATCTGATTTTGGTGTTGACCATCTGGTGATGTCCATGTATAGAGTCTTCTCTTGTGTTGTTGGAAGAGGGTGTTTGCTACGACCAGTGCATTTTCTTGGCAAAACTCTATTAGTCTTTGCCCTGCTTCATTCCGCATTCCAAGGCCAAATTTGCCTGTTACTCCAGGTGTTTCTTGACTTCCTACTTTTTCATTCCAGTCCCCTATAAGGCACCCTACTCCAGTACACTTGCCTGGAAAATCCCATGGATGGAGGAGCCTTGGTAGGCTGCTGTCCATGGGGTCGCTAGGAGTTGGACATGACTGAGCGACTTCACTTTCCCTTTTCACTTTCATGCATTGGAGAAGGAAATGGCACCCCACTCCACTGTTCTTGCCAGGGACAGGGGAGCCTGGTGGGCTGCCATCTCTGGGGTCGCACAGAGTCAGACACGACTGAAGTGACTTAGCAGCAGCAGCAGCAGCCCCCATAATGAAAAGGACATCTTTTTCGGGTGTTAGTTCTAAAAGGTCTTGTAGGTCTTCATAGAACCATTCAACTTCAGCTTCTTCAGCATTACTGGGTTGGGGCATAGACTTGGATTACTGTGATATTGAATGGTTTGCCTTGGAAATGAACAGAGATCATTCTGTTGTTTTTGAGATTGCATCCAAGTACTGCATTTCAGACTCTTTTGTTGACCATGATGGCTACTCCATTTCTTCTGAGGGATTCCTGCCCGCAGTAGTAGATATAATGGTCATCTGAGTTAAATTCACCCATTCCCGTCCATTTTAGTTCACTGATTGCTAGAATGTCAACGTTCACTCTTGCCATCTCTTGTTTGGCCACTTCCAATTTGCCTTGATTCATGGACCTGACATTCCTCGTTCGTATGCAATATTGCTCTTTACAATAAGCATTGGACCTTTCTTTACCTAAGAAAGGTCCAATGCTGTAAGGAGCGATATTGCATATACCCTTAGGAAACCAAAATTGTATCCCATTGTTCACTGCAGCACTATTTACAATAGCTAGAACAAGGAAGCAACCTAGATGTCCATCAAGAGATGAATGGATAAAGAAGTTGTGGTATATATACACAATGGAATATTACTCAGCCATAAAAAGGAATGCATTTGAGTCAGTTCTAATGAGGTGGATGAACCTAGATCCTATTATACAGAGTGAAGTAAGTCAGAAAGAGAAAAATAAATATCATATACTAACGCATATATACGAAATCTAGAAAAATGGTGCTGAAGAATGTATTTTCAGGGTAGCAATGGAGAAATAGACATAGGGAATAGACTTATGGACATGGCGAGAGGGGAGGAGAGAGTGAGATATATGGAAAGAGGAACATGGAAACTTATATTACCATATGTAAAATAGATAACCAACAAGAATTTGCTGTATGTCTCAGGAAACTCAAACAGGGTCTCTATATCAACCTAGAGGGGTGGGATGGGGAGGGAGATGGGTGGGAGGTTCAAAAGGGAGGGGATATATGTTGATTCATGTTGAGAATGTTTGACAGAAAACAACAAAATTTTGTAAAGCAATTCCTTCATTTGAAAAATAAATATTTTTTTTTTAATGAAGGGGAAATAACTGTCTCAGACAAACAAAACTCGAGGGTATTTGTTGCCAGTAGACTTGTCTCTGAAGAAATGTTAAAGAAGTTCTTCAGACAGAAAATTAAATAGATCATAAAGGAAGGAAGAACATTGGAGAACCGAAAGCCTAATTTAGAAAAAAAACCTTTTTATCTTTCTTATTCTTAATTGTAACAGATAATAGTTTGTTCAAAATAACAACATAGTATTAAATTATGTATATTTATATGTAAGTTAGGGTTTCCCTGGTAGCACAGCTAGTAAAGAATCTGCCTGCGATGTAGAAGACCCTGGTTCGATTCCTGGATAGGGAAGATACCCTGGAGAAGGGATAGGCTACCCACGCCAGTGTTCTTGGGCTTCCTGGTGGCTCTGATGGTAAACAATGTGCCTGCAATGCAGGAGACCTGAGTTCGATCGCTAGGTTGGGAAGATCCCCTGGAGGAGGGCATGGCAACCCACTCCAATATTCTAGCCTAGAGAATCCCCATGGACAGAGGAGCCTGGCGGGTTGCAATCCATGGGGGTGTAAAGAGTCAGACACAACTGAGCAACTAAGAACAGCACAGCACAGCACATATGTAAGTTAAAGGAAGGACAGTAATGATACAAGGATGGGAGGGAGGAATTAGAACTATGTTATTATAAAACAGTTGTACTATCCATGAAATGGTGTCATTTGAAAGTGGACTTGGATTTCTTATAAATGTATTTTGCAAACTCTAGGATAATCACTAACAGTATAAAAATAGGCTAAGAAATAAGAGGAAATGGAATCCTATAAAATACAGAATTAAAAACACAAAAGGAAAAAAAGTGTGAAAGACAAAAATAAAAACAAAGAATAAGGGCAACAGAAAATGCTAACAATTATGATAGATATTAATCCAACTGTATTGATAAGATATAAAATCAAGAATATTATGGATGCATTTCTAAAACACATATACATTAGCATGTACAAGCTAGGGGGGAAATTCTGTATAGCACAGGAAGTTCAGCTTGGTGCTCTGTGATGATCTAGAGGGGTGGCATGAAGCAGGGAGGAGACATATGTATACATATAGTGGATTCATTTTGTTGTACAGCAGACACTAACACAACATTGTAAAGTAATTACACTGCAATAATCAAATAAAATTTAAAAAATAAAAATGAAACTCTTTAAAAAGCTATTTAAAATATAATCATTTAAATAGGTAAAAATCATTTTTAGTTCATGTGCCATACAAGACCAGGTAGCAGAGCAAGCTGGTTCACAGGCAATCATTTGCTGCCCCCTGCCATGGTGCTCACGGAGGTGATCATGGCAATTCAGAATGGAAGGAGCCTGGGCCTCAGAACGATAGTGTGGAACAGAGTTTCTCTACCCAGAGCTGACTGCACTTCCCATAGATGAGAAACAAACTATTACACTGATCCCCTAAAATTTAGATGTCATTCATTATAGCAGTTAGTCAATCCTGACTGACAAAAAGAAGGGAGTAACTTGGAAGAGGAAGGTGTACACCGAAAGAAGCTTTAATATTTGCCAGGCACCATACTAGGTGCTTTACAGGGATTATTACATTTCATTTATATAAAACTTAGAGGAAGTTTCTATTATCATATGCATTTTACCAATGAAGAGAATAAGAGTGTAAGTGAATTAATTGTTCAAGTCATAGACCTAAAGAGTGGTGAACATGGATTCAAACCTAACCTGCTCTGGCTCTCAATCTTTCTCTCTTTAACATTCACGCTATGCTACCTCCCAGAAATATAGGACAATGTGCTATGGAGGGCTGAATTCTTTTTACTTAATTATTTATCTACTCATTTTCATAATTCATAACTTGTCTAGGTTCAAGAATGATGTAAGTTTTTGTTATGGAGTAGAATGTAAACAAACTGACCCAAAGTTCTAATTAAGAAGCTAATATATGGTTGCAAACCCTGGAGAAAATGCCTGCCAAAATCTAATTATTGCTAAAGTAACTACAAGAGATCTTTGAGCAGTAAAATTCCATGCATTAAAGTCCCATGAACCTCTCTCAGGTTCTTCTTTCTCTCCTCCTTCCCATTGGTATAACAACTGTGGTCATCTGGTTTCAAAATCCAAGGCAGCATGTTCACAGGTGAGTGAGGGGCTACAGGAAATTGCCATGTTATCCATGGAGGACCATATAGGTGAGTGAGGACCAACAGAGGACACAAAGACCTAAAAAATACCAATGTGGGCTGTGATGGAGGTGCCCCAGAGGGCTGTCCTGTGTTTCGCCCTGAGCTCTGCAGCCCCCTTGCACGCTCAGGCTGGCTGCCAGGCCAGGGCCTTTGAGACAACCTGCCCAGGTAGGTATTTCTTTGCAGGGTTGAAGACCTTCATCTGCCCCTCAGGGTGCATTTGTGTCCTGCCTTCTGTGGAAACCTCTGTCCTCACCCCAGCCCTTCCTGAGGCAGCTCTGACCCTGGAAACAACTCTCAGTGCACTTTCACTTCCCCATCGCCAATGGTGAGAGGGATGGGGCAGGGTGGGGGTGGAGTTATAAACCAGCCTCTGTGGCCTTGCTGCAGACCCTTCTGGGTGGGTGGGGAGGGATGTGTCTATGTGTCTGTCTGATTCTAGTGTTTTCTACAAAACTGCATTTCAAGTTTTGTCATTTTGCTTGGACTCTGTTATATGATTGAATAGCACTTTTATTAAAAGGCCATTCCAATGTATACCTATGGCTGACTCATACTGATATATGGCAGAAACTAACACAGTCTTGTAAAGCAATTATCCTCCAATTAAAAATAAATTTTAAAAGAAAAGAAAAAAAATCACACTGGACCATCTCGCTATAAAGTGTAGAGTCACAAATAATAACAATAATAAAGACCATTCTGAATACTTTAAAAAATACAAAATGTTCACTTGCCTGCATCTAAATCCAGAGACAAATGTCTCCATGCACATCAGTAGCTCCTGAGCTACTATTATAGCTTCCTATTATCAGGAAAGGTATCATAATTGATGTCCATGATGAAGCTTGATCAGATAGAAAATGTAAAAACATTTGTGACTATTCTAATGTTAAAAAAATATGTATTTTATTGAATATTCCATCAAATAGTATCAATTTAAAACTAGGATTGTACTTCTATAAAGATACTAATTATCTGGAAAATTCATATATATGATACTTTTCACTCCTCCAAATGTGGATGAAACAAGAAATTATCAGGAAGAATAGATACTTATTTGTGGCAGACTCTGAAACTAAAACTTGATGAGTTGTCCGGGGAATGTTGCAAACAGTAAAATTTAGGGGGAATGTATACAAAACACAGCCTATATTCTTGTATTTTTAAATGTAGTATTGATACATAAGGAACCCATCTGCCAGTTCAGGAAACACAAGAGATGTGGGTTCAATCCCTGGGTTGAGAAGATCCCCTGGAGAAGGAAATGAACCCACTCCAGTATTCTTGCCTGGAAAATCCCATAGACAGAGGAGCCTGGGTGGCTATAGTCCATGGGGTCACAAAGAATTGGACACAACTGAGGACCCATGCACACGCATACACTGATATATAAATGTCTCAATCCAAATATCTTGATTATTTATTTTTCCAAAATAAATTTGGATGTCAATTATCCAAATACTTTGGGTAAAGGTATTCTTTGGAAAATTGTGGCAAGAAATTATTTCTTAGGTTTATATCCACTCAATAATTGGTATCTGTAGATCCAACATAAAGGATGAAAGATGTGAATTCATGTGTCCTCATATAGGTGGCATTTCGGATTCCTCTGTTATGTTCAAATCCCTAGGACGTATGGTATCATGTATCAACTGTCACACTCTCTCTTGCTTTATAGTTATAATCCTAATGGGAAAGAGAAAGAATGGCCTAATGGGCTTGCTTTAAACAGAATTTTTAAAGGCTAGAATTATTTAAAGCACTATATTAGCAACATTTATGGTAAAGAATACCTGTGAGTAGTGTAGAGTCAAGGTGAAAGTGAAAGTGAAAGTGAAGTCGTGTTCGACTCTTTGCGACCGGTGGACTGTAGCCCACCAAGCTCCTCCATCCATGGGATTCTCCAGGCAAAAAGAGTCAATGTAGTATAAATAAAAGCAGCTAAGAGGAAATCCTGGATGACTTTTTTCAACCAGCATTAGCAAATTACTTCTCCTCTTAAAGCCTCAATGTTCTCTATAAAAGGATTGCGTTTGATATGTAAAACTCTCTGGTTCCTTCCAGCTCTGCTATACTAAGAATTCTCTTAATGACATTAAGTATCCCTTAATTGTCACTCTTAGTTTTGATAGCTCTAGAAGACATTGCTGTTGCTATTCGGTCACTAAGTCATGTCCAACTCTTTGCAACTCCATGGAATGCAGCACACCAGGCTCCCCTGTCCTACACTGTCTCCCAGAGTTTGCTCAAACTCATGTCCATTGAGTTGGTGATGCCATCCAAGCATCTCATCCTCCATTGCCCTCTCTCCTCCTGCCCTCCATCTTTCCCAGCATCAGGGTCTTTTCCAGTGAGTCAGCTCTCACATCAGGTGGCCAAAGTATTGGAGCTTCAGCTTCAGTATCATTTCTTCCAATGAATATTCAAGACTGATTTACTTTAGGATGACTGGTTGGATCTTCTTGCAGTCCAAGGAACTCTCAAGAGTCTTCTCCAGCACCACAACTCAAAAGCATCAATTCTTTTGTGTTCAGCTTTCTTTATGGTCCAGCTCTCACATTTGTACACAACTACTGGAAAAGCCATTGCTTTGGCTAACATACCTCCTGTTTATCAAACTGCATAGAAATTGTGACTTCCAAAATAAATCCATTATCTATATTTTAATTTATTTTTGTGTCTGGGATTTTCACTCAGTTTCTATCAATTGAATCATTAAATCTTGGGAGTCCAAGAAATCTTAAATATTATCCAATCTCAGTTTATTGAAATAAGGAGCTTGGGGTTTAGGAATCTCCCCAGGTTCATACCTAATGGTACAGTCAGGACTAGAACCAGCCTTCCCGACCACTAATGCTACATAGAATGTTCTCCAGCCTGTGATTCTATCTCCTTGCAGGATATTTCAGACAATGCCTATATTAAAATTACAGGAAATGTCAAAAGTCCACAAGCTTCTGGAGTCAATATTAGAAGCAGCGGAGACGATTTATGGAGAAGTAGGAGTTCTTTGAAAAAAGTTAATAAAACAGTGTTTAAAAGGTTAAGTGCCTCCAGGGATAAGAATCTGGTCTCCTTTGCCTACACAGAACTCAGTGAAAACTGAGTGTTATGTGTAAATATATTTTTGTTGAAGTTTTTCCTTCGAGATTGAGGGAGGGCACACTGATTTAAATAAAATGAGAACTGACCTCAGCTGACCCAAAACTTTTGCCCAGGGCATAAAACAAAGCCCCAATCAAACTCTACTCTCGGTTCAGAGAAAGGGCAGTGAAGGGGAAGGCAAGTGAGGTTGGTGACTGAGAAATAAAAACATTTGTCTGATTCTCCTCTTCCTGACCAGAATTCCTGCTGCCAGCTTGTCATCAGAAAGGCTGTTTATACAGACATCCCAGCCTGGCTACAAAAAAAGTAGGAGTCAACTCATCAGATTATTTACTTGGTTCCTAAAGAATAATTTGGTGAAGCTTTTGAATTTCTGGCTTCTTAAGTAAACAATTTCTCCTGCGTCAAGAAGGCGTGTCTTGAGTGGAAAAGGTTGTGCCTCTTTCCCAGGGAGGCAAGAGCCTGAAAAAGTTATTCAGTATTCAAGTGTACCAAAGATTAGAAGCAAGAGTCCCACAAAGCCAAGGCCAGTCATTGTGTGGGTCATTGTGTAGACAGGCCTCTCAGGTCTGATAAGATGGGTATTGGAAGCTGATCAGCATGTATAAGAACCAGAGTAAGAACACAAACCTGATCCCAAGAGCTAAGAACAGAGTCTGATGCTCCCGCACAGAAACTCAAGAAAAATGATTAATTCATAATGGAAAATATAGAAAAAGTTAGGAAGAACCGCTTTTGTATTTTAAATTTATGCCATCAGACTCTTAGGCTCTGCCCCAATCCTTAACCAGAGACAGCAGCGAGGACAGAAGATTGGGTTGAACAGACCAATGCTTTATCTAATATGTCATATACCATATTTCATAGGGCTTCCCTCATGGCTCAGTGGGTAAAGAATCTGCCTGCAATGCAGGAGACACAGGAGACATGGGTTCAATCCCTGGGTTGGGAAGATCCCCTGGAGAAGGAAGTGGCAACCCACTCCAGTATTCTTGCCTGGTGAATCCCATCGAAAGAGAAGCCTAGCAGGCTACAGTCCATGGCATTTCAGAGTCATACACAGCTGAGCAACTGAGTACACATACTGGCACACACATATTCCATATTTCATGTGAAATGCAGGTTACCATTTGAAGGACAAAAATTAATGATTTGGGCCAAACATGTTTAGGGGCAGCAGTCATCAGACACTGACTTTGCTTAATCACTTAAAATATAATTCTCATAACCCCAAGCAGCACAGTGAGCTGAAAGTGTGGCCCCAGCCAGGATGAAGGAAATATCTCCCAGGTCCTGGAGACACTCAGTTCTCCCTTCCCACTGGGATGGCTGGTCTTCAAGGAAGTGATTTGCATCTTGGGAGAGAAAAAGTAAACATGGAAAGTTCTGGCTTAGGGAGAAAAGGAAACAGGTACTGCAGACATTGGAAAAAGCTGTATTCCTCACTGGCCTCCATGCCATTACCCGCACAACTGAGTTTGTTATACGATAATAATAACAATGGTTAATTTTATTATAGCTAGTAGATTAAACATTTACCGTGAGTACAGTCCTTACAGAAAGTCACAGAGAAAAGTTAATCTGGTTATGAATATGTGTTGAGCACTGATTCTGTTCCAGGAATGTTGCAGGTAGAAGATTGAATAATGTTTGGCACTGCCGTTGAGAAGCTCATGGTCTGGTGACCAGGAGATGCAAATGGTAGTGAGGCTTGAGCCTGGAGGACAGCAGATGTGCTTTCTCTAAAAACATGGAATCCACAGGGAAGGTTGAGACCAACCTTGTGAAATTTACCCCGTAGCTTCATGGGGGAAATGGAACAAGTGGAGCAAGAAATATTTAAAAGGCACCTACTAAGTTCTAGGCAGGAATTAGGCAAGTGAAATGCAAAGAAGGGTTAACCTTTTTTGAGTTCTCTTTCTTCACGGTCTCATTTAATCCTTACAACAAACCTCAGAGGTTGTTGCTGTTGTTTAGTCGATAGGTTGTGTCCAACTCTTTTGTGACCCCATGGACTGTAACCCACCAGGCTCCCCTGTCCACGGAATTTCCCAGGCAAGAATACTGGAGTGGGTTGCCATTTCCTCCTCCAGGGGATCTTCCTGACCCAGTCTTCAAACATGCATCACCTGCATTGGCAGGCGGATTCTTCACCATTGAGCTACATGGGAAGCTCTCCCCAGAGGTAGGCATGGTTGTATCAATTTTACTCGGTCTTTTTTATAAGTCCTCACAGCTCATTTTGTACTTCTCAGATGCCACTGATGGTAAAAAAAAAAAAAAAAATCTGCCTGCCAACACAGGAGGTGTAAGAAACCCAGGTTAGATTCCTGGGTCAAGAAGATCCCCTAGAGGAGGAAATGGCAACCCACTCCAGTATTCTTGTCTGGAAAATCCCATAAACAGAGGAGCCTGGTGGGCTACAGTCCATGGGGCCACAAAGAGTCTGACACAACTGAGTAACTGAGCACACATAGTTTATTTTAAATAATATGCAAGATTTATTGTCTCCAGCAGCACAAAGGTGTTACATACAGAGACTCACTCAACCCCTTTAAGCAGATACCACTATAGGACCCATTTTTCAGAAAAGAAAGCTGAGGCATGGGGTGGGAGATAAGCTAAGAGATGAGCTAAGAGCTAAGAGATGCAGCTGGTAAAGAGCATGTGAAATTGGAATCTAGATAGAGCCTGACTCCCAACCTCATAACCAGTCATTGCAAGCCTGAGATGCCAATCTTGGATCAGAATCTGCTGATTTCAAAACCTTTTTTTTTTTTTTTTACACAGCACATTTGGTCTCTGCAAAATATATATTTAATTAATTAAAGCAATTTCAGTTTAAAATGAGAAAAAAAAACTTTTAACAAAAAAAGGGAATGTACTGTAAATAATGAGACCCCCACCACAGATTATGTAGAGGCAGAGGCTAGATAATCACAAGACATTGTAGAAGGAAGCCAAACATTATAACAGAGGATTGAGAGATTAAACTAAATGATTCCAAAATTATTTGAAATCCATGAGTCCATGGTAGAATATCACAAGTGACCCTTAATGAGTCAGAACTTCAATTTTGTTTCCATGTGGTTTTCCATCAACCAACTCGGAATCTTTGTAATTTCAAAATAACACCCTAAAACTATGTGAAAATTCTTTCCCAAACACTTACAGTATTTATTTCAATAACAAGTTTCATGGTAGGGTTGGGCTCATGGGAAAGCAAGAGACCTTTGTTCTGAACTTGAAAGCTTCTCCTTCTCTCTCTCACCCACTAAGTCCTGGTACCTAAATGTAATTGTCATTACTATTGATACTTCCTACCCACTAGCCGTGGCCTTTATCCTTCTTCCTCATAGAATGCTTCTTTTGTTCAGGGGCCGACAAAGCCATGGTTTAAGTCAAACAAGATAATTCCAATGCCCTTGGAAAGTGATTAGTTTAGGCACAGGCATGTGACACATTTTGGGCTAAAGAGATGTCAGGGGAAATTTGTGGTGAAGATCCAGGAAGGGTTTTTTCACTCCTAAAAGGAACACAAGTTTAGTAGTTTCATTTTCTGCCTCTGGATGTTTTCTCTTACAATAAATGAGCCATCTGGTACCATCAGGAGAGTCAAACCAAATTTCTGTAGATGACAGAGTAGAAAGATGAATGGATAATTGTTCCTCAGTGAGAAACAATTAATTACTGCTGAATTAACCAGCTTTGGAACTCTTCTGTTTCTGGATTTCGCTTTAAGAGAGAATAAACACTTTATTGTTTACTTGCTTATGTCATTTTTAAAAGTTTTTTGTCTTGAAGATGAAAGCATCCTAACTGATAAATTACCACATTTATTCATAAGGTTTAAAGCATTGCATCTCTATGAATCTCATCATTGAACCCCACTGAAGAATCATTTCTCAGAGGAGACTATGAAATAACAAATTAATAACTAAAAATTATTAAAAATAATAAAATCATCATCATTATTGTTAAGCATCAAGAAAGGCATAGGTTTTGAAATAAAATAGATGGAAGTTTAAAATCCAGCTTTTCATCTTGCCAGTTTGGTCATCTTAGAAAAACTATTTAATCTCTCCTATACTGACATTTCTTATCTCAGAGGGAAGAGATGAAACAGCATTTGGCAAAGTTGTTATATGAAATGTGATAAAATACATAAAGCATTTCAAGCCAATAATTGGTAGTTCTGTCCATTGTTCTCAGCTATGACAGTCTTTGAGGGGTAAGGTGAAATCGCTCAGTCGTGTCCAACTCTTTGCGATCCCGTGGACTGTAACCTACTAGGCTCCTCCCTCCATGGGATTCTCCAGGCAAGAATACTGGAGTGGATTGCCATTTCCTTCTCCAGGGGATCTTCCCAACCCAGGGATCGAACCCAGGTCACCTGCCTTGGCAGGCAGATTCTTTAACCTCTGAGCCACCAGGGAAGATGTTTGAGGGGTAGAGAATGGAATGACCAAATTGACCATGAATTAAATGAGGGCATTGCTGTTTGTTGAGAGGAATGGGAGACACCAGTGGAGCTTTGAACAGGAGGGCAGAGGGCCCCTAAACATTTACCCTCCTCAATGTTTGGCCCAGGGCTAGGTCTCCCTAGAACTAGAAAACAGAAAGTGAAAATCATATCATAGACCTCTAGAGCCATCAAAACTCATTGCCCAGGTGGACTATCAAAAGGACATTTCTTGTTTGTTGATTTTTTGATGTTGGTCATTCTAACCTGTGTGAGGGGATCCCTCATTGGAGTTTTGATTTCCATTTCTCTAATAATTAGTTTGGAGAAGGCAATGGCACCCCACTCCAGTACTCTGGCCTGGAAAATCCTATGGATGGAGAAGCCTGGAAGGCTGCAGTCCATGGGGTCGCTGAGGGTCGGACATGACTGAGCGACTTCACTTTCACTTTTCACTTTCATGCATTGGAGAAGGAAATGGCAACCCACTTCAGCGTTCTTGCCTGGAGAATCCCAGGGACGGGGGAGCCTTTTGGGCTGCCGTCTATGGGTCGCACAGAGTCGGACACGACTGAAGTGACTGAGCAGCAATAATTAGTGATGTTGAACGTCTTTCATGTGCTTCTTAGTCATCTGTATGTCTTCTTTGGAGAAATGTCTGTTCAGATCTTCCGCTACTATTTGATTGGGTTGTTTGTTTATTTGATACTGAGCTGCATGAGCTGTTTGTATGTTTTAGAGATTAATCCATTGTCGGTAGCTTCATTTGCAAATATTTTCTCCCTTTCTGTGGGTTTTATTTTCATTTTGTCGATGGTTTCCTTTGTTGTGCAAAAGCTTTTAAAAATCTACAAAGAATAAATGCTGGAAAGGTTGGTGGAAATGTAAATTGGTACAGTCACTATGGAGAACAGTATGGAGCATCCTTAAAAAACTAAAAAATACTGCTAAATGTGATCCAACAATCCCACTCCTGGGCGTAAATCCAGAGAAAACCACAATTTGAAAGGAAACATGTACTCCCAATGTTCACTGCAGCACCATTTAAAGCAGCCAGGACATGGAAGCAATCTAAATGTCCATTGATAGAGGAATGGATAAAGAAGATGTGGTACATATAGACCATGGAATATTATTCAGCCACAAAAGAGAATGAAATAATGCCATTTTCAACCACAAGGATGGACCTAGAGATTCTCATACTGAGTGAAGTAAGTCAGACGGAGAAAGACAAATATTAAATGACATTCACTGCATATAAGTGGGATCTAAAAGAAGCCTTCAACTGAACCTACTTATAAAACAGAAACTGAGTCACAGATATACAAAGCAAACTTATGGTTACCAAGGGGGTAATAGAGGAAGGATAAATTAGGAAACTGGAATTGACATATTCACACTACTATATATATAAAAGATAATTCATAAAACCTACTTTCTAGCACAGGGAGGTCTATTTGGTGCTGTGTAATGATATATATGGGTTTCCCTGGTGGCTCAGCAGTAGAGAACCCACCTGCCAATGAAGGAGACACAGGTTCCATCCCTGGGTCAGGAAGATCCCTTGGAGAAGGGACTAGCAACACATTCTAGTATTTTATCTGGGAAATCCCATGGACAGAGGAACCTGGGGGCTGTGGGGAGCTACAGTTTATGGGGGTACAAAGGAGCCAGACATCACTGAGCAACTGAACTGTACAGCAGAAATGAACACAATACTGCAAAATCAACCATACTACAATTTAAAAAAACTAACTTAAAAAAAAAGATCATTTCTTTAATAGATCTTTGGCTCTTTCTTACTGGTTCTCCTCTCTGTCTGTTTCTCTCTGTCCCTCTGTCTCTTTCCATCTCCCTCTCTCACATTAAATGCGTACTCCACTTTGCACTCTTAGACATTCAATGAATTTTAAGAGTTTTGAAGAACTTCTTCAAAGGTATATCACTAAAAAAACTAATAATAAGGTTGATTAACTTAACTTTGGTCTCAAATCAGATCCAAATAGCCTTTTCTCCAAACAATGCTGGCATTTGTGATCCTACTGCACAAATACCAGGAAGTACACTGAGCAAGGAGTCTTAGTTTCATCTAAGCAGTTGATTTGCGGTGCCACTTAGATTACCACTGTCATCATTTTGTTGCTTATAAAACAAAAGAGAGTACATTAAGTCCTTTCTCTGAGGTCAGAATCACCACTTGACTCCTTTATGACCATTCAATCACATTAGTCTTTTTAGTCTCTGTAACAATGTAAATCTCTCTGTTTGGCTACCATATTGCAGAAACATCTCCCTATGAATAGTTCTGCCACACTTGGAGGACCTAGCAGAGATTACCTAAATGACTTCCTCTACGTTCTTTCAGTTCAGTTCAGTTCAGTCGCTCAGTCGTGTCTGACTCTTTGCAACCCCATGAATCACAGCACGCCAGGCCTCCCTGTCCATCACCAACTCCCAGAGTTCACTCAGACTCACGTCCATTGAGTCAGTGATGCCATCCAGCCATCTCATCCTCTGTCATCCCCTTCTTCTCCTGCCTTCAATCCCTCCCAGCATCAGAGTCTTTTCCAATGAGTTAACTCTTCGCATGAGTGGCCAAAGTACTGGAGTTTCAGCTTTAGCATCATTCCTTCCAAAGAAATCCCAAGGTTGATCTCCTTCAGAATGGACTGGTTGGATCTTATTGCAGTCCAAGGGACTCTCAAGAGTCTTCTCCAATACTAGTATACAGTTAAAGTATTGGGTTCACCCTGCAGAGGTGGAGCCATATGACTGAGTTCCAAACTATGTAATGTGGAGTGAACTGATATGGCCACTTCTGGAAGTGGCCATAAAAACAATTCTCCACTTTCCCTGTTTCTTTTCTCATTTGTTGGTGGAGCTGAAAGATCTGGGGGCAGACTGAGAGGTCCTGGAATGTGGTAGAGCCACATATGGAAGCAGTCTGCTGTTTGAACTCTCCACCCACTATTCATCACCCAGCTCTACCACCTCTCACCAGATTACAATATAAGTAAGAAATAAATTTTTGTGTTTTTAAACCACTGAAATTACGGGGTAATTTAGTATACATCTAACCCACTATGATGGTACAACCCAACTATAAAAACTCTTTTTAGACATCAAGTACATCTTATCTTCCTTGAAAAAATAAGGCAGATTACAGGGCTCAGTTGGATTCTTTGGGTTCCCCGAAATGGTCACAATATTTAAAGATATAAAAACAAAAAGCGGGAAGTAAAAATGTTTTTTTTGTTTTTCCTTTTCTTTGTTTGGTTTTGTTTTGTTTTTTTTTTTTTTGGTTCCATCATGTAGTTTGAAGGATCCTAGTTCCCAGACCAGAGATCGAACCCAGGCCACGGCAGTGAAGGTGTCAAATACTAACTATTGGACCACCAGCAAATTCGCAATACAAGCTTTTCTAAGTAAAAACTATTTGTTTTTAATGCCAATTTTTCTCTGCAATTGACAGTACATACAATCTGGGATCATGGCATGAAAGACTAGAAGGACATATTGCCTCTGCTAACACAAATAACTTCAATGAGAATCCTAAGAATATTGAGTATCTTATGGATCTAAGAGTTGGAATGGTTATTAGAGGCTTTTTCATCCAGGACTATCATGATTCAGCTGAAATAAATGAGGATCAGAGATGTTCAAATCATTCCACGAGCTAGTGTAAGAACTGAGGCTACTTGTCTGACTCCAGTGCTCTTTCCTTTGCATCAGAATTTTTACAGGGTAGCCACTTATTTTGCATATAATAGGCTAAAATTAATTTTTAAAATATTAAGAGAAAAGATGCTACATGAATGTTGATTGGAATTGAGAAGGCTAAAGGAGGAAGTAAATTAACATCAGCTGCTATGGATTATACCATAGAGCAACTCCAGAAGCATGGCGATGTTTTTGGATAGGAAAGTAAACCCAAGAATGCTAAATGTGTTTTAAACTTAAGGAAATCATTTGTCATTGAACTTCTCACTCTAAAATACCAAAGTGAAAGGAGAAATTATGTTCTAAAACCAATCGTTAATTTGAGAATAATGGGGTGTCACACTGGGTCAACACCATATTGTTCAGAAAGCAGGAAGACAACTGTATTCCACACTGATCAAAACCATCACATCATTTTGTGTTCTGCCTAATCTTAATTATCTTCCTGTAGAAATGTTTTAAAATTCAGGACAAGAAGAGTGGGGGAAAAGCTTGACACAGAGAAAGTAATTATATATTTAGGGTACTGTAAGATCTTAATAAAAATTTAACAAGTGCAGATTATCTGTTGCATTTATCCATTTATTTAACAAACATTACAAATTGCCTATTTTATACCAGGCCCTGGTCTAGGTACTTGAAATATAAAGATAAATAAATATATTCATTTGCTATTTATTTCTCAGAAGTCAGGGAGCCAGAAAACTAAGATAAAATAAGATGGGTGTCACTAGTGCTCATAAGGGAGCTCCAACCATGTCTAGCTATATTAGCTAAGGATTCTAGAGGACCATTTGAAGCTTCCACTAGTTTTCAAAAGATGGGTAATATTGACCATTTAAATAAGGAGAAAGGCATTCCTTGCAGAAAAAAATAGTCCATGTCAAAGCTTTAGAGCATAAGATCAAGAAACTATAATAAATTTATTCTTTTTTCAGTGTATATTTTTGGTGACTATTTGGGGAAAGGTACAGGTATGTACCATTCTCCACTCACTTTACTGTAAGTGATAACTAACACAAAGTCATTTAAGGAAAGACAAGAATTTATCCATTCATATAAGTGAGAATTCCAAAGATAGATTTTCAAGAATGGCTAGATTTAGAAGGTCAGTGTCATCAGACTCAATGTCTATCTCCCCATTTCTTAGGTCTTTTTTCCATTTCATTGACCCATTTTCAGCAGGCTGTCTACCTGACGAGATTTGCAGCTTCAGCCTTGTCATCCATACAGCTAACAGTCTTAATAATAATTAAAAAAATAAGTAAATAAGCCTCTCTATGCCAGTAGTTCAAACAAGTCTTGAAATGTCATCTCATTAGCCTGGCTTGACTCATGTGTGCATTCCTGAACCACTGCCTGCCCTGGTAACACAAAGCTTAGTCAGCTGCCCCCTCCAATTCTCCATATTTGTTTCTGAATCTCAGTCTAGCCTATATTGAAGCTATCATTAGTTTTGCCTTGTAGAATAGAATTAAAACCCATCAGACCCATTTAAGAAAAAATATAACTGGAGTTTTTCCTGAAGCCGTACACAAAATATTAAACCAAAATTAAAAGAAAAAAAAGACAAATTTCTTAGAAGAAAATGTAGGAGCAAATCTTTTAACCTCCAGTTGCACAAAACCTTCTTAGATATGATACCAAAAGCAAAAGTGACAAGAAAACACAGGTAGATTTGGTTTCATAAAAATGAAAATGTTTTGTTACAGAAGACACCATCAAGAAAATGAATGACAGCCACAGAATGGGAAAAAATGTTTGAAAATATGTGTCTATCTGATAAGTGAGCTATATTTAGAATACATACAAGATTCTTACCACCCCTTGTAAAAGATAAAAACCCAGTTAAAACATGCCCAGTGAATTTGAATAGGCATTTCTCCAGAGAAGATTTACAAATGACCAATAAGTTCATGAAGAGATGTTCAATGTGATTAACCATTAAGGAAATTCTAACCAAAATCATAAAATACCACTGCACATTCTCTAGAATGATTATGACAAACAAGAGCAAGTATTAGTGAGAATATGTAGAAATTGGAATCCTTGTGTATAGTATAAATGTACAATATTATAGCCACTTTGGGAAACAGTTTGATGTATCTTCAAAAGTTCAACTTACAGTTATCATGTATTATATATAGTGTGTGACAGTCACTCAGTTGTGTCTGACTCTTTGCGACCCCATGGACTATAGAGTCCAAGGAATTCTCCAGGCCAGAATACTGGAGTGGGTAACCTTTCCCTTCTCCAGGGGATCATCCCAACCCAAGAATTGAACCAGGGTCTCCTGCATTGCAGGTGGATTCTTTTCCAACTGAGCTATGAGGGACAGTTATACAGTCTAGCAAATCCACTTATAGGCATATACCACAAATAATTTAAAACAGATACTCAAGCAAATACATATACATTCATTTTCAGAGCAGCAGTATTCACAATATCCAAAAAGAGGAAATAACCTGAATGTTCATCAACTGATGAACAGATACATAAAAAGTGGTATATCCATACAAAGAATAATTATTTGACAATTAAAACGAATGAATACTGACCATGCTTCAACATGGTAGCATGCTAGCATTGAAAACATTATGTTAAGGGAAAGAAACCAGTCACAAAAGCCCACATGTTTTGTGATTCCATTTATGTGAAATGTCCATAATAGGCAAATCTATAGAGACAAAAATTAGATTGGCAGTTGCCAGGACTGGGGAAAGGTGATATGGAAAATAACTGCTAAAGAGTGTTGAGTTTCTTTTGGGGAATGAAAACATTATAAAATCAGATTGTGGTGGTGGTTGCACAACTTTGCCAATATATTAGAACCATTAAATTAAACAATTTAAATGAGAGAATTGTAGGGTATGTAGATTATATCTCAAAACTGTTTATAGAAACACATTGTTGCCAAGAGATGTGAGTAGACATTTCTCCAAAGAAGATATCCAAATGGCCAACAAGCATAAAAGAAAGTGGTTAACAGCATTAAGGGAATGCAAATCAAAACTACAATGAGATACTATTTCCTATCTACTAAAATAGATATAATGATAATTTTTAAAAAGAAAAGCATTGGCAATAATATGGAGAAATCAGAGACCTTCTACACTGCCAGTGAAAGTGAAAGTGAAGTCGCTCAGTCGTGTCCAACTCTTTGCGACCCCGTGGACTGTAACCTACCAGGCTCCTCCATCCATGGGATTCTCCAGGCAAGAATACTGGAGTGGGTTGCTATTTCCTTCTCCAGGGGATCTTCCCGACCCAGGGATTGAACCCGGGTCTCCCGCCTTGCAGGCAGACACTTTAACCTCTGAGCCACCAGGGAAGCCCGGAATGCAAAACGTAGCCATTTTGGAAAATAGTTTGGAAGTTCCTCAAAAAAGTTAAATATGGTATAACCATGTGACCAGCAATCCCACTCCTAAGACTGTACTTAAGAGAAAGGAAAATATATGTCCATACAGAAACCTGTATACAAATGTCTACTGTGGCACTATTCACAATAGACAAATGATGGAAAAACTCAAATGCCTATAAAGAGATGACTGGATAAATGAATTGTGGCGTATACATGCAATAGAATATTATAAAGAAATGAAGTAATTTATAAAAAGAAATGAAGTATTGAAACATGCCACACATTGGATGAAAACATCATGTTAAGTGAAAGGAGCCAGATCAAAGTTCATGTATTGTATGATTTCTTTTATATGAAATAAATATGCAGAATAGGCAAATCCATGGAAACTGGAGGCAGATTAATGGATGGGAAATGGGGAATGATTACTTAATGGATAAAGGGTATACTTCTGAGATGATGACAAAGTTTTGGAACTAGAGAGAAAGGGTGGTTTCATAAAATTCTGACTATACTAATTGCCCCTGAATTGTGCACTTTAAAATATATAGTGAATATTACATGATATAAAATTCATTTGTATTTTTCAGAAATACATTAGACTCAATGCATAACACAAATCTAATGTTTTCTTTCAGAAGTCTCCCCATAGAAAACAGGATGAAAATCCCAAGTACTTATTTTGGCATTCAAGGATCTTTACAAATTGTCCTAAATTTATATCCAGTCTCCCCACCCCCACTATCCATCACTTCTCCCAAGTCCTTTACTCTCCAGTCACACTGAACAGTAGCTCAATGTTGCCCAAAGATGTGGTTCTTTTCTAACTCTGCTCTGAAGCACTCATTCATAAGTGTTCTCCCTGGTTCTCTTTCATTTGCTGCTCTCCCTGGTTACACTATGAGCATCTCAAAGGTAGAGATAACATCTGATTCATCTCTGCATTTCCAGATCTCACCCTGAGTCCGGTCTTTAGTGGGTACTTAATGAATGTTTATTGAATTGAATTGAATGTGTTTGGAAACCCCAGAGGGAATCCTCCAGAATTCTTCAGGGATTGTAAATGTTCCAAGGAGAGGTGAAATGAGGCTGTACCTTAGAATTAGAAATTAACCTCTTTTGTTAAGAATGTATTAGGATGGATACAGTGTCTTTCATTTGTCTTTGGTGAAATACCAGAAAAAAAAGAATGCTGAAATGCCCTAAATACTCTAAAGGTTTATGTTATTTTAAATTAGGGGTTCAGAGGGAAAAATAGAAAGTAGGTGGTATGATAGAAAATTTTGTAATGTTTCTTTGAAGGAAATGATGAGATGAATCAAACACCCCTAGGTTTTCTTTGGACCTGCATTCAATACAGGGAAGAAGAGGAAGGGAGAAGTTAGACAAATGGGAAACAGACTTCAATCAGCCTCCTCCTAGGCTGTGCCGTGCTCTGGAACAATCTATCCACAACAAAGCTAAGGTGCTATACCATGTACGCTGCTGCTGCTGCTGCTAAGTCACTTCAGTCGTGTCCAATTCTGTGCAACCCCACAGATGGCAGCCCACCAGGCTCCTCCATCCCTGGGACTCTCCAGGCAAAAATACTGGAGTGGATACCATGTATATGGTGGCTGGAACTGAGCTGAGAGATTGAAAACACCTTCTCATAAATGAGGTCCCCCTTTATTTATCACATTACCAAACAATTATCCAGTGCTTCTCCTGATAGAATCATCCAAACTACGCAGTATCTAAAGTCACATACACAATGAGCAAAGGATGTTTAGAATCAATAACAATAACAGAAACAATGATAACATAATATTAAATACGCTTTCTATGTCAGCTTTCTGGTTGAGGGTAACATGGAAATCAGTAATACACAATTTTTAACTGCAAAAGCTTTAAGTTTACTGGGATAGACAAAAAGTTTAACTCAATGCTGTGTCATTACTGACTTAGGACTGAAGTGCTGCTGAACCCTCATGCCTCAGTAGTCTTATCTGTGAAATGGGGATCAGAGTTCTAAGCTGTCCGGCACAGCAACACTCATTTAAAGAGAGAATTAAAAGAAATGGGGCCCGAGGAGCAGACTGTTCTCCCCAGAAATCTACAACAGTTGCTCTGAGGCAAGAGAGGAAAAATCCACTGGAGAACTGCTGGAGGGCAGGGATGTGCACCTAATTTATCTCTGTATCTCCAGCAACACCTAACAGATGGTAGATGTTCAAATCTAAGTGTGAGTCTAACTGAAGCAAGAAAAATATGCTGTGCTTCAAGGACTCTTACCAAATATTAGATCCGCCAGTGGCAGCAGACACACAAGCTTTCCCTTGCACCCCACCAAAAAATGTGACCCCCAACTTAAAGGTAGGGAGTCAACAGAAATAGAAAGTGGTAGGCCAAAGCTCTGTGAGTGTGTGTGTGCACTCAGTCACTCAGTCATATCTCACCCTTTGAGACCTCATGGACTGTATAGCCCACCAGGCTCTTCTGTCCATGGGATTCTGCAAGCAGGAATACTAAAGTGGGTTGCCATTCCCTTCTCCAGGGGATCTTCCTGACCCAGGGATTGAAGCCATGTCTCTTGTGTCTCTTGCATTGACATGTGGATTCTTTACCACTGTACCACCTGGGAAACCCTCGAAGCTCTCTACTGATAATTTTTTTTACAGCAACAGAAAGGTTGATTCCTAGTAAAATAATACCTCAGCACACCATACACAGACACAGAAAAAATGATCAGAAACATTACCCACCAATTCTTCTGAAACAAGTTCCTCGTAGTGGGGTGGTTCTGAAAGTCATATCCCAGCCCCATGAGGGAAATGTGCAAGAGTTAGTCACAAAGCCTCACTTCCTGATATTTTTCAAGACAATTCAAGTTTCAGATACTTCTTCCCAGTAAAGACGTTCACTAGATGTTCAGTCCTGAAGTGAGGTTTAGAAAATGGGCCAGTCTGATGTCCCTGTTGAAAAAAGAGATAGGAAGATATCCCGTTCTCAAAAGTTGAAGACCTCCATCAGATAACTCTGATGAAGACTTGATGGAAAGATACGCAGAAAATTCACTCCTGGCAGAACCTGATACTATCTACTTCTATGAGGATTTATGTGCTAAAGGCCTTACAGGCAGCACAAATAAGCCAGGCTGGAAAATACAGAGATGAGAAGATTCTTTGGCTCTTAACCTGAGAACACGCTAGAGCAAGCCATGCCCGCATTCCAGGTCTGGCCCTGGATCCTATCATGATTTAGGGCTAGTAGAGGCATGGAAAGTTGAACCCAAGGAAAATTGTTTTGATGGGTCTTAAAGTGAATAAAGACAAATTTACTCCAGAAAAAAATGATAATTTGTACAATTATAAGAAAGTTCCACTATTTGGGAACATGGCTTAATTGTCTCCTAGGCCAACAAATGTTCTTGAAGGATGATGTGAGGTGGTGGGCAATGAACTGTCCCTTCCATTTAGAAGGACACCACAGTCTTCATAGCTCAGTATCTCTACTTACCCAGGGGTCACACAGCATTATTAATAGGAGAAACTCTTTCCCCTTGGTTTTTTTACCTCTGGTGTGGCAAGGGTGAAATTCTAGCATAGAGAATTACTTGACTGTAATATGGCTGTGGCCATATGCTCCTCTTTAAAAAGCAAATACTCATGGAAAAACAATATGCAAATCACTTAACCCCTTACAAATTCTCTTCTTAGCTGCTTCTCTCACTGCAGAAAATACTAAGTCAATAGGAGTCAGAGTGGCACCCAAAGTGAGGAAAAGATAACAAGTCTAAAAGGGAAGAAGATGCTCACAAAACGTGTCATAGCTTTCTTTTTTAAAAAAAAAAATAGCAGCACAAAGAGAGCAAATGTAAGATCTGAAAAGTTTGTGGTTATTTTCAGCTGTGCAATAAAATCTGACTGATATTTTATACAGAACTTGTTACAGTAGTATATAATGACAGTTTTTACTCGTTTAAAGCAACTCTATTTTAGGACCTGTGGTAGGCAGGTTTCTAAGGTCATAGACAATGACCCTCATCCTTGTATAATCCCCTCCCCTTGAGAGTGATGGGACTCTGAGAATAGATGAGATGTCACTCCCCTGATTCTATTACAATATATGGCAAAAGGATCTTGCAATTATTACCGAATTGGCAAAAGAGTTGATATTATCCTGGGAGAGGCTGACCCAGTCAGATGAGCCTTTAAAAATATGGTGTCTTCCCTGACTGTGTGTGTATTAGCTGCTCAGTCGTGTTTGACCCTTTGCGACCCCATGGACTATAGTCCACCAGGCTCCTCTGTCCATGAAATTCTCCAGGCAACAATACTGGAGTGGGTTACCATTTCCTTCTCCAGGGGATCTTCCCGACCCAGGAATGAAACCCGGGTCTCCTGTATTGCAGGCAGATTCTTTACCATCTGAGCCACCAGGGAAGCTCATAACTGGCTTTGAAGAAAGAAAGCCAACAGTCATGTTGTGAGCTACTTAGAGAGAAGGGCGGGGGTCTCTAGGAGCTGAGAGTGGTCCCTGATCAACAGCAAGCAAGAAAACATTGCCTCAGTCATATAATAACATGGAACGGAATCTGCCAGCAACCCGAATGGACTTGGAAAAGGACCTCCCAGGTGAGAACTGCAAGCTCAGCTGACACCTTGATTACAGTCTATTAGCCTGAGCTGAGGATCCAGTGATACAGTCCAAACACCTCACCCACAGACATTGAGATAGTAAATACATTTTGCTTCAGCTGCAAAGTCTGTAGTAATTTGTTGCACAGCAATAGGAAACTAAAAAAGGACCAATATTGTCAAATTCTGCACAGTGGCTGATTTTTGCTGAGAACTACAAGTATGCAGAGATAGAAATTTCCATGAAAAGACAGTTTTTAATTGTCTGGGTATCCAAAGAATCCAAGTACTTAAACTTTATTCAAAAGCAATGAAACATTGACTTTTCTCACTCTGAAAACTCAAAAATAGCTGAACAGATTTTCTTTAGAACTTTCCAAAAATAAAGATTTTCTTCTGGGCTGAACTCAGTCTGGGAAATGTTAATCTGAAAGGAACAAGAAGCTTAAGTGGTGTAAATAGCTCACAATGGGCTGCATGATTCTGACCTAGTGAAGTTCTGGAGAAAATTGCTCATTGTTTAGAGCAACAGAAATGTTTGATCACTGTACTTGTAGGCAAGGTACCAGAAGAAGCCATATGTTTGGTCGTATCCTAGGCATTTCAAAGAGTAGACAGGGCCAAAGATAGAGCCAGGACTAAGGGATCTTCCTTTCGTCCTTACTAAATGCAATTCCAAAATACACATGCATCCAGAAGGGATTCTGTAATGGTGCACAGTTCTTATTTATAACTTTAAACAAGATTATGATTAATTCA
Organism: Oryx dammah; assembly: GCF_014754425.2. NCBI lineage: Eukaryota > Metazoa > Chordata > Mammalia > Artiodactyla > Bovidae > Oryx > Oryx dammah. The sequence goes on along the minus strand of NW_024070205.1, from coordinate 44,027,902 downwards.
AAATAACAAGAGACACTTTTTAACACTCTTCAGAAAGGAAATCAGTTAACCATTGCAGGACCATATCCTTGTCTCTAAAATGTATGTTTGGTCTAATCTCCAAGATTCTTTCCAGCTCTGTGATTCTGTTACAATTCTCCCATCATTTTATATACCCAGTTTGTCCATGTTGTTACATGAAGCTGAATAAGAAAAGCATCCTGTACATTGGAAGCACTCAACAAATGGAAATTCTTTCCAATTAAGTATTAAATCAATGCTGGCTACTGCTGCAGTTAGTGTTACAAAACCTTCCTTCATGAGTCTGATTTTCCAAAGCTTTTCATCACCTTTCCAAAGCATTCCACTTGACTTCTCTTTAATTATGGAGCAATTAAAGACTAAAATCAATCCTTTAAAAAGGGTTAGGCTATAATAGAAGAATCCTGAAGAGAGTCTTTTTTTTATTTGTTATTTTGTATTAGTGTATAGACATTTAACAATGTTTTGAGGGTTTCAGGTGGACAGGAAAAGGACTCATACATACATATACTTGAGTTAGAAGACTGGAATTGCTTCCTTTTCATTTTATTCATTTATTTATGAAAGACCTGGGGTCTTTGTTGCATCATGAGGGATCTCTCCCTGTGGCATGTGGGATCTTAGTTCCTCAACCAGGAATCACACCTGCATCCCTGAATTGCAAGTTGGATTCTTAACCACTGGACCACCAGGGAGGTCCTGGAGTTCTTACCTTGATTTTGCATCAGAGCAGGTCATTTGCTTCTCTTTTTAGAAGAGAAGCCTCAGCTTTCTCTGTTGTAAAATTAGTGTAGTTATTCCTATGCCCTAACATAGATGATGTGAACCCAACAATTATTTGCAAAGTACATAAAAGCATTTCACATAAAATACACTTTAAGGAGTTGATTATTTTTCTCCAACTGTTTTCCTTTACTCCATTCACAAATATAACTGTTCTGCTTATTTTAAAAGTATAACTCAATTAGGTCACACTTGTTTATTGTGATTTTTATTTCCATTACTTTAGGAGGGCAGAAGACCTAAACAGATATTTCTCCAGGGAAGACACACAGATGGCTAATAAACACATGAAAAGATGCTCAACATCACTCATTATTAGAGAAATGCAAATCAAAACTACAATGAGATATCACCTCTCACCAGTCAGAATGGCCATCATCAAAACCTCTACAAACCATATATTCTGTAAAGAATGTGGAGAAAAGGGAAGCTTTTGCAATGTTGGTGGCAATGGAAATTGATACAGCCACTATGGAGAACAGTATGGAGATTTCTTTAGAAAACTAGGAATAAAACCACCGTATGACCCAGCAACCCTACTCTTAGGCATATACCCTGAAGAAACCAAAATTGAAAGAGACACATGTATCACATTGTTCACTGAAGCATTATTTACAATAGCTAGAACATGGAAGCAATCTAGATGTCCATCGACAAATGAATGGATAAAGAAGTTGTGGATATTACTCAGCCATAAAAAGGAATGCATTTGAGTCATTTCTAATGAGGTGGATGAACCTAGAACCTATTATACAGAGTGAAGTGAGTCAGAAAGAGAAAGGTAAATACCATATATACACACATATACAGAATCTAGAAAAATGGTACTGAAGAATTTATTTACAGGGCAACAGTGGAGAAACACACATAGAGAACAGATTTATGAACATGAGGACAGGGGAGGGGAGGGTGAGATGTATGGAAAGAGTAACATGGAAATTTTCATTACCATATGTAAAATAGATAGCCAACAGGAATTTGCTGTATGGCTCAGGAAAATCAAACAGGGGCTCTGTATAAACCTAGAGGGGTGGGATGAGGAGGGAGATGGGAGGGAGGTTCAAAAGGGAGGGGATATATGTATACCTATGGCTGATTCATGTTAAGGTTTGACAGAAAACAGCAAAATTCTGTAAAGCAATTTTCCTTCAAAAAATTAATTAATTAAAAAAAACTAGGAATAAAACTACCATATGACCCAGCAATCCCACTATTGGGCATATACCATGAGGAAATCATAATTGAAAAAGACACATGTACCCCAGTGTTCACTGCAGCATGATTTACAATAACTAGTATATGGAATACACAGAAGAACTGTACAAAAGAGATCTTCACAACCCAGATAATCACGATGGTGTGATCACTCACCTAGAGCCAGACAAAATGAAATGTGAAGTCAAGTAGGTCTTAGGAAGCATCACTACAAACAAAGCTAGTGGAGGTGATGGAATTCCAGTTGAGCTATTTCAAATCCTGAAAGATAATGCTGTGAAAGTGCTGCACTCATTATGCCAGCAAATTTAGAAAACTCAGCAGTGGCCACAGGACTAGAAAAGGTCAATTTTCATTCCAATTCCAAAGAAAGGCAATACCAAAGAATGCTCAAACTATCGCACAGTTGTATTTATCTCATATGCCAGTAAAGTAATGCTTAAAATACTTCAAGCCAGGCTTCAGCAATACGTGAACTGTGAACTTCCTGATGTTCAAGCTGGTTTTAGAAAAGGCAGAGGGACCAGAGATCAAACTGCCAACATCCACTGGATCATTGAAAAAGCAAGAGAGTTCCAGAAAAACATCTATTTCTGCTTTATTGACTATGCCAAAGCCTTTGACTGTGTGGATCACAATAAACTGTGGAAAATTCTGAAAGAGATGGGAATACCAGACCACCTGACCTGCCTCTTGAGAAACCTGTATGCAGGTCAGGAAGCAACAGTTAAAACTGGACATGGAACAACAGACTGGTTCCAAATAGGAAAAGAAGTGCATCAAGGATGTATATTGTCACCCTGCTTATTTAACTTCTATGCGGAGTACATCATGAGAAACGCTGGGCTGAAAGAAGCACAAGCTGGAATCAAGATTGCTGGGAGAAATATCAGTAATCTCAGATATGCATATGACACCACCCTTATGGCAGAAAGTGAAGAGGAACTAAAGAGCCTCTTGATGAAAGTGAAAGAGGAGAATTAAAAAGTTGGCTTAAAGCTCAACAGTCAGAAAACTAAGATCATGGTATCCGGTCCCATCACTTCATGGCAAATAGATGGGGAAACAGGGGAAACAGTGGAAACAGTGGCTGACTTTATTTTTCTGGGCTTCAAAATCACTGCAGATGGTGATTGCAGCCATGAAATTAAAAGACTCTTACTCCTTGGAAGGGAAGTTATGACCAACCTAGACAGCATATTCAAAAGTAGAGACATTATTTTGCCAACAAAGGTCTGTCTAGTCAAGGCTATGTTTTTTCAAGTGGTCATGTATGGATGTGAGAGTTGGACTGTGAAGAAAGCTGAGTGCCAAAGAATTGATGCTTTTGAACTGTGGTGTTGGAGAAGACTCTTGAGAGTCCCTTGGACTGCAAGGAGATCCAACCAGTCCATTCTAAAGGAAATCAGTCTTGGGTGTTCACTGAAAGGACTGATGTTGAAGCTAAAACTCCAATACTTTGGCCACTTGATGTGAACAGCTGACTCATTTGAAAAGACCCTGATGCTGAGAAAGACTGAGGGCAGGAGGAGAAGGGGACGACAGGATGGGATAGTTGGATGGCATCACCAAGTCAATGGATATGGGTTTGGGTGGACTTCTGGAGTTGATCATGGACAGGGAGGCCTGGCGTGCTGTGGTTCATGGGGTTGCAAAGAGTCAGACACGACTGAGCGAATGAACTGAACTGAACTAAACTGAGGACATGGAAGCAACCTAGATGTGCATCAACAGATGAATGGATAAAAAGCTGTGGTATATGCATACCACGGACTATTGCTCAGTCATAAAAAGGAATGAATTTGAATTGGTGCTAATGAGGTAGATGAACCTAGAGCCTGTTATACAGAATGAAGTAAGTCAGAAAGGGAAAAACAAATATCATATATTAATGCATATATATGGAATCCATAAAGATGGTAATGATGAACCTAATTTCAGAGCAGTTATGGAGCTGCAGTCATAGAGAATAGACTTGTAGACATGGGGCAGGAGGGGAGGAGAGGGTGGGATGAATGGAGAGAGTACTATGGTAACATATATCCTAACATATATAAAATAGATCGCCAGTGAGAATTTGCTGTATGACTCAGAAAATTCAAACCAGGGCTCTGTGACAACCTTGATGGGGTGGGAGGTGTGAGGGAGTTTCCAGACGGAGGGTATATATGTATATCTATGGCTTATTCACCTTGTTATATGGCAGAAATCAACACAATATTGTAAAGCAACTATCCTGCAATTAAAAATAAACATTTTTAAGTACATTATCAGCATTCTTTTTCTGCCTATTTGCTTACTCTGATCACTCCAAATAGATTTACGTTTCTTTCCTTTTCTTCTTCTTCAGCTGGACTGTTTGCTTAAAGTCAAAATAAATTTCATGTCCTCCGGACTCTCCCCTAATGCACTGATCTATAATCACAGTCCTTATATCCTTTGACACTTTGAATTTCTAAAGTCTGCACCACTCATTTGACACTTAGTTTTTGATAACCTAGACCACATATCTTTTTCTGTATTCCTTGGATCTCCAATAAAAATATAAATTATTTGAAAGCAGGGACATTTTTGCCAATGCCCTGTCAGGCAGACATTCTATTAACATTTTTTGCTATGGAGACAATGACAGCAGCATCTCAATTATGAAGCATAATCATTCTTAGGTAAATTGGAGAGTCACTGTGTCAATACATTGAAACTCTTGATGTATTGTTAATTGTATACTGGCAATTACAGTTCACAATTGTTCACAGAGCACTTCACAATTGTTCATCAGTTTTTGTCAAGATAGTCTCAAGAGATGGGTGATAAAAAGCATTTGCTGCCATTTTTTCCCCTAAATTGAGAAAAGCAAAATATTTTTATGAGATATACTGATAATTTTCAGTATATTAATTAACATGAGGAAGTAAAATAAATTATTTTTCTTGGTCCCTTATACCAATGGCAATACTGCCCTAGCAATTTTTCCCATAGAAAAGCAAACAGTGACTTATTTAATTGAACTTCTGGTAGTCCTTAAAGACTGGAGAGGTTCTAGCTTTCTATGCAAACTGAAACTTCTTACTTTAATACCCCCCAAAATACATATATTTTTAGTGTCTCTTCGATGCCATATTTGTTTTTATTTATTGATTTTTTGTGATAAAAATAATGTAAATTAAACCCAAAGGAACTTCCCTGGTGGCTCAGATGGTAGAATCTGCCTGCAATGCAAGAGACCTGAGTTCAGTCCCTGCGTTGGGAAGATTCCCTGGTGAACAGAATGGCAACCTGCTCCAATATTCTTGCCTGGAAAATTCCATGGACAGAGGAGCCTGGTGGGCAGCAGTCCATGGGGTCACAAAGAATAAGACATGGCTTAGCAACTAATGCTTACAGAAGGAATGAAATAATGATGAACAGAAAACAACAAAAAATGGAAAATAGACAAATAGATAAAAACAATAGTCACTAAAACTGATAAATCTCTAGCCAAACTGATCAGGAAGCAAAACAGATAATTTGATATCAACAAGAGAGGAAATATCACTATAGTTCCTATAGACATTAAAAGAATAGTAAGGAAATATAAACAGCTTTATGACAATAAATTTAATGACTTAGATTAAATGGAAAAAAATTCCTTTAAAAATTCAAACAACCCCAAGATCACTCAAAAAGAACAAAAAATATTACATAAAGAGCTTTTTAACTATGAAGGAAATTGAATTTATAATTAAAAATCCTTCCCCAAAGAAAACTCCAGGCCCAGATGATTTCAAGGATTAATTCTACAAAACATTTATTGAAGAAATAATGTTTATTTTACATAAACTGTTACAGAAAATAAAAAGAACACATCTAAACCCCTTTTAACAAGCAAATGCTGTGTGCTGTACTTAGTCACTCAGTTGTGTCCAACTCTTTGGGACTGCATGGACTATAGCTCGCCAGGCTCCTCTGTCCGTGGGGATTCTTCAGGCAAGAATACTAGAGTGGGTTGTCATTTCCTCCTCCAGGGGTCTTCCCAACTCAGGGATCTAACCCAGGTTTCCTGCATTGCAGGCAGACTCTTTACAATCTGAGTCACCAGGGAAGCCCAACAAGCTAATACTGCCCCCAAATCAAGAAAATAAACTATGGGGGTGGAAATAAACACCACTGATTGATATACCTCATATGCATGCTTTAAGTTGCTTCAGTCATGTCTGACTCTTTGTGACCCCATAGACTATAGCCAACCAGGCTCCTTCATCCATTACACAGATGGAAAAATTCTTAGCAACCTTTTAGAAAGTCAAATTTGAAAGCATATCAAAAAAGATTATGCATCATGAAAAATGGGATTTTGTGGTCACTTTGATAGTCATAAAGTAATCAGAGTAATTTACTATGGTCATCAATTAAAAAAGAAAAGTCAAATAAATAATTGTCTCAATAGTTGAAAAAAAAGTATTTGATATTCAATACCCACACAGCATAAAAACTCTTAGAAAACAAATAGAAAGAAGCTTCCTCACAATTCTATTCACCATTGCAACAAAAAGAATAAAATACTTAGGAATAAATCTACCTAAAGAAACAAAAGACCTATATATAGAAAACTGTAAAACATTGATGAAAGAAATCAAAGATGACACAAATAGATGGAGAAATATACCATGTTCATGCATCAGAAGAATCAATATAGTGAAAATGAGTATACTACCCAAAGCAATCTATAGATTCAATGCAATCCCTATCAAGCTACCAATGGTATTTTTTCACAGAACTAGAACAAATAACTTTACAGTTTGTATGAAAATACAAAAAAACCTTGAATAGCCAAAGCAACCTTGAGAAAGAAGAGTGAAACTGGAGGAATCAACCTGCCTGACTTCAGACTATACTACAAAGCTACAGTCATCAAGACAGTATGGTACTGGTACAAAGACAGAAATATAGATCAATGGAACAAAGTAAAAAGCCCAGAGATAAATCCACACATCTATGGACACCTTATCTTTGACAAAGGAGGCAAGAATATCCAATGGAAAAAGACAATCCCTTTAACAAGTGGTGCTGGCAAAACTGGTCAACCACCTGTAAAAGAATGAAACTAGAACACTTTCTAACACCACAAACAAAAATAAACTCAAAATGGATTAAAGATCTAAACATAAGACCAGAAACTATAAAACTCCTAGAGGAAAATACAGGCAAAACACTCTCTGACATAAATCACAGCAGGATCCTCTATGACTCACCTCATAGAGTAATGGAAATAAAAGCAAAAATAAACAAATGGGATCTAATCAAACTTAAAAGCTTTTGCACAATGAAAGAAACTATAAGCAAGGTGAAAAGACAGCCTTCAGAATGGGAGAGAGTAATAGCAAATGAAGCAACTAACAAAGAATTCATCTCAAAAATATACGAGCAGCTCCTGAAGCTCAATTAGAGAAAAATAAATGACCCAATCAAAATATAGCCCAAAGAACTAAATAATATTTCTCCAAAGAAGACATACAGATGGCTAACAAACACATGAAAAGATGCTCAACATCACTCATTATCAGAGAAATGCAAATCAAAACCACAATGAGGTACGATCTATTGCCAGTCAGAATGGCCTCTATCAAAAAGTCTACAAACAATAAATGATGGAGAGGGTGCAGAGAAAAGGGAGCCCTCTTACAATGTTGGTGGGAATGCAAACTAGTACAGGCACTATGGAGAACAGTGTGGAGATTCCTTAAAAAACTGGAAATAGAACTCCCATACCACAGAGCAATCCCACTGCTGGGCCTACACACCGAGGAAACCAGAACTGAAAGAGACACACGTACCCCAGTGTTCATCGCAGCACTGTTTACAATAGCTAGGACATGGAAGCAACCTAGATGTCCAATGGCAGATGAATGGATAAGAAAGCTGTGGTACATAAACACAATGAAATATTACTCAGCTATTAAAAATAATGCATTTGAATCAGTTCTAATGAGGTGGATGAAACTGGAGCCTATTATACAGAGTGAAGTAAGTCAGAAAGAAAAACACCAATACAGTATATTAATGCATATATATGGAATTTAGAAAGATGGTAATGACGTCCCTATATGCAAGAGAGACACAGATATAAAGAACAGACTTTTGGACTCTGTGGGAGAAGGCAACGGTGGGATGATTTGAGAGAATAGCATTGAATCATGTATATTATCATATGTGGAATAGATCGCCAGTCCAGGTTTGATGCATGAGACAGGGTGTTCAGGCTGGTGCACTGGGATGACCCTGAGGGATGGGATGGGAGGGAGGTGAGAGGGGGGTTCAGGATGTGGGGAACACATGTACATCCATGGCTGATTCATGTCCATTTATGGCAAAAAAACTACTACAATATTGTAAAGTAATTAGCCTCCAATTAAAATAAATAAAAAAATTTTTAAAGTATGCTTTCTCAGCATGATAAAAAGACAACTACAAAAATTCTTATTTCACTCCACATACAAAAATTAGCTTGAAATGGGTCTTAGATCTAAAGGTAAACATAAGAGCTAAACTATAAAAGTTCTACATGAATAGAAAGAGGAAAATCTTTGTAATTTAGACTTAGGCAATGATTTCTAAAATAGAACACAAAGAAATATGAACTATAAGAGAAAAAAATGGACTTCATCAAAATTTAAATTTTTTCTCTTCAAAAAACACTACTCAGAAATGAAAAGTTACAGACTGGGGAAAATATTTGCGAAACATATGTCCAATAAATAACCTAGAATACATAAAGAACACTAACAACAATAAGAAGAGAATAACCCAGTGAATGGCAGGGGGATGAAATTTTAATAGACTTCACCAAAGAAGATATACAGATTGTATCATGCCTGTGTGCTCAGTCATGTCCAACTTTTTGTAACCCTGTGGGCTGTAGTCCACCAGGCTCCTCTGTCCATAGGATTTTGCAGGCAGGAACACTGGAGTGGGTTGCCATTTCCTCCTCCAAGGTATCTTTCCACCCAGGGATCCAATCCATGTGTCCTGTGTCTCCTGCATTGGCAGGTGGATTCTTTACCACTGAGCCTCCTGGGAAGTCCCATACAGATTGCACAAAAGTGCACAAAAAAGTGCTTAACATAGTTTGCTTGTTTTTGGTCACCCAGTGGTGTAGGACTCTTTGTTGCATCTGACTCTTTTTCCACCACATGGACTGTAGCCTGCTAGGCTGCTCTGTCCATGGGATTTTTCTGGGCAAGATTACTGGAGTGGGTTGCCATCATTACTCATTAAGAAAACAAGACTAAAACCACACTGAAGGACTTCCCTCATGACCCAGTGGTTAAGACTTTGGCCTCCACTACAGCGGATGAGGGTTCGATCCTTGATTGGGGAGCTAAGATCCCACATGTCTCACAGCCAAAAAATCAAAACATAAAACAGAAACAATACTGTAACAAATTCAATAACATGTTAAAAACAGTCCACATGAAAAAAAAAATCTTAAAGAAAAGAGCACATTGAGTTACCATTTGAACCTACCAGAATGGCTAAAATTAAAACAATTAACAGTTCCAAGTATGGGTAAGGATATGGAACAACTGGAGCTTTCACACATTACAAAAGGAACAGCCACTTTGAAAAAGATTTTGGCAGTTCCCTACAAAGTTAACATTTATCAAATAATCTACTGATTCCATCCCTGCATATTTACCCTAGAAAAATGAAAGTATGTTCACACAAACACTTGTTTACAAACATTTATAGTAGCTTTATGCATGATGTAAGAAACATGAAACCATTCAAGTATCCAATAACTGGTGAATAAAAAAACAAATTTTAACTTGTCTGTACAATGCACTACCACTCAACAATACAAAAATACAAAGTACTGAGAGACATCTAACAACAACATAGAAAAATTGCAGTAGTATTATTCTAGACACAGAAACCTGAACAGTATAGGATTCTGTTTACATAAAATGTTAGAAAAAGTAAAACCAAATAGGCACAGAAAGCAGATAGTGGGCAGGGAGTTAAAGGAAGGGAATGCAAAGGGGCACAAGGAAATGTTTTAGGGTGACCAAAATATTCTGCATCTTGATTGTGGCAGTGGTTGCATGGAGATAAACATTTGTTAAATCTCATGGAATTGTACATTTAAAGTAGTGAAATCTATTGTAGGTAAACTATATCTCAATGAAGCTTCTAAAAATAACACATTCTGATTACATATAATTTTGTTGTATTTCTCTCCTTATAGATACTCTCTTCTATATGATTTCAAAAACTAAAAAATATGTAAGCTGTATTTTCTACTTTCCAACTTAATCTCAAATAATAAGCATTTCCCATGTTACTAAAAACTTTGGACACATTTAGTTTTGCATGATATCTGATTTATCAATATGCCACCCTTGATCATTCCCCTATTGGTGAGGACTTAAGATTGTTTTCAATTTTTTATCTATCTATATAAAGTGAAGAGGAACTAAAAAGCCTCTTGATGAAAGTGAAAGAGGAGAGTTAAAAAGTTGGCTTAAAGCTCAACAGTCAGAAAACGAAGATCATGGCATCTGGTCCCATCACTTCATGGGAAATAGATGGGGAAACAGTGGAAACAGTGTCAGGCTTTATTTTTTGGGGCTACAAAAACACTGCAGATGGTGACTGCAGCCATGAAATTAAAAGACACTTACTCCTTGGAAGGAAAGTTATGACCAACCTAGACAGCATATTAAAAAGACATCATATTAAAAATCTTTTGCCAACAAAAGTCCGTCTAATCAAGGCTATGGTTTTTCCAGTGGTCATGTATGGATGTGAGAGTTGGACTGTGAAGAAAGCTGAGCACCGAAGAATTGATGCTTTTGAACTGTGGTGTTGGAGAAGACTCTTGAGAGTGCCTTGGACTGCAAGGAGATCCAACCAGTCCATTCTGAAGGAGATCAACCCTGGGATTTCTTTGGAGGGAATTTTGCTGAAGCTGAAACTCCAGTACTTTGGCCACCTCATGCGAAGAGTTGACTCATTGGAAAAGACTCTGATGCTGGGAGGGATTGGGGGCAGGAGGAGAAGGGGACAACAGAGGATGAGATGGCTGGATGGCATCACTGACTCGATGGATGTGAGTCTGAGTGAACTCCGGGAGTTGGTGATGGACAGGGAGGCCTGGCATGGTGCGATTCATGGGGTCGCAAAGAGTCGGACATGACTGAGCGACTGAACTGAAGTGAACTGAACTGAACTGAATATTCTGATATACAGGGCTTCCCTGGTGGCTCAGTGGTTAAGAAGCTACCTGCCAATAAAGGAGATACAGGTTCAATCTCTGGGTCAGAAAGATCCCCTGGAAGAAGAAGAAGGCGTGGCAGCCCACTCTAGTATTCTTGCCTGGGAAATCCTATGGACAGAGGAGCCTGGTGGGTACAGTGCATATAGAGTGGGACACAACTCAGTAACTAAACAACAACAACAAATTCTGATATCTTTGTGTGTTTGTTCTTGTATGTTTTCCCTGATAATAGATTTTTCAATGATGAAATTTCAAGGTCAAAATATAAGAACATTTTAAGGATCTGAAATTCATTATTAAATTGTTTTCCAGGAAAACTGCACTGATTTAATTCTCACTAGTAGTATATGAAAGGACCAGTTGTTCTGCACCCCTGCTGGAATTGAATATTATTGTGAATTATTATTTGAAGTATTTGCTTAAATCTTGCTCTTCAGCTTGACACTGGTTTGGAATTCTTTCCTGTACTTTTGTTCATATAGAGTCAGTCCATATTATTCCCCACCTGGATTCCATCCATTCCCAAGGATTTGAGACATTTGCTGACCATGTGGCACTGTGAGGGTCTCCTCTGAGATCATCTTCCTGATATTCCAGAGCCTGAGCCTTACTGTCTCCATTTCTTGCCTCTATCTGATAGTTATCTCCTAATGTGTTTTTGAGTCCTCAATGTTTATATCATTTCCAGTGCCTAAGACTTTAACATAGCATAACATAGCATACCTTAGCTATTATATACAGCATCTGTTTTCCTGTGAAGTAGCTCAGCAACATGGTATAATTCATTTTCCATGTAGCACAGTTGTGAATTGTTCTCATTCCTATTTACCACCATATCCTCATCGTTCCCCTTAGTTCTCGTCTCATCTCTCCCACCTGGTACCTCTCCCAATTATTAATGTAAGCAATGATCGAATAATAGAGAAATGAAGACGATGCAACAGAGAGCTGAGTCTTACCCTTTCAGTGGCTAGGCTGGGTCAAATTTCAGCGCATCTTCTCAGTTCCCTCCCTGCTGGGCTCAGTGCCCCCTCCCCTGCTCCAGGCCAGCCCTGTTCAGGTCCTGAGTTACCACTGGCCTCTTCAGGCTCAGTTCCACTAGGCTACAACCGGTTCTAGAATTGCTTTGGGGAAGAAAACCTTTTTATTTCTGGCTCAACCTGTGAAACGAAGCTTGGGTATCACTGCCTCTGAATTACAACTCCCAGAATGGTTTGATACCCTTCCTTTCTGTGTGTTCCAGGGTACCTCTGCTTGCCCATATCATTAAACATATCCCACATTACAATTGCCCAATTAAAAGGCAATCCACCCCACTAGACATGGGAGTTCCAGGAGGTCAGGGACTAGCTCCTTCATCTATGTAATCCTGGTAATTGTCACACAGTCCCCAGATCTCAGTGCAAGACTCCTGTTTCCACTCCTGACTTTCAGCAGCCTTCTCTTCACACAGCAACCATGTTGATCTTTTAAAACACAATCATTCTTTCTCTTTAATTTATTAATTTTCCAAGTTAAGTGGTCAGTGTCTACCTTCCTACAGTTGCTACCAGGGTTTCACTTCCTATTTTGGCTAATTGTGACTCTCTATATGTTCTTAGTTTTGGTTTGTATCATTATGAACCCACAGACTTTTACAATATATTCAATATAAGTCTGTTAATTATGGTTGATATTGTTTTTGATTCTCAAATTGCTCCATGCTATACCAGTGGAAGCTCCCTCAAACTAACTCCTACAAGAAACTAGATCTTTGTGACATAGCCCCACCTCCTTTTTTGATAGATTCTCTGCTTATTGACACCACAAAGCTTATTGTCATCTTACTTATCTCCAATCTCAGACTTGGAATCAGCCGTTTCTCCACAAAGCCCTAGTTCTTTTCTGGGTATTATGTTACTTACATGCCACAACCTGGACATTATGGATGTTTCTTGTCACTGGTTTGTGATTCCTTCTAGAATCTTGGAGTGGACAGAAGTAGGGATCATGCATTTATCTTACCTGTCCTGTATGACTACATTTCAGAATAATCAAAAAAGCCCTGGTTAATGAAACATGTTTTTCCTTTCGAGAATTGTAAGTTATTAAATGTGTAAGGATTAACAAAATTGAAACATCACCATTTACAACGACTAATGAAGTAACTGATTCAGGTAGTGAACCTCAACAGATGCTAAAGCCATTAGGAGAAGATGATAGGGACCTTCACAGTGGAAGGACCAGGCTACTCCATGTGAACCCACTAATCAATGTTGCTGCTGCTGCTGCTGCTCAATTGCGTCAGTCGTGTCGGACTCTGGGTGAACCCATAGACAACAGCCCACCAGGCTCCTCCGTCCCTGGGATTCTCCAGGCAAGAACACTGGAGTGGGCTGCCATTTCCTTCTCCAACTGATCAATGTTAGCGTGTCTTAAAATGAGACAACCAGACATTATGTACTGCATGTAATGTACTGTAATACAATATTACTGCATGATATAATACAATAAGAAATACACAGTACCCCTTATGAAATATTCTTGCCCAAAAATGTTAAACCTGAATTTAATCCAGATTTAGGTCTAACCTTTAGTTTTCAGGGAAGGAGAAGAACATAGAGACAAATTTGGGATTTGGTACAATTTACAGCACAACTAACGTAATTTACTCAACAAGTCAAAGACCAGGAAAAAAGGGGGAAAAGCAGGAGGACTAGAATCTTTTGCAAACTAAAAGAAATTTTTAAAGTATTATAATAAAATGCTGCAATAATTGGACCTCATTTGGATCCTGAGTCAAATAAATCCATGTAAAATTCTTTGTTGAGACAGTTGGGGAAATGTTAAAGTACAGTTGGAATTAGATGTTATTAATGAATTTTTATTAATTTTGTCAGGCATGATAACAGAACTGTGGTTATGTAAGAAACTATCCCTTTTGAAAAGAATATATAAGCACAGGGAACTCTACTTAATACTCTGTAATGGCCTATATGGGAAAAGAATCTAAGTAAGAATGGATATATGTATATGTATAACTGAGTCACTTTGCTGCACACTTGAGACTAATACAGCACTATATATCATTTAAAAATTACAATGTTTGCATGATGAAAAAAATCATAATAGAAAGGTCAAAAGACAGAAAAAAAAATGATACTCTTTCAATCCAAACTCTTAATCTGGGATTAACATATACACACTACTATATACAAAACGGAATCAACAAGGACCTACTGTATAGCACAGGGAATTCAACTCAATATTCCATAATAACCAATATGGGAAAAGAATGTGAAAAAGAATAGATGTATGTATATGTATGAATATGTATACACTTTGCTGTACACCAGAGACTAACATAACTTTGTAAATTAACAACACTCTAATATAAAATAACACTTTTAAAAATTTAATAAATAAAAGGAATACATATATGGAAATATTTACAGTTAAGATGACATGATATGGATATGGATTTGTGCTTTAATGCACAAAAGTGAAAACAAAGAAAGGAAAGAAGAAAAAAGAGAAGAAGAAAAGGGAAAGAAGGAGTGGAGGGGAAAGACAGGTAAAAATGTTGATTAATGAATATTGAGATGGGTTCTCAGGCTGCTACTGCTAAGTTGCTTCAGTCGTGTCTGACTCCATGAGACCCTGTAGACGGCAGCCCACGAGGCTCCCCCGTCCCTGGGATTCTCCAGGCAAGAACATGGGAGTGGGTTGCCATTTCCTTCTCCAATGCATGAAAGCAAAAAGTGAAAGTGAAGACGCTCAGTTGTGTCCAACTCTTAGCCACCCTATGGACTGCAGCCTACCAGGCTTGTCCGTCCATGGGATTTTCCAGGCAGGCGTACTGGAGTGGGTTGCCATTGCCTTCTCTGGTGTTCTGAGAAGGGATATTCAAATTATTCTCTCTACTTTGGTGCATTTTCACATTTTACTTTTAAAAGTTTTAAACACATAATATACTAGATCATTCCCCTACTTAATTTTCCAGCCAGACATGATTATTATGTGAGTGTGTCTGATGGAAAGGGTGGGCAGATAGAAAGGCATTCAGACATGTATTAAAAAAACAAAGAGAAAATCATTCATAGTCACATTGTCCAACAACAACCAGCATAGTCATTGGGGTCTATTCTCACCTGGGCTTCCCTCACATTCACACCAATAATGGCTATTATTCTATTTTATCAGTATAAATGGCCCAACCTTGACATTTTAGGTGGCATTACTTTCATAACCAGAAAGACAGAATATCCTCTCATAGGTTCATTGCCTATTTACATTTATTCTTTTATAAATTACCTATTTTGAGGGGTTTGCTGTCTATATTACAAAACTGTTTTTCTGCAGTTGCATAGTTGCATAGAAATTTGCACAGACCATGTGGTGTAACCATTAGTGGGAAAAGGAGAAGGAACCACTGAAGTTTGGCAGCTCTGAAGATTCCAGTGCCCTGCATGTCAAGACCCAGCCCAGTCTCCTTGATTCTCCAGGCAACTGTGTTTCACAATCCAGAGAGCATCATTCACCTAAAGACAATGTGCTACTCTATTCAGAAAGTATAAACAGGAAACTGCTTTGAGAGTCCCAGATTTTCTTGGCTGCAAATATTTGTAGGAGATAAAATATAAAACAAGACTGGCAAGGAGGAGAAATTTAAAATATAGATTACATTTTGATGAAAATTATAAAGAGCATGTGACAAACCACCATTTTGTTACTAAAATGCTCCTTCTATTTAAGGAACAATCATTTCAGAAGGGTGGTTAGAATACAAAGAAATTGTAATCAGGTATCACAACTTCAGCTAAGCATGGCAGGATCCTTTGCTACTCTGAGTTTTATTGTTTAGACATCACTTCCCTGGTGGCTCAGATGGTAAAACATCTGTCTACAATGCCAGAGACCTGGGTTCGATCCCTGGGTCGGGAAGATCCCCTGGAGAAGGAAATGGCAGTCCACTCCAGTACTATTGCCTGGAAAATCCCATGGACAGAGGAGCCTGGTAGGCTATAGTCCATGGGGTCAAAAAGAGTCTGATGTGACTGAGCAACTTCACTTCACTTCCATGCTTTTATATTTGTTCTCTTTGTTTTCCATTCTGTGATCACTTTCTGTCCTTGTCTCCAAAACGCCACTCTTAAAACCATTCAGTGTAAAAGAATTTCCTCTTCACCACTCCTTTTTCATTTGGATCTTTCTGTGTTGACTGCTGGAAGTCAAGATTCAAGGAAAATCAAGGGCTTTCAGGAAACTGTGATGCATTTGTGTGAGGCTGTGGCAGGTAGAGAATAGACAAGTATTGAGGAGTCAATGGATGAAGAGAAATAAAAGGTCAGCATCCAAGTGCTTGAAAGAAATTGGCACAGGAAAACAGAGCTGGGAGAAGCAAGGGTAATGGAGAGAAAGCAAGAAAGACAAAGTGTATTGAGCATCTATTCTGTGACATATCACTTATTGACGTGATCTCATTTTATCCTTATAACTCTGGGAGATAGGCATGTTACCCACATTGCACAGAGTAGGAAATGGCAACTCAGAAAGGCTAAATAAGTGCTACAAGTCACACAGCTTGTACATGTTGTTAGCAAGATTCAATAGCAGCTGTATCTGGCCTTTAAGGCCATGGCCTTCCTAAAATTACACTCACTCTGAAAGAATAGAAAGGGAATACGGGTCATGGAGAAACAATGGATTCTAAGATATCAATAAAGTCATGAAAGTGGCATTTCTTCAAAGAAACATAAGAGCTTCATAGAGCTTCTTTAACTCTTAACCATTTTCCTCAAAAAATCATGATAACAAGGTCATCCAGACTATACAAATGGCAAACTCGGGCACATCTTAAGCAAGATCTGCTCTGGTGTCCAGGATATGGATTTAATTTAATTCCATAAGATTTGATTCCCAGAAAGTCGTTGTCTGGGTGGGGGGGGGGAGGAAAAATAGGAAGTAGGGTGTGTGTATGGGGTGTATAGGACCTTGTGCTAAAAAAGAATTTAAACCTTGGCAGGTGTTATTGATTTTATCTGAATTGCCCTCTTACATCTGCCTGGAGAACTCCTATTGATCCTGCAAAGCCCCACTCAGCTATTACCTGCTCATGGCAACGGAGTTAATCAATTCCTTCTCTATATAATTTCTGTATCTTTTCCTTCGAGGCTCATGCGGTGTAGTTATGTCATTCTCCACCCTTTTTATCTATGGAGTTGTAGGGAAAGAGCAATTAGCCAAGATGGCAGTGGTCAGGCTCTCCTGCCCAACTCCCTCTCACTCCTGCCTCACAGGGCCCTCGCTCCCATCCCACATCTGTAAACAGTGACTTTGCATGGTTATATAACAGCTAAGACCATTTATAGTACCGCACACATGCACTGTGCCTATACAAGCACAACATGAAAAGCCCTTGCCCGAGATTTGGCAGTGTCAACCATCAGAGAATAAAGCATGTCTGCCTCGCTGCTGTGAAACAGCTCCTCACATCTTCCAGCTTCTTCCTATCTGCCTCCTAGCTCATGCCTTACCTTCCCTGGATTCAGGGAACAGCAAGAAAGGAGTCTTCTCACTTCCTGATACAAGAATGACATTACAGTCATTGATATCTTATAATCTCTTCTTCACAAGTCCTACATCATCCTGTGTTTATTTTATGCCCATAAGGAAAACCCAGCTCATCTCTAATCTGTACAGCCTCTCTTTCTGACT
This sequence comes from Oryx dammah, assembly GCF_014754425.2. Lineage (NCBI taxonomy): Eukaryota > Metazoa > Chordata > Mammalia > Artiodactyla > Bovidae > Oryx > Oryx dammah. The sequence goes on along the minus strand of NW_024070205.1, from coordinate 44,009,931 downwards.
GTAATTCTTTCAGCTTTTCATTTTAATACACATTCTGCCACCTCAATGAGCCCTCCAGTCCTGACTTAGATTCTGTAACTTAAAACTTTCACCACTCTTTAACCAATACTCTCAACTCCCATGTCAATTTGTGAATCCATTGCACCTGCCCCCAAAATCATACTCCTGGATCACTCATGTTCTCCCTGCCATACCTGAGTTGTTAAGTACTAGAGAGAAAGGTCATACACCTGTGCAGATTGGTGACAATACAAATTCATTCTTTTAAATCTTAATTCCATTCTGAGAGTTTAAAATGTAATGACTATAAACAATGATTTATTTTTATCTCTCATGATTATGTAGGTTTGCTGGCTCAGTTGGATGATTCTAGCTCAGGGCCTCCCACGCAAGTGCTACTATGTGGTAGCTGTGGCTGAAGTCATCTGAAGGTTCATACGGGCTCAACAGCCTAAATAACTGAATCATATGGCCAGTTATTGGTAGGAAGTTCAGCTAAAACTGTCTTCTGGAGCTTCTGCATGTTGTCTTTCAATGTGGCTTGGATTTATCACAGTATGGCAGATGGGTTCAAAGAACATCCCAAGAGGAATATTCCTTGAGGCCTGGATGCAAGGTGTTAAGACTTTTTATGACCTTAGAAATGTCATGGTTTTATGTCTAACTTATTTTCTTGGTCAAGCAAGAACTTAAGGCCAGCCCAAATTCAAGGGAGGGCAAATTTGACTTTAATCTCCTGATATAGAAATGGCACATAGATGCAAGGAAGGAAGGAGCTCATGATGGCCATCTTTATAAACAACCTGACATAATTTGGAATGACACACAACCTTAAATATTGCACTAAAATGTGTTCCTATTCAAGACCTATATTTTTCTTCAATTTGGACATTTCACTCTTAAGAAGTATTTCCACTTGTGGAGTAAACAGGATTATGTGAAAAGACAACTATCAGTGAAGTACCTAGCAGGTCATCAGTTCTATAAAAGTTTGAACCAGAAGGCTAAAATCAGATTAGGAAATGATTTGTATATTTCCATTATTTCATTCCTAAGTGGCCTAACAGTGTGAATATTTAAGAAGTGATAATGTAAGCTCTTCCATTCTCAATTTTTCTCTTTAATTCCTTTGACTTTGCAATTCTGTCATTTTGATCTGTAAGAAGATTTATCTCAGAAAACAAGTTTCTTTTAGAATGTTAATTCCTGGGGAATAGGACTCTATCTTTTTTTATTTTTTTACCATAAAGTTACCTTCACTAGAGGTGAATGAGTATCTATTGACTATGATTGAACAAAATAACAGTGATAGAATTCTATATTCAATAGTACTTATTTTTCATTTAAGAATGAACTTTCTAGTAGTCATTCAAGCCTGCCCCTGGTATGGGACATGACTATTATTTATACTTTTTAGAGTCATGGTTTAGGATGGGAAGTTAAGAATCCATTATCTATGTATGAGGGCATATTCATACCTTGATCTGGGGTTGGATTAAGTTAGACTGTGTTGCAATTTTATAAGGAAAAAAATATGCTATTTAAAATATTCATGATTGCTCTCTAAAAGAAGTGACATAGTTCAATATCAGTGACTCTTTATAGTGTTCCCTTTCTTTAATGGGGACTAGAGGAAAGAGAAGACACAAAAGAGAAAATCTAAGTCTTTATAGTTTTTTTTTTTAATTAATTTATTTATTTATTTTTAATTTTTACTTTACAATTCTGTATTGGTTTTGGCATAGATTGACATGAATCTAAGTCTTTATAGTTTTTGTACCACTGACGTGGGAGGCAGGAGTTGCTGGCTCTGGCTGAGCAGACACATCGTAGAGATCCTGCATAGGAAGGAATGGAGCAGAGATAGAGAAGGTGGAGACTCTCCCCAGTTAAAGGAAGAAAACACTCTCTCACTGCCATGACATGCCCCAGAGTCTGGCCAGTGTTTATTCACCCTTCTTGCATCATTTCATCCCTTACTTTCTACAATCTGTGAAGCTTCTCTCTTCTGTGTTAATAGGGTGGGAGCCTGAAAGGTGAAGAAATGAGGTATCTACAGAGAGAGGGGGATATGTAATGGAAAGCATAAAAAAACCCCATCGTCTCAAACTTTCAGTAAAGTCCATTATACAAACAAATGTTTTGCATGCATGAAGTTTTCAGGGGCTAAAGGGGTCATGTCTCACAGCCTGAGCAATATGATGAAAGAAAGTGAAAGTGAAAGTGAAGTCGCTCAGTCGTGTCCGACTCTGTGACCCCATGAATCACAGCACGCCAGGCCTCCCTGTCCATCACCAACTCCCGGAGTTCACTCAAACTCATGTCCATCGAGTCGGTGATACCATCCAGCCTTCTCATCCTCTGTCATCCCCTTCTCCTCCTGCCCCCAATCCCTCCCACCATCAGGGTCGTTTCCAATGAGTCAACTCTTTGCATGAGGTGGCCAAAGTACTGGAGTTTCAGCTTCAGCATCAGTCCTTCCAATGAACACCCAGGACTGATCTCCTTTAGGATCGACTGGTTAAATCTCCTTGCAGTCCAAGGGACTCTCAAGAGTCTTCTCCAACACCACAGTTCAAAAGCATCAATTCTTCAGTGCTCAGCTTTCTTCACAGTCCAACTCTCATATCCATACATGACCACTGGAAAAATCATAGCCTTGAATAGATGGACCTTTGTTAGCAAAGTAATATCTCTGACCTGCCTCTTGAGAAACCTATATGCAGGTCAGGAAGCAACAGTTAGAACTGGACATGGAACAATAGACTGGTTCCAAATAGGAAAAGGAGTATGTCAAGGCTATATATTGTCACCCTGCTTGTTTAACTTCTATGCAGAGTACATCATGAGAAATGCTGGGCTGGAAGAAGCACAAGCTGGAATCAAGATTGCCGGGAGAAATATCAAGAACCTCAGATATGCAGATGACACCACCCTTATGGCAGAAAGTGAAGAGGAACTAAAAAGCCTCTTCATGAAGGTAAAAGAGGAGAGTGAAAAAGTTGGCTTAAAGCTCAACATTCAGAAAACGAAGATCATGGCATCTGGTCCCATCACTTCATGGCAAATAGATGGGGAAACAGTGGAAGCAGTGTTAGACTTTATTTTGGGGGGCTCCAAAATCACTTCAGATGGTGACTGCAGCCATGAAATTAAAAGATGCTTACTCCTTGGAAGGAAAATTATGACCAACCTAGATAGTATATTGAAAAGCAGAGATATTACTTTGCCAACAAAGGTCTGTCTAGTCAAGTCATCTAAGTTATTGATGATAAAATCTTGATTTTAAAATATACAAGGGCAAAACCAAAAACAAATCCTGAAGTTCTCCTTAGCTAGTCAAGTTTGAAAGATATAGATTTTACATGAATATTAACTGGTCTAGTTAAAAGAAATCAACTATGACAAAAATGAGAATGTTAACATTAACTAACAAAGACTCTAAAGCCTATAGAGACTACATAATACTTTTTTGGGTATTACATACATAATATAGATTATATATATTATGTGGTGCTAGTGGTAAAGAATCTGCTTGCCAGCGTAGGTGATATGGGTTCGATCCCTGGGTTGGAAGATCTCCAATAGCAGGAAATGGCAACCCACTCCAGTATTGTTGCCTGGGAAATCCCACAGACAGAGGAGCCTGGTGGGCTACAGTGCATGGGGTTACAAACAGTTGGACATGACTGAGTACACACATATCTTATATATTATATAAACCACATATTATAAAAATTATATGTATTATATAGAATCTGCATATTTTCCATAAGGAGATCATTTTTGTGATATTGAAGTCATTTGGAAAATAATATTTTACAAGCAAATTATTTTATGATTGTTATATGTGAGCAGGCAGATGGAGATATTGATGTTATACTTGGACAGATCAAACCAGTCAATGCTAAAGGAAATCAGTCCTGAATATTCACTGGAAGGACTGATGCTCAAGCTGAAGCTCCAATACTTTGGCCACCTGATGCAAAGAACTGACTCACTGGGAAACACCATGAGGCTGGGAAAGATTGAAAGCAGGAGGATAGGGGACAGAGGATGAGAAGGTTGGATGGCATCATCAATTCGATGGACATGAGTTTGAGCAAGCTCCAGGAGTTGGTGATGGACAGGGAAACCTGGCATGCTGTAGTCCATGGGGTCACAATAGTCAGACTGAGCAACTGAACTGAACTGATTCACAATGAAATTATTAGAGCTTTATTTTCTGTCATTATCCTCAGCTGTTGAACAGCATGACCCCAGTGGGACACCATATACTCAGGAGCATTGTAAAGTGCTTCTAGACTTGAAAATGGTCCCACACAACTCATTCAATTGGACAGCTTGTACTTTAAGCTCAAAGAGTTTAAGAAGGAGAATATAGCTTCCTTGTGACAAAGTGATGGAAGCAACTGATGCCAAAATAGCCAAGACCCAACTGCCACATGAAATTTTTAATAGCATTATTTTATAAATACTTTTTTCATTTATTTATTCATTTTTGGCTGTGCTGGGTCTTCACTGCTGCACAGGCTACTCTCTAGTTGCAGTGCGGGCTTCTCACTGTGGTGGCTTCTCACTGTGGTGGCTTCTCTTGTTGTGGAGCACAGGCTCTACGCGTGGGAGCTGCAGTAGTTAGGGTTCCCAGGCTATAGAGTACAGGCTCAATAGTTGCAGCACATGGGCTTAGCTCCTCCACAGTATGTGCATCTTCCCAGATCAGGTATCAGATCCATGTCTCCCAAATTTGCAGGCAGATTCTTTACCACTGAGCCAACAAGGAAGGTCTAGCATTATTTTCTGTAGAGACCATAATGTCAGCAAATAGGTCAAGGGCAAGCATATTCCTGTGAAGGTATCAAAGTTACCATCTTCAGAGTGGTCTCTGTAAAATGAATTTGATAAAAGTAAGACTATAGAGTTTGGTTACTACCTTTACTGTCACTGAACAAAAATCACTCACATAAAGGAAAACTGAACAGAATTGAAAAAATTTTAGTCCGTTTACTGTGACTCACCTACATAACTCCATATTTCTTTAGAGCCTAGAAATTCTGGGTTTAATTCAAGACCTCTGTAACTGCGTTGCCTGCACTTAACTAAATTATTCATTTTTCTCCAGCTGCACTGTGTTCTTCATGTCATTCTATCCTCTTAGCCCCAAACTCTTCTCCATTTATCTGGGTCACATTCAACCTTCAAAGAATGTTCAGTCTTCCACTTACCTCTACAGAATGGCCTCTAACCTTCTCCAACAACTTTACCATTGAGTGATTATTCCCTCCTCTGCCTCCTAGTAACCACAACAACTCATGAAACTCATTAGTCACTGAGCAGGAGGTACCTCATAGAATATGGATCTTGGCTTAAACTTACGAGATGACCACTGCTTTATAATTTCCAGCTCAACTCTAAGGGCACGCACACCGGGACTGTGAGAATCTGATTACACTATGGAAGCAAAAATCACAAAGTGGTTGCACCTTCTATGCTACCAAACCCACTCTACTTTTCTGGCATGTTGCTAGAAAAACAAATTTTGTCTGGCAAACTGCCAACCCTTTGTCTGCAGAGAAGATAAATGAGGGTTTTAGCTACCCATCTTTCATCATTTCTAGTTTTTGTTAAACCCGTTATTATACAGAACCAAAATTGAGTCCTTAAAAGGCTAGCGTACTTAACACAGCTGTTCTCAAGCCTGAATTGTTTTACCGTTAACGGAGAAGGCAATGGCACCCCACTCCAGTACTCCTGCCTGAAAAATCCCATGGGCGGAGGAGCCTGGTAGGCTTCAGTGCATGGGGTCGCTGAGGGTCGGACACAACTGAGCGCCTTCACTTTCACTTTTCACTTTCATGCTTTGGAAAAGGAAATGGCAAGCCACTCCAGTGTTCTTGCCTGGAGAATCCCAGGGACGGGGGAGTCGGGTGGGCTGCCGTCTCTGGGGTCGCACAGAGTTGGACGCGACTGAACTGACTTAGCAGAGTCATATAAGAAGACTCATTTTAGACCATAAGACCCTAGAACTAGAAGGGAAGTTAGAAATGTATGATTCCAAATCTTTATTTTAATAGAAGAGGAAACCAGGGCTCAGAAAGAGTTTAAAATTTACCCCAAATCTCAAAGGGGTGCGGTGCTGGAGTCAGGTCTCAGACGCAGCGGTCCTTCTTCTCGTCTATCACACGGCCTTTGTACTTTCCTGTCTCCTTCCACCCAGAGAATTCCTCCGACAAATGGATTTCCATTCTTTTACTTTAAGAGAGGACAGCCTCAATGGAAACAATCTTGAAGTTGTATCATTTCCTGAGAAATCATTCCAGTTTTCTTTGCTCCACCAGAGGTCCTGACAAAGATCACAGAGGAATCCTGGAGGCAATGTGATGAAGTGAAGACCACAGACTCTGGAGTCAGACAACACTGTGCAGCGCTGCACACTCCTCTTTAGGGTCAAATGAATTAAATGTGATAATGCAAAGAATCTTATACACACAGTAGGTCAATAAATGATAGCTTGCCTTCTCTTCCCCAACATCAGAAACCAATTGTGTTAATCAAATGAGAAAACCAGCAGGACACCAAACTTCTGGAATTGAAAAATAATAATGGTGATTTAAAATAAAATGTTCTGTTTTTAAATAAATGTACATAAATAATGTACTTCCCTGGTGGCTCAGATGGTAAAGCATCTGCCTACAATGCGGTAGACCCAGGTTCAATCCCTGGGTTGGGAAGATCTCCTGGAGAAGGAAATGGAACCCACTCCAGTATTCTTTCCTGGAAAATCCCATGGACAGAGAGACCGGGTAGGCTACAGTCCATGGGGTTGCAAAGAGTTGGACATAATTGAGTGACTTCACTTTCACATAAATAATAATATAAAAAATTGAAAAATCTAGCTTGGAGACATGTTTATTCTCTTCAGGCACTAGTCTTTTGCTTATTACACTGTAAATTGAGAACAGGCAAATGTTTCACCGTGGGCACAGCTGTATATGCTGAATATAGATTTATCAATGCCTGAGTTTCCATTAGAGTTTACATTTCTTGACTTAATGCCTGAGAGAGCAACTTGACTAATACATTATATTATTTGTGAGTTCACTTTTTAAAGGTGAGTTTAAAAGATATAAAATGAGATTTAGAAGCTAAGAGAATAAAGAGACTTAGAGCAAGAAAGTTGTGACTCTGTAGCCCCATATGATCCTGATTAAACTGACATTTTTTTGTATTTCTAATCTATCCTCTTCTTTCTCTCCACTGACAAGAAAACCATTTCTACAGGAAAACTTTAACATATTGGTTCTTTGTTTGTATAGTAATTAGACTATAAAGACAAAACCATAGACTTCTTGTAAGCAAAAGATAATACTAAGTTTTCAAACATGGAGAAATGGAAATAAGAGTAATTTTAAGTATCTACTTTGTACCAGCTATTCTACTAGGTAATTTTGAAAGTGATTTCTGAGCCATGACCATTGCATGGCAATATTATTAACCTATTTCACAGATGAGATGCATGAGGATTGGTTGACTCACTCAAGATCATGTGGAAGGTAAAGAGAAGAGTTATGAATCTTACCTACCACTGTAGAGCCCTGCCTTCTTTACAAGAGGCAAGGGAAATGCATTTAGATTTAGAGTCAAAAATGGGGTTTAGGATCCAGGTCTTCACTTATAAGCATTTAGAGTCAAGACATGCCACTTTCTGGTGTTTAATTTCTTAACCTATAAAATGAGAATAGTAGCACCTGCCTCACAGGGTGTTGTGATCTGTAGAAGTGATTTTTAAGCTGCCATGTGTATGTGTGCAGTTGCTCAGTCACGTCTAACTCTCTTTGCAACCCTAAGGACTGTAGCCCATCAGGCTCCTCTGTCCTCGGGGTTTCAGAGTCAAGAATACTAGAGTGTATTGCAATTCCCTCCTCTGGGGGATCTTCCCAACCCAGGAATCGAACTCATGTCTCCCATATCCCCTGCACCGGCAGGCAGATTCTTCACCACGGAGCCACTCATGGAGCTTGTTAAGCTGCCAAAAACTGTCAAAGGAGAGGTGTCTGAATGGTGGTAATGCTTTCCCTTGCTGCAGTCAGCCATCATCTCCCACCGGCATCTCAGAACTGACACAAGGAGTCATTAGACACTGGATGTCAAAATCAACATAAGTCTATGAGCTCATGAAAGGATGAGTTATCAGCATTATTAGGAGTTCTATAGACTCAAGCACTAAATAAAATAGTTCTCAAACATTTGGTTTCTCCAAGGTAATTAGGGTAGCTTTTCAGAGTTTCAGAAGCCCAGAGAGAATCTTCAGACTTTAGTTTAGGAAATGAAGACCCTTGAGGATCTAAGAGAACAGAGTCTCTAGTCAAATATACCCCATTAGATTTGTAAGGAACCATGGAGATTTTGAAGAGCCAAACCTTCATTTTGCAGATGAGAAAGTGAAACTTAGATGCACAGCTAATCAGTTTTGGAGTTGGAACTAGAACTCCGGGTCACTTGACTCTGAATCTGTGTTCTTTTTCTACCGCATTAATTGTTCTTCTAAATTCAAACTTGGGAAGGGCATGGACAACAAAGTTAAGAACAAAGTATTAATTATTAAGCCTACAAGTGCAGATGGGTTTACAATTACTGTGTGACCTTAGGAAAGTGGCTTCATATTTGTGCATCAGTCTTCATCTATAAAATGAGTTATAATAATACCTACTTCAGACGTTATTGTGAGGATGATACATGAATGGTTCGTAGCACAGCATTCTTACTATGCTGGTAACTGCCTAACTTTTGGTGGTTATTATATAACCACCAATACTGTCCATGCCATAAAATTCATAACATGCCTACCTGTGCATCCCCTTTATAGCGCAACCCCCAAACAAGCAGGGAGCCTATCAGTATGCAGCCTGGATGTAACTTGGACAGACCTGTTGGTGGTCACTTTGCTTATTTCTGTTTTATCCAGAGTTTGAAGCAATCTGAAATGATGAAGCTAGATTTGGCATGTTCTTTGGGTTCTCAAGGCAAGAATACTGAAGTGGTTTGCCATTCCCTTCTCCAGTGGATCACATTTTTGTCAGAACTCTCCACCATAACCTGTCTATCTTGGGTGGCCCTACAAGGCACCCAGAAACCCATGAACAATATGGAAAGGAAAAAAGATAAGACACTGAAAGATGAACTCCCCAGGTCAGTATGTACCCAATATGCTACTGGAGATCAGTGGAGAAATAACTCCAGAAAGAATGAAGGGATAAGGCCAAAGCAAAAACAACACCCAATTGTGGATGTGATTGGGGATGGAAGTAAAGTCTGATGCTGTGAAGAACTATATTGAATAGGAACCTGGAATGTTAGGTCCATGAATCAAGGCAAATTGGAAGTGGTGAAACAGGAGATGGCAAGAGTGAACATTGACATTTTAGGAATCATGAACTAAAATGGACTGGAATGGGTGGATTTAACTCAGATGACCATTATATCCACTATAGTGGGCAAGAATCCCTTAGAAGAAATGGAGTAGGCGTCATAGTTAAGAAAAGAGTTTGAAATGCAGTACTTGGATGCAATGTCAAAAACGACAGAATGTTCTCTGTTTGTTTCAAAGGCAAACCATTCAATATCACAGCAATCCAAGTCTATGTCCCAATCAGTAATGCTGAAGAAGCTAAAGTTGAAAGGTTCTGTGAAGACCTACAAGACCTTCTAGAACTAACACCCATAAAATATATCTTGTTGGGGTCCTTTAATGGACTGGAACCTGGTGGTCTGGAGTCAATGATAAGAAAGTGAAAGAGAGAGCTGGAGGGAGGAAGAGAGAGAGAGAGAAAGAAAAGAAAGAAAGTCATGGGGACCCAAGCTCTGATGGAGCAAAGGTATTTTATTAGCAGAAATGCAGGCTTATATATCTTTAGTAAGATGATTACCCAGCTATTACACAGGATGAAATTTTATCAATAGCCACAGTGTGGTGTTGGAGAAGACTCTTGAGAGTCCCTTGGACTGCAAGGAGATCCAATCAGTCCATTCTAAAGGAGATCAGTCCTGGGTGTTCTTTGGAAGGAATGATGCTAAAGCTGAAATTCCAGTACTTTGGCCACCTCATGCGAAGAGTTAACTCATTGGAAAAGACTCTGATGCTGGGAAGGATTGGGGGCAGGAGGAGAAGGGGATGACAGAATGAGATGGCTGGATGGCATCACCGACTCAATGGACATGAGTCTGAGTGAACTCCGGGAGTTGGTGATGGACAGGGAGGCCTGGTGTGCTGCGATTCATGGGGTCGCAAAGAGTCGGACATGGCTAAGTGACTGAACTGAACTGAACTGAATACATACAAGGTCGCTGACACTGAAAAGAGTCACTGAAGGGAGTTACTGAAAGGAATCCAAGCAGATACTGTTTCTCATGATCTCAGTCCTGAGAGCTGCGTGCAGTTCTACTCGTTCTCAGAATAGGAACTGATAAGGAACAGAGAATTTGTGATAAACAGCATGTAGGAATCCTCCTGTTAAACATTCCCTGACAATTATAGGGGACTAGAATGCAAAAGTAGGAAGTCAAGACATACCTGGCGTACCAGGCAAATTTGACCTTGGAGTATAAAATAAAGCAGGTCAAAGGCTAATAGAGTTTTGCCAAGAGAATGCACTGGTCATAGGAAACACCCTCTTCCAACAACACGAGAGAAGACAGATGGTCAATCTTAAAATCAGATTGATTATGTTCTTTGCAGCCAAAGATGGAAAAGCTCTATACAGTAAGCAAAAACAAGACTGGGAGCTGACTGTGGCTCAGATCATGAACTTCTTATTGCCAAATTCAGACTTAAATTGAGGAAAGTAGGGAAAACCACTAGACCATTCTAGCATGGCCTAAATCAAATCCCTTATGATTATACAGTGGAAGTGACAAATAGATTCAAGGGATTAGATCTGATAGGCAGAGTGCCTGAAGAACTATGGATGGAGGTTTGTGACATTGTATGGGAGGCAGTGATCAAGACTATCCCCAAGAAAAAGAAAAGCAAAAAGGCAAAATGGTTGTCTGGGGAGGACTTACAAATAGCTGAGAAAAGAAAAGAAGTGAAAGGCAAAGGAGAAAAGGAAAGATATACCCATTTGAATGCAGAGTTCCAAAGAATAGCAAGGACAGATAAGAAAGCCTTCCTCAGTGATAAATGCAAAGAAATAGAGGAAAACAATAGAATGGGAAAGACTAGAGATCTCTTCAAGAAAATTAGAGATAAAGGAACATTTCATGCAAAGTTGGGCACAATTAAGGACAAAAATTATATGGACCTAACAGAAGCAGAAGATATTAAGAAGAGGTGGCAAGAACACAAAGAAAACTATACAAAAAAGATCTTCATGACTCAGATAACCACGATGGTGTGATCACTCACCTAGAGCAAGACATCCTGGAATGTGAAGGCAAGTGAGCCTTAGGAAGGATTACACAAAGCTTGTGGAGGTGAATGGAATTCCAGTTGAGTTGTTTCAAATCCTGAAAGATGATGCTGTGAAAGTGCTGCACTCAATATGCCAGCAAAGTTGGAAAACTCAATAGTGGCCACAGGACTGGAAAGTGTCCATTTTCATTCCAATCCCAAAGAAAGGATCTCACATGCTAGTAAAGTAATGCTCAAAAATCTCCAAGCCAGGCTTTAACAGTACATGAACCATGACCTTCCAGATGTTCAAGCTGGATTTAGAAAAGGCAGGGGAACCAAATATCAAATTGCCCACATCTGTTGGATCATCAAAAAAAAACAAGAGAGTTCCAGAAAAACATCTACTTCTGCTTTATTGACTAACCAAAGCCTTTGACTGTGTGGATCACAACAAACTACAGAAAATTCTAAGAGATGGGTATATCAGACAACCCTACCTGCCTCCTGAGAAATCTATATGGAGGTCAAGAAGCAACAGTTAGAACTGGACATGGAACAACAGAGTGGTTCCAAATGGGAAAGAAGTATGTCAAGACTGTATATTGTCACCTTGTTTATTTAACTTATATGCAGAGTACATTATGTGAAATGCCAGGTTGGGTGAAGCACAAGCTGGAATCAAGATTGCCAGGAGAAATATCAATAACCTCAGATATGCAGATAAAACCACCCTTATGGCAGAAAGTGAAGAAGAACTAAAGAGCCTCTTGATGAAAGTAAAAGAGGAAAGTGAAAAAGTTGGCTTAAAATTCAACATTCAGAAAATTAAGACCATGGCATCTGGTCCCATCACTTCACGGCAAACAGATGGGAAAATAATGGAAACAGTGACAGACTTTATTTTTTGGGGCTCCAAAATCACAGCAGATGGTGACTGCAGCCATGAAATTAAAACACTCTTGCTCCTTGGAAGAAAAGGTATGACCAACCTAGACAGCATATTAAAAAGCAGAGACATTACTTTGCCAACAAAAGTCCATCTAGTCAAAGCTATGGTTTTTCTAGAAGTCATGTATGGATGTGAGAGTTGGACTATAAAGAAAGCTGAGCACTGAAGAATAGATGCTTTTGAACTGTGGTGTTGAAGAAGACTCTTGAGAGTCCTTTGGACTGCAAGTAGATCCAACCTGTCAATCCAAAAGAAATCAGTCCTGAATATTCATTTGAAGGACTGATGCTAAAGCTGAAACTCCAATTCTTTGGCCACCTGATGCAAAGAGCTGACTCACTGGAAGAGACCGTGATGCTGGGAAAGATTGAAGGCAGGAAGAGAAGGGGATGACAGAGGATGAGATGGTTAGATGGCATCACCGACTAGATGGACATGAGTTTGAGCAAGCTCTGGGAATTGGTTATGGACAGGGAAGCCTGGCATGCTGCCGTCCACGTGATCACAAAGAGTTGGACATGACCGAGCAACTGAACTGAACTGAGAGGAGCTAAAGCACTTACTCTGAGCATTTGAGCCTGAGTCCTTGTTTTTGTAGTTTTTTTCCCCTACAAATGGGATATGGTATCTATTTTTTTTAACTTTGTGGTACTCAAAGCTGTCAAGTTTGATATAAAATTGTATTAGGAAGTATTCATTTTTATAGAAATGTAAAGCAGACAGCAGAAATAATGGTGGTTCCCTCCTTGTGCTAATAAGCCACAGTCTCTCACTTAGGTGGCTTTTTGCTTCCTTTCTCACACTCAGCAGCTGGGGGATTTGGTGTCAAGAATAATGAGGTAACATTCTACTAATCACATCTGATCTCACGGCAGTTGAGTGTTTGCTCACCTCTAACAAAGAAAAAAGCAGTCCTTAAGAACACAAGATCCTTTCTAAATAAATTATGAAAGTCTTGTCAATAGCCTGCTTGTTCTTTTCACATAGGAGCATAGACTTTGGATTATCTTAAAGGTATGCCAGTCAGCTACCTGCTCTGTGTACTATCCTAATAACTTACCCTTTGATTTCATGTTTCTTTCAAAAGTGTCAAAGCACTAGGCAAATATCAGTCATCAAACTGGTTTGATGATATCCTGCTACATTTAGCCTTTTTTTTTTTTTTCTTTCTTGGTGCAGTTGCAGCTATTTTCAGGGCTATGACCCACATGAACTGTGAAGGCTCTGGGCAGAAGTACCCCATTCCAGTTTTCAGTGGGCAATTCAAGGACTCCAGGGCTGCTTTTCTGGCTGCCTACACTATTTATTATTTTCTCTACCCTTGCCTCCTTCCACTGCCATGATTTCCTCATAGTTGTCTTAGAGTAGGTGCCCATCTACATTTCTGCTGGGAGCTTTAATATAAGGACCTGAAATGTGCAGCTCATGAGGCTGCATTGGGTATGTGTGTTGGTATCTAACTAGCTGAATACAGTTTTTTAGGTTCAACCTGAAGAACCTGTGGCCAGGGTTAATCTCCGCCACCCACTATGCATGTTCTACCAAGCCCATACTCTTCTCCCAGTCATTGAATTCATCCTTGATATGGATGCATGAGTTAAAAGTAGCTATCCTGTGAGTACACTCATTGTCACATTGCAGATGTATTGACCTTCCCTTTCCTCTCCTCCCCCATTCAGTCACCTACTTCACATCCCCACAGATCCCAGGAGCTTCTTCTGGGCAGCAGCTGGGGAGAAATGAGGTAGCTGCAAGGTGCCAGCTTGGCCCTCTTCCAATGGTTTTAGCATCAAAATGTAACAAAAAAAACCCAGTTGGAGACTAACCAGTTATTTATCCTCTCCACATGCATGGTAAGTGTTCTTAGCTGATCTTTTTTCTTCCATGTAACTAAGTGAGAATTGGTGGATCTAGGAGGTAAAGTGACGGACTGACTTCAAGAGTTGGCCATTTTCAGAAGAAACAGAAGTAGATCAAGTTACAGTGCATCAAAGTGCTAATATTTAATCTATTAAAAACAAATATTTGACATCCCACAGGTGAAATACACCTTGCTTAGTCTTTTTTGCCCCCTTCCTATTTGCCAATATTTCATTACCACAAGCTTTTCCTAACTCAAAAGATAGTCTGGACTATGGTTTGGTTTTCACTGGGGAAAGTAATTATGATAAAATTTACTCAAAATGAATATCATAAACACAGCTGCAGAATATCACTTTATGGGGCTACCCCTGAGATCATAACTGGTGAGGTAAATGTGAGCCTAAGATAGTTTTCTATCTCTTTCCAGCTAAAGTTGAGTGACACAACTTCACTGACGATCACAAACAGGTGCCCTGAGGACCCTCACCCACACCGTCTAATAGAAGGGTAGCTGGTTTTTATTAATAAATCTGCAGGAATATCAGCTGATTCAGTGGAGGGTTTTTTGTTTGTGGGGGGTTTTTTAGTAAGACTTTCTTTGCAAATAACTTTTCCCCAGTGAGGTATATAACTTCCATATCAAAAAATGGATTTCGGTTCCTTAAAAAGACAGACTTCTTCCCTGAAAAAGACCAAGATACCCAAAGGGAAGAATTAGTTCTCTTCTAGCTTATGAGCAGTTCTGTCATATGTGGTCAGTGAGGGAAGGAGTAGAATGGTAGACATGCCACTAGTAAGATTTTGGAGCAGATCCACTTCACCGCTTGCCATCTGTCCAGCAGAGGATCAATAATATGGATCCAGAAAAAGAAAAGCTGAGACTACACTGATACTGACCTTCAGTATTCACTCTTGATGCTGTTTCCAAGGAATTATATAACTTAAACTTCTCAGCCACAAATGATAATAATATAAAATACTTTTTAAAGCATTGTGTGGATTAGGAAATTCTTCTATATATGTTACCCTACTCATTCCTCCTGAGAACCCAGTGAACTAAGATTTCTTACCCCCTTTTTGCAATGAAAAGACTGGTTCCAAGCAAATAAGTGACTCAGCATGAGTTTCTAGTTAGTCAATGATCCATGATGAACCAAGGAATCTTTAGAATGTTCTGCTGCCAAAGAAAACTATGAAGACTGATTGGTACAGTGGTTCTTGCCAAAAATTTTAAAATAAAAAATAAAAATGTGATAATTCTGACTCTTCTTTTGCATGTGTTCTCCATACATTAAATATGTTATTTAGCCAGTGATCTCAACTGCCTCTCAACAACAGAAAGTTAACCTTTTTACATAATCTATTTCTGCATTTCATTAATTCAGATCTCACATCAAAACATCACTTGATAAATTATCTCATCATCTAACACTTCCTCATTTTCCCTTCCATAAATGTAAATTAACATGTTAATCATTATTAACACTTATTTGAGTATTTGTTATTTACAAGACACTGTAAATAAAACAGCTGAGAGCTGTTTGCCTGGATGACCTTGTTTCACACTTAACACAGCCTTATGAGGCAGGTCTGGCTACTTACACCATTTTCGAGATAATGAATATGAAGCTTCAAAAAAATAAAGACTTGCCCAAGGTTTCATAGTTAACAAAGAGGTTTGGCCAGAAAGCAAACTAAGACACTTCAGGGGCCACCAGTGCCTAGCTCTTAAAGTTGAAAGTCCCCTCCCCATGTGAAAAGACTCCATGAAAAATAATGGCAGCCTTTGGAGTCAATGCAATCTAAGATTCTGTGTGCAATTACTGACTAAAGGTTCTAAGCATAGAACACTGTGCCCTTTGCATTTCAGTTAGGATGACAATTTTCAGTACACTTTGCAGATTTAGAATACCACTGAAATTGCTTCTGAAGCGATTCACTATTCATATTCAAAGAAAGACTCACCCCTGGGTAGACAGATACAACACGCTACTTATCAGTGAGAGAGAGAGAATAGCAAGTATCCTTCGAGAGTCTCTCAACTGCTCAGCCTGCTGATCCAAGCCCTAGATTTATGAGATTCGGGAGAGCAATCAGCCAGCACAGAATAAAGAAAACTAAGTGGTCTATATAGGGATTATATGCACAGGTCTGGCTTCATCAGGATGCACATTAATTAGCCAAACAAACTGGCCAAAACTGCATTGACATCAAGTTTATGTGTAAAAGAGAAAACAGTTACCCAGCAACTCTTACAATGGAGAGGAAGGGGCTGTTCATCTGCACATTCTACTATATTGTTTGCAAAATAAAGTATCAGATTGCCCCAGTATTCAAAGAAGGTCCCCACTGAATACTGGCAGCACAGGAGAGAGTCTTGAAAAGAGCCGCCTTGACACGCTGGATCCTTCAGCATTCACTGCTGGGGCCACTGCCAATAGCACTTTGGATTCTGGGCTGAAAGGAAGAGACAAAGGGCAAGAATTCTGACATGATTTTAAAGAAATTATCCAGCTGGGTAGATTTTCAGTTGAGGTGAATAATGTAGGCCCCAGTTTTAGACAATTATTCTTAACTGTGCTCTTTTCAAAAACTAGAAGTTAAAAATAAACCTTTTTTTAAAAACCCCACCATCATTTACACAAATGGCTTATTTCAATGTGGCTATTGTTTGCCTCCACCAAAGGGCACAAAGTAATTACTTAGAGGGATAATTATGGGGATTGGAGGGACTGAAGACCTGAGCCTTCCTGAAAGCCTTCCACCTCCAAATCCACTCTCTGCTAGAACCTAAGCCTTCTGCCTATAATCACCAAACTCACATAATGAGCATGACCGGGCCAATGTCGTGTTGGAGATAACTGATGAACACATCAACAACAGAATGAGGTAGATTCTGATTTGCATTTACATAACTGTTTTTTTTTTTTAAGGTACCATACATAAACCATTGAGAAATAAGATGCTATGCAGCCACTGAAAACAGGGAATGGAACTCTGATGTGATAAAGTACATTGTTCTTGGTGCAAAGTTTGGACTGAGTTGGAATCCCAGCTGCTGATACCACCTTGTGCCTGGTCACTACTGAGCTCTGAGCCTTGTGGCTCCCATCTCCCAAATTCCATTTGTAGGATGGAGTTTCTATAAGGATGAACTAGGGTAACATAAGAGGTACATGGGAGAGCTCTAACACCATCATTTGTACCTAAATGTAAATAATTTAGGTGGCCCAGTTACAAGGGGAAATGCAGGCATCTGAGTCAGATTTATAATGCTGCATACAAAAAAAAAAAAAGGCAACTCCTTAATTAGGTAAACCTTGATGTCCTATTATAAGCATTACAAGACATGTACTTGCTTAAAGAAGATAAATGAGAAGATAAAAAGATAAATGTATTTTATAAGATAACTGTTCTGATAAACCCAAACTGTAGACTAGACAAGGAAAATCTATAAAAATGCCAGAATGATTTTACTGAATTATCACAGAAAACCAAAACAATTCAAATAAACATAGCAACAATTTCAAGGTGGCTTTAGGATACAAATACTATGCCTTAGGCCAGTTACTAAAATCCAGTCCTCCTTTGCTTTATGGGCTTGAAAAAAAAAAAATGTGTGATGTGAATCTCTTTACAATTGATATTTTTTGTCTTTTTGGGAAACTTTCTTTAAAAATAACACTATGTTAAATCTTTTCATGCAAATGATCAGCCTTATTTTATCTTTTGTATAAATATAGATTTTCGAGTATCTCTTCTGTTCCCAACTACTGATGCCACCTTCAGTTACTCAGAAATCCCGAGAACAGAAAGGGACGTCCGTGTGAGCCAGGGTCCTGGGTTGTAGCCCTGTGGAGTGTTAGACTGTCAGACCTACGTTTGAGTCCTGGCTCTGACACCTCTGACGTGTGCAGGCTGTGAAAACTTGGACAAGTTACTTAACCAACATGAGTCTCAGCTTCTTCATTTGTAAAAACAGGGATAATATTTCAGACCTCATACTTCATAACTGAGATGAGAGAATGCCTGTTAAGCACTGAGACCAATGACTGTCAAGAAAAGTCTGCTCTTCTTGTCATACAGAATGAAGGAAGTCAGAAAGAGAAAAACAAATATAGTATTCTCCAGGGGATCTTCCTGACCCTGGAAGGCAGGCTCTTTACAGTTCGAGCCACCAGAAAATCCCTAATGCATGTATATGGACTCTAAAAATATGGTACTGATGAACCTGTTTGCAGGGTAGGAATAGAGACACAGATATAGGGAATGGACTTGTGGACACAGTGTGGGGAGGAGAGGGTGGGACGAATTAAGAGGGTAGCATTGAAATGCATGCATTGCCTTGTACAGAACAGATATGGTGGAAAGGCGCTGTATAACACAGGGAGCTCAGCCAGGTGCTGTGTGACAACCCAGAGGGGTTGGATGGGAGGGAGGCTCAATGGGGAGGGGATACATAAATGTATATATATATGTGTGGTGTGTGTGTGTGTGTGTGTATACATATATATACACATATTCGTGGCTGATTCATATTATTGTATGACAGAAACCAATTTAATATTGTAAAACAACTAACCTCCAATTAAAAAATAAATTAAAAAAAAAAAAGAAACTACTGGCTCTTGCCACCTTCCCCATCCTGGTCAGCACAGAGACTAAGAGGGAGCTATTTACATTACAGTATTTCGCTCTTGACAAAGAGCAAAAAGATAGGTTGAGGGTGAGAGTGTGAGAAGAAGATGGGAACATCCTTAGGGTGGAAGTATCAGCACAAGTTAAGAGCCAGAGACATGAGAGAGTCCTGAGATCATTAGTGTTGCTGGAGAGTAAAGTGGGAGATGCATGAGGAGGGGAAGTATGGGGGGATGTCTGCAGAGGGCAGGGGTCAAGTTACGACAGCCAAGCACACCCTTTCAAGTGTCTGTATTTGGGACAGAATTTCTCTCCAAGAACAGGTAGCACGCATTGGGCCAGAATGTCTTGTGTGCTCTCATATCACTCTGGAACATGAGAATGTGGACTGACAAGACAAAGAGGAACACCCAACAACTGTGATTTCAGGAAAGTAACATTTATCCTCCGTTACAAACAAGAGAAGGGAATCTGTGGCATTTGTTCTTCTCTGCCTGGTATTAGCTGATTTTGGTAGTAAGTCTTAACACTGCCTTAAATGAAAACTGTGCCCTCTGATTTTCTAAAATTGCAAGGTAAGTGTTTAAGAAAGACAGATAAAGACAGGGGTTTTGTTCTTTTTGTTTTATTTTGTTCTGAGCTTAACCTTAAGGGTGAAAAATAAATCTTCCTTCACATCTGCACACCCACACCGAACCCTGGGTTCCTCCTGTTAACAGGGCTGTGCTAATCTGTGTTCTCATTGCAGGATGCAGCGCTACGTGATCACCCGTAACTTCACACTGCGGAGTTGTGTTTCAGACTTGGCTCTTGGATGTTTGGAGAATAAAAGCAACTCACAGTCCAAAGCAGGATCTCCAGTTACTGAGAATGAGCAAACCATGCTGAGAGAGGGGGAGGAAGGAGGCTTGTGGGTGCCAATCTGTAAGCAGCTCCAAGGTCATGAGATTTCTCATTGCCTCTTCGCCTCTTCCTCCACCATCTCCTGTCCCTACTTCTCCTCCACCATCTCAAGCCCTCGTTCCATCACATGGTTAAAGGAGCAGCTACAAAACAGAAACAGTCAAATCCTCATGGAATTAGTTTGGGAAAAACTTGCATATTGTTGGTCCTTAAGAAATTTTCTCAAGGACTCAAAAATATCTCACAAGTCCCCTCTCTCCCTGTGGCAAATAGGTGGGAGCAGGTGGCAGGCTGGCATCTAACACATAGCAAGCACCTACAACAAGACTCTGAGTCCTGTTCTCTGTGCTTTGTGTAGATATCTTCATTGAACCATCTATGCAACCCTCAACTATGATCACAATCATTTTACAGATGAGAAAACTGAGGCACAGAAAAGTAAGAGGCTTCTCAGTTCTCTCAGCTTAAATGGTAGAACCAAGATTTAAACCTTGACAGTCTGTCACTGGAACCTCCAAACTTACCACTGCATTATAAAACCTCCCAGCAGAAATACATCTATGAAATCTCCTAAATCTAGAAAATAGACCAAATCTTATCAAAGCCTCTTGAATGCACGTTATTCAAATAGATACAAGTGGTTTAATATATCTTTCAGGATTCTTACTGAAATTCATCCTGGTAATTTATAAAATGTTCAAAATAGACATGAGAGATAAGAACCAGTGCCTGTATATGTGATGTGGTTACTGTTCCTATATACTGGTGCTCCAGCCCTCAATGTATGAACTACTGGACCATTGCACGTGTTAATCTTGATCTTCCAGCCACTCTGTTCCTGACCCACCAAACTCCTCATTCTAATGCACTCTGCCCTGCTGACAAACACGTCCTTGTGTACTAAGTCACGACGTGAAATAATCTTTTGTCCCTATTTTTTCAGCAAACAGATGAATATCAACTGCAGCATAATGCCCATGAGAGTGTTTGAGATTTAGTGCAGGAAGGTTCTAAAGTGAGTGTCACAGGATTGTATGACACAGCACTGTTTCCAGGGCACTCAGCATGTCACCTCGCCCTGTAGAGCTGGGAATGCAGAAACAAAGGCCTCTAGTCTCATTCCCATTTGTAAGAAGACTAGTGTTGCTAGGGAAACAAAAGCTAAGTTTCCTATTAAATTTACTTCCCACTTATACGTCACACCCCCACACCCCCCACCCTGAGCGAAACATAATGAACAAAGAAAACTACAGTTCTTTTATCAAAATGTCCCAGATCATGAATTTTCTGGGTAAATATAATCCACAGGAGGATAGATCTAGACAAATCTCATCATAAAAGTGATTCAGCTACATCCAGATTTTAGTATATGGTGGGAAAAACCTTATAAGGTGATGTGCTATTTGTATTTCTCTAACCAGAGAAGCATGTGACCCAGAAATTGATCTTAATTCTTTACTGTGGTCACAGTCATGACCTAGAAATCTCAAAGGATATATGTATAAGTCAACAACAGAAGAGAGAGAGAGTATTGGAATGAATGTGGTAAGGGAGGAGGTCAGAATGGTGATGTGGAGAGGTGGGAAACTGGAGAGGAAGAAACCAGCTCAGCCAAGACTTTCCATAGGGAGTTGACTAGTTGACCCACATTGCAAAACCAATGGAGGAAATAAGTTGAAGCCTGAGTAAAACTAAACTGGTGTCAAGAGATGATCTGGAGAAGGGATATAAAAGCCACCTGGATGAGGCTGGATCTACACAAGTATGAGCTCCTCCTCTCTTTGCCAAAATGCTGCCGTCTTAAGAGAAAAAAAAAACCAAGCAAGCTCTCTGTTGATTGCTCAGTTGTGAGTATGTGCACACCCCCAGTGGCTCACTAAATCCTAGTCTCAATTCATTACCAGTCCCAAGCATCTGTGAAGGCATACATGTGTCTCAAAGCACTACTCAAATATCTTTTCTCAGGGACATCTACCCCAATTCTGCAGACTAGATTCAATCTATGTTAGACTCTCTCAAAGCCTGGCTGGCATTTTCTCATCACTCACAGGAAGAAATTACGTAGCTCTGTGATTCTTTGTTCTGTTTTTCCTTTACTAACCTGCATGCTCCTTGAGTGTAAAAAGCATGTTTGTTTCTGTTTAGCATTATTTTCCCTGTTCCTACGTAGAGCCAAGCACATAGTAGATGTTTAACTTGTCTTGTTCAATGAATGAATCAGAAGGTAAATAAATCAACTTCATGGGGAATAAAGACAGCAAGCCTGTGAGGCAAGCAGGAACCCACAGACTCACAAATCAACTTCTGTCTCAACTTCCTTCCCAAGGAAACACACACTCCCAGACAGCACCACTCAGAAGGTGAACCAGACAAAATCTGGATCTGTGATGAGTTTTTTTTTTTTTTAATCACAGCCTTATCTTCCAAATACAGTGTCAGGGCTTGGCTTTTCTTGTATTATCATTAGAGGCTTTCAAAATGAGAATCTGAATAACTTCTTAATGTCTTTGGTATACTAACTTCAGCCAAGGATCACTTGTATTTCCTCGGACCGGAAAGATTTGGGCCTCATGAGTAAATAGCCTCTTGGATCAGACACAAAAATCATCACAACAGTACTTGGTAATTTCCTAGCAGCTTACAACAGTTGTCTCTGCCAGCATGGGGAGATAGGATACAGTTTCTTCATCTTCCCAAAGATTCTATAAATAATGTTCCTGTTGGAAACAAATGGCCAGAGGCAGAGAATAGTGAGTACTAAAGTTCTTCTGCAACTTCAGAAGAATTAAGAATTACATCCACCCTTCCCAGGTTCAGTGGTAAAAAATCTGCCTGCTAATGCAGCAGACCCAGTTCAATCCCTGGGTTGGAAAGACCCTCTGGAGAAGGAAGTGACAACCCACTCCAGTATTCTTGCCTGGGAACTCCCATGGAAGAGGAGCCTGGCCAGCTCTAGTCCATGGAGTCACAAAGAGACACGACTGAACACACACACACACACACCAAACAGGAAGCAGCAGACCTTGTATTCAAGACCCATTACATAAGCTGTTTGAGTCACGTTATATGTATTCAAAAGCTGTTTTCATTTATGCTTTTACATTTGTAATATTAAGGGAAGGTGAGGGAAGCGTCAAGAAAGAAAGGCTCTAGAGCAGCAGGTCCCCAACCTTTTTGGCACCAAGGACCAGTTTTGTGGTAAACAATTTTTCCATGGACCAGGGGTGGGAGATGGTTTCTGGATGACTCAAGCACATTAAATTTATTATGTACTTTATTTCTATTATTATTACATCAGTTCCATCTCAGATTTTCAGTATTAGATCCCAAAGTTTGGGGCCCCTACTCTAGAAGATACCACAGAATACCCAAAAGCAAATGTATTAGACTATACTAATAACTGTGTCTTCACCAATATTAGGAAAAGGGGCATGAAGAAAGGACTGCTCTCGTGGATTCAGATGCTATTGGAGCTTTCCAAAGTAGAGAATTTCCTTAGAAGAAGCAGAAGGAAGGTTATGAAATAGAGGAACCCAGACTTGAATATGTATAGTATTGAATAGAGGAAACCAGAGTTGAATTTATATAGTCAAAGCTATGGTTTTTCCAGTAGTCATGTATGGACGTGAGAGTTGGCCCATAAAGAGGCCTGGACACCGAAGAGTTCATGCTTTTGAACTGTGGGGTTGGAGAAGACTCTAGAGAGTCCCTTGGACTGCAAGGAGATCAAACCAGTCAATTCTAAAGGAAATAAATCCTGAATATTCATTAGAAGGAGTGATGCTGAAGCTCCAATACTTTGGCCACCTGATGCAAAGAGTTGATTCATTGGAAAAGACCCTGATGCTTGGAAAGATTGAAAACAGATGGAGAAGGGGATGACAGAGGATGAGATGTTTGGATGGCATCACTAACTCAATGGACTTTGAGCAAATTCCAGGGGATGGTGAAGGGCAGGGAAGCCTGTGCTGCAGTCCATGGAGTCACAAAAAGTCAGATATGACTGAGCGAAGGAACAACAGACTTGAATACTGGTTTGGTCATGGAGTTGTGTGACCTTGAACAAGTTACTCCTTCTTCTTCTAGCACCATCTCAAAATTAGAATTAATATGTAGAGAGATACTGGACTGCTGTCTGGCACATAGGAAGTTCAGTCATCAAACCTTTCTGAATTGCCCTCCTCATTTCTCCATTTTTCCTTATCTCTGTCACTATCCTGGATCACACCATGTATCTTATCTTCTGCTTTTTTTCATGTAGCCTTCTGAGCCTGTGGTATCATTTTCTTAGTTTTAACTATCTATCACAGCTGAGAAATGGAATATTTCCTGCCACATAAGTAAACAAAGGATGTCACTGTTGCCAGCGATTGCACACCACCAATAGTAAGCTGGGGACTTCCTGAGGGAACTCAGGAAGGAAAGAATACCTGCTATCTAGCAGCCATCAGACTGCAGCCACTCCCTACAGTGAACCCCGAGGAAACTCACGATGTGAAAACAAGGATACTGGCCCTAGATAGCTGGGGTGCATATCAAAAAAATGATTTCAGTGAGCCCAGACTCTTGCATCTTCCCATACATGAAAAAATGCTAAATTCCTTAAGTTGGGATATCTGGTTTTCTTTAATTTACAATAATTTTTTGACATCCAGACTACCTGCCTTTTGTTGCAAAATTTGTATATAACTGGGTTCTTCCCCTCACCTCCTCAGAGCAGTTCTCTCAGGATTACTTGAGACACTGTTTCCCAACCTTGAAGTTATAAAAATTTCCACCAAATAAAACATCACTCTCAACATTTAGGTTGTGTGGTGTTGTGGTCCCTTTTTTTTTTTTTTCCAGTTGATACAGTAATGACTTGAATTGCATATTAACTGTATTTTTATGATCCTGTAGAATGAGTGAGCAAGAGCAAAAATGAGGGAGCTAGAAGGAAAGACAATGAGAGAGCAAATGAGGGCAAGCAAAGTCCAGAGACAGAAACAGAAACCATATTTGATTATATGCATTTATCGGAGGCTCTGCCTGGTGCCTCTAAGGCTCAGGGACATGTGATGATCAGGAACGAATACAACTGGAGTGGAACTCAGACATCTGCTTTCCTCTGGATCTCTCTTTGGGTTTGTCTCATTTTTCTTTCACTGCCCACTCTGTTCGTCCAGATTTAATCCTTCTCCTTTATGTTGCCAGCCTTTGGTCCTGCCCTCTTCCATGATCAGCTTGATAGCTTTGGTCCCTGGCTTCCATGCTTTTGCTCATCCTCAGTCTAGTAAGGAGTGATGCTCATATGTTCTTTGGCTCCGTCTGAGCCCAGGATTTCCTCTGCCATCTCCTCATTTTGGCTTTCAATATCTTCCCTCTTCATCCTTCCTCAAAAGTTTTCCTAAATTCAAGACTGTCCCAGATAGTTCTTGACCATCATACTTCATGGCTCTAGTTCTGTCTCCTGACTGGCACAGTCATTTTTCCCATCTCCTTGAACCAAGAAGACCAGGAAAAATCTCTTGTTAGTGATATTTGCACACCACAAAGCTACCTCTACCCCACCATAAGCCTGACTAAATGGAAACCTTGAACTAGACATTGTATGGGCCATCAAGATATTAAGACCTCAGCTCCTTCCATTGAAGGACTTACTTACCTGTGATTAGATATAGTTGATGATATAAAGAAAACTGGCAACATATAAGCCCTATACTGAACATAGTAATATTGTAGAATAGTGTTTATCTGGGAATGAAAACACCAGAAAGATTTAATAATAAAGTTGTTCTAAATATAGATTGTTTTTATGATCACCCATTTTCAAAGTTACACCAATATAATGAATAAAATGACTTACTAAAGCACAGTGCATTGAGAAAATAGAATCTGCTCAGCCAAGAATGGTCAGTCAGTGATTCCATACAGACTGGACCTACATGATACAGACTGAATAATGCAGAATGTAAGGTATAACTGCAAGGACACCATAAAAATCTCATCTGCAATTGATAAGTTGATAGTTCCTTATTGTTTGTATACTTCAAGAATAACAACTGTTCTAAAGCATTGAATTTCAAGTAAAACACACACACACATACATACATAAAATGTGCTAAAGCATTTTTTCAATCATTGTATTTTAGAATTAAATATTTAAGTTTTCAAAATTATTAGAAACAAATCAAATTGTTAACATCTTGAATAATGGTATTTTTTATAATGTAAATAAACAAGGGCTATATTGAATAAAAGAAAGCCATATTATTCAAATAGCTGAAAGGGTAAATTAAGAAAGCACATTAATCGTATGTATTAGGTATCTGTAGAAAAGCAGTATTCATAGAGTGCCTGGCATCTGTTGAGAGTTTTAAAAAGGAATGCTTAATCAGAAATTGGAGAAGGGAATGGCGACCCACCCCACTCCAGTATTTTTGCCTGGAGAATACCATGGACAGAGAAGCCTGGCAGACTACAGTCCATAGGGTTGCAAAGGGTTGGACACAACTGAGCAGCTAACACAACAACAATCAGAAATGCAATAACCTCAACTGGGATCATAGCTTGAATGGCTCAGGATTTCTCCTTTTTGTATTCTAACTAAAAGCCACTGTAATGAATAAAAGTAAAGCCAGACCATTTCTCTGGTGCCTATCTTTATCCTCCTAGTTAAAACTTTTTTTCTAAAAAAAATGTATTATCTCACATTCTGTACTTATTTTTTTAATTTCTAGGAAAGGGTGTAGAAGTATTCTTACTTTTTTCTTGGTACTTGTCATACCCTCTTTGTGATTATGGTATAAATAAGCAAAAATATGTTATATTTTCTTTATTTTTGAAACAGACTTGCATAATTAATTAGACTTTAATGCAAAAGAGCCAAACAGTGTGGGAAGAAACATTCAGATTTGAAGTATCTTTCAGGGGACTCAGATGTTTAGAATTTCATAGAAGCATCTGGGATTTTTCATAGCCAGAAGACTGATGTCAAAGATGAATGGTGTTCAAATATTTTGTTTAAATCTTGGAATCATGAGGCATCAAGTCAAATCATACAGACAAGGACAAAACATAAAAACAACTCAAAGAGCTGTTGTGATCAAAAGAAAGGATAGATGGCTTGGGGCTGTAGGTAATTCTACCCTCATCCTCCTTAACAGCCCTGGAGGCACCTCCAAAATGACCCTGGGGCTCCAGGGAGCACAAAGAGAAAACCTCAACTCATTATGGGATGCAAATTTTTATAGTCATGGAAGGAACACAATTGAGAGAAAATGAAAGAAGATATTACAAAGTCATAAAACACATAAAATATATAAGCTCCAGGGACATTTATTTTAGAATTGGGCTTGATATAGTGGAAGCAGTAAACACAAGATTGAGAAAATCTCTTACTACTCTCTGATCCCGAGATTATATTCTGTTATTCTGCCAGAGGTTCTGAAGTCAACTAAAATAGTCACAGTGAGGCAGAATATGGTGCAACTTATCTCTAGATATTATAGGCTGGTCCAGCCCCCTAAGTCTAGGTCCAGAAAAGCATTAGAATACTTGTCATATAACTTTCAAACAAATATTTAAGGAAGACCTATTATGTTTGGGACTTCTCTGGGGGCTCAGACAGTCAAAGATTCCACCAGCAATGTAGGAGACCTGGGTTAGGAATATTCCCTGGAGAAGGTAATGCCTACCCACTCCAATATTCTTGCCTGAGAATTCCATGGATAGAGGAGCCTGGTGGGTTACAGCCCATGGGGTTACAAAGAGTTGGACACGACGGAGCAACTAACACTTAGTAGGTTTTAGGCACATGGACTACAAAGGTAGACAAGACAGACAAGTTTCATACTCTCATGAAAACTACATTTAGTGAGGGATACAGAAAAACATGAACTAACTACACAAAAAGAATTTCAGAGAGTGAAAGGAGCTATGAAGACAAAGTGTATAGCAGAATAGAGATAAAGTGATGGTTACATCCTCAGGGCTTCCTCTTCTAAGCCTGTTCTCTGTGCTCCTGCTCATGAAGGAACTTCTTTGAATTGTTTTTCTCTCTGTGTATTTAGTATAAGATGGACCTGGGGTTATCTCCCTTTCAGAAGAGAATTCTTTACCCTGGGAAGATCTAAATGAAGGTATTAAGCACTGCTATAGGGATCAAGACCATCCTCATGGAAAAGAAATGTAAAAAAGCAAAATGGCTTTCTGTGGAGGCCTTACAAATAGCTGCGAAAAGAAGAGAAGTGAAAAGCAAAGGAGAAAAGGAAAGATATAAGCATCTGAGTGCAGAGTTCCAAAAATAGCAAGAAGAGATAAGAAAGATTCCTCAGCGATCAATGCAAAGAAATAGAGGAAAAGAACAGAATGGGAAAGACTAGAGATCTCTTTAAGAAAATTAAGAGATACCAAGGAAACATTTCATGCAAAGATGGGCTCGATAAAGGACAGAAATGGTATGGACCTAACAGAAGCAGAAGATATTAAGAAGAGATGGCAAGAATACACAGAACTATACAAAAAAGATCTTCACAACCAAGATAATCACGATGGTGTGATCACTCACCTAGAGCCAGACATCCTGGAATGTGAAGTCAAGTGGGCCTTAGAAAACATCACTAGGAACAAAGCTAGTGGAGGTGATGGAATTCCAGTTGAGCTATTTCAAAGCCTGAAAGATGATGCTATGAAAGTGCTGCACTCAATATGCCAGCAAATTTGGAAAACTCAGCAGCGGCCATAGGACTGGAAAAGGTCAGTTTTCATTCCAATCCCAAAGAAAGGCAATGCCAAAGAATACTAAAACTACTGCACAATTGCACTCATCTCACATGCTAGTAAGGGAATGCTCAAAATTCTCCAAGCCAGGTTTCAGCAACATGTGAACCGTGAACTTCCAGATGTTCAAGCTGGTTTTAGAGAAACCAGAGATCAAATTGCCAACATTCGCTGGATCATCAAAAGAGCAGGAGAGTTCCAGAAAAACATCTATTTGTGCTTTATTGACTATGCCAAAGCCTTTGACTGTGTGGATCACAATAAACTGTGGAAAATTCTGAAAGAGATGGGAACACCAGAGCACCTGACCTGCCTCTTGAGAAACCTGTATGCAGGTCAGGAAGCAACAGTTAGAACTGGACATGGAACAACAGACTGGTTCCAAATAGGAAAAGGAGTACTTCAAGGCTGTATATTGTCACCCTGCTTATTTAACTTATATGCAGAGTACATCATGAGAAATCCTGGGCTGGAAGAAGCACAACCTGGAATCAAGATTGCTAGGAGAAATATCAATAACCTCCGATATGCAGATGACACCACTCTTATGGCAGAAAATGAAGAGAAGCTAAAAAGCCTCTTAATTAAAGTGAAAGAGGAGCGTGAAAAAGTTGGCTTAAAGCTAAACACTCAGAAAATGAAGATCATGGCATCTGGTCCCATCACTTCGTGGGAAGTAGATGGGGAAACGGTGGATGCAGTGTCAGACTTTATTTTTGGGGGCTCCAAAATCACTGCAGCTGGTGACTGCAGCCATGAAATTAAAAGACGCTTACTCCTTGGCAGGAAAGTTATGACCAACCTAGATAGCATATTGAAAAGCAGAGACATTACTTTGCCAACAAAGGTCCATCTAGTCAAGGCTATGGTTTTTCCAGTGGTCATGTATGGATGTGAGAGTTGGACTGTGAAGAAAGCTGAGTGCCGAAGAACTGATGCTTTTGAATTGTGGTGTTGGAAGAGACTCTTGAGAGTCCCTTGGACTGAAAGGAGATCCAACCAGTCCATTCTGAAGGAGATCAGCCCTGGGAGTTCTTTGGAAGGAATGATGCTGAAGCTGAAACTCCAGTACTTTGGCCACCTAATGTGAAGAGTTGACTCATTGGAAAAGACTCTGATGCTGGGAGGGATTGGGGGCAGGAGGAGAAGGGGACGACAGAGGGTGAGATGGCTGGATGGCATCACTGACTTGATGGATGTGAGTCTGAGTGAAGTCCGGGAGTTGGTGATGGACAGGGAGGCCTGGCGTGCTGTGATTCACGGGGTCACAAAGAGTTGGACATGACTGAGCTGAACTGATATTTAAAATGGATAACCAGTAAGGACTTACTGTATAGCACCCGGAACTGTGCTCAGTGTTATATGGTAGCCTGGATGGAAGGAGAGTTTGGGGGGAAATGGATACATGTATGTATACCTGGGTCTCTTCACTGTTCACCTGAAACTACCACAATATTGTTAATCAGCTATACGCCAGTACAAAATTAAGTTTAAAAAATAAAAACTGATGGTGTTAAGGTAGTTACCCCCTTGACTTTAGGAAGAAATGCACAGCACCGAAGCATATGCACTGCCATCTGTAAAATAAATACCCAGCGGGAATTTTCTGTGTGACACACGGAGCTGAACCCAGCGCTCTGCGTCAGCCTAGAGGGGTGGGGTGGGGTGGAAGAGGGGAGGGTTATTCAAGAGGGAGGGGACATAGGTATACCTAAGGCTGATTCATGTTGATTTGTGGCAGAAACCAGCACAACATTGTAAAGCAATTATCCTCCAACTAAAAATAAATAAATTTATTCCCCCTCACTTCTGTACTTTTCCTTCTGCTTTGTTTCTCCTCAACAAAATGGTGAAAAATCCATGGTCAAGATTAAGAGTTGGGTCCAGGAAAAGGAGAAGCATGAGGCTACACATTAAATATATCCTCTTGGAGAGAGATAAAAGGACCCCAACTGACCTCTCCTGAGTAAGAGTCATACTTATGCAATTTTTCATTGATTAACTCTCTGTACAACTTTCTGTGAACATATGAAAATTATAGGCTCCTGATGGAGACCTTCAGAGTTCAGGATCCCCAAAGCATTCTTCTTTTCTATCATGAAGATATTAATTCATGTTGTTACTTCTTTCTTAAAGTGTTACTGGCAGCAGCAGCAAACTCAAGTGTTAGGTATTACACCTGCACAGGTTCTTCCAAACTCTTGAGAAAGGTCCAAGCAATATGGTTACATATTATAAAATTTATAAAAGTACTATATTTTTGTGTCATTTCCCCAAATTATGTTTCAGGCTCCCAAAACCCATGTCTGTCCCTGAGTATTATTCAACACAGAGGGCTTAGCCATCTAAGGTGCCAAGTAGGTTACAAGAGCTCAGTATCCACTTGTTGTAGTAGAAATAACAATTTTACGCTATTGCACTTAAATAAAGACTTCTCTCAGAAGTTTTTATTGTAAAAATAACAGAATAATAGAGATTTTAATCAGTCAAAAATGACATTTTAATAGTGATTACACTTTTTCAACTTATATGAATGGCCCCCAAAACACTTGTATGCCTTCTGGTGATGAAGAGGACAAGAATTATTCCTTTCAATCAATGCATGAGATGATATAGTTTAGGTGAAGTTAGTTCGTTAAGGATTATCATAAGCAGAACACTTAGTGAACAGACTGCATTTAAATCATCAGTCCATTGTGTACTGCTCAGTGGATGTGAGTCCCCTGAGTGCTCTCAGAACCATTACCACATACTCTGAACATTTATTTCTATCTTTAAGGATAATCGCCAATGAAAAGAGACATTCAAGATGGGACAGTCACTTTAAGAAAGTATACACACAGATTCTCACAATCAAATTAATACCATTTTAAGAAACAAAACACTGAAGGGCTATGTGATAACTAATTTGAAACTTTACTACATTAACAACAACATGAGTGGTGGCTTTTTTAGTAATTTTTCCATTTGATATTTCTGGCCATTATATTCAAAATGACTTTCTTGCAAAGATACATGATATCACAAGCTAATAAAGAGAGGCAATCTTGAGTAATCTGGGCAGGAATGAGTGAGTCTAGGCCCCATTCATAAAGTAATTCATAAAATGCACCTGTTGGGGTGTGTTTTCTGCCTTCAATAAATATTGGCATGCTCTTCCTCTCCATTGCAAGAAGAAGATTTATTGGAGTCCATGTTTTATTCTTATTCTGTGGCTTTTTTGTTTATAGAATCAAAACAGATATAAGTCACTGGGATTTCTAGTTAAACCTGAGCTGCCAGTGGACAATAGAATTAAATAAAGTATTTAATACAAGGAGGAGGAAAAAATAAGAAACCAATCAGCCATTGCTTCAAGCACAAGAACCAGGAAGGAAAATTTAGCATATTATGAACTAGGATCTGGTGTGGGAGGAAGCTTCTATTCTCATAACAGAAGACATTCACAGAGTGATGTGGTGACTGACTCTAACCAAGATTCTAAAATCTTGGTAGGTGGTAATTAACGTGTAACACCTGGGATAAGTATTCAAAAACTTGGTCAGACATAAAGCTTGTCCTCTTTAAAAAGTCATATAGTAAATAATTTAAGCTTTGAGGGATAGCTTCTGTCACAAATACTAAATTCTGCTGTGGTAGCAAAGAAGCAGCAGCAGCAATTACATAAAAGCCTTGGCATGGTTGTTTTTCTATAAAACTTTATAAAAATAGTCCACAAGTATTCAATGGAACCTAAAACTAGTAGCTAAAATTTGAGAATGGATGAGATATTTACATAACCTTAAAATGTACTCCCACAAAATACATACACATGCTTAATATATAATTATTAACTTCATAGTAGAGATGCCTAGAAGACACGTTATCAGCCAAGTGGTAAGATTAGCATCACCAGAAATCACATGTCATCTGAAATAATACAATGAGAACACAGCATCATTTCTATAATATTCCTGCCAGAGATGCAAAACATGAGAAAACAAGAGAGAAACTCAAATAGAAGGATATTCTTCAGAATAACTGATTTGGACTCAAACACATCATGTCATAAAGGAAGAAAAACCTGAGGAAATAGTCTAGATCAAAAGAGACGGAAGAGATACTGTCAAGTAAATATAATGCATCATTCTTGACTGGATCCTAGACCTTAAAAAGGACATTATTGGGATAATTGGCAAAGTTTGAATAGGGTCAATGAATTGCATGGTATCAACACCAACATGAATTTCCTGGTTTCCATGGTTATATACTGTGGTTATTTAGGAGAGTGTTTTTAGAAAATACACACTGAGGCATTAAGGAGTAATGGACATCATATCTTTAACTTCCTTTTGAATGGTTGAGAACAACTATGTATAAAGGTAGGGAGTTAGAGAATGATAAATAAATGTGATAAAGTATTAATATTTGGAGTATCTGAGGAGAAAGTATAAAAGAATTCTTCACAGCATTTTTACCATTTTTCTGTAAGCTTGAAATTATTAAGAATACAAAAATAAAAATGACTGACTATCATATATCAGCTAAAGGCAGGAGGAAAACACCCAAATCTCTAGGAATACATAAAAGGATTTTAAAATAATGGGAGGCTGGTGTTACCTATTCATACACGAGGCAGAACATCAATTCATCAGAAATTTCCAGCTAACTTTGAACAGAAGCTTAACTTCCAACAACATGTAATTCAATTAAGGAAAAAACACTGAGCTTAGTCAAAAAGAAAATGCTCATGAAATCATGGTTTGTATTTCAATACACCTCAAAACAATTCCATCAGTGTTAAAGGAGTTACACACATAAAAATTTAAGAATGGGTCATAAAAGCAGCATATTACTGTGATAGTGTATGTATTACCAATGGCCTAGAGCTGCCACCAGGTTTAAATCTAAACCAAGAAAATTATACCTTAGAATGGGGTTAATCTAGGTATTACTGATTACTAGATTTGTGCAATTGACAGAACCCCTCTTTAGGTAAAAAAAAAAAAAAAATACAAAGTTATAAATAAAAATTAAGTACAAAATTATGAATAAAAAATAAGTACAATAGTGAGTGTTAAAGAGGAAATTATGACAAATTACACATTTTTAAAAGGTGACAAAACTAATTTTTAAAAGATAATATTTTTATTAATTAGATACTTGGCATGACTTCATGTATTTCCCTTGATATTGTAGCTATGTATTTTTTGATCACCTTTTCATGACAAAATTCTGTGATAACATAGGCTATACAGAAATAAGAAGGGGCTTTACGCTAGTGAGGAGCCCTGAATCCTAAGTCATTAGCTACAAATAAGTCCACTTTTGCCTCAGATTCTCAGATGTCACCATGCATGCAGAGATGACTAAAAGTCTGATCTCTGAGCTGATGAAGGACTAGATAAACATAGAAGTCCAGGGGCTCTCCTAGCCAACCTAATATGTTGACCCTTGAGGCTTTTTACAGATAAATGTGAACAACTTGAAAATAAACTTTTGAAACGTGATAGGTTTGGTTATTTATGCAACAGGGTGAATAGGACCAAAAAGTCTATCGCTAAATAAGTCTAAAAGAGCTCCTTCAGTAAATATAAATAAAAATTCTAAGTGATGAGCACCATTGGGTCATGATTTACTTGACCACACTTTGTGTGTGTATGTTGCATAAAATATTGGTGTTTCTTACAGCCAGTCGCATCTTGGATTCCCTAATATGAGGGCCATTGATTTTGTTCCCTTGTTCATTATGAGAAAGTCAAGGTCAGAAGCCAAGGAGTTTAAAACAAAACATTTACAAAAAAATGAAAACTTACAGTGACTTAAAACCCATTAGGTTGTCAGCTGGTTGTTTGGGTAGGGTCCCAGTGCCAGGATGATAAAAAAAAAAAAAAAAAAAAGGCAAGCAGGTGCAGAAAAACCACAGAACAGACTTGAGCTAAAGTCCTACTAAAGATACAAAGTGAGAAAGCTAATTCTAGAGCAGAAGCAAGAAGGTCAAGAGTGAAAGCAGGCAGAACCCAGAGGACTACCAAAAACAAAACAAGACTGTGTTAACCTCAGTTAAAATCCACGTAGCTCACACTTTCCTCTCCTGGCTCCTTAAAGGGTTCCAGGAACACAGCTGGAAAGCATCCACCATATCAGGAGTAGTTGAAAGAATGCACCTGTTTAATTAGAAAAGACAAAGCTAAAGAGTTAGAACCATCCTCACATTAAAGAGCTGCAGCCCTACAGAACAGGAAGCAAATTTATTCCATATGATTCCATGTGTGAAACTAAGACCAACATGTAGAATTTATAAGAGGCAGATTCTGAGCACTGAAAGCAAGGCCTTTGCTAGAATTATTTGCCTCTGTTACCTGAAATAGCACTTGGAACTTTCTAAATTATCAATGATATTGGTATTATAAAAATCAATAAAAATAAGAAAGAACTTCTCAGCAATTACTGTAGTTCAGTTGTGGAACGGAAGCTAGTGATCCGTTCTGAGGCTAAGTATTTTATCAGAGGTTTGATTATAATGACAATCTTATACATAATTTGAACAGTGTATAGTACTTATTCAGTTTCATCTTACACGTATCATTACATTTAATTCTCACAAACACTCTATGAAAGAGGTTGTATTATTAATTAAGTTTCATAGATGAGGTAACTGAGACACACAGATCATACACCTTGCCCAAAGTCATACATTAGACAAATGTTTAAGCTAGGATTTGAACAAAATGAACCTGATTCTAGAACCTTTGTCTCAAACACCATACTTTTCATCTGGCAGAGAGGAGTTAGAATAAAACCCAGTAATGTATGAGAAGTATCTAATCACAAAGGCTTAGAATAAAGTTGGAAACCATAAAAAGCAATGCATGCGTGCTAAGTTGCTTACAGTCATGTCCAACCTTTTGCAACCCTGTGTACTATAGTCTGCCAGGCTCCTCTGTCCATGGGATTCTCCAGGCAAGAATACTCAGAGTGGGTTGCTATTCCCTTCTCCATGGGATCTTCCCAACCCAGGAACTGAACTCACATCTCCCATAGCTCCTACAATGAAGCAGATTCTTTACCGCTGAGTCACCGGGGAAGCCCATTTTAAAAAAATCACTGTCCACATCCATTTCTTTACATACAGTCTACATATTATTGGAATGAGAGTTATCTCAAGAACCTGCTGGCACCAGATGATTTAGTATTTCATTGAATCCCATCATTATAAAATGAGATAGACCCTAGAAATCTAGCTGGCTACCTCTTTTTATTTTGTGTCACAGTAATATTTCCTTTCTCTTAATCCATCAAAACCAAATTTTAGCTGTTCACGCTTGTCAAAAAATACAAAATAAATATGGCTTATAGCAAGTTTGGTCATATGATGCTAAATACTTTTAAAAAATTAAGTGTTCTTTTTATACACCCTACAAGTCTCAGATCATGCTGGATATTAGGTCAATTTTTGTTGATATCAGATCATCCACTTTATTTTTGGTTAGTTTAATCTCTATGTTAAGGCTGTTAGCCCTATTACACAAAGTGCTTATTAAGTACCACAACACAAGATGTAAGACACTAGATGTATTACTATGAAACAATAAATCCTTTTTGACAGTATTAAAAATACTAAATAAAAACTAAAATCTGTTTTTTTTTTAATTTTTGGTCCTATTCCAGATTTTCAACATTATCCAAAAGTGAAATTAACTTTTTTTCTTCAGTTTGCACCAAGAACTTCGAAAGTTCAGAAACCCCAGCTCAGCTACCATTAAAAATGCTCACTCAGCCTCGGCCACATGCCAAGCAATCTTCTGTTTATTCCACTGCAGCTAATTCAAAGTCGTGAGAGTGACACAGATGATTAAGTGCAAGAGCTGGTGATGTGTGCAGTGGAGCAGTCAGACTGAGTACATGCCCAGAGAAGAAAAATCACTCCAAGGGGTCCAGAGTCAGTAATTATACTGTTACGGAAATGTACAAAGAGGCAGATGTCTTAGATGTATTTTTTAGCTAGGAAATGCTATTCCAAATGAAGATATGTAAATGTATAGTTTTGAGATTTCTAAGGAGTCTCGGGAAACACAATGTAAGATTGGCTCCCAGGAAAGGAATAAAGGTAGTAGCAATTCCTGTGCAACTACTGAATATCATGGGCTTCCCAGGTGGTTTAGTAGTAAAGAATCCACTTGCTAATGCAGGAGACACGGGTTCCATTCCTGCGTGGGGAAGATTCCCTGGAGAAGGAAATGGCAACCCAGTCCAGTATTCTTGAGAAATACCATGAACAGAGGAACCTGGTGGGCTGTAGTCCATGAGGTCACAAAAGAGCAGGACACAACTGAGTGACTAAACAACAACCAGGTAGCATAGAGGATACCACACGTTTCAACGTTACGATCTAATTTCATCCTCCCAAAGTCAAAGGTCACCAAAGAGTAAGTGGCAAAAGGAACAAAATGGGGTCATTTGTAGAGAACTGGATGGATCTAGTGTTTGTCACACAGAGTGAAGTAAGTCAGAAAGAGAAAAATATACATTAACACATATGTATGGAATCTAGGAAAATGGTACTGATGGACATATTTGCAGGGCAAGAATAGAGATGCAGATGTAGAGAACAGAGTTGTGGACATGCAGGGTGGGGAGGGAAGTGGAGGGTGAGAAGAGGGAGATTACAATTGACACAAATACACTACCACGTGTAAAAGAGATAGCTAGTGGGAAGCTGCTGTAAAGCACAGGAAGCTCAGCTCAGTGCTGTTTGATGACCTAGATGGGTGGGATGAGGGTAGGGTGGAAGGGAGGGAGGTCTAAGAGAGAAGGACTAGATATATGCATACAGCTGATTCACTTCATTGTACAGTGGAAACTAACACAGCATTGTATTAATAAAGCAGTTATATTCCAATTTTTTAAAAAAGTGGCAGCTACAATTTGAACTCAAATTTTCATGATTCCAAATCCATGCTCACCCTACTATATTAACCTGTTTAATATGGCTTCCCCTATGGCTCAGCCGGTAAAGAGTCTGCCTGCAATGCCAGGCACAAGAGACACAGGTTCGATCCCTGGGTCAGGAAGATCCCCTGGCGGAGTAAATGGCAACCCACTCCAGTATTCTCGCCTGGAAAATCCCATTGTATTGCTGACCCTGTTCCCGATGCCAATTATCTTGTTGTTCACACTGTCCGCACCGTTTGCTGCGCCCACAATAGGCAAAGCGGGAGCTAAGAAGCTGGAAGAAGACGCAGAGGAGGCATAGGAACTGCAGACGCATTTATTCTCTCCTGGCTGGCGCAGCAGCCGTAGCAGCTGCTGCTGCTGCTAAGTCGCTTCAGTGGTGTCCAACTCTGTGTGACTCCACTGACAGCAGCCGATCAGGCTCCCCTGTCCCTGGGATTGTGCAGGCAAGAATACTGGAGTGGGTTGCCATTTCCTTCTCCAGCCGTAACAGCAGACACGCTATATGCTCTCCTCTCCTGACTGACCCATTGGACACAGCCATGACGCAGCAGTAATGCTGTCACTTTCGAATGGAGCTCACATATGTGCACAGCACAAAGTAGCTCGTGACCAAGCCAGTACCCCATGATGCGCATGCACGGCGCTATAAATCTCAGCTGTTACTTAATCATCATTTACAAAATGTGGGGCGAGTGAGCCTGAACACACCATCTTGGCTAATTTTCTTTCTCCCCACACCCACGGACAGAGGAGCCTGGTGGGCTATAGGCCACACGGTCGCAAAGAGTCAGACACATATGATGGGTCTTAGCACAATAGCCCAATATATTGAGTAATACGTTGACAAATTTGCCTTTAATAAGGCATTGAGTTTTCTTCCCAGAGTCTAATGCTGCACTAGATATGTGATGTGTTGTTGTATGAGGTTACACAGCCAAATCAATCTGTGGACGTGTTAAAGAATAAGTGTTTAATGGGACTGTCAGTAATTGCTTGGTGGTACCAGAGCGGCAGGTCCATGAACTTTTCCAGAAGAAAACTCTGGGCAACCCATATTTTCAATCTGGAAATGGTGGAGACAGCACTTGAACTCATCAACTGCACTGTAGTGCTTACCTTGCAGATTGAGATGGGGGCCTTATCCACATGATTCATGAGCTGAAGCCTGCATATGTCAGGATGCATAAATTTCCTATGAAAGAACCAAACAAGGAAATGCAACCTCAGCAAATAACCTGAAGAAGACATGGGGACAGAAATAAGAGGATCTAGGACTGCTACAGAAAGCCAGGTTTAGGTAATAAAACTTCTGATAAAAGAAGGGTGAGGGATGTGGATACTTGACCCCTAAGGGGAAACAGAAGTTACCAATGAAGAAAAGAGACTCCAAATGTGCACACCAGCTATCTTGGAAGTTAAAGAGACTCGGAGTTCTAGCCTCTCTCATCCTGAAAATGAAATGAGGACCAACAATTCAATGCTACAGAGATCTATATTTTAGCCCCTAGAAGAAACAACTAAAAACTGGATTCAACTGAAAATGGAATGAGTTGTGTGGGGTGGTAGGAAGATTCTTGTTAATAGAGATGCCATCCAACTCAGTAAACACGTGCCTGCATGCTCAGTCATGTCTGACTTTTTGAGACCCCATGGACTATAGCCCACCAAGCTCCCCTTCCATGGAATTCTCCAGGCAAGAATACTGGCGTGGGTGGCCATTTCCTTCTCCAGAGGATCTTCCTGACCCAGGGGTTGAACCTGGGTCTCTAGCATGTCCTGCACTGGCAGGTGGATTCTTTACCACTGTGCCACCTGGGAAACACACAGTTAAACACACACACAAAAAAAACACTTCTGGGAAAAATTACGATTGTCATGGATGCTATGAAGATATGTAATTCACATGTTCTGTGGTTTTCCCTCGTGCCTCCCATTTTTCTGTATTATAGGAAAAGACCTGAAACATTTGCTTCATGTTCTGAAAACTCTCTTTCCTGACTTTTTCTCTGTTTAGTAGATGCCTCTTTACCGTCCACAGTAACCCCCAACTTGGATCCAATCGTGCTTTTTTTCCCCTAATTACCCTATTTGGACATGTCATTGTTCCCATATTTATCACTCTATATTACTTCACCCTGTAGCATTATGTCAATGGCTCCATTTCAAATATAACCTACGAGTTTTTTAAATATACCTTTATTTATGTATGGCTGTTCTAGGTCTTCATTGCTGCACTGGCTTTTCTCTAGTTAGTGGTTGCATCACATGGGCTCAGTAATTGTGGCTCCCAGGTTCTAGTTGGGCTCAATAGTTGGGGCAGAAAGGCTCAGTTGCTCTGCGGTGAGTGGGATCTTCCCGAAGCAGGGATCAAACCCGTTTCTCCTACATTGGCAGGCAGATTCTTATCCACTGAGGCACAAGGGAGGCCCAATCTATGATATTCGTTGGGTTCTATCAGTGGGAGAGTAGAATACAAAGATCAAAACTTAGAAGAGAGATTATGATGAAGTATCCTCCTTGCCAATTATGCATTGTTCTGTTTAAATCAATATTTCCCCGATCTTTTAATTTACACATTCTCAAGCCATAGAACATTTTTCTTTGCTTTTCAGATCCATTTTAAGTTCATTGTGTTAGTATTCTCAGGCTAGCTCATCTGGCTTCCATTATTGTTCCTGGCAGTTGATTTTTGTTGCATTACCACTTTTGTATTCAAGGAACCATGGAATTACAGAGCTGGAAGAGAGCCTAGAAATCATTTACATGAAGTGCCTCATTTTATAGCTTGAAAACTAAAGCTTCTTAGAAGTGATATGATTTGCCCTAGGTCATAGGATTAGCAGCAGAACTGTAACCACTCTTTCGATGGTATCATCCTGACTTCCATGTCATAGGAAAATTGCCCATTTTCCTAATAATAATAATTGCTAATGACAAATGGCCTACCCTGACACTTGCCATCTGACCATTCCTGTTACTGAATCCCCAGGCACCCAGGCTCTGATTATCTGAGTAATTTATCTCTTAAAAACTATGATAGGAAAAAACAGTCTTTTCTTTGTCAAAGACAATCATTCCTTCTGGTTTAAAGATCATTATATAGAGATACAAATTCAATAATAAATCCAGTTATATTTACCTTTGGCAATATACTAATATTGAGGTGTGTGCATGTATGATAAAAGAGGAAAGAACTTTAAACAAAAGAGTCATATGAGCCAAAATCAAGTGAAATAAATAATATTAATTCTAAGAAGAAGGAATTTCTTCTTGTCCTGTGTGATGACCTAGATTAAAGATATATGGGGTTGTTTATTTAAAACATAGTATAAATTCAAGCAAAACCTATCCATTTTCTAAATCTGAAACAAAACAAAACTGGGATATCACAAATATCAGACCAATCCATGCCATGCATTAGTCTCTCATTTTGTTTGAACTCCTAATCAGCACTAAATTGCTACAGATGGCACAAATAATGTCACCTACAAACATTAGTTCATCTCAAAATCCATTGGCCCACAGTCCATCTGGTGGGAGGAAAAAAAAAAACAACAGAAACCGACATTTACTGAGAACCAACTACATGTTAAACTCTTTCGCGTGTATTATCTTGTGTTGAGGCCCATGATGGTCTTGAGAGGTAGATATTGTTATTCCATTTGCCTTTAAGAGATGAGGGAACTGAGATCATACACCTTAAAAATGGTAAAGCCAGAACTTGAATGTAGATCTGGTTAATCTTTTTTCCTCTGCGTTGTACTGCCCACTCCCAAAAGACCACCAATATACCACAGGATATTCATTTAGCTGGTGTGTCATCCATTAGCAAATGAAACAAAA
Organism: Oryx dammah; assembly: GCF_014754425.2. Classification (NCBI taxonomy): domain Eukaryota; kingdom Metazoa; phylum Chordata; class Mammalia; order Artiodactyla; family Bovidae; genus Oryx; species Oryx dammah. The sequence continues at coordinate 43,968,646 of NW_024070205.1, read as the reverse complement.
GAAGGAAAGGACTCTGCGGATACTGAGAAAAATGTTCAAGTGGTTTAGCAGTCTGTGCGAGAAGAAGCATCTGCCAGGCATGGAGGAGAGAGGTCAAGCGGTCCACTCAAGTGAAGCAGCAAGATAGAGGCTGAGCCAAGGTCCTTTTGTTGGTCTTCACCTTGAGCCTGGGCAGAAAACCAACACCATCACACATGTTTTACATAAGTGCCATTTTTAGGATCAAGGAGCAAGATAGGTAATTGATGATTTGAAAGAATGGATATGAGTATCCATCAGTGCCCTGGATTCACATCAGTGATCAGTGATGAGGGCATAACCATGACTCCCAAAACTTTTCTTATAAATAAGAGGTGTTATTTATGATAGCAAAATCTTACACTATCCCAGTCCAAATGTCGCTTAGCTCACCTGGTATACTAAGGGATTATGGCACTCAGAAACTGCTATTTTTTAAAATGAAGGTTATTTTTGAGGTACTATCACCTGTAGAGTTATAGAAATGTTGACAGCCAGCCTTATTCTCCTTGCCAAGTCTACCCAGATTCATAGATTCAGAGTTAGAAGGGCTTGTACATGTTTTCCTTATTTTCTTCCTTCCTTTACATTCTCTTTACTTTTGTATTTCTTCCTTTCCTCAGTTTTAATTTTCTTTTAAGTGTTTACCATGTGGTGGGTGGTGAATGAACTCAAAGAAGAAAGGGAATCTACCAGAGAGGAGCTAGGGAGATGGGATACAATTATATAAGTAAATAGCTAGTATTTGCATGGTGTGTGCCTGCTAAGTCACTTCAGTCATATCTGACTCTTTGTGACCATATGGGCTGTAGCCCACCAGGCTCCTCTGTCCACGGGATTCTCCAGGCAAGAGTACTGGAGTGGGTTGCTATGCCCTCCTCCAGGGAATTTTCCAGACCCTAGGGATTGAACCACGTCTCTCACATCTCCAGTATTGGCAGACGGATTCTTTATGATTAGCACTACCTGAGAAGCTCATTTGTATGGTGGTTCCTAGTATCCATGTTAGGTCTTCTTTGACTCTTTTCAATATTTGTCCCTTTCTCTCAAATCCTATTATCCCTTCATTTCTTTTTGATTTTTAAATATTTCTACTTTTTCACCTTTAGCTTTTCTAGTGTTATTTTATGTTGGTTTTAGCCACTCTTGTATTCTTTCTGGTTTAGTTTTCATTTCCAAATGATTTTTAAATTTCAAGTTCTTTCCCAAGTCCTGTAGTCACATTTCTGGGTTAATCTAATTTTCATTTAGTCTATGAAAATGCAAATCAGGACAGTGGTTGCTTCTGATGAATAGTAGAGTTTGACTGGGAAGAAAAATAAAGAAACTTTCTGAGGTGGTAGAAATATTCTGGTTTTTGAGCTTGGCTACAAGAGTGTGGCCATTTGTCAAAATTTATTGAGCCTATATACTTGAGACTTGGGTGTTTTATTATCTCATAGGTTTTATCTCAATAAATTACACACACACACACAGATGTATGTATGAGTTTTAGGAAAAGAGCTTGGCAAAAATCACTCAGAGATGATACTGGTGGTGTGTTTCCTCAGTACAAGTCATCTGAGCTACACTTCTTCTAATGTTACTTGCCTTTAAGGATTAGGAACCTGACGATATTGAATGGGGCTTCCGTGGAGCTTAGCTAATACCATAGCATCTGAAGCATCAGTGGAAATGTTCTTTGAGGATTTATTGGTTAGAGGTGCAGAAAGCCCAGTGCCCCTTAGTAACTCTTTCATGGGGCTCCTTTTCAATTGCCCAAAGAAAAATTTTATGGAAACTGGTCAGCCCTGATCATCAGAACAGCTCTTTTTCACGTGAATATTCTGATTCTGGCCCCAATTGTGAAGAATAGTCTCTTCCCATGGGGCTAATAAAGCTATACTGGGATTCCTGCTCTATCAGTGGCTTTTAGTATTGTGATTTCAGCTAGGCAAACTCACCTATTACATAAATTCTGGCTGAGGTACTGGGTGGAGTCCTAGGGATCCAAGGTCCATGATACTTACTCTCTAGTTGGTTCTACCAGTTGGATAGATCTTTGCAATCTTGAGTAGATGCTTGAGTTGAGAAGTCCAGCTACTTTTTTTCACAGGCTCTTTGTCTACCCACTAGACCCACAAATATCTCAGCTGTTTCTCACACTGCCAACAAGTTACAGAGAAGTTGTAAGACATGCTTGGGAGATAGAGATAGATAGTGAAGAGATAGATAGTGAAGCTGAAATGCCCAACTCATCCTGGTGTAAGCAGGACTTTCCCAGTTTTCACACTGAAAATTTTGCATCCCAAGAACATCCTCCTACTAGGTAAAACAAATGATTGTTCACCCCAGGGGGCATCCTTTGGGGCTACTGATACTCTAGGAATTGGGACTCCCTATGCTAAATCCTCTCATTAAGCATAGTATCATTGACCATTTTGTCTGATTATAAAAGTATTACAAACTGTAGAAAATGTTTAAGGAAGAAAAATCACCAATAATATTGCCCTTATACTACATAAATAGTTTTTTACTGTGCTTTTTCACTTAGCAATATATCATAAAAATTTCTCTTATTTCTAAATGTACATCAGAATATGTTTTTTTTAGCAACTGCCTGATAGCCCATGTGAATAAATATACTGTAATTTTAACCATTCCTCTTTGGTTGAAATTGATTTTGTTTTTTCCCCCTCTAGTTCCTTTATACTTTAAGTAAATGCTCTGATCAATATCCTTGTATACAAATCTTCTCTGTAATGGTTGGGCATTATCTTCTGACCCTCACCTTGAATCTGCCTTCTTCTCTTAGATAACCAACTGTTGTTGTATGCCCTGTTCTGAGGCATTTCCTAGGATGCTGGACTTTCAGTGCAAAAACTGGGATAGTCCTAGGAGCATCAGGACGGTTGGTCATAGTACCTTTATCTATCTTTGAAGCTATAGGCATGTGTACAGATTCAGTATTAAGGCATATTAATGGCTTCTAGTTCTAAGCTTAATATCATGTTAACTTAATATCATGTTATCTAGAGCAGTGGCCTTTGCACCATGTCCAGAGAAGTAACAGAGCTCTGGGGGGACCAGAGATGGAGGAGCTGGTGCTAATGGGAAGTATGGATAAGGATCAAGCAGGCAGAATTCCAGGATCACAACCTTTGTTTCAACCCCAGAAGTTCTACTTTCAGTCATTTTACACAAACATTATCTCTGGCCTTCCCAAAAGGCTTGCCAAGTGGGTATTCTCAATCATAATCCAAAAAAATTAGGCTCAGAGAGGTCAAGTGATGGCAGAAGCCTATCAAGTAAAACTTCTAGGATTAAAGACAAGGTCTCCTGAAATCCAAAGCTAACGGTTTTCTATTATTGAGTGAAACTGGCACATGCTGCCTTACTCCGTCCTGGATTGGGAGATAGAGTGCTCTGGTATTACAGGAACACGATTGATTGTCCTCTATCTCAGCATTCAGTCTCCCCTGGGGAGGGTATCAAGTGACAAACTGTAAGCTCTTTAGGAGTCTTGGTAACTTACAATGGCACCGTACATCCTGGGACTCTGTCCAGTTGGAAGGCAGAGACACTTCAAGAATTCATCAGAGTGAAATTGAACCAAACTATTTTATTTAAGTTTGGTCTCTTGGATTTGTGGGTCACACCCAAGTCCAGGGTTGTCAAGGAGAAATATCACATGGTGTGGTGATGGAAAAGAAAAAATCTAGGGCAGAGTGGAGGTTGGCCTTATAAAAAGTGATTATGGGAAAAGAAATAAAAGGTCCAAAGCAATAGAAGGTCCAGGTGTGAGGCACAAAGAGGGCACAATAGAATCGTTTGTTGAATTTTAGAAACTAACCACATCTGAGTACCCTGGGTTGCAGGCAATACACAGCCTTAGCAAGAGGTCAAACAAGACAATGGCCGCATTCTGTGTAGATTTGTCCATGCATAGAAACCAGCCTCAAGCTGGAGCTATGAGGGAGCCATTCAACCCCAAAGCAGGGACTAGTATGAGCAAGGATAATATGTAGGGCCCTAGTGAGTTTGCCAGTGCTCAAGGATAAAACGGAAACCATCCACAAAAGCCCAGATTTGTGAGTGAGGCTAATGCAGAAAGCCATATGCAATGGCTGTGTAAGGGCTCACATACCTTCTCTGACTAACCACACAGAACCAGGACCTGGGTGTCAGCCTTGTGGAGGCCACAGAGGTTCCCAGAAATCTTGGCAGGGCCACTTGAGTCTCAGTCTTAGAGTAAGTTTTCATTTACCAGACAGTGCCGAAGGAGGCAAGAAGCAGAGGAAAGAGGTGGCGTATGTATTTAATAAAGAACTGGACTCAGTTCTGTGAGGACTGGCTCAGATGCCAAGGTGGGGAGTGTGACATAGAATGAGCCTGACCATGGTGGTCATCAAGGATGCGGGTGCAGCTGCTGGATGTGTGGTCACTGTTTGTCCAGTTAAGATCCAGACTCCAGGGCTTCCCTGGGGGCTCAGGGGTAAAGAATCTGCCTGCTTAATGCAGGAGACGTGGGTTTGATCCCTGACCTGGGAAGATCCCACATGTCATGGAGCAACTAAATCCATGGGCCAAACTATTGAGCCTGCACTCTAGAGTCTGGGAGCCACAACTACTGAGTTCACGTGTGACTATTGAAGCCCCAGTGCTCTAGAGCCCAAGCTCCGCAACGAGAGAAGCCACCACAATGGGAAGCCTGCGCATCGCAGCTGTAGAGGGGCCCCTACTCTCCGCAACTAGAGAAAAGCCTATGCAGCAGTGAAGCTATGAAGACCCATCACAGCCAAAAATAAAATAAAATAAACTATAAAGAAAAAGATCCATACTTCAGGCTCACTCACTCCTTTGCTAATGGTGTTTAAGTTACAAAAAGAAGTTCCTAAAGTGAAAAAGTAAGAGTTCATCTTTTACATAATCTTACTCCACTTATGGAACCAATAAAATCAATTTGGTGTATATGCCTCCACATATTTTGCCATCTATTTTAACAAAAATGCAACTGTATACATTGCATTCTGCAATTTAATTTTCTCATTGAACATACCAGAGACACCTTTTCTATTCATATATATATATAGCTAATTTATGATTTCTAATTGAGACACTCATTTTCATGGTTTTGATAGTAATAACACACATTATTTTCCCAGCTGGCTTCCCTGATAGCTCAGTTGGTAAAGAATCCACCTGCAGTGCAGGAGACCCTGGTTCGATTCCTGGATCAGGAAGATCCACTGGAAAAGGGAGGCTACCCAACTTCAGTATTCTTGGGCTTCCCTTGTGGCTCAGCTGGTTAAGAATCCCCTGGCAATGCAGGAGACCTAGGTTTGATCCCTGGGCTGGGGAGAGGCCCTGGAGAAGAGAAAGGCTATCCACTCCAGTATTCTGGCCTGGAGAATTCCATGGACTGTATAGTTCCTGGGGTCACAAAGAGTCTGACATGACTGAGTGACTTTCACTTTCACTTTAACTCTACCACATTAGCATTTGTCCATCCTTTTGCATCCGTTTGGCAGGGCCTCTGCAAAACAGTAAAACATCTGATTCCTCACCTGCATGGTTTAAAAAAATAATGATGGATCTGTTTAACAAAGAATGCAATCTAAGCAGAGGGACGAGGAAGCAGGGAAAGGAGGTGGAAGAGACATGATACAGGGGCTCCGGGTATTTTCATAGGCGTATTTATTGCACTTGGGGGTGGTTTCTTGTAGTGGAAAACACATGAATCTGAGGGGAATCAGAAGTCCTGAATTTGGATTTCTTGCTGTCACTAACATTATCTCTGTTGACCTCAAATCTCATCTCATTATCTGTAGAAAGAGACTGAGTTAGATGATGCCTATGGATTCTTAAATTCTGTGGATTACTAAATGCAGATTAAAATTTAGGTGTTAGAGGTATGTGTGTGTGTGTACACAAACATGCATGTCCAGGCTATGAAAAAGAATAAGTAAAGAAGAATGAAAATATAGAAGTATTAAAGAGAAACAAAAGAGCAAGTACTTAACATTTTTCATATTCTGAATTTGAGACTCCAGTTCTTATATAATCAATATTTTTAATGCTCAGAGAAAATGAATCTTTATATATCAATTTTCATATTGCAATGCAAGCAATAAATATTATGTGTCTTTTTAAAAATCTGTTAGCCAAAACAAACAAACAAAAAAATCTGTTGGCCAGACTGCTAAGAGACAGGTAACAATACTTGTATTTGGATATTGTCAGACTTGGAGATCTTTTCTCCAAGTTTTTGGGAACTGAGAGGATTTAAGAAGAAGCAATGAGGAATCTGTTTTTAGCATCCTATTTAAATCATTCCAATAGAAGAATAAGTTTAATGAAGACAAGTCTAGGTGAAAAGGAGATTATCATTTGATCCTTCAAGTGTGTGTTCCGAATGAGGTTTCACTGGAGTGAAAAGTTGAGATGTCAGAAAAAACACTGTATTTTTTCAATTCCATTATCAGCAAAACCATTGTTCTTAAGCAGTGCTGCTACATTCCTTTGACTGTCATACTGAAGGATTGTGTTTCTATTTGATTATTTTTTCTTTCAAATATTATATGAGAAAGAGTGGGTTGAAAAACTTAGAACCAGTGATGATATTGGTGAAAAGCTTGCAAGAATTTTACTGTTTATTGCATTTCTAGATTAGGTTGCACACTTCACTGAAGGACTGTTGTTTAACTGCCAAGTTGTGTCCAACTCTTTGCAATCCCATGGACTGTAGCCCGCCAGTCTCTCCTGTCTGTGGGATTTCCCAGGCAAGAGCCAGTTGCCATTTCCTTCTACAGGGGAACTTCCTGAACCAGGAATCAAACCTGCATCTACTGCACTGGCAGGCAGATTCTATACCACAGAGCCATCAGGAAGCCCACACTGAACAACTAGCTTTTCAGTTCAGTTCAGTCACTCAGTTGTATCCAGCTCTTCACAACCCCATGGACCGTATCACACCAAGCCTCCCTGTCCATCACCAACTCCTGGAGCTTACTCAAACTCATGTCCATGGAGTTGGTGATGTCATCCAATCATCTCACCCTCTGTTGCCCCCTTCTCCTCCCACTTTCAATCTTTCCTACCATCAGGGTCTTTTCCAATGAGTCAGCTCTTCACATCAGCTGGCCAAAGGATTGGAGTTTCAGCTTCAACATAGTCCTTCCAATGAATATTCAGGACTGATTTCCTTTAGGATGGACTGGTTGGATCTCCTTGCAGTCTAAGGGACTCTCAAGAGTCTTCTTCAACACCACAGTACAAAAGCATCAGTTCTTCGGCACTCAGCTTTCTTTATAGTCCAATTCTCACATCTGTACATGACTAGTCGAAAAACCATAGCTTTGACTAGATGGACCTTTGTTGGCAAAGTAATGTCTCTGCTTTTTAATGTGCTGTCTAGGTTGGATATAGCTTTTCCTCCAAGAAGCAAGCGTCTTTCAATTTCATGGCTGCAGTCACCATCTGCAGTGATTTTGGAGCCCAAAAAAATAAAGTCTGTCACTTTTTCCATTATTTTCCCATCTGTTTGCCATGAAGTGATGGGGCTGGATTCCATGATCTTAGTTTTATGAATGTTGAGCTTTAAGCCAGCTTTTTTTCTCTCCTCTTCCACTTTCATCAAGAGGCTCTTTAGTTCTTCTTTACTTTCTGCCATAAGGGAGGTGTCATCTGCATATCTGAGGTTATTGATATTTCTCTCAGCAATCTTGATTCCAGCTTGTGCTTTATCCAGCCCAGCGTTTCTCAAGACGTACTCTGCATATAAGTTAAACAAGCAGGGTGACAATATACAGCCTTTACATCCTCCTTTCCCGATTTGGAACCAGTCTGTTGTTCCATGCCCAGTTCTAACTGTTGCTTCTTGACCTCCATACAAATTTCTCAGGAGGCAGGTCAGGTGGTCTGGTATTCCCATCTGTTAGAATTTTCCACAGTTTGTTGTGATCCACACAGTCAAAGGCTTTGGTGTAGTCAATAAAGCAGAAGTAGATGTTTTTTCTGGAACTCTCTTGCTTTTTCAATGATCCAATGGATGTTGGCAGTTTGATTTCTGGTTCCTTTGCCTTTTCTAAATCCAGCTTGTACATCTGCAAGTTCATGGTTCACATACTGTTGAAGCCAGGCTTGGAGAATTTTGAGCATTACTGTGTTACCATATGAGATGAGTACAATTGTGTGGTAGTTTGAACATTCTTTGGCATTCTTTGGGATTGGAATGAAAACGGGCCTTTTCCAGTCCTGTGGCCACTGTTAAGTTTTCCAAATTTGCTGGCATATTGAGTGCAGCACTTTCACAGCATCATCTTTCAGGATTTGAAATAGCTCCACTGGAATTCCATCACCTCCACTAGCTTTGTTCATAGTGATGCTTCCAAAGGCCCACTTGACTTCACATTCTAGGATGTCTGGCTCTCTAGGTGAGTGATCACACCAGAGTGGTTATCTGGGTTATGAAGATCTTTTTTGTATGGTTCTTCTGTGTGTTCTTGTCACCTCTTCTTAATATATTTTGCTTCTGGTTAGGCTCATACCATTTCTGTCCCTTATTGTGCCCATCTTTGCATGAAATATTCCCTTGGTATTTCTAATTTTGTTGAAGAGATCTCTACTCTTTCCCATTCTATTATTTTCTTCTATTTGTTTGCCTTGATCACTGAGGAAAGCTTTCTTATCTCTCCTTGCTTTAGCATAAATGTGCTCCAGAAGCATCAGTCCAGCTGTTTCCCCACCTTATTTCCCTCTTACAGTACCACTCATCTCCAAACACATTTGCTTACTTTCTCTTCTCTCTCTCTTCTTTCCTCCGGTCATTCTCTTCTTCCTTCATTCATCATTTCCTCTACTAATTCGTTCATTTCATTGAATCAATGATTCTTGAAGGGAACCCCTGGTATATCCCAAGCCCTGTGTATGGCACTGAGGATGCCATAGTGGATGCATGTGATTCCTGCCTTCTAGGAGTTCTCACCCTCATCCTGACCTCTGCTTCACCCTTTTATTTTTATCCTGGCCTTTGTTTTCCTTTCTCTCCACCTCTTTGTCTAAGTTCAGCAGACTCTTGTTCTCTTCCTCAAGCCCTTCAGATCTGTTCTTAAAACCCCCATAAGTTTGTAGCAGGAACACACACCAGTTTATTATTGCTTCATGTGTCAGTTTCTGGCTGCTGCTGTAATCAACTGTGGCAAACTTAGTGGCTTAAACACATGTATTATCTAACAGTTCTGGATGTCAGGATCTGATACAGGTCTCATTGGGCTAAAATCAAGTTGTCAACAGGACCTACTGTACAGCACTTGGAACTCTGCTCAACGTCATGTGGCAGCCTGAATGGGAGGGGAGTTGGGAGAGAATGGATACATGTACATGTATGGCTGAGCCACTTTGCTGTTCACCTGAAACTATCACGAGGTTAATCAGCTGTACCCCAACACAAAATAAAAAATTAAAAGAAAATCAAGGTGTCAGAAGAGCTCTGTTCCTCTCTTGAGGCTCTGGGGGATAATTCATGTCCTTGCCTTTACCATTTCCTGAAGGTTGCTCGCATTCCTTGACTTGTGACTCCTTTCTCCATCTTCAAAGCCAGTAACATCATATCAAGACCGTCTCACATTGAATCACTCACTATCTCTTCCGTCTTCCTTTTCCATCATTTAACAACCCTTGTGAGAGACAGCACCCCATTCCAGTACTCTTGCCTGGAAAATCCCATGGACAGAGGAGCCTGGAACGCCTGGCATGCTGCAATTCATGGGGTCACTGAGGGTCAGACACGACTGAGTGACTTCACTTTCACTTTTCACTTTCATACGTTGGAGAAGAATGGCAAGCCCCTCCAGTGTTCTTGCCTGGAGAATCCCAGGGATGGGGGTGCCTGGTGAGCTGCTGTCTATGGGGTTGCACAGAGTCGGACACGACTGAAGTGACTTAGCAGCAGCAGCAACAGCAGCAGTGATAACACTGGGCACATCCAGGTAATCCAATATAATCTCCTTATTTTCAGTGCAGTGCAGTTCAGTCGCTCAGTCATGTCCGACTCTTTGAGACCCCATGAATCGCAGCACGCCAGGCCTCCCTGTCCATCACCAACTCCCGGACTTCACTCAAACTCATGTCCATCGAGTCAGTGATGCCATCCAGCCATCTCATTCTCTGTGGTCCCCTTCGCCTCCTGCCCCCAATCCCTCCCAGCATCAGAGTCTTTTCCAATGAGTCAACTCTTCGCATGAGGTGGCCAAAGTACTGGAGCTTCAGCTTTAGCATCAGTCCTTCCAATGAACACCCAGGGCTGATCTCTTTTAGAATGGACTGGTTGGATCTCCTTACAGGCCAAGGGACTCTCAAGAGTCTTCTCCAACACCACAGTTCAAAAGCATCAATTCTTCGGCACTCAGCTTTCTTCACAGTCCAACTCTCACATCCATACATGACCACTGGAAAAACCATAGCCTTGACTAGACGGACCTTTGTTGGCAAAGTAATGTCTGTGCTTTTCAATATGCTATCTAGGTTGGTCATAACTTTCCTTCCAAGGAGTAAGCGTCTTTGAATTTCATGGCTGCAATCACCATCTGCAGTGATTTTTGGAGCCAAAAAATTAAAGTCTGACACTGCTTCCACTGTTTCCCCATCTACTTCCCATGAAGTGATGGGACCAGATGCCATGGTCTTAGTTTTCTGAATGTTTAGCTTTAAGCCAACTTTTTCACTCTCCTCTTTCACTTTCATCAAGAGGCTCTTTAGCTCCTCTTCAATTTCTGCCATAAGGACGGTGTCATCTGCATATCTGAGGTTATTGATATTTCTCCCAGCAAATCTTGATTCCAGCTTGTGCTTCTTCCAGTCCAGCGTTTCTCATGATATACTCTGCATAGAAGTTAAATAAGCAGGGTGACAATATACAGCCTTGACGTATTCCTTTTCCTATTTGGAACCAGTCTGTTGTTCCATGTCCAGTTCTAACTGTTGCTTCCTGACCTGCATATAGGCTTCTCAAGAGGCAGGTCAGGTGCTCTGGTATTCCAATCTCTTTCAAAATTTTCCAGTTTATTGTGATCCACACAGTCAAAGGCTTTAGCATAGTCAATAAAGCAGAAATAGATGTGTTTCTGGAACTCTCTTGCCTTTTCCATGATCCAGCGGAGGTTGGCAATTTGATCTCTGGTTCCTCTGCTTTTTCTAAAACCAGCTTGAACATCTGGAAGTTCACGGTTCATGTATTGCTGAAGCCTGGCTTGGAGAATTTTGAGCATTACTTTCCTAGCATGTGAGATGAGTGCAATTGTGTGGTAGTTTGAGCATTCTTTGGCATTGCCTTTCTTTGGGACTAGAATGAAAACTGACATTTTCCAGTCCTGTGGCCACTGCTGAGTTTTCCCAATGTGCTGGCATATTGAGTGCAGCACTTTCATAGCATCATCTTTCAGGATTTGAAGTAGCTCCACTGGAATTCCATCACCTCCACTAGCTTTGTTTGTAGTGATGCTTCCTAAGGCCCACTTGACTTCACATTCTAGGATGTCTGGCTCTAGGTGTGTGATCACACCATCATGGTTATCTGGGTCATGAAGATCTTTTTTGTACAGTTCTTCTGTGTATTCTTGCCACTCTTCTTAATATCTTCTGCTTCTGTTAGGTCCATACCATTTCTGTCCTTTATTGAGCCCATCTTTGCGTGAAATGTTCCCTTGGTATCTCTAATTTTCTTGAAGAGATCTCTAGTGTTTCCCATTCTGTTCTTTTCCTCGATTTCTTTGCTTTGATCACTGAGGAAGGCTTTCTTGTCTCTCCTTGCTATTCTTTGGAACTCTGCATTCAGATGCTTATATCGTTCCTTTTCTCCTTTGCTTTTTGCTTCTCTTCTTTTCACAGCTATTTGTAAAGCCTCCTCAGACAGCCATTTTGCTTTTTTGCATTTCTTTTCCATGGGGATGGTCTTGATCCCTGTCTCCTGTCCAATGTCATGAACCTCCGTCCATAGTTCATCAGGCACTCTATCTGTCAGATCTAGTCCCTTAAATCTATTTCTCACTTCCACTGTATAAGGGATTAGATTTAGGTCATACCTGAATGGTCTAGTAGTTTTCCCTACTTTCTTCAATTTAAGTCTGAATTTGGCAATAAGGAGCTCATGATCTAAGCCACAGTCAGCTCCTGGTCTTGTTTTTGCTGACTGTATAGAGCATCTCCATCTTTGGCTGCAAAGAATATAATCAGTCTGATTTCGGTGTTGACCATCTGGTGATGTTCATGTGTAGAGTCTTCCCTTGTGTTGTTGGAAGCAGGGCAACAACAACTGCTATGACCAGTGTGTTCTCTTGGCAAAACTCTATTGGCCTTTGCCCCACTTCATTCCATATTCCAAGGCCAAATTTGCCTGTTACCCCAGGTGTTTCTTGACTTCCTACTTTTGCATTCCAGTCCCCTATAATAAAAAGGACATCTTTTTTGGGTGTTAGTTCTAAAAGGTCTTGTAGGTCTTCACAGAACCGTTCAACTTCAGCTTCTTCAGCGTTACTGGTTGGGGCATAGGCTTGGATTACTCCTTATTTTAAGGTCAGCTATTTAGCAACTTTGCGTCAACCTGTAACCTTGATTGCCTTAAGCTATGTGACCTAACATATTCAGGGGTTGCAGGGATTAAAGTGAAGTGAAAAGAAAGTCACTCAGTCCTGTCCCACTACCCCATGGACTGTAGCCTGCCAGACTCCTCTATCGATGGAATTCTCCAGGCCAGAATACTGGAGTGGGTAGCCATACCCTTCTCCAGGGGATCTTCCAAACCTGGGGATCAACCCAGGTCTCCCACATTGCAAGCAGATTCTTTACCTTCTGAGTCACCAGGAAAGCCCAGGGGTTGCAGGGATTAGGATGTGGGCATTTAGAGGTGGGGACTTCCCTTGTGGCTCAGCTAGTAAAGAATCCACCTGCAATGCAGGAGACCTGGGTTCAATCCCTGGGTGGGGAAGATCCTCTGAAGAAGGGAAAGTCTACCCGCTCCAGTATTCTGGCCTGGAAAATTCCATGGACTGTGTAGTGCATGGGGTTGCAAAGAGTTGGACATGACTGAGTGATCTTCACTTTCACTTTCATTTAGAGGCGGGGGTGGGAAAACAACAGTCTACCTACCATACCTCACCCTCACCCTAGGAGTGTTTTCAATACTCCTAGGTATTGAAACTTTGACAGGCATCAAAGTTTTCAGCTACCAGATGAAAACTGCCAGAATTTCTGATCTTGGTCAAAGGAAAAGAGAGTCTATGAAGTAGCCGGGGTAGGGGTTGGTGGGGCAAGGGGGGTAGGGGGGTGTAGGGAGGATTAAAGGATTAAAGGTTCATCTGAAAGATACACAAACTTTGGAGTCAGACAAGTCTAAGATTAAAGCCCTGATTCTGCCACTTAGAGTGATGCATCACTTAGAGTGGGAAACCCACTTTAATTCCCCCAAGTCTCCATTTCCTTACCATTAACTGAAGGTTATCTACTTTACAGGAATTTTCAAATGGTTAAACTGAGATAATCTAATCCTAGAAAAAGGGTTTGGATCATAGATGCTCAATGGGTGTTAGTTTCCTTTGTCTACTTCATCACTCCCCCATCATAGAGGTAGACCACCTTACCTGACAGCCACTTGCATTAATACTTAATCGACCAACCAGGATTCATTGAGGACCTAATTTATTTATGGCATTCTGGGAGACCCTAGAGTAGGATATGCCACCATGCCTTCTTCAAAAAATGCCAATGGGGTTAGGGAATCTATATGAACCTAAGATTAAATAATAATAACAGAAGATATGGGTGTATCACTGCTGAAGTCATAAAGTGGAAGTGTGGTAGTCACTCAGTCATGTCTGACTTTTTGTGATCTCATGGACTGTAGCCTGCCAGGCTCCTCTGTCCATGGAACTCTCCAGGCAAAAATACTGGAGTGGGTTGCCGTTTCCCTCTCCTGAGAAAGGGAATAAAACTCACTCTGATTAATTGCCCTGTGACTGGTACTGCCATTCAGGAAGTGGAGTTCTGCAGACTTGAAGTGAAATGGGATGATTTCACAGAGGGAAAGGATTTGAGCAGGTCTTTGGAAAAGAAGGGTTGGATTTAGGCAACCTGTGAAGAGAGAGAGTTGCAGTTTATTCTGAGCAAACCCTTGAGATTCTTCCCCCAGCGACCTTCAAAAGACCTTGTTTTCTCTCAGGGAAGTGTTCAGCTCAAGGCAGGCTAAGTCAGCCTCAAGAACACCACCAGTAAACAGTGCTGTCTCCCACATCCTCCTCTCTGACAGCCTGCCTCTTTGCCAGGCTTTCTCTCCTCCTTCCCGTATCTCAACATGATACAAAACAGCCTTTCTTTTTTAACTGAGATTATTTAGAAGCAGTGCCCATAATTACAGTAATCTTATCTCCTTTGAATTCACCAAAATTACTCCTTTTCTTTATATCAGCACCATGGCTACATGACAGGCATTATTGGTAAGCTTTGTGTAATGGTGCAATGTTGTTTTTTTAAAGTGACATCTGTTCAAATAGACTAATGTTCTAATCTGCCTGACTCACTTGGTGGGAGCAGGTCCAACAGACCAATGTGAATGGGTGGGGGTGGAGGATGCGGGAAGCAGGAAGCATTTAGAAGGATATTTCTTCAGTTTTTTAAATCAAGATTATGACTATTTCATTTTGTACAGAAGAGCAGTGGATATTCATTGTAGCAGCGGTCATGTCTAGTAATCTGAAACGGATCATGTCTCAGGATGGGTGAAGATGGTCATGCTTCTCATTTTGATTACCCTGATGATTCTCAGCCACATTTTCTTGTCCCCCATAACCTGGAGTTTCATCAGTTCATTTCCTTTCCTACTGTGCGAGTCCATTGGTGTATCTTCCTGCTTTCAAAATCTGGGCTTTCCTATGTCCCGTGGCCTTCCTCTCTTTGGAATCCTTCTTCCAAGGGCATTCAGCAGCATGTGGTCTCTGTCCACTTGCTTATTACTCAGTCCATTTGCTGAGGGATCCTATGTGCTAGGCCTCAGGGCCACAGGGGTGGGTAAGTCAGAACTCTGTCCCCAGAGAGCTCCTGGTCTTGTCAAGCCATGATCAAGGGGAACCCCAGGATACCAAAAGACTGAAACCAAAAGCAGAGCATCAGAGAGGCGGTGACACTCAGCAGGGGGCAAAATGTTCATCTCTGCTTACAAACTTCCAACATCTCTCCGTGACTATTTCATAACATCCTCACTTTCCTGCCTGGGTTTCTAGGTCCTGCATAATCTACTCCCACCAGATACACCCACCCCATCTCTCTCCCTACCATCACAAATCATCTGCTCCTGATGGATTAGTCTGAAAAAAAAAAATTGTACACTTCCTTATTTGTAACTCTGGGTTTTGCTCACATTTTCTGTCTAAAATAAACTCTCTACCATCACCTCCACTAATAATACCAGCAACAGTTCTCGGATCCATGTCACCATCAGAGATCAACTCATTTCCTAATTCTTTGTGAAACTTCTTCCAACCACACCAAGCATTTTATGGCTTTTTCTTAACTCTCATTGTACTTAAGATATAAGTACAATTTAGATAACATGTGTAAAAATAATAGCTAAAAAATTACAATGCACAATGCAAATATAAAATATTGCTGTTATCTTTAACTGGTAGTAGAGCTTTTAATACCTTCACCAACATTAGCAGTATTTCTTTATGCAAGTTGGTTCCTTAGCTGTAATATACGAAAAACCTATCTTGACATAACAGGTATGTTGTAAAGGTTAATTAGTTATGTTGACATGCTATAAGATGTCTGACTTGTGGTAGGCAGTTCCTGATGGAATGATGATAGTAGTAAGTGTGTTGTTTTTTTCTCAGACAGGATTAGTGTTTTTCCTTGTTCCTTTATTTTTCAGAAGGCTAGGACTGATGTGCATTTGAGGATGGGAGAAGCAGAAAATTTGTCTTATGAAAGAAAGGTTATTGTAAGGATAAAATTAAACATCCTTCAGAGCTTTGCAACTTTCATCTCATAATTCAAAGAAGAATTAAAATATTGTAATGGTGATGACTCCCCATTTCCCATGTCACCACTTCTGGCAAGGATTCAATTGTTTGACCCTGACAGTCCCTTAGAGACTAAGGGATCATTGTTCTCTAGTGGACAATGTTTATTAGAATTGAAGGCATGCACCAGCTGAGGGAAGTAGAGATGAAGGAGAGGGGCAGGGTGGCAGCTGCCCTTTCTGGAAGGTAGTGACTTTCTGACCTTTAGAATTCAAAGCTTCTCCAGTACAGTGCCTGCATGCTGAGCCATCAGCACAGAATAGTGTTTGTAAACTGGAGTGATTTCACCCACAGTCCCTCACCTCCACCCCACCCAGATGCATTTCACAACATCTGGAGACATTTTTGGTCATCATAACTTGACAAGGATGGGCATTCTATGGCATTTAGTGGGTAGAGGCCAAGCAAGTAGCTAAACATCCTAAAATAACAAGACAGCATCCCAATAAGCCATAATTCCAAGAGACACAGGTACCCTAGTATTCACTGCCACACTATTTACAATAGCCAGGACATGAAAGCAACCTAAATGCTCATCAAAGGAGTGGATAAAGAAGACGTGGTACATGTATACAATGGAATATTACTCAGCCATAAAAAAGAACGAAATTGTGCCATTCGCAGAGATGTGGATGGACATAGAGACTGTCACACAGAGTAAGTTAGAAAGAGAAAAATAAATACCATTAATGCATGTTTGCGGAATCTAGAAACATGGTACAGATGAACCTATTTGCAAAGCAGAGAGAGAGACACAGAGGTAGAGAACAAATGTACGGACACTTTGGGGGAAGAAAGAGGGGGGATGAATGGGGAGACTGGTACTGACATATACAGACTACTATGTATGAATTAGATGACTGAGGAGAACCTGCTGTATACCACAGGGGACTCTACTCAGCGGTAACCACTCTGTGGTGACCTAAGTGGGAAGGAATTCCAAAACAGAGGGAATATATGTGTACATACAGCTGATTCATTTTGCTGCAGAGCAGACACTAACCCAAAATTGTAAACAACTATCATCCAATAAAAACTTTAAAAATTAGAAAAAAGAATTGTCTGGCCCACAATGTCAATAGTCTGTCAGATGCAGAAACCCTTCATTGAAAGCAGTTGACACCCACAGCTCTGAGATCTGCTAATCCTGTGCCAAATGAGCTGAGCCCCAAACTACTTCTTCCCTTGTGTCTTCCCAGACTCGGGATCCAGAAATACCAAACTGGAATTAATCACTAGGAATCAGTCAGCAAACCTTGAAGATCCAGAACAAATGTCACTCTTCCTCTATGAATCCCCACCTAGATACATTGTTGCTGTGTAGTCTCTGAGTCGTGTCTGACTCTTTGTGACTCCAAGGACTGTAGCCTGCCAGGCTCCTCTGCCCATGGGATACTCCAGGCAAGAATACTGGAGTGGATTGCCATGCCTTCCTCCAGAGGATCTTCCTGACTCAGGGATCGAACCCAAGTCTCCTGCATTGGCAGGAGAATTCTTTACCCCCGAGCCACCTGGAAGTTTGACCACCTTACTAGCAGCTGAGGGATTTTAAGACAACAAGTTGATTCTAGAAGATGGAAGAACTTAAAAACCAAGCATTATGATGAAGAAATCTGGAAAGTAACAACAGCAAGAAGCCACTACCACCTGAGAACTGGAAAGATGAAGAAAGGAAGCAGTGTTTCTAGAGCCCAGGAGCCAGTGAGAGCTGGGATCTCAGATACACAGAATCACTGCATTGAGACAGAAGCAGACAGGGGAAAAGTATTCCAGTTGCTCCCTTCCTTCTGACACCATTTACCACAGATTGGGACTCAAACCCATGTGCTGGGACTTGAACCCAGCCAAAAGCCAGTTTAGGACTTAAATCCACATGGCTGGGACTCAAACCCAGTCAAAACCATTTTTGGGACTTGAATCCACGTGGCTGGGACTCAAACCCAGCCAAAACCCACAGTACCTGGTTTCAGGATCTAATGAAGCTCAGGTTCTTGATGTCTCACTGCAGAAATAATTCAGTGAGAGACAAAGTGATAGGTAAGAAGTGGGTTTATTCAGATACAGAGAGAAGCACACTCCACAGACAGTGTGAGCCATTGCAAAGGGCGAATGTGGCTGTGAAATGTAGCGTGGCTAGTTTTTATAGGCTGGGCAATTTCATATGTTAATGAGTGAGAGGATTATCCCAACTTTTGGGCAAGGGACAGAGATTTCCAGGATTTGGGCCACCACCTACTCCTTGGTCTTTTGACAGTGCCTTGGAACTGTCATGGCACCTCTGGATGTGTCATTTCACTTGCTGATTGAGGATCAAGGTCTAGTCTTGCCTGCCATCTTGGTCCCATTTGATTCCAGTTGGTCTGCGTTGTGTCCTTGGGCTATGTCATTGTTTCAAAAATTGTGCCCTGCCCCTTTCCCTCCTGTTACAAAAGTACCATGGCAACATCGTGGTTTAGGGACATCTTTTGGGCATGTGAAAATTTATGGAACCTCTCAAATCAACTTGCCTGAGCAGATATTTATTTGTTTCATCCCTATCTTCAAAAGTTTCAGTCAGTAATAACAGTATCAGTAGAGAAAGGGGGTAAAAAATGACAAGGATTCCCTGGTGGCTCAGTAGCAAAGAATGTGTCTAACCAATGCAGGAGACAAAGATTCAAATCCTGATCTGGGAAGATCCCACATGCCTTGGAGCAACTAAACCCATGCACAACTATTGAGCCTATGAGCTAGAGCCCAGGAGCTGCAACCACTGAGGTCTGCGAGTCGTAGAGCCTGTGCTCCGCAACAAGAGAAGCCACTGCAATGAGAAGCCTGGGTGCCACAACTAGAGAGTAACCCTTTTTGCTGCAACTCGAGAAAAGTCCACACAGCAACAAAGACCCAGAACAGCCAAAAATTAATCAATCCATCGATTTTTTAAATGACAAAATGACAAAGGGAATGGTGTTTCTCCAGTTTTAGGATGGCAACGAAACCACCTGGAGCACTTGTTAAAACAGACTCTGAGATTCCGATTGAGTATATCTGGGGTGAGGCCTGGGATTCTGCATTTCTAACATGCTCCCAGATGCTGCTGATGCTGCTGGTCCAGCCACTACCCTTCCAGTACCGTTCCTGTAGAGTATAATGTCCAAAGGGTAGAGAAAAGTTGATGAAAACTGTCCAGTTATCTTAGATAAAGATGTGGAGGCTTTTAAAAACTACATGGTTAAACATGTAACAAGGTTAGTCACATTCCTGCAGTAGAAGGATACAGTAGGAAAAAAAAAAAAAACAGAAATTGAGTGGCTTGAATAAAAGATCTATGTGACTAGTTTAAAGGGGGTTCTTGAGCTTACAAAGATCTTACAAAGATCTGAGAGTGCTGGGGAGAATGGCTGCCAGTCTGCGGTCAGCTTATCCACTAGCCAACTCAACTAAACATACGGAGAGGCACTGTTACAATTTTGCAACTGCCTTGGTCCCTGCTGAGGAGTGTGCCCCGATTGGGGGTGGGGTAGAGACCTGGGGACACTTTAGACCCCTTTCCAATCCATCACAAACAGATAATATAATATAAGCTAAAAAAAAAGAGAGAGAGAGAGGGAATGTTCTCACATTTGAGCACAATTTCGATGCAAGTCTCCTAGCCAACCCTTCTCCAACTACGTTACTATCTGGAGTACTTCCTACACAGAAATACTGATGCTCCACTGCCTAGGAACGTGGGTTAAAATCTCCTCTCTCCCCAACCACCCCCCCCACCACAATAATGTAATCCACTTCTGTGAAGTATGTGTGAGATTTCAGACAGCAGAGCAGAATAAGTGATCTGGAAATAAATTATTGGCTGTCTAAACATAGACACTGAATTTAGATATTGACAGAGCTGAACACAAAACTTCCTTCCTCCTCCTTTCTTCTCCTAGTTCTTCTTCTTCCTCCTTTATTTTTCATTCTCTGTGCATTTCCAACTCCCACCCTCCATCTCCACCCCTTTCAACAATCAGTGGGCTTTTTTGCAGGCTTTAAGTTCAGCCTGAGCACATCCCTCTCTTCTGGACTAAATTGGCAGAACTCAAAGATGCGGACAGCACTCTCCTTTCATAACTGGGTCTCTGCTGGGCCTTTTCTCTTAACTAATCTGATTGGCCTGTAAGGATTGGGTCATCTGTGCCCAAGGGGCCCCTTCACACAGTCTCTGGGTCTGAGTGACCCAATCAGAGGATTCGGACCAGGGACCAGCTTCCTGGCCTGCTTTATCTGTAAGCCAGCTTCCTGGAATCTTTCTACCGGTTCCAAGATTGAGACTGCACAGTGACAAGCTTGCACACCATGCGTAAAGATGGATCGTTCCTCCTCAATTGCCCCAGAGGAAGACTTTCTAAAGTGTTTATTTTGAGAGTTTTCAGGCCTTATCTCCACTTCTTCAAAAAACAAAGCCCATCACAGAAAATCTTATCTCTAACTTAGAATCTGGGAATTCTGAGGTCAGTTTTCTGAAATTCCTCTCTTTTTTGTCATATGATCTATCTGCCAAACATACTGTCATACTTCTGGGCCCAGAGCTCTGTCTAGAATCATCTGGAGATGTCCCTGGGATTGCTGAGGCAGTTGGGTGGCTCTTCCTCTTTCTCTCTCTCTCTCTCTCTCTCTCTCTCTCTCTCTCGCTCCACCTCAGTCCCAAGTCTTTTCTCCATGTGGCCTCTCCACACGTGCTCTTCACATGGGCTCTGCAGCGGTAAAGCCAGGCTTCTTATACGATGGTGAATGACTTCCAAAAAGTGAGGGTTCCAAGAGAGAAAAAGCAGAGGCTTCAAGTCCTCTTGGGCTTACCAGGTGATTCAGCTGGTAAAGAATCCGCCTGCAATGCAAGAGACCTGGGTTCTCCCTGGGTTGGGAAGATCCCCTGGAGAAAGGTATGGTTACCCACTCCAGTATTCTGGCCTGAAGAATTCCATGGACTGTATAGTCCATGGCGTCACAAAGAGTTGGACATAACTGAGTGACTGTCACTTTCAGGTCCTCTTAATGGTTAGGCCTAGAACTGGAGCAGAGTCACTTCTGCCTCTTTCTCTTGGTTAAGACGATCCCAGCCCAGATTCCATGTGGGGGTTACACAAGAGCATCCAGCATCAGGAGGTATGGGTAACTGGGGCACCCTCCTTTGAAACTAGCTATCATAGCTGGAGATACCACGATGCTAAAATCTCCAACTCTGATGAGGACTGTGAAGGGTCATTGATGTCTGTGCTCTCTTCATCTTCCTTGGGCACACTGCAAGACTCAACTTTCCAGCCTCCTTTGAAATTAGGTGTGGCTCCCTCAATGAGTTTGGTGCAATAGAATACATGTGGAAGTGCCTACTTCCAGGCCTGGGCTACCTGAATGTCCCAATAGGTTTCGGATCTATTAACGGTTCCTGCCTGTACCAATCTTGACCAGGAAGATTGCAAAATGACGGATTTCCATCTCCAACATTTCCTCCAGACAGAGCTCAGCCTTTCTGTAGGCAAGAACCCTCCCTTCTCATCCATTGATTTATTTGTTTACCTATCTATTGATGATCATATGATTTTCTTATTGTCTTTAATTGTTTTAATGTTTAAATTATCCCAAATTTGGTCAATGAGAGCCCCTTCAAGTAGGATCCTCTGTCTTTTGTGTGTGTTTTAGCTTCCTTAATTTCTAACATAACAAAATATCTCATTTTCTACCTACCCTACCCTAGCCCTGGGATTTGCCATTTCTCTGAGGAGACTTGATTCCTTTTATTGGGAAATAGTGTTAAGAAACCAAGATGAACTAATTACTATGAGTGTTGTCAGGGATGATTTTGCTTCTAGATCCTTGCTGTGGATAAAGCTATAAAATATATGAATAATTATATACACACACATACAAACATGTACTCAAAGGCATATACAGTATATTTATATATACATAAACATAGTTTAGAAATAGTGAGTTCACACAGACAATATTAAATATTAAATGTAGTCCACCCTAAAAGTGGACTTACCTGTTTTCTTACCTGTTTCCATTCTATACATGTGCCTTCTCCATAATGAGATATCTGTACCACAACAAAATATATATATTTACTCATTTCCTTAATCCTAGAATACATCTGAAGTAGATTCTGAATTTCTTCAAAATACTCTCAGGTTCATATATTTCAGTTCACTTTCAATGTTTGGGTTTTTTCCCTTCTCATTTCTGCTGATTTAACTAATGTATATTTTATACACAGTCTGCCCCCTGTATCTACAGTTTCCACATTCATGGATTCAAACAACCACAGAGTGAAAACTCAAAAAAACACCACAAGATTCCAAAAAGCAAAACTTGGATTTGCCACATGCTGGCAACTATTAACACAGCATTTACATTGTATTTATAACTATTTTTATAGCTTTTATATTGTATTAGGTATCATTAAGTAATCTGAGGTTGTTCAGTGGCTAAATTGTGTCTGACTTTTTGTGACCTCATGGACTGCAGAACACCAGGCTTCCCTTGTCCTTCACTATCTCCTGGCATTTGCTCAGATTCATGTCAATTGAGTTCATTATCTAGAGACCATTTAAATTCCACAGAAGGATGTACACAGGTTGTATACAAATACTACACTATTTTATATAAAGCACTTGAGCATCCATGGATTTTGATATCTGCAGCATGGTCCTGGAGCCAATCTGCTGTGGATACTAAGGGACAATTGTATATATTTTAAATATGCAGTACATAAACATGCTTCCAAAAGGCAAAAATAAACAGAAAGGTATTTTTATTCTCTAAGAATAATTTGTATGCAACTCCCTTCCATATCCTTTCCACCTCATTTCCCTTCCAACATCCCTTGCAGGTAGCCAGTTTTATTGTTTTCTGGCTTATTTTTCCCATGTTTCTTCTTGTAAAAATAAACAACTATATGCATGTTCTTTTTTTAATTTCCTCATCTTTTTTACACAAAGGGCAATATACTATATGTGTTCTTTTGTACTTTACCTTTCTGTCACTTAACACAGTCTCCTGGTAATCACTGCTCAATACTTTCACAGAGACTTTTCTTATGTCATTATTTTTTTACAACCATGTAGCATTCTATTTTGGGAATATACAATTGTTTATTCAATCTCCTATTCTTGGACATTTAGGTAGTTCCAAATTTTTACAGTATAAACAATGCTGCAATAAATAACCTTTAACACAAATAACAATATATTTTATTGTTAGAAGTATATCCTCAAGGTAGATACTAGGGTCAAAGGATAAATACTAACATTTACAAATCACACCTGTTTTGTAACATTTTACATTTTCATCAGCAATGTATGAAAATGTTTCTTTCTCCAGCCTCACTAATATAATTTGTAAAGCTAATGAACTTTTGCCACTTTTGATGGATAGAAAATAGCATCTCATCTATAGACAGTGTGTAATTTTTCTCAGAGTGAAAAGAGGCAACTCACAAAAGAAGCAGGAATACCATCTAAGCGAACGAACTAGAACTCACAAGGAGAATATTAAAATTCTTAACTAAAAGAGGTTGACTTAGGCTGGGGTGTGAATTTTAGAACTGGCCATATCCAGAGCCATACTTTGAAAGCTGAGACCTATACATAACATGATCTGCCCATTGGCAAGCCCGTCCATGTGCCCCAAATGGGGTTGTTTCTCTCCACAACTACACTCTCAAATTTCTAATGATGTTTTCATTTAATTCTTTAAAATCTATAATCAGTTCAGTTTAGTTACTCAGTCATCTCCGACTCTTTGCAACCCCATGGACTGCAGCACACCAGGCCTCCCTGTCCTTCACCAACTCCTGGAGCTTGCTCAAACTCATGGCCATCGAGTCGATGATGCCTATAATATTTTAACTTTATTGCCTGATTGATATGGAAAAATTTAATATTCCATAGAGATTAATTTATTACCCAATTGGTTCAATTGTGCATCAGCCACTTGACTCCATAGAATTCTTTCTAAATATTCCTCATCTCTGGAAGGACCACATTTTGCATAGTGTCATTGTATTCTGCATCTATTTCCTACCTATTTCTAGCTCTACAGTCATAGCTTCCAATATCATTATATGATTTATAACACTTCAGTCTGCCTTTCAAGTCTTCTCCCCGACTTTTCCCACAGAGTTGATATTCTGTGTCAGGGGTTTTCAGTTGCTTTTATGGTATGAAACTGTTTCAAATAAATTCACTATATATGAAAGATGTGTACAAGGGATAGACCAGAAAGTGTTCATTTGTTGCACTGGAGATTTCAAAAGGATATTCCTTTATTTTGAACCCTCCCAATATTCATAAAGCTGAATGTGAATTGCCAGATAAATAGAACAATGGAGCTCTAATGATGAACATAAAAGTTTGAATTCAGGGGTTATGAATGACATTTGTATTTTTATATCAGCCTCAGTATAATTTTGTTTTTAATAGCATCCCTTGCAATATTAGGCTATGCTTCAATTACATGGACCAAAAGCTCTAAAAAGGAGTAATATCTAACAATAGTAAGCAGCTTCTTATCATGAATATAAAAGTCAAGCAAGTCCAACATAAAATATGCAATAAAAGCATCAATTATAACATATGATTCCAGTGCAATATGCTGCCTATTAGCTTGTTATTAAACCATTGGTTGTGTTCCTTTGACAAGACTATGTGGCAAATATGGATATGCCTGAACCTTGCCTGTCGTTGAGCAGAGCACTCGGACACTGCAGCAAGTAGCTCATGTGGGCAGACACCAGCTGGTCTGAGTTCCAAAAATTTACAAATGATGTAAAGATATAGCCAGCAAGATCACAGGGTTATTGAGGAAAGAAACCCTTACTTTCATATTCTCATAGAACTTAGCATGGTAAATCTAATTGCTGGTTTTGCATTACCCTAGAATTTTTTTCTAGTATCTGTGATTTGTATCCACAAAAGATTTCAAGATTCTTGACTGCAGAAACTCCGTGTGCGTATGCATGTATACGAGTGTACGTGTATGTGTTATCTCTGCCCCTCTTGCTATGTACTATGGCTCACCTTCCTCTACCAGCATGCTGAACCAAGAGGATTATGGTGAGACTACTAGGATGGAATATTCTCTTAGGATTCTCTTCTTTCTCATCTTTCTCAACAAGATTCATGGTCCTAACCTTTCTACAGAAGTTCTGCTTCTCCAATCTGATCAAGTGCTCAGCTAATCTTTAATGAAAAGGACAGGATTCCTGTGATGTACATTAGGGGGGCTCATGTTTGGGAACGCATGTACACCTGTGGTGGATTCATGTCAATCTATGCCAAAACCAATACAGAATTGTAAAGTAAAAATTAAAAATAAATAAATAAATTAAAAAAAAAAAAAGATAAGACAAAGAAATTAAGTAAATGATACTGGACATTTTATTTAACTTTATCTGGAGCATTTGGGTAACTTATTCCAAAAGACTGTTTTAATGACTAAATATGTTATTATATTCTAAGTATTTATATATAAATACTTAGAATAGCGCCTGGCAAGTAGAAAGTCCAGAATAGGTATAATTAATGTATATTGAACACCTACTATGTGACCAGTGCTTTACTGGGTCCTTCAATACATGGTCTCATTTACCTAAAGTGTATCCTACCCACCAGGACTCAGATTCTCACAAGTGCACAATACTGAAACTAATACTTGCTTAAGATTTATTGAACATACAAGTGAGTTGAATGAAGAATGCAATTGTTATTTATAGATCTCCTCTCATTCTCTTTGCTTTCTACATCTTAGATCTGGATGGTATGAAAGGACAGGTCAAGGCTTATTTTTGCTTCTTTGAGTGCAATGTTTTGGAGGTTCTGACCATGTGCTTTGCCTCATGGTCAACATTCAACCATTCACGGTGGTGCCTGTTTCACTTCCAATACAGCACCCACGCCTTGCATATGCTATTTACTCTCCTAGAAGCGGCCTGAAACACTGAAGCAGATGCTCTGTGTATGGCTTCACCTAACTGTGCCAGAGTTTCAGCTTTCAGATTGGAAATAAAATAAAAGTGTGTGCAAGGTTGGCAGGTGGGAGTGAGGCAGAGACGGGGAAGGAGAAAGAGGCAGGGAGAAGGGAGAATTCTGGGCTAGTTCTGAAGAGATACAGGGCTTTATAAGAACTCACCAACATTAAGAATTGAATAGAATGTAGCCAAAACTAGGCTGCCTGCAAATGCCAAATAATAAGAATCCTTTATCAGGAACACTAGGAACCCTTTCAGGAGAGAAGCATAAAGAATTCCAGGAAGCACATATTCAAAGCCTGTTTCCTAGGCAGCTGAAGCCACCCACCTTCCCTCGAACAAATGGAGCCAAATTCAGTTCTCAAATGTGCCATTTGCCTTGCCTTTCAAAACACTCCTGAGAGTTCATCTGGTATCTTTTTCTTTCTGAAAGAAGCCTGTAAGAGCAGGGTTTGATACTGCTATCTGGTCACTGGAAGCCTTGTAATTCCAAGGCTTGTCTCCCAGATGCCCCACCCCCAGCCTTTGACCACCTCTGTAGCGGTCTCAAGCTGAGCTGTCACTCCAGAGAAGGTGAAATAGGGCATCACAGCTGGTTTCTCTTGCAGTTCTTTGAAGTTCTTGGGAAGGAACTGAGCCAATCGTCTATCGCTGGTTTCTGGGGCCCTATGTGTACCTTTAAAATTGGCTTTAGTTGGAACATGAAATAAGGAGACAGATTTGGGGGAGGGAAGAGAGTCTGCTTAAATAAATTACAGTACGTCAATGTGACAAAATAAGCCATTAAGAAGCATGTTGTATGACAGTAACTTAATTATATGGGGAAAAGTTCAAGGATAAATTATTAAATGGGAAACAATTAAGTTTCAGAATAGATCATCCCAGTAAAGTAAAAATGCATGTACCTAGAAGGAAAAGTACTGAAATGTTAACCGTGGTGGCATCTGGATAATAGAATTACGAGAAACTTTTAATTCCTTCTTTGGTTTTCTTTGCTTTCAAAATTTCTATGGTGAACACATTACATTTTAATCATAAAACATATTAATATAAATATAGATCTAATAAAAGTATAGTATAAAGTATAAAATCGATCTAATAAAAATAGAATGTACTAATTGGGTGATAGTAGTGTCCGGTTACAACCATAGCCTTTTTCATCTCACATCTTTCGTCTCTTCACTGCCAACTCTTATATCTCAACTTTATAGGTTAGCATGCTATTATACATTGTCACAGCTCTCTGGATGGTTCTTTGAGAGCATACCCTGTTTCCCCAGGATTATGACTTATTTTTCTCTTGCACACAAACTCCCACCTTGAACTAACAGGCATAGAACTATAAGCACAGCAAGTATAATATTGAATGGTCCAGTCTGGCAGGACCAGTCAATGTGAGGATGGAGAGTATATTAAGAGGTGTTAAGAAAGAGGTGTGGAGAAGGCAATGGCACCCCACTCCAGTACTCTTGCCTGGAAAATCCCATGGATGGAGGAGCCTGGTAGGCTGCAGTCCATGGGGTCGCTAAGAGTCGGACATGACTGAGCGACTTCCCTTTCACTTTTCACTTTCATGCATTGGAGAAGGAAATGGCAACCCACTCCAGTATTCTTGACTAAAGAATCCCAGGGATCGGGGAGCCTGGTGGGCTGCCATCTATGGGGTTGCACAGAGTCGGATATGACTGAAGCGACTTAGCAGCAGCAGCAGCAAGAAAGAGGTGAGTCAAATGACCCAAGATGAGGACAGAAACATGGATAAGCAATTGTTTCCACTGCTAACTTTGTATTTCCTGTGAGGGAAATGAAAGGAAGCAAGGGGATCTTCCCAACCACATTTTAATTTGAAAGAAAGTCTCTCTTCCAGACACATAAACACACACAGAGCCTGTTTCTCATTAGGACCCTTCACAGCCAACATAGAATGTGGTAGTGCTCAATAAATACTCCTTGAATGTACAAAAAAACAAATCCCACTCTCCGTTGTATTGTATCATCACAGCCAGAGATGGCTGTGGGTGGCCAGGGTGGAGAGGACAGACCACCCAAGTAAAACTCATCACAGGGTCTCCTAGCTTCCCAGGCAGCCTGGCAGGGAGCACTCCTCAGCAAGCATGCCCCCAAATACACCATCCTTTCCTGCCGGGACTAGAGTGCCTTGTGGGATGGAGGCTGTGAGAAAAGTTTAGAGCAAGCATGGCAAACTGGCAATCCACCAGCCAGATGTAATTCTTGTTTTGGTTTGTTTTGACTTTGACTTTTTCATAGTGTTTTGCAAACACTTGATTGCAGAGGCTTTATTTTTGATGGCAGGGAGCAGGTGTGCCCCAGGTGACCCTGCCCCACCTCTTCCTGGTCTTCTTTCTGCCAGTTTCTCTAATTTACATAACCCCCAAATTTTTAGGGTTTGTAACCTCTGCTTGGAAGGAAGCTGTGGGGAACACTTACTCTAAGACTGTAGAGAAGATGATAAAAGTATTAATTATAGTAGCAAACATCCGGATGCATTCTTACTCTGTACCAGATTCTATCCTAAGGGCTTTATAGGCATATATCATCTAACATTCAAAGCAGGCTGAAGGCAACATTGTAGGACTTTGTTCAGATCTCCTTAGGCCCCTCTTACTGGTCTGAGGTTTTCCTCCCTCAGCTTCTAATCTGTGCAAGCGTCTAAACTGGGCACTTAAAACTCTTCTTCAGAAGACTAACATAAGCTGCTGGAGCTTGGTAATTTACGTTCTCCCCCATCTCTTCCTGGCAATGACTAGTTGGCAGTAAGATCACTAGCACTCCAGAGCTCTACAGCAAGACCAGGCTGAAGCTTTGCTTTGAAATTCAACTTTCCTTGGTCTCTTTCACTTCCCCCACCACCTTTGAGAAATCTTATCCTACATGAAGAAAGTGAAGCCCAGAGTCACTTGCCCTAGTGCACAAAATGGCAAGTTGCGGAACCTAGACCTATCTGAACTTGACAGGAAAAAAAAGTTGTAAATAAAAAAAGTGCCCAAACCCTTCCTTTATATACTTGACTTACCCAGTTGAGCCAGCCTGTCGTTCTTTTTATCTCTCTTTGCTTCCCTTCTTTCCATCTAAACCTCTTTACTTGGGAAAACTGTGGATATAGAAAAGGATTGTATTGAGGAATAAGATATATTGATAGAAGTCTGTGATGGTAGATGTTTCATTCTATGCAACCAACAAAACTGCTCTGCCATGTCACCATATTGACCAAAAAAAAAGCATTTTGCAGTTTAGCTAGATGCTTTGGTATTATTTCAATATATCTGTACCAAACAATTGTATAAAATCTGAGTCATATATTCACAGATTCAACACATATTTACTGAGAACAGGCTTAAATGGTAAAGAATCTGCCTGCAATGTGGGAGACCCCAGGTGGATCCCTGGGTTGGTAAGATGCCTCTAGAGAAGGAAATGGCTACCACTCCAGTACTGCCTGGAGAATTCCATGGACAGAGGAGCCTAGCTGGCAATAGTCCATGGGGTTGCAAAGAGTCAGACACGACTGAAAGACTAACACTCACACTATGGTAGAACTCCGGCAGGGATGTCATTAGGAACAAAACAAGCTTTCCCAAAGTGGTGCCATGGAGAAGTTATTCCTTGAGGCAGCGGTGATGAAGACCACAGTCACTGCTTTCCATAAGGGTATGTGAAGTAGGGTTCTCACCTTTGGCAGGCTCTGTGATAATAGCTAGAGGAGGTTCTCTGCAGGTGGTGTTGCAGGTCTGTCCCTTGAGTTGAATCAGCCTCCATGCTCTAATATCATTCTTAAACCTCATACAAAAGCATAGGCACATCAAATGAGAACAAACCATGGCCATGCTCCCCTGTAACCCCTTTAAGTTAATTACTTATTTTCTATGTTTACACTTGGACACTTATCATTGAGGTAGGCAGAAGTATGAGCCCAATACAATTAGCCCAAATCCCCAAAGCCAAAGACTCCATTAGAAAATCACAATAAAACTGAGAAATGGTCTGGTTCCTCCGGTGCTACAATTTACTTCAGGTGCTTTGAGTATTTTGGTTTGTTTGTTTGTTTGTTTCTCAAAGTAATAATACATCTTGGATCCTTCATAGTTGTTCTTGATATTTTAAACAAGGAGACAATACAATCAAATAATAGTAATACTTAAAAAAAAACTATCATTTTCAAGGTATTTTACTATGGCATATGCATTCTTATTTAAATAGTGATTATGTATAAATCCACACAATATAATTTAACTTTTAAATTTTGCTCTTTGAAAATACAGAAAAAAAATTTTAAAAATACACAATGGAGTATTACTCAGCCATTAAAAAGAATACATTTGAATCAGTTCTAATGAGATGGATGAAACTGGAGCCGATTATACAGAGTGAAGTAAGCCAGAAAGAAAAACACCAATACAGTATACTGACACATATATACGGAATTTAGAAAGATGGTAATGATGACCCTGTATGCGAGACAGCAAAAGAGACACAGATGTATCGAATGGACTTTTGGACTCTGAGGGAGGGGGAGAGGGTGAGATGATTTGGGAGAATGGCATTGAAACATGTATACTATCATGTAAGAAATGAAGTGCCAGTCTATGTTCGATACAGGATACAGGATGCTTGGGGCTGGTGCATGGGGATGATCCAGAGAGATGATATGGGGTGGGAGGTGGGAGGGGGATTCAGGATTGGGAGCTTGTATACACCCGTGGTGGATTCATGTCAATGTATGGCAAAACCAATACAGTATTGTACAGTAAAATAAAGTAAAAATAAAAATAAAAAAAATAATAATAAAGATAAAAATACAGAAAAATGGATGTTATTGTCATGATTCTATAGATGAGAAAACTGAAGTTTAGAGTTTTTAAGTTACTTGTCTAAATTCAAACAGTTCTTTTGTCTCCACCACAAAGCTAGGGGTTGATAATTTTATTTGAATGGATCTTTTCATTTGCTATCACTTTTCTTACTTTCATATGTATCCCAGAGGGTATTTTCTTCTATTGTTTATTTTTCATTTTATTTTGCTTCAATTAAAAGAAAAATCAAAGAAAATCTACTTTGTTACTCTCTTAGTATGTAATATTACCTTGAAATTCATTTATAAGGAGCATAACATTTTAGTATTTTCTACTCTGCTTCCATAATTGAACAATTATAGAAAATGGCCCTCTATTTCTATTTTATTGGTCAATAAGTTATTTTAATAATTAATTCTTTGGGCACTTTGGCTGAATTAGTTAAAACATTATGTTGAATCAATATTATGGTTGAAATTTCTAGTTGGCATTTTAAATCAATCTCTTCATTATATAGTAATAATATAATAATATTTGTATATCAGTAGTTTAATATTCCAGAGAATGCAATGGCACCCCACTCCAGTACTCTGGCCTGGAAAATCCCATGGACAAAGGAGCCTGGTAGGCTGCAGTCCATGGGGTTGTAAAGAGACGGACACGACTGAGCGACTCCACTTCCACTTTTCACTTTCATGCATTGGAGAAGGAAATGGCAACCCACTCCAGTGTTCTTGCCTGGAGAATCCCAGGGACGGGGAGCCTCGTGGGCTACTGTCTATGGGGTCACACAGAGTTGGACATGACTGAAGCAACTTAGCAGCAGTAGCAGCAGCAGTTTAATATTCAGTTTAAAAGAAAAGTTTTTCTTTAAACATAGTTTGTAAGCTCTTTGGAGGCCAAAAACGTGTTTCTTTCATTTCATGGATTTAAGCACAGTGCCTGGCATAGTGTAGGCATGACCTTGAAGGCGTCAAAATCCAGAGTGGAAAAAAGATAAACAATGAATGAAGTGCAGAGGCTGGTGCAGAAAACTAAGGGAACAACAAAGAAAATTAGATTAAAAAGGCTTGGTTGAGATCAAGGTTAAAATTACTAACTTTGAAAGCAAAATTCTGTACTTTAATTTCATAGCCTTACAGCCTTCCCTTTGTTTATGCTTCCCTCCTAGATCAAAGTGTCTCCATTGCTCCAGGGTTTAGGACTATTCATGAATAATATTGATAGAGAAGCTATAGGTGAAGTGCTAGTACCTACTCAGCCTCACACCAACGTTTAAATAACCCCTTCCCTACAGAGTTGCATTGCTGTCAATAAATGTTAGAATAGATCTGTTAGCCACAACAAAATGGGTTGTTGATGATGTTTAAATAAACTCAATTATGAAGAATGAAGATTGGTGCTTCTTAATACTATTTTTGTGTAGGAGTCCTCTAAGTTCTTTATGAACAATGAGCCCTCTCTTTCATTCAAAATAATAATAATAATAAGGCATGCTTTTACATATACCCCTTCTTGTTTTCAATTTTTCTTGGCTCTCTCCCTCCCTGATGGACCCATGGAGTTCAAATCTATAGACCCAGGGTAAACATTTCTGGTCTAGATCATTTCTAAGGCCCCTTCTAGATCCAACAATCTATTTGAGCTGACATAGTTGTATTCAGATGTCAACACTGCCAAGTTTTAGATGTATTACTTGGGTTAAGTTTCTTAACATCTCTGACCTCCTTGAACTTCATTGTAATTGTAAGGAATAAAAGACATACTCAATATTGTGTGTAAAAATCCTGATCTGTCCCCCTTAACCTTTGTGGTAGAACAAACAATACCCCTCTTCCCAAAGATGTCCATACTCTAACCTGGCTTCTATAAATATATTAAATAATCGAGCAAAGCTAAAGATACTTAGCAGATAAGGTTATAGACTTTTAAGACAGGTAGATTATCCTGAATTTCTGATAGGCCCAATCTAATCACTTGGGCTTTAAAAGCAAAGAAATTTCTGCTGTTGGAATGGTAGAGATGCAGTGGGAAAAGACATAGTAGAGGGAACAGAGGAGAGGTAACTGGTGAGGAGCATAAGGACTCAACCAGCATTGGTGACTTTGAAGATGAAGAGGGAGCCGGGGAATGCGGGCAGTCTCTAGAAGGTGAGAACAATCATTGGTCCATAGTCAACAAGGAAGTAGAACCTTCATCCTACAACTGAGAAAAACGATTCTACCAACAATCTGACAGGTTCTGGAAGTAGGTCCTCCCCCAGAGTCTCTTGTAAGGATTGCAGCTCTCCTAACTTCTTGATCTTGGCCTCATGAAACTCAGAGCAGAGCCCAGCCAAGTGCTTAGACTTTTGACCTACAAAACTGAGAAATAGTAAATATGTGTGGTCTTAACCCACTAAGTTTGATCTAAGTTGTTTGCCAGCAATAGAAAACAAATATTATCTCATTCCCTGAGTCTCATGACAACCTCCTCTGAAAAAGTCAGTTAGTTGCACCCTAAACAGGTTAAATCTCTGGGTCAAGAAGATCCCCTGGAATAGGAAATGGCATCTCACTCTAGTATTCTTGCCTGGAAAATCCCATGGACAGAGGAGTCTGGCAGGCTACAGTCCATGGGGTTGCAAAGAGTCAGACATGGCTGAGCAACTGTGCATGCATGCACAAAGGGAATTTACACTGAGATGTTGCTGTTCCTAGGTTTTAGGGCTTTTTAACCTCTAATTATACTAATTCCTCTGCTTATCAGTGAAACATTACAGGTGACAACAATCAGGAGCCAGAAAGTGTTCTGAAAGCGTGTTTTTCTCCTAGCATTTCTGAAATTGTACTACAGAGGAAGCACAGGTCCAGTCAGACTTTTTACAAGGGGAGCTCCATACCCACTGGTCAGGATCTGTCTGCATGGATTCCTTAGAAGTGCCCTGCCCTCCCTACCAGAATGATACTGCTCTTATTCCTGGACCTCCTCTAACTCTCATTTGACTGTTTTCATCAGCCATAGATTGCCTTCTCCATCTGTGCTGGTGAGGAGATCCCTCCAGTGATGTGGTCTCAAACTACATGGTTTCCACATGTGAATGATGGCTGTTGGAAAGTCTGGAAATGGATGAGGATGTACAGAATTCCCAGTAAATACTCTCTCTGATGTGTCTCCTGAGCTACCTTGGAATTCCTCAGTTTCACAGTTACTGAGAGTTGATGCTGCAGTAGGATTTTATCAAGTTGCTTCTTTGAAGGGAGTGAGCTTCATCTTCTAGACAGCCAACCTTCCTGTGTGGGTAATTAAGTTTTACTGTCCATTTGTTTCCACGTGAAACCAGATGATTTGGCTTGGACCCATGGGATGCAGACATCTGGCATGAAGGATGCACCTGGTTTGGATGGTCCCACATGGCTGAGAAGTCAAGTCATAAATGAGTGGACACCAGATGAGATATGCCCCAGAGAGTCTGCATAGGTGACCTAGGGCTCATCAAAAAATGTAATCACAGGAATGGTGCTGTTAGTGGTATGATGTGAATTACTAACCATGTGTACTGGAATTTTGAAGTAACACGGAAAAGAGATATTTGAGTCTTTCCAGTTTTTGTAGCCATTGGTCAAAGAGACTCAAACCAAAACATGGGACAGTGTTTTCACTGCGTGTACTTCAGATTTCCTAGATAACAGGTGCAGAGCATCTCTCTCATTCTCAGGACATTGGCCTGGCATTTCATGCTGGCTGCATTTCCACTGGCTTCTTTGATCTCTTATTGTTCAATATGCCCTTGTGCTCAACATTTCCCAGAATTGCAGCTATAGCTTCCTCTTTTCTGCCTTTCTTACCCTGGTTACAAAGCATTAGATTGTCTGGATTATAAATCCCAGTTCAATTCATGCAACAACTTAGAATGCAATTTGCCTCGCATTAAAATCTCCTGTATGAAGTTTTCTTAATGTTTATGCTTTAGAAATGTGCATTGAAATTTAGGTGTTGTGGACACAGCTATTTGTCTCAAATCTCTATTCAGGACCATGGGGGTCAAAGTTACCCTCAGACAAAAAGAAAAGAGAACAGAAAGCCAACTTTGGAATCAAAAATTTTGGATTTAATCCCCTGACCACCCTGTACTAGCCTTAAGTAACTATGAAATTTCTCTTCGAGTATCTTTAACTTTAAAATTGAGAAAAGGGGACAGTTCAGTTCAGTCAATTCACTTCAGTCACTCAGTCGTGTCTGACTCTTTGCGACCCCATGAATCGAAACACTCCAGGCCTCCCTGTCCATCACCAACTCCCAGAGTTCACTCAGACTCACGTCAGTGATGCCATCCAGCCATCTCATCCTCTGTCGTCCCCTTCTCCTCCTGCCCCCAATCCCTCCCAGCATCAGAGTCTTTTCCAATGAGTCAACTCTTTGCATGAGGTGGCCAAAGTACTGGAGTTTCAGCTTCAGCATCATTCCCTCCAAAGAAATCCCAGGGCCGATCTCCTTTAGGATGGACTAGTTGGATCTCCTTGCAGTCCAAGGGACTCTCAAGAGTCTTCTCCAACACCACAGTTCAAAAGCATCAATTCTTTGGTGCTCACCTTTCTTCACAGTCCAACTCTCACATCCATACATGACCACAGGAAAAACCATAGCCTTGACTAGATGGACCTTAGTCGGCAAAGTAATGTCTCTGCTTTTGAATATGCTATCTAGGTTGCTCATAACTTTCCTTCCAAGGAGTAAGAGTCTTTTAATTTCATGGCTGCAATCACCATCTGCAGTGATTTTGGAGCCCCAAAAAATAAAGTCTGACACTGTTTCCACTGTTTCCCCATCTATTTCCCATGAAGTGATGGGACCAGATGCCATGATCTTCGTTTTCTGAATGTTGAGCTTTAAGTCAAGTTTTTCACTCTCCACTTTCACTTTCATCAAGAGGCTCTCTAGTTCCTCTTCACTTTCTGCCATAAGGGTGGTGTCATCTGCATATTTGAGGTTATTGATATTTCTCCCAGTAATCTTGATTCCAGGTTGTGCTTCTTCCAGCCCAGCGTTTCTCATGATGTACTCTGCATATAAGTTAAATAATCAGGGACAGGACAGATAAATTGGGAATTTGGGATCAACAGATACTATTGTATATAGAATACATTAGCAATAAGAACCTACTGTATAACACTGGGAGCTATATTCAATATCTTGTAATAACCTATAATGGAAAAAATCTGAAAAAGAATAGATATATCTATATGTGTAAATGAATCTCTTTGCTATACACCTGAAACACTGTAAATCAAGTATAATTCAATTTTTTTAAGAGTTTAAAAAATGAGGAGTCATCAGACCTATTTGTTGTAAAAATTCATTGGCAGTCTCTGGTCAGACAATGGCCTCCAACCGTCTGGACCTCTCACATCATGTCTTTCCTATCCTATCTTTTACCTTTCTACCCCTGCTTCTTCTGCCCCAGTCACATTGTTCTACTACTTGTTCTTCAAACACACCCAGCATTCTTTCCCAAGGACATTCACACTCTATTCTGTTTCCTTACAAATTTCTGTCCCAGATAACCACATGGTTTCCTTCCCCATGTCCTTGAGCAAGCTGCTGAAATCAGAGATGATCCCAACACATCCCGATAGCAACATCCTACTGCCAGCCCTGGACCATTGAACCATGACACTTCTGTCCTCTTGGTTACTTACTGTAGATCCATAGAACTTATCACCCCCTGACACGTTACTTACTTGTTTATTTCACATATTGTTTGTCCCACCCATTCACCCCATGGAGGGTTGGGATTGACCACTTTAAAAAAAATTTTATTAGAGTATAGTTGCTTTACAATGCTATCTTAGTTTCTACTGTACAGCAAAGTGAATCAGCTATTTGCACACATATATCCCCTCTTTTTTTGGATTTCCTTCCCATTTTTATCATCACAAAGTTCCCTGTGCTATGCAGTTTGGTTCTCTTTAGTTATATATTTTACACATAATATACATAATGTATATGTCAATCTCAGTCTTCCAATTCATCACATCCACTCCCCATTTCCCTGTTCCACTTTATTCACTACTTTATATGCATCAATTAGAAATATGCCCGAAAATTCATAAATACAAATGCTGAAAGAATGAGGGGACTTATGTAAAGTGCTAATGTCTGGCACAAGAAGGGACCATAAACTATAGATAAACACAGTATGTCTGAGGGGCAGTTGTGGAAAAGAAAAGCTTTCTGGTTTTCTTGGTGATTGAAAACTTGAGCTTATTTCACCTGGTGACTTCAAATTTAAACATACTTTACTCTCCATCTTGGAGAAGAAGGACTATCTTGGATCTGGAAGACCATACTTCAATCACCTTAGAAGTAGCTGCACTGATGGGCCACTCTAGGCTGGTTCTGTGATCCAAAGTGCTGATTCCTCACCAAACAGGTCAGGAATCAGTTTTTAATACACTGTTCATCACCAGACAGGAAGCTGGAGGGAAATGGAATATTTAGCTCTCTGGAGAAGTGGTTGGTCCCATATAGTATTAATAGCAATAGCATGGATTTGGGCACCACAAGATTTGGATTCAGCTGCTGATTCTGCTACTTAACAGTTGAGGAAACGAGTGATATTTACCATTCCTGAATCTTAGGATCTCTTCATTCTGAATGGTGGTAAGAATAGATATTATCTCACAACATTTCTGTTTCATGTGCATATCACATTAATGAGAAATGAGGCCACATATACATGAAAGTGTTTTGTAAACTATTCATCAGTAAATAGGGATTGGTGGTAGTTATTATTGTTTAGTAGGAACTGTAGGCTCTGCAGTTTCTCTTGACCTCAAAAAAAAAATGCCACTTAGTCATTTGTACAAGATTTTGACTTTGAGGTGTTAAGTTATGTTTTGCAAATTTCTTCCCATTCTGTGACTTTCTTTGCTTTGAGCTTTGATAGCTGTCTAGCACATTTACTTTTATATTCAGATGGTGCTTTTCTTCAGGAAACTCAAGAGACTTTATAGACAATTATTTATTCATTCTTGCCTTCTGAGAGATAAGGAAGAACATTCGAGTCTTGAAAAATGGAGAGCAGCAGGCTCAGGAAAGCGAAGCCAATTTCTCTTCTAAGCTTTGACTCCCATTGTTATGGGTCTGTGGAAGGAGGGTTTTGTACCCTCTTATCTGACCCATTCCCATCTCTACAGGAGTCTACATCAAGATTTCATCCAAGACAAGTAGGAAAGAGAGAGGAGCTTTTGCAGCATTTTTTTGGTAGAACCTATAGTAGAGAGGAGGGCTTCCCAGGTAGCTCAGTGGTAAAGAATCCGCCTGTCAATACAGGAGATGTAAGAGACGTGGGTTCAATCCCTGGATCAAGAAGATGCCCTGGAGGAGGAAATGGCAACCCACTCCAGTATTCTTGCCTGGGAAATCCCATAGACAGAGAGGAACCTGGGGGTTTACAGTCCACAGGATCACAAAGAGTTCTGACATGACTGCGTGACTGAGCTCATAGGTATAGTAGAGAGGAAGTGAGGTGGTTCAGCTCCTGTTGGCCTTTCCAGACAAGGCCTTGGAATCTCTTGTCCTGAAGGCTCATCCATGCCACTGTACCAGATTAGCTCATAGCTAAGGTTTTTCACTTAGGTTCTTAGATAACAGGAGGGTCCACTCTGGTCTCCAGGAGACTTTCGGTCACCCCAAAGATTAGGAAAGTAGAAATCTTCTCATGAAACTGAATTGACTAAAGCCCTCACTATTTCCCGTGTGTGCAGATTTAGGCAGGTTCCTAGTTGGATTCTCTAAGCTAAATTGTCTCATCTTTCTTAAATTACAAAACTATCCTTTTAATTGTGTCTCTTTATTGGATGCTGAGTTAACTAGAAGAGACTCTGGAAACATGATGCTTCACCCTTTCTGAGTTGGTGTGTGAGACCCAGAAACAGATTGGTGGGGAAGCGCTTCCTGAAAAAGGCTCAGAAAATCTGGCCCTTGTGTGTTTGTATGTTGTTTTCTCCTAAAAATAGAACGGTTTCCTTTAGGGAAACCCAAAATTCAGAAAGAACAAGAGACATGAGGAAGCAAATACTTCCTATAAATGCTGGCTTGTGTTCTACCATAAACATTTGCTTTTGTTCTCTTCTGCGTTTCTTTAACCTTGGCTTTCATCCACCAAGTAGACAGAAGTATGGGCTTTATCAAGGGTTCCAGTGGCCAGAAAACAACAGAGGTTCTATCCCTGGGAATGTCAGTGTCCTTGGATGTCATTTAATCTCTTAGGCTGTTCTTCTAGGCCTCTGAACTGAACACACTGTTGACTTCATGTAAATTATAAAACTAATGAGAGGACATGATTTGCAACCCATACATAAGTGGGAGTCACACTGTCTTTAAACTGTCAAGTAAAATTTTCTCAAAAATCCCTATTACTTGAGGGCAGAAACTTGTTTTCTTACCTGGTCTTTTTTAGAATTCTTGTATTTCTTGGAGAAATTTTCTCCTAGTCAGTCTGACTCTGGATTTCTGCTTTCATCAAATGACTTCATTTTACTGATCATCTGACCACCCCACACACTAAATGGCTTTTCTATATTATCTCTTACTGTGCTAGGCAGTACCTCAATTACTTCCAGAAAACCACCAGCCCAAGTCTGTGTGTTTGTATCAGACTTCCAATGAAGTCTTGAAAAAAGAAAGGCTTTCAAATGGCAGCACTGCAAAAAGTAACACCATAAAAAAATATATACCAGAATTCTTAAATCCCCAGGCTAATCTTCCTCCAGAAATTCCCCACTGGTCTCCATAGCCATGTTTCTCAGCCTCTATCTTGCCCTCTCCAAACTTTATCTGATTACATCAACCACAGATTACTGCTCAATTCCTGTGCACACATGTTCCACTATCAGCTTTGGCCTCATCTTCCTCTCCAGGATGGTTATCTACTCCAGAGAAGTGTTATACAGTTTGCCAGGAGATTAAAGTGACTACTACAATTTATGATTTCTAATAACACTGCTTATATTCTATTGCATCATATTTGAAAACTCTGTATTTTTCACAATGAGTTCTTATTAGAGTAAAATGTGATAGCCAACACAACCTTCTTCAGAAATTTTTATCAGTTACTATTCTACACATCTGAATCTCAATAACCAACTTTCAAAAAAATAATTGCAAAACACTGCAGAATTCTGAAGTAGTTTATGGAGTTGACATGTTCATGGGAGAAAGGTGTAGGAGGGGACCTTAAAAGGAGGGGACCTTATAGCGAAGATGAGACCAACACCTTTCTAAATATTCTCCCCTTCTCTTTTCCTTTTCTCTTCAATCCATTCTTTGTAGAGCAGCTGAAGTGGTCTTGGATACATGCAAATCAAACCATGTCATTCTCTTGCTAAATTGATTTCCAATGTACTTAGGTGTCAGTCTCCCCTCTTATTATTCTCCAGCCATGAAGTCATCTCAGTTCCTCAAACAGGCTAATATCTTTCCCACATCAGTCTCTTTGCCATCACCACTCCCTCTCTACTGCCTGCAACAGAATTGCCCCTGTCTTAGCATAGCTGGATCCTTCTCTTCTTTCCCATCTCAGCTTCACTGTCTCTTCCACCCGAAGGCACTTCCAACCACACAGATGCTCCTGACTTTCTCAATCTTGGCTCATTTTCCCCTTCATGTCACTTGCCACAATCTGTGATTACTTATTGATTGATTGTGTGTTCTTTTCTATCTGCACCACTATTCGGGAAGCTGAAAACTTCTTCACTAAGAGGATAAATAGTAAATAATTCAGATATGTGCCATACAGTATTTCTTGCAACTACTCTGCTGTTGTGGTGTAAAAGCAGCTATAGAATATAAACAGATTAGTGTGGTGTATTCCAATAAAACTTTACTGATGGTCACTAGAATTTGAATTTAGTGTAATTTGCACTTCAAGACAAATTACTCTTCCTTTGATTTTTATTACATTTTAAAATGTAAAAACTATTCTTACAGGTTGTACAAAAAAAGATGACAAGCTGAATTTGGCCCACAGACTGTAGCTTTTGGATGCAGAAATTGATTGCAAGTTCTATGAGGACAGCAATACATTTATTTTATTCACCATTGAGTCACTAATACCTAGTGCAATTGTTGGTACATAGTAAGCTGCCAAGAAATGACTTACTAAACAAATGGGACAGTGATGCCAAGATCAAAGCAAAAGACTTAATAGTAGGAAGGCCAAGGGAAGACAAAGGGAAGGGAAGACATAATACTGAAACTTATGAACAAAGAAAATCATCTAGCAAAAATTGAATATAGGCCACTAAATATTGTGCCCAAATATCAATGCCCAAAGAGTCAGGGTTCTCCAGAGAAACAGAGCCAATAGAAGATGTGTGTATATATACATATATAATATACTTAATATATAATTTAATCAATATAATACAATATATAAATAAGTAACTTTTATTAATATTTAATTAATATGTTAGTGTAATGTGTGTGTGTATGTTAGTTGCTCAGTCATGTCCAACTCTTTGTGACCCCATAGACCGCCAGGCTCCCCTGTCCATGGAATTTTCTAGACAAGAATACTGGAGTGGGTTGCCATTTCCCACTCCAGGGAATCTTCCCAACCCAGGCATCAAACCTGGGTCTCCTGCCTTGCTGGCAGATTCTTTACCGTCTGAGCCACCAGGGAGTCTTACATATAAGTTTAATATATAATCCCTTTAACAAATCTCCAGATACTATATATTAAATATATATAGTATTTATAATATATATAATTTATATATGGAGATATATTAAAGAAATTGGCTCACCTGGTTATGGAGGCTGAGAAGTCCTGTGATCGACTGTCTGTAAACTATAGAACTAAGAAAAGTGGTATCGTTCCATCTAAGTCCAAAGGCTTGAGGATGGAGTGAGTCCTAGTCTGAGTCTGAAAGCCTGAGAATTAGGAGCATCAGTGTTGGAAGGCAGGAGAAGATGAATATCTCAACTGAAGCAGAGAGAACAAATTCACCCTTTCTCTGTCTTTTGGTTCTATTCAGGTCCTCAGTGTGTTGGATGACGCCCACCAGTATTGATGAGGATGACCTTCATTACTCGCTCTGCGGCTGCTGCTGCTGCTGCTGCTGCTAAGTTGCTTCAGTCGTGTCCGACTCTGTGCCACCCCATAGACGGCAGCCCACCAGGCTCCCCCATCCCTGGGATTCTCCAGGCAAGAATACTGGAGTGAGTTGTACTGATTACTAATTCAAATGCTAATCTCTTCCAGAGACAGTCTTATAGACACACCTAGAAACAGTGATCTTTTTAAAACCCACTATCTGGACATCCCTTAGCCCAGTCAGGTTGACACCTATTAATAAAATTAACCATCACACCCAGATAGGTGCTCTCCTAGGCAATTTATCATTCCTCCAGCAATATTCTGAGAGTTCAGCAGATTCAAAGGAGAGTTCAGCAGACATAAGAAATCCCTCTGATGTTTAAGTGTATATAATGGGAATGTAAACTCATTACATTTATGGTTTTGAACTGGAAAAGATTGGGTTCATTAGTGATAGTAAGAACTCTTAGTATATAAGACCCACTGGGTCCTTTAAGATTTGGGTAGTCTTAGTATTGTGAGTGGAGAAGGCAATAGCAACCCACTCTGGTACTCTTGCCTGGAAAATCCCATGGGTAGAGGAGCCTGGTTGGCTGCAGTCCATGGGGGTCGCTAAGAGTCGGACATGACTAAGCGACTTCACTTTCACTTTTCACTTTCATGCATTGGAGAAGGAAATGGCAACCCATTCCAGTATTCTTGCTTGGAGAATCCCAAGGATGGGGGAGCCTGGTGGGCTGCCCTCTATGGGGTCGCAGAGTCAGACATGACTGAAGCGACTCAGCAGCAGCAGCAGTGGCAGCGGTATTGTGAGAAAAATTTTAAGAGTTTAGCCATTAAAAGACAATAGTTCAAGATGATTTAATAAGTTATTGATTCAAAAATATGAATAATTTAAGATCTGTTTTCCAAAATAACTGTACCAATTTTCAATTCAAACAGCAGTGAGAACAGTCATATCAGTGGCATTTGGCAGAATTTGTAAGTGTTTGTGTGGGTGCACGCTTTATCCTGACTAATTTAATAGGCAAAGAAAATTTAATTTCTGCTTCTCTGTTTCAAAGTTGACTTTTTCTTCATTTTTTAAAAAAATCACTTTCTATCTGTTCATCATGCTCTTGGCTTGTCTGTCTCTTGGGGCTTTTCTTGTTAATTTGTATGAGGCTTTTATATTCTTAGTATTTGGTAGAACTTTTAAGTTCCTGACCTTATGTTATGATTAAGGTACTTCCCTTAGAGAAAGGATTCTTCACCTGAAGTCTGTCAGGTTTGGGAACAAAAGTAGTAAAATGTGGAAGAGTGGTGTTTTTGAAGTCAAATGGGTAAAAAGAAAATTTTAATTTTTTTTTCCTTCAACCAGTATTAGCAGTACCTGTGGCTCTGCCACCAGTGGAAATCATAGGTATTTTATATCATATTGCATATATCAAAATGTGATTCTTCACACCAAAATTATAGTAGTTATTAGATCTGCAGCTAGATCATGATATTTAATGGAATAATTAAGA
This sequence comes from Oryx dammah, assembly GCF_014754425.2. Taxonomy (NCBI): domain Eukaryota; kingdom Metazoa; phylum Chordata; class Mammalia; order Artiodactyla; family Bovidae; genus Oryx; species Oryx dammah. Next base: position 43,925,189 of record NW_024070205.1, on the reverse strand, counting down.
AGAATGTATTTTACTTAACCATAAAAATTGTTTAAAAAATTGTTAAATATTTTTGTAATTTCATTTCAGTACAACTGGTTTCCTTTGTAATTCTATGTATTTTATTAATTGAATTTAAAAAATTATTCTGAAAAGGGAGTCCAGAGCCTTCACCAGACTGTGAATGTGGTCCATGGCACCAAAAACTTAAAACTTCCTGCCCTGGAGTAACACTCATGGCTTCTTTCCATTCCCTGACTCATCTGACTTATAAGGAATTAGAGAAGGAACAAAACATTTCAACTCATCTGTCTCTCTGATCTGCCTACTCTCTGCCGTGAAATAAACTGACCAAGAAAAGCTTTGCCCCTGAGGAGGTCTGTACGCATCCTGTTCTGTCTATGACAAAGCAAGAAACTTTATTTCTGGGGTAAAGAATTAGGAAACCTGCTACAGACTCAAAAGTAAACTATAGACTATAATCTATTTTATCACCAATAAAGCGATCTGTATCAGTATAATTTCTGTGTCTACTCATAAACTAGTTCCAAACTTGAAAGGGAAAGAAAGAAATATTAACTGTGAAGGGAATTAATTAAGAAAGGGAAAGAAAAGAATATAATTAAATAATTATAACACCTCAATATTTTTTCAAATGCTATTTCAAATCTATCTTGCATTTTTCTTAATACAGAAGCTTTTAGTTTTCTGAAAGTGCAAGTCGCTCAGTCATGTCCGACTCTTTGCAACCCCATGGACGATACAGTCCATGGAATTCTCCAGGCCAGAATACTGGAGTGGTAGCCTTTCTCTTCTCCAGGGCATTTTCCCAACCCAGGGATTGAACCCAGATCTCCTGCATTACAGGTGGATTCTTTACCAGCTGAGCCACCAGGGAAACCCTTTATTTTTTTAGTCAAATCAATTAATCTTTTCCTTTGTAATTCCATACATTGCCTTAAGCCTAGAAAATCCTTTCTTTGCAGCAAACAAACAGTGCTCTCTATGTTTTCTTGTTTTTAAGATTTTGTTTTCTTACTTTAGAATATTAATTAATCTGGAATTTATGTTATTGTATACTATGAGATGATAGCTCACTAAATGGATTTTCTTTTCAAACTTCAAGTAGCTAAACAATTATATATATATATATAGCTAAAAATTATATATGTATACATATATTTGTGTATATCTGAATCACTTTGCTGTATACCTAAAACTAACACATCATAAATCAACTACATATCAATAAAAAATTATCAATGATAACTTGGTAATTATCAAAAGGATTATTTTTAAAATTATTTTTATTTGTTGATTAATCCTTAATTCTTCCCTGATTATATTACAGATATTTGTCACATGCCTACTGTGTACAAGGCCCAGTGCTTTGCACCTTGAATTCAACAGAGAACAAGAGTCAGTTCCCACTCCTCTGATTTTCAGCACCATCCTTTATATATTATATATTAAACTCTTATTGAATTCAAGTTCTCATGGAGGGGAAAACAGAGGGGGGCATTACCTTGGCAAAATGTCCACAAGCCCAAGGAGACTGAGGTCAGATGACTTGGATGAAAGTTTAGTTATTTCCTACCCTTCTCCACTGCAGTAACTAGGGCTGAGTGTAACTTTCCAAGGCAGGGATACAGTAAGTTATTAAGAGGAATGGTCAGTTGGCACCAGTTTAGGGTCCAAGAAAAACCATCGCAAGGGAAAGAAAGAAAACTGAGACCAGGTGGAACTGGTGTCCACATCAGATTACTTGACTTGAAGTAGGATCAGAGTGATTGTATTGAGGTGAGAGAATTGTAGGTCCTGTCATTGGAAGGACTGATGCTAAAGCTGAAACTCCAATACTTTGGCCACCTCATTGCGAAGAGCTGACTCATTGGAAAAGACTCTGACGCTGGGAGGGATTGGGGGCAGGAGAAGGGGACGACCGAGGATGAGATGGCTGGATAGCATCACCGACTCGATGGACGTGAGTTTGAGTGAACTCCGGGAGTTAGTGATGGACAGGGAGGCCTGGCGTGCTGCAGTTCACGGGGTCGCAGAGTCGGACGCGACTGAGAGACTAAACTGAACTGAACTGAACTGAACTGATGAGGGCTATAGGACTTAAGTTGGGGATATCGTTCACAAACAAATGACATCTGTTCATGGTATCATGGGTGGGAAAGACAAAGAGTGATCCACTCAGAATCCGAGATGGAGAAGGAGTGTAAACACGGCGTAAGGTCTTAGGCAGACTCCTACAGTCCTGAGTGCGTCCGTTAACAACAAAATCTGCTGCCAACTTTGATCATTCATCTGGCTGCTCCCACAGGACTCATATTAGAGGAGAAACAGTGGAGGTAGTCACTGATATTCTGCACTGACCCTTCATACCACATGGACCTACTTGTGAGGAGCTTTGTATAGCGGCCAGCTCATCCATGCGCCCTCTCTCAAGTACCTGAGAAGAAACCAGAGTCAGAGTCTCCTGTCTCCTGCTTTTTCCCCAGCATCAGAACCCTGCAATGCCCAGCCCCATACCTCTCCCTGCAGACACAAGCTTGCTCAGAGTCCCACCTAAGTCCTGTCTCATGGGCCTCTGCCCTCAAGTGTGACACACACTGAGAATCACACAATATCTGTCACCACAGCTTCTCTCAGAGTTCCAGTTCAGCCTTTCTCCATTGTCTTTCTTTGTATCCTCCAACCCCTGCTCTGCTCTTCTCTGGGCACAGGGCCAGTCCCAATCATTGAAACTCATGACTCCTTTGTGTTGTGTATTAATCAAATGACCTCCATTCAGCACAGTCAGCTTCCTTTCATCTACTTTTTAATGTTTGCATCTTGTTTCTGTCACCCATTTTATTTTTTGAGAGTTCTCCGTGTGAATGTCTTTAAGCTGAGAATGACTTCTGAGGCTGGGAAATGTATTGCCAGCTATGGAAGAGTCCCGCAAATAAATTCAGGGCAACAATCTGGTATCTTATAATAGGGACTTCAGAGGAGGGCAAATGTTGCCCTCTCTGGATTTCCCCAGGTGTTTGGCAGGTAGGTCCCACCTGGAGGAAAGACCTTTCTGGAAGCATTTCTTGATCGAGTTGTCAGCTTTTGGCGTGTTTGTGCATCTACTGTAGATACTGAGGGGAGGGGAAGGATGGTGAAGCCCCATCCTTTAACCACTTACTTCTCAACACCGAACACCTGGCATCTACTCTACACTGCTTGCTTGCCTCCTCCACTTTTCAAGTGGATACCCACAAGTAACGCCACAGATCCCAGTCAATGTTTCATACAACTGGAGTTGTTTTTTTTCCAAAGTGAAGAACCTCCAACTTCAGTGCTCTCAGTAAACAACCAAAACTGTGCCAATCTCTCCCACCATCCAGGAATCCCCTGGCTTTAATACCCACTACAGCTCCTCACACACAGCATCCTCATCCCTACCAGGTGGTTGTTAAGCCTGAAATGTCACTACTGACCACTCCTTCCCTCCTCCACTCTGGGCAGTCTCATTCATTCCTGCTCACCTCAATTAAGAAAGGCCAACAAAAGATGAGCACCTTGTTCCTGCAATAGCAACAGGTACAAGACAAACAGGGTCTTGGAGCAGAGTCTCAGTGTGAAACCAGTCTTTTTCCTCCAGATATTTGTTGAAGGCAGAGCCTGCCACCTCTGACTTCTCAGGCTCTGTATAGTCCTGGCATTCATAAGGCACAAAAATGTGAACAGGAATCGTACCTATCACTTTGAACTTTTTTGATACCATAGTATGTGTCCTGAGTACTAGGCTGTTGAAACCACATTGACTAACTGGATGTCAAATGAGAAAGACTAGGAATAGAAATGGCCTAGGGGTCATGTAATATGGTATAATATGGAGACTGCTGCAGTCTGGTTTAACATACAGTGACCCAATTTGGGAACAGGGAATTTTAAATGGAACATGACAGTTGTTTTCAAAGACTTGAGAATGGCCATATGGAGGGAGTTCAATTTTATTTTAGATAGTTCCCAGTATGTGGGGGAGGAGAGAAATAGGACCAATAGGTAAAACTTATAGGAAAGCAATTTTTAGCTCAATATAAAAATAGCACTTTGCTAACAATTTGAGTGGTTCAAATTGGATCAGCTGTATTATGGATTAGTCAGTGTCCCACAACCAGAGATATTCAAATAGGCAATAAATCTTCTACTCTAAATAAACCTACAGATTTTGGGGAATTCCCTGATGGTCCATTGGTTAGGACTTGGTGCTTTCACTGCGGGGGTGTTGGGGCCTAGATTCAATCCCTGGTCAGGGTACTAAGATCCTGCAAGCTGGACAGTGCAGCCAAAAAAAAATTTCTACATTGGGTGCTATAATGGAGCAGATGATCTCTAAAATTCTAATTTTAATTTCTTATGATCATCATATCAAAGAGAAAAGGAAAAATTGGAAGGCCAAATTCAGGACAGTTACCTATTTGTTGATCCTCCATGACATGCTATGATATTGTGGTTTTGGGTCAGGTGCTGGACAGAGTTGTGGAACCACCAAGAATAAGATTAGATTTCTGGATTTGTTCAGTCATTCATCCATTCAGGTGAAAATAAATGGAACTGTAAACAAGAAACAAACAGTAGAGGAGTCAGTGTCACTAACTCTACCTGGGTAGGTTGGCAAGGACTCCACAGCTGAGATTACACTCCATGTGCTCAGTCACTCAGTCGTCTTCAACTCTTTGCAACCCTATGAACTGTAACCTGGCAGGCGGGATCCTCCGTCTGTGGAATTTCCCAAGGAAGGATACTGGAGTGGGTTACCACTTCCTCCTCCTGGAGATCTTCCCGACCCAGGAATCAGACCTGAGTCTCCTGTGTCTCCTCAGTTCCAGGCAGATTCTTTACTGCTGAGCTGTCGGGGAAGCCTTGTGACACTCCATGGTAGAGCTTTTTAGAGAGATGAATACTCCCCAAGGAAGCCATCCTAGAGAGATGGGTTTCCTATGCCAGGCACCAAAAAAGACCAGAAAGGTCTTTTTCTATGTGGAGACACACGTTCTCACATGTACAGAAAATGCCAGCATGAGAAATATAGACCCATCATTGGTAACTTAGGTCACATAGCAAAACTGGACCATCAGCAAAAATATGTAGTGGTGGCATAAAGAGACATGACCCCATAAATAATAAAAGGATTTCTCAAATAAGGGCCTGCCATGGGCTTCTTTTGTGGCTCAGCTGGTCAAGAATCTGCCTGCAATGCAGGAGACCTGGGTTCGATCCCTGGTTTGGGAAGATCCCCTGAAGAAGGGAAAGGCTATCCACTCCAGTATTCTGGTCTGGAGAATTCCATGGACTGTATAGCCCATGGGGTCTCAATGAGTCGGACACACTTCACTTCGATGAGAGAGCAGGACTTCTGGGAAGTCTTCCACATCATCTCTCCTTCAGCACCCTGTTTCAAATTCTCTAAGGATTGAGTCTTCGTTCTTCTTTTTATCACACGGATCTCCTTGATGAGACATCATGAGGACAAGAACCTTTTATTTTTTCCATTTCAATCACCATGTAATGGATGAGGTGAGGAGCCTAAGGAGAGGACATCTGAAAAGAGATTCTATGTTAGAAGCAGAACTTAAAATATTTCACGGGATATTATAGGCCAGTGCCCAAGAAGTCAAGCAGGTCTGGCTTATACTACCTCTCTATTAATTCGTTCAGGGTTTCTGTTGTTGTTTTTACTTTTATCAGTACTTTGTATTTTGCCTTAGTAAGGCCTCAAGTAAGTTGTATTTTCCACTCAACCTCACATGCAATTATCAAGCATCTGCTATGCATAATTCCACCTTGCTTTATCTATGCTTCTCCCCTGTCAGTCATTCATTCACTACTTCTTGGTTAAACCACATACCATATGTCAAGCACTGCTTAAGACTGAGACAAAATCCCCATCTCCCACAGAAATTTCTCTTCTGTGCTCCCTGCCCCCATCACCTTTCTCAGCCCCAAGCCCTGAGCACAATACAGAACACATCTTTTAAAACTGCATTCTCCAAGTGGGCCTGCTTCTTGAGTTGCCCACTCTGGATAAAACTTTGACTATAATTCTCAGTTAGAGCTCAACAGATTCAGAATGTTATTTATAACTCTATCTGAAGGGTGTCTTACCTAAGGACTTTATGGAAACAGTAACTGAGGATGGTTGGACTTCTTAATACCATATTATACTTTAAAGAAAATTAAATTCTTGGTCTCTGCTTCCATAATTGCTGCAATTTCCTAGTTGAAGTGTCCTCATCAATTGATTTCTAAAAATACTTCTCTTCCCTCAACTCTACTGAAGTCCAGCCTCCACTGAACAATGAGGCAGAAATGACTTGTCTGACTGCTTCCTGTCTCTTTCTGGGACTCTGACTGCTCTCTTAATGCCTCTGTGTCTCAGTTGCTCATCTGTAAAATAACCTAATAATAGTAACTACTTCACAGGATTAGAGAGATGATCAAATGAATCTAACTTGCTTTAAACTGGAATTAGAGTGCTTTAAAGGAGAAACAAGTTTAATAAGTGTTTGCTAATGTTTACTATGTTGTCGCAGCTTTTGCCCTTCCCCTGGTCTATGGTTTTACTATTTCAAATCCAAAAGACACGAACTTTACTATTTGACTATAGTAGATACCCAATAAATAACACATAGAAGTCATTAACAAATTTGTACATGAAGCACGAGTCCTGTCCTCCAAAAGGTCACAGTCTGTAGGAGAATCAGACACATACCCAACCCACTACAATAAGAGTCGATCTGTTAAAGACCGTAGGACAGTGGTATGAGATGCTAAGGGAGGCGATTACTTCCTCCTGGAAAGATTAAAGGAAATAACATCAAGGAGAGTTGGCAGTGAGCTCAGTTCTAAAATCTGTATTGTCTAACTCCCCACTGGGGTATCTCACCTGTGGGACAATATCTGTTTAATCTCTATTCAGAAAAGATGATGAATCCCACATGGGGAAAGGGAGGCTGAGAAAGGATTCATTCATTCCCTAATAAGTGAGATCAGAACTTCAAACCTGTAGGTACCACACAGTTCTTTTCCCCCCAAATCCCATAGCTATTCAAACTTGCCCCAACTTTCGAGAATGCAACTGATGATCATGTTATTACTGGAGCATCCCCCTGTTTCCAGGCCACCAAAGTAACCTTTAAAACCACATCTTATGCTCTTCCTCACTAAACCCTAACACAAGTCATAGTCTTATTCCATTCCCAGTCATGTTTAAAGTTCCCTCTTAGTTGATGCCTCCCAGAGCTCTCATTCTTCAAGTACCACATACCTCTTTATCCCACTGTTACCAAGAGGAAATGGAAGTGCCCATGTCTAGGGGTCATATCAGGGGGATAGTTGATGGCTATGGATGCTTGCTGGGTTAAGTATGCAATGTATGCCTGAGGGGTGGAACTTCCATACAAAACAAGTTTTCAGGTGCTAGTAGAAAACACCACCTCCAACTCATGTCAGGTCAGTGGCTTAGTCATGTCCAATTCTTTGTAACTCATAGACTGCAGCACTCCAGGCTTCCCTGTCCATCACCAACTCCTGGAGCCTGCTCAAACTCATGTTCATTGAGTCAGTTTTGTCATCCAACCATTTCATCCTCTGTCATCCCCTTCTCCTCCTGGCTTCAATCTTTCCCAGCATCAGGGTCTTTTCCAATGAGTCAGTTCTTTGCATCAGGTAGGTGACCAAAGTATTGGAGTTTAAGCTTCAGCATCAGTCCTCAGGACTGATTTCCTTTAGGGTTGTCCAACTCATGTAGGACAAGATTATTTGTGGTTAGGATATAGTTTACACCCAACCAGTTATCAAAAGTACATATGCTGCTCCTGCTGCTGCTAAGTTGCTTCAATTGTGTTTGACTCTGTGCAACCCCATAGACCAGGCTCCCCCGTCCCTGGGATTCTCCAGGCAAGAACACTGGAGTGGGTTGACATTTCCTTCTCCAATGCATGAAAGTGAGGTAGCCCAGGCATGTCTGACTCTTAGCAACCCGTGGACTGCAGCCCACCAGGCTCTTCCATCCATGGGATTTTCCAGGCAAAACTATTGGAGTGGGGTGCCATTGCTTTCTCCAAAAGTACATGTAAGTAACCATTAAAGAAGAGTAAGAAAAGCAGTGAATCCCATACATTGGTTCGTGAAGCAGTCACCAGTGGGCTGTAGAAAACCACCTGGGTAATTTGGAACAAATACAAATTTCTAGATCCACTACCTCCAAAGATTCAGATTCAGAGCATCCAGAAATCAGTATGCTTAACAAGACTCCAAAGAGATTTTTCTGTGTGGGTGTGTTTCATAGCTTCCAGACCAGTGACATCTGTGCACAGTCACTAAGGCAGTCATGGCCAAGGTGAATTCATCAGCCTCCCCTGGACCTGGTGATGAGATGGACAGTCTATAATTTCTGCAGAGCCTCAGCTGCAAACCACACAGCAGTGACCAGGAAAGGGAGCCTGTGTGTGTTTATTTGCAGGCAGCATGCCACACTATCAGATTGTTTTCAGCAGATTGCTCTCACAGCCTGGAAGGTCATGACAATTTTCTTTGATCTGACACAAGATTTTTACTGCTGCTTTTCAAAGAGCCGAACAAAAGTTGCAAAAGCACAGAGTAAATGTGTGTTACCAGAGGTGTGAATGAAGAAATATTTCCTAGCTAGAGTGTGATGACTATACAGAGCTCAAGGAGTTTTTGAAGGGCACAACTTAGAAGACCCTGTGCTTCAGATTTCTCCTCCAAATGACCTTCTTTGTTGAAATTTTTTCATTGTCCTCCCATCTTAGTCACTCCAAGATGGTAACATAAGGAGGCAGGCAGGCTAAAGATGAGGCATCGTTGTGGGGAACTTCTGTATCTGTGGCTCCATAAATATAGAGGGGAAATAGGTAGAGTCTCTACATCCTTTTTTCTAGGCCTGCCTCCTTCCCCTTTGTAGGGCATGTTCTCACTGGACCCAAAATAATAAGTGCACTGAAAGGTGCGAGGGTGGAGAAGCAGCACAGTTCACTGGGGAAAGAAACTGTGAAGGCAAGGCGCATAGCTTGCAGTTTTAAGTATGGTAGCCTTAATTATAACGTGATTTTCAGCAAAGACTCCAAAAGATAAGAAGAAGAAGCTTGCAGATATTGGAGGAAAGCTGTTCTAGGTAGAAGAAACCACAAGTGCCAAAGTCTGAGACGCCAAACTTGAGGAACAAGGATCCTAAGGTGGTTAGAATGGAGTGAGGGGAAGAGGAAGGAAGAGAAAATGATATCTGTGCAGTAATGGGTTTGGGCAAGGAGCAGATGATGGAGAGCATCGCAGTACAGTCCATGCACTCTAATCCTTATTGAGCAGGTTTTTACCACAGGTTTAGCATAATTTATGCTTTAAATAGATCATTCTGACTGCTATATTAAGAACAGGCTTAAGGGAAGAAAGGACAAAAGCAGGGAGACTAGACAGGGGCTACTGACAGCAACAACCCTAGTGAGACAGGCTGACAGTGGCAGTGGTGAACAGTGGTGGGGTTCCGCATATATCCTGAAATTAGGATCAGTAACGTTTTCTGATAAATTAGAAGTGAGGCATGAGCACTGGATCATCGAAAAAGCAAGAGAGTTCCAGAAAAAACATCTATTTCTGCTGTATTGACTATGCCAAAGCCTTTGACTGTGTGGATCACAATAAACTCTGGGAAATTCTGAAAGAGATGGGAATACCAGACCACCTGACCTGCCTCTTGAGAAATCTGTATGCAGGTCAGGAAGCAACAGTTAGAACTGGACATGGAACAACAGACTGGTTCCAAATAGGAAAAGGAGTCCGTCAAGGCTGTATATTGTCACCGTGCTTATTTAACTTATATGCAGAGTACATCATGAGAAACGCTGGGCTGGAAGAAGCACAAGCTGGCATCAAGATTGCTGGGAGAAATCTCAATAACCTCAGATATGCAGATGGCACCACCCTTTTGGCAGAAAGTGAAGAGGAGCTAAAAAGCCTCTTGATGAAAGTGAAAGTAGAGAGTGAAAAGGTTGGCTTAAAGCTCAACGTTCAGAAAACGAAGATCATGGCATCTGGTCCCATCACTTCATGGGAAATAGATGGAGAAACAGTGGAAACAGTGTCAGACTTTATTTTTGGGGGTCCCAAAATCACTGCAGATGGTGACTGCAGCCATGAAATTAAAAGATACTTACTCCCTGGAAGAAAAGTTATGACCAACCTAGATAGCATATTCAAAAGCAGAGACATTACTTTGCCAGCAAAGGTGTGTCTAGTCAAGGCTATGGTTTTTCCAGTGGTCATGTATGGATGTGAGAGTAGGACTATGAAGAAGGCTGAGCACCGAAGAATTGATGCTTTTGAACTGTGGTGTTGGAGAAGACTCTTGAGAGTCCCTTGGCCTGTAAGGAGATCCAACCAGTCCATTCTAAAGGAGATCAGCCCTGGGATTTCTTTGGAGGGAATGATGTTGAAGCTGAAACTCCAGTACTTTGGCCACCTCATGCAAAGAGTTGACTCACTAGAAAAGACTCTGATGCTGGAAGGGATTGGGGGCAGGAGGAGAAGCGGACAACAGAGGATGAGATGGCTGGATGGCATCACTGACTCGATGGATGTGAGTCTGAGTGAACTCCGGGAATTGGTGATGGACAGGGAGGCCTGGCATGCTGCGATTCATGGGGTTGCAAAGAATCAGACACGAATGAGCGACTGAGTGACTGAACTAAACTGAACTGATGAGCAAAAAAAGAGGAGTCGAGGATGAGTCTTGGTCTTAGAACCAAGATGGAAGAATTTCCCATTATCTTAAATGAAAAAGACATGGAGAGACAGATTTGGGAAGAAGTATCAGGAGCTAGGGCTTCCCTGGTGGCTCAGTAGCAAAGAATATGCCTGCCAGTGCAGGAGACCTGGGTTCAGGCCCTGGGTCAGGAAGATCCCCTGGAGAAGGAAATGGCAACCCACTCCAGTGTTCTTGCCTGGAGAATCCCATGGACAGAGGAATATGGCAGGCTACAGTCCATGGGGTCACAAAGACTCAGACACAACTGAGCGACTAAAACAACAATTGTTGTTTTAACAATTTAATTGTTTAAACAATTGTTTAATTGTTGTTTTTAACAATTATTTTTACAAACAACAATAACAACAATCAAGAACTAAGTGACATACATGTTAACTTTGAGATGACTATTAGATATCCAAGTGGAGATACAGAAAATGCAGACTGATATATACAGCCAGCACTCAAACTATTGCATAGTAAGCAACAAATATTAGCTCTTATTATGAAGATTTGAGAATTCAAGTTCTTCGCCCTTTTATTATGGTTCCATACACTGTGGATACTATTCAAGAAACATCACTTGAAAATAAGTCCAATCCCCATGGCTTTCCCACGGTCACTACATTAGTTCAAGTTCATGATCTCTTAAACAGCTTCCTCCTAACTAGTTCCCATATCTTCCCCTTCCCATCCACTCTCACAATTTTCAAAAACTTCAAAGCATTTCTCTACTCTTCACACTTTCCTGTATAGAAGCTTTCAAATATGCCCCATGCTTAATAAATAAAAGGAAAGATGACCTAGGCATTCAAAATCCTCCATAAATAGGCAGTAAACTTCCTTGCAGTATTCTTTCTACTTTTGTGTATGTTTGGAAAACATTGTAATAAAAGTTTAAAACAAATGTATGAGAGAGATTAAATTATTAATTCTAAGGGACACAGTCCTAGAGAAGAAGCACAGAGAATGACTTTGGGACATAAGAAATGGTTTTATCTTTTGAAGCTGGAAAAAACCAACAAAGGAGATGTGAAAAGACTGCTAAGGGGCAGAGGAGGGAAGTGAGAGAAAGCAAGACCTCAAGATTCTCAGCAAAGGAAAGGCAAAGTTGTCTCCCTACAATAGAAAAGAAAAAAAAAAAAAAAAACAGGAAATTGGGGTTGGTGTTGAGGTGGAAGAAATTTGACACAGCCATTCACGTCACCAGAGAGAACAATGGTGGAAAATCAGCAAATACTCAAAAAACACCAAGGGCCTGGGAGAAGATAGGTTGCATGGTTTTACAGATCTCACCCAGATACAAGACATCCACATTGTCTCTGGGGGTTTCAGTACTCTGAACAAAGAGGTGCATTATTTGGGGATTTTGGAATTTGTCAAACCCAGTTAGAAGTAGCTTCCTTATTCTTTGTTCATATATTTGTTTTTATAATAAAGAGATGTTTATTATCTCTTGGATAAAACCATACAGATGGCTTTACCTTTTACCAGTGCCCAAGGCAGGTTCCGCCCATGGTACATTATTAATCCCCAAAGATCACACTACTCCTCCCAACATAGCATGTATAATAATAAGTACCAAGCCTCCTTATCCTCTAAATAGGCCAGTTCTTACCAGCACAGTTCCTGGTGGGTATAACCTCACCAATACATTTTTCCCCCATAACTCCTAGGATAATTGATAACAATATTAAGTCCTTAGTTCCTATTCCTGCTTTCTTATCCAGATTGGTCTCTAAAGCAAAAAATAGCTGCCAGTAAATGTTCTTAGTATTGTTCCTTTTGTCCAAATCTCATTTTGGACAGTAGGTAATTTTTTTCTGCCTCTATTTCTCACAGTGTCCTTTGGATTCTTTTTTCTCCCCAGTCAGATGCTTTAAAACCCCATTACAATCCCTTGCCACAAACCTTTTTTTTTTTTTTTTTGCCACAAACCTTTAGAATTCACAGAAATGGTGCCCCAAACACCAGATATAAATTTCTTCCAAGCTTTGCATGATTACAGTTGGCTAAGAGATACTGACACTACAGGGGTCTTCACTATACAGAGAAATTAGCAAGTCAATCTTAGTTATCCTTAAGAAGGACTTTGTGGTGTGGAGAGAGGCACCTAGGCTGACTCTTCTTGGGGAAGGAAGAGGTACAGAATAACAAATTAAGATATATTGGCACCCGATTACTTAAAGACCTGGTTCATAGCCATCCAGAGAAACTGCCACTTCCTTGCTGCTCATGGGCTCAAAGGCCTCTATCATCATGGAAATTTCCTGCATTTATGGAAAATCTCCAGGAAAGCAGTGGCAAAGTCCTATCTGTGCTGGCCTGAAGGATATTGTTCTATCTGAAAATGCTGAATTTGCTAATTAAATACTGGGTGTAAATTAGATTCCCAGGGAACAATTTAACATATAAGAGAAAAAAAAAACAAACTGCTCTTCACATGATATTGGATCTATAAAAGATTTTGCATTGAGCCTAGCACATAGCAAGTGCTCAAAACTACTAGGCTTCCAGCAAAGTGAATTTAGTGAATAAAAGTAGGCATGCATGGAACTCCTGAGATTCTGATAATGTTCTGTTTCTTGACTTAGGTTCTGGTTACACAGGTGTGTTCAGCCTGTAAAAAATCATTGCCTGGTTTATGTATGATCTCCCTACTTTTCCCTATTGCAATATTTTTCATGGGTTTCTTTACCAAATAAGTGCAGGAAGAAAGGAGTCCTATTTTCTATGATAACAGTAGCTTATATTTATCCTTTACAACACATAATTTAAATTACACAATTATTTATGGAAGTTGTGTGATTATTTGTTTAGCATCCATATCTCCTGCTGGAGTGTATATATCAAGAACCAGAAGTTCTGTCTTTTCTTCATCATTACGTTTCTATCATCGAGCAAGATGCCTAGTCCGTAGAAGATGTTCAGCAAACATTTGTTGAATGAATGATCTGATTAATGATTAAATCTGAAATCTAGCATTAATTTTAGTTGGATTAAAAGTTAGATGATACCTTGGATAAGACATACACCTGTGTCCCTGCTGCATAAGGAATAAATGAAACAGAAAAAAAAAAATTTTAAGGTGGCTCTCCATTTCTCTATTGTGTAAATTGCTGAAAATAATGTCGGACTGCTTTGTTCTTATTTTTATGATATACAGTTTTTCATCTTAGCAGCAGCTGCTACATTGCTTTCCCTCATTTTAAGTATATTAGTGGATCTTCACATTTATATGTAATAAACTTTTATGATAAGGTCACAAAAGACCCATGGGAAGAATAAATACAACAATCAAAACCTGACATTTTAATAACAATAAAAATACAAAGAAATAGCCTATACCTAGGAGAGAAAAAGTACCCAGTAAGCACCAAATGAAGAGAGGAGAAAGATATTATGTCAGAAGAGGCAGAAGCAAGGGAAGATGAAGGCATTTTAACAAGAGTTTCAAAGAGCTGAGAGAAAAAGTATGTCTTTAGTTGACTGGATGTGAATATGGAGAGAGAGGACCAAAGGGGTCCATTTAGAAAGACATTGCGGTTGCTGTTTTTCAGTCACAAAGTCGTATCCAACTCTTTGTGACCTGATGGACTGCAGCAGTCCAGGTTCCTCTGTCCTCCACTATCACCCAGAGTTTGCTCAAGTTCACATCCACTGAGAAAGGTGATGTTATCTAACCATCTCATCCTCTGTCATCTCCTTCTCCTGCATTCAATCTTTCCCGGCTCTTTTCCAATGAGTCAGTTCTTTGCATCAGATGGCCAAAGTATTGCAGCTTCAGCTACAGCATCAGTCCTTTCAATGAATATTTAGGGTTGATTTCCTTTAGGATTGACTGGTTTGATTTCCTTGCAGTCCAAGGGACTCTCAAGAGTCTTCTCCACCACCACAATTCAAAAGCTTCCATTCTTCAGCGTTTAGCCTTCTTTAGGCACTAACTCTCACATCTGTACATAACTACTGGAAAAACTAGCTTTGACTATAGGGATCTTTGTCAGCAAAGTGATGTCTCTGCTTTTTAATATAAACACAGGCCCACGTGAAAATCTGGCGAAAGACAAGGCTTGAGGCAGAGAGCCTGTTTTAAGATCCCCTCCTTTTCCATTTCAGGACATCCCACCAGCAACCTCACCTACCACCAAATGCCCACTGTCCCCAGGCTGCTGGCTGTCTGCCCTAACCTCCCTAATTAACCCCTCATCCCTAGGTAATGGGCTTACCTGGTGGCTCAGACCGTAAAGTATCCATCTGCAATGCAGGAGACACACATTTGATCCATGGGTCAGAAAGATCCCCTGGAGAAGGGAATGGCTACCTACTCCAGTATTCTTGCCTGGTAAATCCCATGGCCAGAGGATCCTGGTGGACTACAGTCCATGGGTGGCAAAGAGTTGGGCATGATAGAGCAACTAACACTTCCACTTTTCCCTAGATAATAGCTCTTATTTCTGGTATTATTTTCTCCTTATAGAACTTCTGTTAAAACAGAATAGTCCTATGTCTATGCCAAGATTCAAGTTCTTTTTCCATTTTAAAAATTCTTTCATAATGATCTTTTAACATTAAAATTTTTTAAATCAAAACTTTATTGAGATGTAATTCACATACCATGTAATTCACCCATTTACACTGCATATTTCAATTGTTTTTTACTATAGACACAGAGTCGTGTAATCATCACAATCACTTAATCTTCATGTCAGAAACAAACTCTGTACCCATTAACAGTCTTTCTCATTTCTCCCCAACCCCTAAGCTGAAGCAACCACTAATCTACTTTCTGTCTCTGTAGATTGCCTGTTATGAACACTTTTATGTAAATGATACTCTACAATATGTGGTCTTTTTTGTCAGGCCTTTTTCACCCCTGGTGGCTCAGAGGTTAAAGCATCTGCCTGCAAGGCGGGAGACCTGGGTTCGATCCCTGGGTCAGGAAGATCCCCTGGAGAAGGAAATGGCAACCCACTCCAGTATTCTTGCCTGGAGAATCCCATGGACAGAGGAGCCTGGTGGGCTACAGTCCATGGGGTCGCAAAGAGTCGGACATGACTGAGCAACTTCACTTTCACTTTTATAATATATGTGAGGTTCATCTACTTTGTAGAATGTATGTATCAGTACTTCATTCCTTTTTATTGCCAAAGAATATTCCAGTGAGTGAATATATCCCATTTATTCATCCATTCATTATTCTGCTTTTATTTTTGTCCCATTCATTATTTCCACTTTTTTACTTCTGAATAATTCTGCTATGAACATTTGCACTGTTCTTTCATAGGAAGTTAGACGTAGACGGAAGTTTAGCAGTTAGCTGGTCTAATCTCCATTCAGCTCTTCGGTCACATGATACAGCAAGAAACAAATGTAGAAAGGAGGTGAGAGCGTAAGGCTGAACCCTGCTTTCTGCACCTGTTACTATACGATTGACCACTTAGTGAACTCAGACATAAGCGCTATCTCAGTTGTAAACAGCTTCTTATTTCACCTTCTATTTAAGTTCTCAGTTGAACCTGCCTGAAACGATGGTCTTCTTCTGGTATTATTAATATCTCTAGAAATAGGCTCCTTGCACAGGCTTCCTCAGACTTCAGTACATTCACTCAAATCCAACATCTAATAAAAATGACCTTTCTACACTGAAGTACAAGTGATGCTGGTACTGCTCCTTTTATCAATCTGATGTTCTTCTCTATCTTTGTTCCTTAGCATTTTTATTTAGTCATGCATTGCCTCACACAGCTCAAATGAGAAAATGGTCTTTCTCCATCTCCTCAAGAAATCCAAGATTTCTCTGTTGCTGCTGCTGCTGCTAAGTCGCTTCAGTCGTGTCCAACTCTGTGCGACCCCTTAGACGGCAGCCCACCAGGCTTCCCCATCCCTGGGACTCTCCAGGCAAGAACACTTAGTGGCATTTGAATGCTATGTTAATCTGTAGCAACCCAAGGTTTCCCTGTTTTAGAAAGCAATGGCAACCCACTCCAGTACTCTTGCCTGGAAAATCCCATGGACGAAGGAGCCTGGTAGGCTACAGTCCATGGGGTCGCTAAGAGTCAGGCACGACTGAGCGACTTCACTTTCATTTTTCACTTTCATGCATTGGGGAAGGAAATGGCAACCCACTCTAGTGTTCTTGCCTGGAGAATCCCAGGGACGGCGGAGCCTGGTGGGCTGCCGTCTATGGGGTCGCACAGAGTCAGACATGACTGAAGTGACTTAGCAGCAGCAGCAGCATTGGCTAGTGTTAGTCTGAGATCCTTTCTCAGCTTTTCAGGTTAAAAATGTTTTTTAAAAAGCTGATTGTTAAACCTAAACTCTCTTTGAGATCTCTTACCCACTAGGTGGTTTCCAGTGCCCTATCTAAATAAGTGTTCTGCAAACTAGTGTATTCATTCACATACATAAAGAGTTTTCAGGAAGCACATATTAAGTTTTCAGTGCACAGTTTCAGCAGGATTGATTTCTAGGTCTTTAATTTCTGTTTAAATTCGTTCCTCATTGACAAGGGTGAGAAGACAGCTGCTCAAGCTGTTTTCCTAGACTGCTAATTATTCTTGTCCAACTTCATAAAAGAAAACCTCGCCTCTCATCCATCCTAAACTTATTTCAATGCATTGCCCAGAATGTTTAAAAAAAAAAAAAAAACCTCCAGGACACTAAAAATATGACAATTAAATATTGTGTTGTGATAAGAAAGTGAGTGTCTCTAATGAACTAGGGAAAAGAATAGTCACAAATCAAGTGGTTTTCAATTATTTTATTTCTACATTGAAGATATTGATGGATCATTAAGAATTATTTTTAGTGAATAAGAAATATTGACTGCTATTGATATAATCCTCCTTTCTGTTCTATCCGCCTACTTATGAATGCAGTTTCTCAATATTTATACCTATAAAAAATAAGAACGGGACTTCCCTTGTGATCTGGTGGTTAAGAATCTGCCTACCAATGCAGGAGACACGGGTTTGATCCCTATTCAGGGAAGATTCCACATGCTACAGAGAAATCAAGCCCCTTCACCACGACAGCAGAAGCCACTGCAGTGAGAAGCCCGTGCACAGCAGTGAAGAGTAGCCCCAACTCCCTGCACCAAGGAAAGCCCACACACAGCAACGAAGACCCGGCACAGCCAAAAATAAACACATCTTAAAAAAATAAATGTAGCTTACACGGGCGGTAAGTGATACCCAGCCAAGAATATAGAAATCAATTGAGAACATAAAATAACCTCATCTGTTTTATCAAGATATGCATTTGTAATTCCATTGAATATTTATCAAGATGTGTAATATATTTGCATTGTTTCAACCAATTCTATAGGAGAGAATTACTATAGAGAATAATAATTCAATTTAATATAGACTTTTAACACCTAGGCCTTATGCTGGTACATAAAACAAAAATTTTTAATGTATTTTATGAAAGAAAATTATGACAATAATTGAAATATTTGAATAGTAATATTATTTTATATTTAGATAAAATTCTGTGGGAGTAGTAATTTTTTATTTCAAGGAGAAAAAAATGAAAAATTCCTGACCATTAGAAATGTTCATGCACTTTTTTAATATTTAATCACTATAATATTAAAATTCAAATGAGTGCAGTGGAAAGGATGACATAATAACTTTGTATTTCCTGAGATTTTTCCTTTATTAAAAACATGTTTTATTTTACTTAATTGAGAATAATTATAATAGCTACTCTAAAATCATTGTCTATTAGTTTTAACATCTGTTTAATCTCAGGGTATGCTCTGCTTCATGCTCTTTTCTTTTGAGAATATGCTTTATTCACTTGGTCCTTCATGTGAAATGTAACTTGGACTTCTATGCTGAACATTATGAATACCATTTTATGGGAAATCTAGATTCTGTTATTTTCTCCAAAGAGAAAATTTGTTTTAACAGGTTTTTGTCTGGGCTGGGCTTGAATTGCAAATTCCATTTCTTATATTTCACCTCTGATCTCTTTTCAGATCTTTTTTGTTTTTAAGCTGGCTACTTTGAGTCTGCTCTGCCCATGTGTAATTCAGGAGTCAGCCAGAGATGTGGGTAGACAGCATTTGGGGGTTCACTCTCTGGTTCTTTTCCCTAGAGAATGTACCTACTCTCTTTAGTATTTATAGTTTCTTAACTTTCGTTTTCTTATTCTCAGACCGGAAAGACTGTAAGTTTTATCACAAGTGCTGTTGCCACATGCAGACTGTACTTAGTCCCAAGCTAAACACCACAGAGACAGGCATTTATTTCTATATAGTCTTCCTCCTCAAATAAATATGAACTGCCCACCAGTGTCAGTATACTTCTGCTTGTTTTCCAGTACCTTCACATTGTGGGGGGTTTGGGTTGGTTTTTGTTTGTTTGTTTTTATTTGTTTGTTTTAGTGTTGGGTCCAGATTTTGCAGCTATTTTCCATATGGATGGAAGTTAAGTGGTCATCTAGTAGGGTCTTAGTCATCATACCTTAAACCAGAATCCAATTCTGTTTTAAAATATTGATTAGCATTTATGATAAACTAGAAATGAAATCCTTCACCATTATTTAAACTAATGAAAAAATCTAGACATCAACCTTATCATGTAAAAGGATGTTGTTGTTTCCTTCAAGGCTGTTATATCAGAAACCTCTTCTGTACAAGTTCAGATTGTCCCAGCCTCCCTTGCCTCTTGCTCTCACCACCACTGTGGCCACCAGCTCTGCTGAGGTTCTGACCAATTTCATGCAGTTGAACCCTGACAGTGCCTCATCTCTGCCTATGCCTCCATCCTGTTGATCAACAGGAGCACACACATGCATGACCCAGAGTTTGGGGAAGTTAAGACTCTGTGGGTAAAACTTGGACAGATGGTACAGGTGGAATGCAATGAACAACGTTTCTTTCTCCCCCAAGAATAACTATCCTAGGTTGCAATTATCTAGCTTTGCAGAGCCAGTCCACAGAATCAAGCAGAGAGGTTCTTAGTAAATGGCAACTTGGTAATGCATTGTTGTGTTGGCTTTCCCTCTTTGCCTGGTTCACACCCTTTTCTCTCACTCCTTTTCCCACAGGATGGCATGTAATACAGAGGTAGCATGGAAGCTTTGCTTCCTGGATTAGCCAAATCAAGAAAGAAGTAGGTATCTCACCTTTAGTCCCAAGGACAGAGATTCAATTGTCTGGTCATCATATATGATTGCTGGTCTTCTGAGCACTCCTGTAACTCTAACGTACAGCAAATGTCACTAACCTAGTCTTATCCTGCTCTGAAAACTCACACAAGTTTCAATGATTCACTTTACTCATCTGGAGAGATTTTATATCTGTTCTATGACTTTGGAAGAAACATAACATCTTCTAGGTCCAGAGCTACTAGAAGGAGTACATCCTAAAGACATAGCAGAGCCTTGAAACCTAACTTTTCAGTCCTTCTATTTTCTCCTTTTCAAAAAAATGTTCCCCTTCTGTCTTATTTGTAGGACAAAGAATAAAGCCTCTGTGGTAAATGTACAGAAAAAGGAAGTTGGCATTCAAACTTCACATGTTCCATCAGACGAGCTCTTTTTAATACCTTAGCAATTTCCTGCTGGTGGTCATGTGAGCTTCAATAGCTACATTCAGCTATCTTGTTGACGGGACAAATAGCAGGACCAGAGCCAATGAGTGAACAATGAAGAGAAGGAATTGTACTCCAGTATAAGGAAGAACTTTCTAATGATTGGTGCTGTTAAGCAAGCAGAGCAGAGAGAATGACTGCCCTGTGGGATGGAAGAGCCACACAGAGAGGTTGTATAAAGTACCTGTTTGAAATGCTTTGGGGTAGTGATACTCAAGCTTGAGCCTCCAGAGTCTCTGATTTAATCATTTGCAGTAACTTGAGAATTTGCATTTCTAACAAGTGTCCAGGTAATACTAAGAATGCTGGCTTCAGGACCATCCTTTGAGAACTACTGTAAGGATATTCTGATTAGATAACCCCTAAACTGATATGCAGGACAGTGTAGCAGTTAAGGGCACAAGCTTTAAAATCAGATTAGACCTAGGTTTGAATTTCAGTTCATTTCTATTCTAGCTGTGGGTGTTTAAGCAGGTTACTAATCCTGCTTTCTCTTCTGTATACAGGCACATCTCATTTTACTTTGCTTCTTTTTATTACATCTCACATATATTCTGTGTTTGACAAACTGAAGGTTTGCATTTAATAGCAACCCCGGCTAAAGCAAGTCTATTGGTGCTACTTTTCCCATAGCATTTGCTCATTTCATGTTTCTGTGTTACATTTTGGTAAGTCTCACATTATTTTAGTCTTTTACATTATTATTATACTTGTTATGGTGATCATTGATGTTACTATTGTAATTGTTAGGGGTCACCACAAAATGTGCCACTATTATCCAATTTAATGGATAAACATTGTGTGCCTTCTGACTGTTCCAATCACTAGACTTCCCTTGTCTCTCTCCCCCTTCTTGGGCCTTCCTATTCCCTGAGATACAACAGTATTAAAATTAGGCCAATGAATAACCCTACCATGGCCTCTAACGATTCAAGTGAAAGGAAGAGTCACACTTTTCTCACTTTAAATCAAAAGCTAGAAGTGCTTAAGCTTAATGAGGAAGACATCTCAAAAGTTGACATAGACCAAGAGCTAGTCTCCTGTGCCAATTAGCCAAGTTGTGAAAGCAAAAGAAAAGTTCTTGAAGGAAATTAAAAGTGCTACTCCAGTGAACACACAAATGATAAGAAAACGAAACAGCCCTGTCACTGATATGGAGAAAGTTTTGGTGTTCTGGATATAAGATCGAACCAGCCACAACATTCCCTTAAGCCAAAGTCTAATACAGAGCAAGGCCCCAACTCTCTGCAATTCTATGAAGGCTGAGAGAGGCAAAGAAGCAACAGAAGGAAAGTCTAAAGCTAGCAGAGGTTGGTTGAAAGAAAGCAGGGTAACCATGAAGATTAAGGAAAGAAGCTATCTTCATAATATAAAAACGCTAGGTTAAAGCAGCAAGTGCTGATGTAGAAGCTGCAGCAAGTTATCTGGAAGAAGCGGCTAAAATAATTAATGAAGATGGCTCAACAGACAACAGACTTTCAGTGTACATGAATTAGCTTTCTGTTGGAAGAAGATGCCAGCTAGGACTTTCATAGGTAGAGAAAAGTCAGTGCTTGGCTTCAAAGCTTCTAAGCACAGGCTGACTCTATCGTTAGAAGCTAAAGAAGTTGGTGACTTTAAGTTGAAGTCAATGCTCACTTACCATTCTGAAAATCCTAGGGCCCTTAAGAATTATGCTCAATCTTCTTTGCCTGTTAGTATGGTTAGTATAATGAAACCACAAAACCTGGATGACAGTACATGTGTTTACAACATAGTTTACTGAATATTTTAAGCCCCCTTATTAAGACCTAAAGTGCCAATACTTTGGCCACCTAATGCAAAGAACTGACTCATTGGAAAAGACCCTGATGCTGGAAAAGATGGAAGGCAACAGGAGAAGAGGGCAGCAGAGGACGAGATGTTTAGACAGCATCATTGACTCAATGGACATGAATTAGAGCAAATGCCATGAGATAGTGAAAGACAGGGAAGCCTGGTGTGCTGCATGGGATCACAAAGAGATGGACATGACTTAGTGACCGAACTGCAACAACACTGAGACCTACTTCTCAGAAGAAAAGGATTCCTTTCCAAGTATTACTGTTCATTGACAGTGCACCTCATCACCCAAGAGTTCTGATGGAGATGTACAATGAAATTAATCTTGTTTTCATGCTTGCTAACACAACATCCATTCTGCAGCCCATGGGTCAAGGAGTTATTTCAACCTTCAATTCTTAATATTTAAGAAATACATCTTGTAAGGCAATAGCTGCCATGAATAAGGATTCTTCTGATGGATGACAGAAGTCAATTGAAAACTTTCTGGAAAGGGTTCACCATTCTAGATGTCATTAAGAAAATTCATGATACATGGAAAAAGGTCAAAATATCAACATAAAAAGAAGTTTGGAAGAAGCTGATTCCAGCCCTGATGGATGACTATGAGGGGTTCAAAACTTCATTGGAGGAAGTAATTGCAGATGTGGTGGAAACAGTAAGAGAAGTGGAATGAGAAGTGGAGCTTGAAGCGGTAACTGAACTGTTGCAATTTCATAATAAAACTTTAACAGATGAGGAATTGCTTCAGATTAGCAAAGAAGGTGGTTTCTTGAGGTGGAAGCTCTTCTGGTGAAGATGCTGTGAACACTACTGAAATGACAGAGGGGATTTAGAACAGTTGATAAAGGAGCAAGAGGTCTTAGGAATGGTGACTCCAGTTTTGAAAGATGTTCTATGGGGAGTAAAGGAGTAAAATGCTATCAAGTAACATTGATACTACCGAGAAATCATTTGTGAAGAGTCAATCAATGTATCAAAAATCTCTGTTGGCTTATTTTAAGATATTGCCACACCCACCCTAACCTTCAGCAACCACCACCCTGATAAGTCAATACTGAGGCAATACTGAGGCAAAAGATCCTCCACCAATAAAACAACTATGACTCAGCAAAGGCTCAGATGATGGTTAGCATTCTTTAGCAATAAAGTATTTTTAAATAAGGTGTGTACATTGATTTTCTTAGATGTAATTTTATTGCACACTTAGCAGATTTCAGTATGGTATAAACATAACTTCTATATGCGTTGGGAAACCAAAAAAGTTTATGTGATGTACATTTTTAAATATTCCCCTTATTGAGAATGTCTAGAGCCAAACCCACAGTATCTCTGATGTATCCTTCTGATTGGAAAATTGATAGGACTCACCTCACTGTTTATTTGCAGGGAAAAAATATATCAAAAGCAAGTTAACCATTAATATCCTTTGTTACCTGCAGAAGCCATAATATGCCCTCCTATCTGACTATCAACACTCTCGGAATAAATCCCTTTCCTTTTCTGGATAAGGACACCCATTTTCAGAGCAGAGCCACCCAGCCACAGGAATAATCTATACATACCACATGTCAGGAAACTTCACTGGACCCCATTTATCTTCCCAAGAACACTACTATATCAGCATGTAAACATCACCTCAATTAAACTGACATTTGGGGAGAAATGGCTTCCCCTGGGCTAACAAATTAAAAACAATCACCTGTCTACTCAGGAAAGTCAATATTGACCACTACAGGGAAAATCACTGTAACCACATGAGATTTTCTTAAAAGAAAAACAAAGTGCTATTTAGGATACCACACATAAACCAAATTTTCCTTTGAAGGGAACAATCCAATGAAATCATTCCCCTTTTCATACCACTGGGCATTCCAGGTAGTTCTGGGACTCTAAAACCATCTCTGCTAACTGTAAAGGAAAATCTCCCCAAATGGGGTTGTTCAATCATATCCTTCAAATGTGTTTGCCCACTGAATGGCCATGCCAGCCTTTCCAAGCAGAAGAAGTGAATTTGTCATTTACTCCCCACACTGGTCTCTCATCAACAAAGGGCAGACAGTCCCCTATGGACCAAAAACAGCCATTTGACTCTCCCTCTGGGCTTTGTAACAAGAGCATTTGGATGGGTGAGGCCTCAAGGGACAAAGAAAACAAAAATAGAAAGAAAGAAAAAAAGCTGGCTCTGAAAGAAATAAGATCACCGAACAACTACAAGCTAACTCTTGTCCTCACAGTTTATTGCTGAAGCACACAAATTGGAATTCCCCTCTCCCCTGAATCCTCCCCATTCCCATGGGGTTCAGGCAGCTGAGGGAAGCCCTCGCCAAGACAGTATCTCTATGGAGATGGAGAAGGTTCTGGGAACTATGAATGCCCGAGAGAGATTCCTACTCCTTGTGAAGGCAGTTCAGCCAAGAACAGGGAAAGCTGGCATCCTCTTAGCTGACACTGAGGATGAACCATTTGTCAAACAAGATGACAGTCACCTGGGTTCAGAAGCCCACACTTGGCTCTGCCTTCAGGAAAGCTATTCGTAGATGAAGCACATTTGGTTCTTAGGGGTGGGGCATTGTGTGTCTTTTTAGGAGAAGGTACAGGGAAGCCTGAGAGGAGGCCTGCAGGGCTCTCCTACTGATTTTCACACAATAAGAGTGAAAATAGAGGGAACAAGCACCCCAGTTTCCCACCCCCTCCAGAACCTTGGAGCACAGCAGCTATCCAGAGCATCCCCTTTAGGTGGCATCTATGAGGAAGTGAATGCAGCCCCCCACATCCTAGGGCATAAGTTGACTGAGAAACAGTATGAACAAGATAAGCAGATCAGAGCCTTTTTATACAGGAGTCCCCAACCTCCAGGGGGAGAAGGCAATGGCACCCCACTCCAGTGAAAAATCCCATGGATTCAGGAGCCTGGTAGGCTGCAGTCCATGGGGTCGCTAAGAATCGGGCATGACTGAGTGACTTCACTTTCACTTTTCACTTTCATGCATTCAAGTAGGAAATGGCAACCCACTCCAGTATTCTTGCCTGGAGAATTCCAGGGACAGAGGAGCCTAGTGGGCTGCTGTCTGTGGGGTTGCACAGTCAGACACGACTGAAGCGACTTAGCACCAGCAGCAGCAAACTCCAGGATCTACTGCCTGATGATCTGAGGAGGAGCTGATGTAATAATAATAGAAATAAAATGCACAATAAATGTAATGCACTTGAATTATCCTGAAACCATCCCCACCCACCTCCCCGACCCCCTTCCCCCACCGATCCACAAAAAAAATCATCTTCCACGAAACTGGTCCCTGGTACCAAAAATGTTAGGGATGCCTGTTTTATAACCTGTGGGTATTTCCACTTCCCAAAGTGGAACTTGGAGGTCAGGATGGCAGAATATAGTATCTTCCATTTATTTAACATTGAGGATTTTACAAAAAGCCTCCATATCCAACTGAAGAAATGTTTACGACACATCTAACAAATGTCAAGCAGTGTACCAGGCACTGTTGGAGCTATTACTTTGTTATAATTTTGATGCCCACCCTGTTAGCTAGTTATTATTGTCAGAAAGTGAATCAGATAAGTCATGAGTTTGGTCCCAATTCAAATGTCTAAAGAGTATCAGTGGAATGAAATTTTGTGTTAAATCTATTACACCTTCTATGTTCAATATGTTGCCTCCAAGCCATTTGGCCATGGGCAACCTCAGAGGGGAACATTTCTGAGTCACATACTGCAAGTTAAAGAGGCAGTGAGAGGAATCCACATGAACTAAGCATCTTGTGTGCTGAGCCCTTTCATATACTACCTGTATTGTATAACTACCTGTATACCCATAGGCTGAATTATGTCCCCATTAAATTTGTATGTTAACTTCAAGTATACCTCAGAATGTGACTGTATTTGGAGATAGGGCTTTTACCAAGGTGATTAAGGTAAAATGAGGTCTTATGGGTGCACTCTAATACAATACAACTGATGTCCTTATGGGCCTCCTGGTGGCTCCGTCAGTAAAGAAAGTGAAAGTCGCTCAGTCGTGTCCAATTCTTTGTGACCCCATGGACAGTAGCCCACAGGCTCCTCTGTCCATGGAATTTTCAGGCAAGCATACTACAGTGGGTGGCCATTTCACACTCTGGGGGATCTTCCCAACCCAGGGATCAAACCCGAGTCTCTTGTATCTCCTGCATTGGCAGGCAGATTCTTTATCATTGTGCCACATGGGAAGCTGCTGTTTTCTGGATGTGATAGTAATAACGTCATCTGCAGCAACATGGATGGTCCTGGAGATAATTATACTAAGTGAAGTAAACCAAACAAAGACAAATATCATATGATATTGCTTATATGGGGAATATAAAACAAAAACACCTCACATTACAAATGAACTTACATATAAAACAGAAATAGACCCACAGAATAAAAGCAAAAACTTAGAGTTACTAAAGGGGAAAGGGAGGAGGGAAAGATACATCATAAGTTTGAGATTAACATATAAATACTATGATATATAAGATAGATAACCAAGAAGGACCTACTGTATACCATAGGGAACTATACTAAATATTTTGTAATAACCTGTAAGGGGAAAAAAAAATGTATGTATAACTGAATTATGTTTCTGTATACCTGAAACTAACACAACATTGTAAATCAACTATGCTTACTTAAAAACATGTTAATTAAATAAAAAAGAAGTTAGGATACAAACTGATGGGTAACCATCTTCAATCCAAGGAGAGAGGTCTTCAGAAACCAACTTTATTGCCACCCTGATCTCAGATTTCTAGCCTCCAGAGCTATGGGGAAAGTGTCTGTTGTTTAAGCCACCAAGTCTGTGGTATTTTGTCTTGGCAGCCCTGGTAAACCAATACACTGCCCCCATTTTATTTTTATAGTATTTCTGTAAATGTGGGTATAATATCCACTTTTAAGGTGATGAATCAGAGGCTTAAAAAGGTAAAGTCACTATACAGAAGTCACACAACCAGCAGTGGTAGAGAAAAAAAAATCTGATTCTAACTTCTCTTTTTCATTTCCACCTAGCCCATCAGGCCACACTCGATTCTAACCTTGAAACTTCCTTTGTGCCCTGTTTCAAAACATCAGGCTTGGAAATTCCCATGAAGATGAAAATATTAATGGAGCGCATCTCATAGAAACCTGTGCCTGGGATTTCAAAGGCACAAGACTGGTCAGGGCTACTGGAGTCTGATGACGTATAAATAACACCACAGTATTTGTCAAAAAGCCAGGAGACCAACTTCCTACTTTGAACCACAAGGCTTTTAAGCCTAAGGAAATTCTCACACTTTTCTTTCAGCAGAGGAGAATTTATCACATTTTCTGGGTTCAGAGGACACAAAGACTGATAATGGATTTTCAGCTGGAAAATCTCCCAAAGAACTCTTTACGTGTCTATCTGCTACCTTGTCAACATTAGTGGAGCGGGTAAAAATGCTTAGTTTGCAGACTACAGGATTCAAATGTGCCAAACAAAACAAGGCTTTCTCTACTCTTCTGTGATTCAACTTCTATTTCATGCACCACTTCTGCCTTTTGGCAGAAACCTCAAGCTAGTCCCTTGAGGAAAAAACCATAGGTTCTTCAAGTTGAAAGAGTCATTTCCACATACCTCACTACCATCTTCCTTACCGCTCAGAGAAGATGTCTATCCTGCCGTCATTCGATCCTGAGCACCTGGTTCTCACTGACACTTGCTGGAAAATCGCAGACTCCATCTGGTTTTCCAGTCCTTGGTCCACAAGGAGTCTTTCTGTTTTCCTTCCTCCAGATCTCAAGGTACACAGGCCATCACTCAGCATGTATGAGCCCCTCGTCAATGCCCCAAAGGATTTCAGTGCTGGACAGGGCTAGGAATGGACGAGCCAGGAGGGAGGAGACTGAAATGCAGCATCCGACCCACCAGCTGTGATGCTGTGCAAGACCCCTCTCTCCCTTGCTCTCCCTTTCTGCAAAGGCTTGGTGGTCATCTCCCACAGCAAAAGTGACTTTGACTCTCTGACTCCCTGGCCTTGATACCATCTCAGCCCAGAGACAGAAGGCCAACACAGTGCCCTTTTTCAGGGAGACTGACCTTGCCTCTGAGGCCTCTTGCTCCCCATCTCACTCCCCTCTCTTCTGAGCTAGTCTCCAGGCCAGGGCCAGGACCCCTAGTGGCCCAATGCTTCCCTTAACACACTGTTGTTTTTGAGCTGATTATTAAGTGATTGATTCTTGCAAACCAAAACCTCGGCTTTGAAGCCCACTATTTCTGCTTTAAGTTTCAAGAATTTCTAAGGCTCTGATTTCTTGCCTCAAAAAAATGAACATAATTATACCTGCTTTTACAGGGAAATTATTACAAGAATTGTTGTTTAGTTGCTAAGCCGTGTCTGACTCTTTTGCAACCCCGTGGACTATGGCCCACCAGGCTCCTCTGTCCATGGAATTTCCCAGACAGGAATACTGGAGTGGGTTGCCATTTCCTCCTACAGGGGAATCTTCCCAACCCAGGCATAGAATCTATGTCTCCTTCATTATAAGGATGAAGTGAGCCCATTTTGGAACACAAAGGCCAAGAATTTGATTCTCTGCTGCCTGTACTTTGGGAAGTCCCTCCCCAATATAACCACCTTACTGAATGAAGGGAAGGTAAATCCAGGCATAGTAAGGAACTGCAAAGGGGAAAAATGCTCAGGTATTTTATTCTACATCTTACCACTACCATATTGTATTATAACATTTTAAAATATAATAATATATCATATATATAGTTATTGTAATATCACATATGCTGTGCTTAGTCACTCCATCGTGTCCGACTCTTTGTGACCCCCCCCCCTGGACTGTAGCCCACCAGGCACCTCTGTCCATGGGGATCCTCCAGGCAAGAATACTGGAATGAGTTGCCATTCCCTCCTTCAAGGGATCTTCCCAACCCAGGGATTGAACCTAGGTTTCCAGCATTGCGGGTGGATTCTTTACTGTCTGAGCCACCAGGGAAGACCAAGAATACTGGAATGAGTAACTTATCCCTTCTCCAGGGGATTTTCCTGACTCAGGAATTGAACCAGAGTCTCCTGCATTGCAGGCAGATTCTTTACCAGCTGAGCTACCAGGGATGCCCTTAATATCACATATTATATATTATACTTCTCTGTCATTCATGAATGGAAGAATGTTTCCAACCCTGTTTTTCCTGCTAGACCAGACATCCTTAAAGAGAACAAAACCCTCCTTTAACAGAGTTACATACTTCCCCCAGAAACACACACAGCTCTCTCCTTCACTTCATTCAGGTTTCTGTCAAAATGTCACTCATCATGCCTCTCAAACAGCACAACCCACACTCATCACCCTCTTTCTCTCATACTCCTTTTTTTTCTTCATTGCTCTTATCACCTGACATGCATTACACATGTGTTTTTTTCTTATGTGTATCTACCCCACACACCTAAAATGTAAGCTCTGTGAAGGCATGGACTTTGCTCAGTGTCTTACCTCAATGACTAGAATATTTCTAGTATTCTCATAGGTTGTTATAAAATATGGAATATAGTTCTCTGTGCCAAACAGCAGGTTCTTGTTGGTCATCTGTTTTATACATATTAGCCTGGAAAATCCCATAGACGGAGGAGCTTGGTGGGCTGCAGTCCATGGGGTCACAAAGAGTCGGACACGACCGAGCAACTTCCCTTTCACTTTTCATTTTTCACTTTTAGGCATTGGAGAAGGAAATGGCAACCCACTCCAGTGTTCTTGCCTGGAGAATCCCAGGGACGGGGGAGCCTGGTGGGCTGCCGTCTATGGGGTCACACAGAGTCGGACACGACTGAAGTGACTTAGCAGGCAGGCAGGCAGTGTGTATATCCCACAGAGTCTGGAGAGGAAGCTTCCTGGAGTTCATCTTCTGCCTTCCTTCAGGAACCAAAGCCCATGCTCTTCCTTTGTGTGTCTGCTACACCCACAGACTCAGGACAGTTCTCGAAACTCTGCTCTCCCCAGACCGGCTTCCTCAGAGCTGTGTGCCCTTCCAGGAGGGCCCTGTGTTTCCCCCATTGCCTGCTATGGCCACTTGGTAGGGTCACCCTAGAGCCACGTTTCTCTACTCTGCATCCCAGAATCACATGGAAAGAAAGGGCTGATGGGGAGGGACTGTGGACATGCAGGAAGGCAGCACTTCACCTCCTTCAGGTCTTGCCATCTGCATGTTGGTCCAGAGCTGGAGGAAGTAAAGCCACTACCACCCGGGACAGCCAATCACCTGCCAAGAGGCAGTGCCTGCTCGCCCTCCCTCTGCTACTACTGCACTTCTTTCCTCTTCTGTTCACCCACTACTAGCACCCCTTTTTGCTGGGAACCAGCGTGAGGAACTCCGCCCATGGCAAAGGTCACGAGGAAAGAGGCTTGGCATACGCAAAGGCATGATCAAGCCTCAGGAAACCCCCTGTTTCCAAGCATTAACCCCAAAACCAGAGTCTGTTTTATGCTCTCCCCCATAACCGTTTCTCTCGGAGAAGGAGTAAACGTGCAGCTCCAAGGCAATAAAAATTCTTGGGCGTGACAAGAGTGTTTCAGCTTACGGACTCCTCTGAAAGTTATCTAGCCCACCTGTATAGGTTTGTCCAGCCACATGTGATTGTTTACAGCCTCCCAATCTGAGAGGCATGAGATGTTTTAGACATACTACAGGCAAATTCTTTTGGGGAGTTAGAAATTATTAGTATACTGGGTTGGTTAGGAATTATATTGGTGAAGGGTTTTTCATTTGTTGTGTCAATAATTGCTGCTAATTCTCTCCCCTGGGTGGGACAAGGGTGTCTCAGGTCAAACCTCTCTGCTGACAGACTAGCTTGTGTGTGACAGGATTATCCATACTCCTCACATGATTGTTTACTACCTCTCAACCATAAACAGCACAGAGAGTTTTGGAGCATTTTGAGAGTCTTAATTAGCATAGGGCTTTTTCTTCTTGTTGAGTCAATGATTGCCGCCAGGCCTCCATATCCTTAGGCACCTGGGAATATATTAATCAATGTATTTGGAATATAGAAAAGGAAATATAGTAGTTTTTGATGTTAGCAATACTAGACTTTTTGAGTTAATGGATTTTCTCTTTTGTACTAGATCACTGTGCTTTGTTATAAACCACTGTGTCCTTGCTATGTAAAAATGTAACTTTATCACTATCTTAAGACTAAATAGATCTTAAGGGGAGCATTGGTGATAGGATTTTCATTTGTTGGGCTGATGTTTGCTGCTAAACCTCCATGTTCCCTGCCCTTATAATGAATATAACTAACATATAGGAAAAATAAGTATTAACCTTTAAGCATATAGGAGAAATAAGCATTAACCTTTAAGATTAATCATGTTAACCTTGGGTTAAATAAATTTCTTTCTTGATTGTAACTCACTACACCCTCACCCTATAGGAATGTAACTTTATTTGGAGGATGGTGCCTGGTTTAAGAAAAAACACCCTTGGAAAAAATAAGTTTTTTTGGTTATCACAAAGAAAGGATCATAAAATGTCAGCAGGTCTCATGGCCAGAAGATGATGTAATATTCCTAAGACCTTTTTTTTATACATTTATGTGAAGCACCTGATTTTGATAAAGGTCAGGACTGCTGACCCCCACGTGACTCTGTATTCATCCCTATGTGTAACAAAAGGTATATAAGCAAACCCAAAAATAAAGAAATTGGATCAGTTTCTGGAAAGACTGATTCCCTCATGTCGTTCTTTTCTGCTCCCCGTTTTTCTGGCTGAATTCCCATCTGGAGTGTGGGTGCCCTCCAACTCTACTTACTTGCCCCGGTTTTCAAGCCCACGCGAGGAGCCCAAGGAGGGGCACCTTCCGATATTAAAGTGGCACCCGTGGCCCAACGTAGATGGTGCAAATTCCTTGTCTTGGAATTTTATTGGTGTCCCACGTAAACCAAGTTATTCAGCCCTTTTTCTCTCCTACTATTTTCTGACCGAATTCCCATCTGGTACATGGGTACCCACCAAGCCTATTAATTTTGCCTGGGCTTCTAAGATCAGACCGGGGGGACCTCAGTGCCTCCTCTCCTTCAGGAGAATGGGAAGACGCCTGCGGCCTACGTAGGTGGTGATTGGTATCCCATGTGAACCAAGTTATTCAGCCTCTTTTTCTCTGCTAATCTTCTAATCCCTCTCTATCTGTAAGTAAGTTATTTCCAAAGACGCTGACGCCGTCCCCCCACCTTCGAATCACCCTGGATCCACCGGGGCTGGACCCCAGCACCTTTTCACTAGGTGTGCATCACCTCCCCAGAATGACCTTCTCACATCTCAACCTGGCCAACTTTTGCTCGTTTTCAGGACTCCACACAGATGTGGCATCCCCTAGACACCCGTGGCATCCCCTAGACACCCATTCCCTCCTCAATCTGGGTTAGTCCTCCACCTTCCCAGGATCCCCTGTGTTTTGCTCCATCAGTATTTATTACTCAGCACTCTAGTGGCTCAGATGGTAAAGAATCTGCCTGCAATGTGAGAGATCTGGGTTCGATCCCTGGGTTGGGAAGATCCCCTGGAGGTGGGCATGGCAACCCACTCCAGTATTCTTGCCTGGGGAATCCCATAGACAGAGGAGCCTGGTGGGCTACAGTCCATGGAGTTGCAAGGAGTTGGACATGACTGAGCGACTAAGCACAGTCCACTGTGATTTAATCTACCTCCTCTCATTTGAGCAAGCCTACTGAAAACAAAAGTTCTATCCTAATTTGTTTGTACCTTCTATCCCTCACCCAGAGTCAGACACACCGTGAAAGAGTGAAATTTTTGCTCACTCATACATTCATTCTATAAATATTAAAGCAAATTTTCTGGCCAGAATGAAATGCAAGCATTCCTGAGAGACCAGTATGAAGGCCTGAGGCTGGCCTTGGGGACACCATGAAAAAGAGCTGTGGAGCTCACAGCAGAGCCCAGGAGGCACAAGTGAGACCGGTCCCAGGGGTGTGTGCTGGGGAAGCAGGAATGGAGCAGAGATGGGCCACTGCTACCGGGGTGGGGAGGGTGAACAGCAGGGCAGACAGGGAGGGTTTCTGGGATCTGCTCTGAGTGGGGCTTGATAGGAAAGTGAACAAAATAGGGAGAGAGCAGGAATGTGTCCAGCAGGGGAAAAGGCCAGCAAGTATAAACTTGGAGCAAGGGGTGTCCAGGAGTGGCCAATGGTGTGCCAGAAGAGGATAGCTCTGCTAAAGGGGGCTGAGGCCAAACTGGAACCTGTAGAGCTCCCCTGTGAGTCTAGAAGGCAGCTCACAAAGGATGGAGAAACACATTCAGTGTATACAGAGGCTTCCCTGGTGGCTCGGTGGTAAAGAATCCACCTACCAATGCAGGAGACATGGGTTGGATCCTTGATCCAGGAAGATCCCACCAGCTTCAAAGACAGAGACCGTATTCCACAACTACTGAGCCTGTGCTCTAGAGCCTGGGAGCCGTTAACTACTGAGCCCAGGCCACAGCTACTAAAGCCCATGCATCCTAGAGCTAGTTCTCTGAAATAAGAGAAGCCGCCACAAGGACAGGCCTATACACTGCAACTAGAGAGTAGCCCCTGCTCACCGCAACTAGAAGAAAGCTCACACAGCAACAAAGACCCAGCACAGCCAAAAATAAATAAGTAAAATTATTTTTTAAAATTCAGATACAGCCTCTAGAATAAGAGCCCAATAGAATTCCCTGCCCTAGAAGGTGAGAACAGAATGGCTGGGCACCCCTTCTCACAGCGGGTATCCTAGCCTTAAGGAATACAACCCTCTGGATTAGATACCTGGAATCCAGAGAAAGGAAGGCAAGAATTGGGGTTGTTTTCTGGCTCATCCAGACCAACAAGCAAGGAGAGCCTTCCTGAGTTCCTGCCTCAGGTGCTGGTAACCTACTGAGACAGGGTTGCTGGGGAGCTTTGTCCTGGAAAGGAGGGCTTCTCGATGGGGGCCCTCTCCCCGAGGTGCGGTCCTGTCCCATGGGGCTTATGGAACACATCCTGCCAGCAGCAGGTGCATGGGACAGCCAGATGCAGTGCTCTTGTCAGCTATGACACTTCCTGGGCCTCCAAAGAACCCAGCCCACACCCAGCGCAGGTGGCCTCTGGGTTCTCTGGTAAAAGGAGAAAGGGCCCCTGGTTTTCCTTCCAGCTGTTCTGGACCTCCTCATGAAAGACTCCAAAATGCCAGGCCTACTGCAACCCTGAGTGGGAAGTGAATGCAGGCATATGGCAGACATAAGACTATTTCCTAATAATAAGTATCAATAATAGCCAACACACAGTGAGTGCCTACTCTGGGCCAGAGTGTACTTATACATGTAAGTGTAAGTGCTTCTATACCAGCTTGTTGGTTTATATTGAACAAACAAGACCAGCTTTGATTTTCACTCTCAGCCAAGGCACTGTGCATCTGACACTCAGGTGAAATCCCACCTTCTGGGCCTCTGTGTGTGAGGAACACCTGGAGAAAGCCTCCACTGCCATAGTTTTAAGGTCCTGCACCTTTAAGATGTGTTCACTGCTTTCTTATCAAGTCCTGGGCTTCCCTGGTGGTCTAGTGGTTAAGAATCCACCTGCCAATGCAGGGGTAAATGGGCTCAATCCCCTGTCCAGGAAGATCCCACATGCCTTAGAGCAAATAAGCCCATGCACCACAACAATTGAGTCTGTGCTCTAGAGCCCAGGAGCCACAACTACTGAGCCTATGTGTCACAATTACTGAAGCCCACGTGCCTAGAGCCCGTGCTCAGCAACAAGAGAAGTCACCTCAATGAGCAGCCTGCACACTGCACCTAGAGAGTGGCCCCACTTCACCGCAACTAGAGAAAGCCCGCACACGGCCATGAAGACCCAGCAATGCCAAAAATAAATAAATAAATCTTAAAAAAAAACACAAAAGCCCACTAACACAATATTTTAAATAAACTATCGTCCAATACATTAAGAAACAATATATCTTAAGTCTGAAAAACAACCATTCAAAATCCTCCTGGCAGATAAAACGAGCTCTGGGGGTCTTGTGGAGAAGCAGAGGGGTTGGCAGGGGAGCGGGGGGGTGGGGGGTGGAGGGGGGGATTCAACTGTCCACATCTGATTCTCAGACGCTCATCAGATCACCAGGAAGATGGAGCAGGTGTGCACAAGGGCGCCCTGCCCCGCCCCACCCCACTCTGCACTGAGGGATCCTTGGTCTACTTCCTCCTAGAATTTCCTGTGCCATAATTCTGCACCCTCCCCCACAACCCCATGCCCTACAACTATACATGTCCTCCTAGTCCAGTCTCAGTCTGTCTCTGGCCTCCCTGAGCTGTCCTCTCTGATCAGAACTCTGCTCTCTGTGACCTGGAGCTCCCTGGCCTCTAGCACCACTTTGGAAGCGGCTGGGTGGGGGCCCGGAGTAGCATGGCTAGAAGCAAGGGGGAGAGGAACTAAAACACGGAAAGAAGAAAGAGACAAAAATGACACAGAAGAGCAGCAGACAGAAGGAAAGCGAAGAGGAAGAGGAAAATGCCTGGGCAGTGGAAAGAGGAAGAGGATCGTGAGCTGAGGAGGCCTAGTGCCCTGCTGGGTGCTGAGGCTAGGACCAGAAGGCAAAGGTGGGATGGAGAAAGATGGTTGTCAAGAAGAGACAATTCCAAGTATCTATTCTTATCCTGGCCTGCTGCTGCTGCTGCTAAGTCGCTTCAGTTGTGTCCGACTCTGTGCGACCCTATAGACGGCAGCCCACCAGGCTTCCCCTTCCCTGGGATTCTCCAGGCAAGAACACTGGAGTGGGTTGCCATTTCCTTCTCCAATGCGTGAAAATAAAAAGTGAAACTGAAGTTGCTCAGTCGTGTCCGACTCTTCGCGATCCCATGGATATCCTGGCCTAGTGGGTCTCAAATTTTTGGCGTGAATAAAAATCACTTGGGATGTTTGTTAAACCATAGATTCCTATTCCAGAGTTCTGATTCCTTATACCTGGGTGGCATCCTGGAACTCTGTTTTGTTGGTTTTCTGTTTTAACAAGCGGCCTAGTGGCTTCTAGCAAAGATGTTGGGAAATGCTGACCCTTTTTGTTAGGAGGGCACCTTGTGGCACAGCAGACTCGGACGCAGCTCCCCTCAGATCTGACGTTTTACATGTTTGGCTTTGGAACTCACCTGCCTTGGATAGTGCCTGCAAATGCTGAGCTCCAGCAGGGGCGGATTCTACAGGAATCTGTGAGGCCCGCAAGTGCTCCCCAAGTGACAGGATTCCCATCTGTGCTGTGGAAGGTTAAGTGAGACAACCTTCAAGGACCCTTTCTCCTGGAAAATGCTTCTACTTTCCTGAAATGTGATGCCCATCTGGGTGTAGCTAGGAAAGGAAAGGAAGTGTTAGTCACTCAAAAGGAAAGAATTAGTCACTCATTCATGTCTGAGTCTGTGACCCCATGGACTGTAGCCCACCAGGCTCTGCATCTGTGGAATTCTCCAGGCAAGAATATTGCAGTGTGTTGCCATTTTCTCCTCCAGGGGATCTTCATCATCCAGGGATCAAGCCTGGGTCTCCCACATTGCAGGTAGATTCCTTATCATCTGAGCCACCAGGGGTCTAGCTAGATGGTCTGTATTCAGAGACTAAAAACATGCACCCAATTCCTTCCTTCTCAGTCATACATGTTAGATGGTAGAGGTGTTTTGCCTGTTTAAAGACACATTTTAAGAACTAATTTTGTGCTTTTTGACCTCCTTGAAAGTTGATGCCAAATGTTAAATTCTGTGTGTAATATTTTACCCACACCTTTCCATTTGAATATCTCTAATTCCTCACAAAAAATGTTATTTTTGCTTTAAAGTGTATATAAAATACAAAAGTCAAGATCAAGGTGTAAGGAGGTTTGGTTTCTTCTAAAGTCTCCCTCCTCGCCTTGCAGATCGCCACCTCTGGAAGGCCACCTTCACGTGGCCTTTCCTCTGTGCTGCACCCCTGGTATTCTCCTGCAAGTCCAAATCTCATCTCATAAGAACACCAGTCAGACTGGATTATGTGGGTTCTTGCTAAGTCACTTCAGTTGCGTTCAACCCTTTTTGCAACCCTATGGACTGTAGCCTGCCAGGCTCTGTTGTCCATGGGATTCTCCAAGCAAGAATACTGGAGTGGGCTGCCATGCCCTCCTCTGGAGGAATCTTCCCAACCCAGGGATCAAACTTGGGTCTCTTATGTCTCCTGTACTGGCAGGTGGGTTCTTTACCACTAGCACCACCAGGGAAACCCCCAGACTAGATTAGGGCCCCCCCAAAGGCCTTATGTTTATTTAATCACTTCTTTAAAAGCCCCATCTCCAAATAGAGTTGCATTCCAAATACTTCCAAATAAAGGGCTTCAATGTATGAATTCTGAGGGGATAAAATTCAACCCCAAACATTCCAATCACCTCAATCACAAAAGCTTAAAGTAGGTTGGACACCTGACCCAAAGGCAGACAACACATAGGTTAGCCAGCAGGCCATCAAGTGGCTTGATATGAAAACTCTGTCCAGTGACGAATAATGGTGATTACATAGAAAAATCTTATTCCTTCTAGAGAACTTGGAATGGACAATATAAAAAAGAAGGTTGAACACAGGAAGATGTGCTGAACTGTCGATGGTATAATATACATCCCCAGGCTTGGCCCTTCCATTTGTCCCATGCCCTGGTGCTCAGCACAATGTTTGAGATAAACTTATTCAGTCTAGCTTTGGAATAAGATTGCTTCTCCCAACAACTTTTTTCTTCAGGCCTCATCTCCTGAGCACCTCATTTCTTGCTTCTAGTTTAAAGAGCTCCCACAGCTACCTTCAAAAATGGCTTTTATTTGCAGGCACTGAGGAGACCAAGAGTAACTGGAGAAACAATGCTTAATGTTCTCTAGTGAGATGAAAGCTCCAGTTGACATTCAAGTTATTCTTGCTGTGGTACAACCTCAAACTTAGAGCAAAAATAAGATAAAATCATCTGATTATGCACTCATATTCTATCAGGAATTCAGGAATTCAGAAGCAGGGAGCTTATCTCCATGCAGCAGTGTCTGGACTCTCAGCAGGGAAGACTTAAACAATCAGAATCTTCTGAAGATTCACTCACATGTCTTGCAGCTGATGCTGGCTGTTTGCTGGGACCTCAGCTGGGTTACTTGGCTGGAATAGCTATCCTGGCTTCTCCGTGTGGCTTCTTGGGCTTCATTGCAAAGTGACTGGGTTTTAAGAATAAGATCCCAAGAGAACAAGGCAGCACACTATATCACCATGTGTGATCTAGCCTCATTTCCTCTGTGGTCATAAGTCTGCCCAAATTCAAGGAAAGGGCACCTTGGGACTTCTCTGCAGGTCCAGTAGCTAGAACTCTGCACTTCCCATGCAGGTGGCATGAGTTGAATTCCTGATCAGGTAACTAAGATCCCACATGCTGTACATCATGACCAAAAAAAAAAAAAAAAAGGAACATAGACCCTGCCACAATAGAAGAAATGTCAAGATCACATTGCAGGAAGACAAATATTGTTGTGGTCATTGTTGGAAAATACAGTCCTCACAGCACATCTTCAGGCCACAGTGCTTTACATCCTTTCCACCTGCAAAATATACTAAAACCCTCTCCCAAGACCACCATGTCCCAGCCCGTCATGCCACTGGCTCAAGTCATTTCAGTCAGATCCAGGGGTGTATGAATTCCTCAGGTGCAGCAATTTAGGCTCTACTTCTCCAGTCTAAATACCAGAAAATTCACTTGAGCCCCTACACAATCAATATACAATTGATTGGGGCACAATGTGGACACAACTGTTCAAAAAGGGAGAAAACAGGAGGCACATAGCAATTGCAGGTCTGTGAGCTGTCCTCAACACCGGCTGGGCACGGGGGGCCAGTTTTTGATGAGAGTTCAGCTCTGCTGCTTTGTTCTCTGGCACTTAGCTCTTCTCTCGGGTTCTTGGTTCTGCCCTGTGAGTCACCATGCCTTTGCTATAAGAATGGCCTGAGTTGGCAGCTGAGTAGTTTTCTCAACCTGCTCCCTGTCTGTAGTGGTTGAGAGGTCCAAAGGTTGCCTTTCATTTCATTCTGTTTCTGTCACTTTCAATCCAAGCTGATACAATTCTTTTTAAAACTCTGTGAACTTTTGGGAATCAATTTACAACTTACTCCATTAAACAAAAAGCCACAGCCACAAATCCCTTGCAGATAGGCCTTTCTCAACCTTCAGCTCCCCATGAAGCTGCCATGGGGCAACACCCTTATGACTCTTTTAAGCCATGTTGTTAAACAGAGAAAATCGCAAGATTCTAAGAACTTCTCTGCAGTGAGGGTTCTTGGAAGAGGAGTGAGGTGGGGAAGTTGAGCCCATGTTTTCATTCAAAGTCAAAAACTACAAGGAGGGCTGGAAGCGGTACTCCTGTGGGCAGAAGGCAAAGTCAAACCCTCTTTGAAGGAAAGTTTCACCAAGTGAGACCATAGGACTCTCTTATCCTTACACTCAAGTAGATTAATGAAGATGACCAAGCACACAAGAAGGCATGCCACTAGTGAGGAAATATGTAGACACCCATGAATTGCAATTGGAATGGTCATATGAAGAAAACAGTATTGTTATGAATAAACTATTTATTGAAATATTGTCTCCAATGACAGATGAGTATACAAGAATACACCAGCCATGAACAATTTTGAACTATCACTCCACAAGTTGTTTATTTATTAAAAACAGGAAAAAATATCTCTAAATGGAGAAATGTGATGGATACCAAGTTTACAGCCTTGAAAATGGAGCTGCCTGACCTCTTATGCCTCCTGATACAATTATTGAGAAAGATACAATCTTTCATATACATTACTCCTGCCCACTCCTCAAATTTCTGAATCTAAGCACAAGGGAAAAATAGGTAAATCCAAATTGAGGGATATTTTACAAAGCAACTGGCTTGAATTCTTCAAAATTACCAAGATGGTAAGAGAAGTTTTAAATCCAGAAACTGATCTAGATTAAAACAAACAAATAACCCAGGACAACTAATAGAATGAATGATTCTTGATTCTATCCTGGATTGAAAAAATAATAAAAACATTTTTCTTCCAGTTTTATTAAGATAAAATTGACATATGGCATTATATAAATTTAAGGTATATAGCATAATGATTTGACTTACATACACGATGAAATGATTATCACAGTAACCATGGTCAACATTCATCAGTTCACACAGATACAAAATTAAAGAAATAAATTTTTGTGTGTGTTGAAAACTCAGGATTTACACTCTTAACGAATTACAGCAGTAAGTTATATAATGAAATATAATGAAAGTTGTATATTGCATCCTTAGTACTTTTTTATCTTATAACTTGAAGTTTGTGCCTTTTGACTGCCTTCATCCAATTTCCCTTCCCTCCACACCTCACTTCTGGTAACCACACATATGATCTCTTTTGCTACGAGTTTGTTTGCTTCTGAAACATAACTCACCTACAACACTACGTTAGTTCCTGTTACACAAAATGATGAATTGGTATTTCTGTACATTTCAAAGTGATCACCACAATAAGACTAGCTATGATATGTCATCATACAAAAATACTACATAGTTATTAATTATATTCCCCACACTGTACATTTCATAGCCATGACTCATTTATTTTGCAGTTGGAAGTTTGCGCTTCTTAAGCTCGCTCCCCTTTTTCTTCCCTCCTCCCCACTGCCCTTCCCTCTGGCAGCCACCTGTTCTCTGTATCTAGAACTCTGTTTCTGTTTTGTTTTGTTATGTTTGTTCATTTGTTTTGTTTTTTTTTTATATTCCATATATAAGTGAAATAATACAATATCTATTTTTCTCTGACTTATTTCACTTAGCGTAATAACTCCTAGGTCCAACTATGTTGGCAAAAATGGCAACATAGCTTTTTATGGCTGAGTAATATTCCATTGTGTGTATATATATATATATGTAGATATATCTGGGCTTCCCTGGTGGTTCAAATGGTAAAGAATCTGCTTGCAAAGCAGGAGAACTGGGTTCAGTCCCTGGGTTGGGAAGATCACCTGGAGGAGGGCAGGGCAACCAACTCCTGTATTCTTGCCTGGAGAATCCCCATGGACAGAGGAGCCTGGTGGCCCAGTACATGTGGTCACAAAAAGTCAGACATAACTGAGCGATTAAGCATGTGTAGATATATCCACCACATCTTTACCCATTCTTCATCTGTTGATGGGTACTTAGGTTACTTCCATATCTTGGATATTGTGAATATAAGTGCAATGAACCATAGGGGTTCATGTATCTTTTCTAAATATTGAGACAACTGAGGACATTTCAATTTGGTTCATATATTATATATTATGTTTTCAATATTAGGTTTCCTAAATGTGATACTTTCACTGTTGCTATAAAGGAGAATCTCCTTGTTTTTAGAAGACATATTAAGATATTTAGAATAATAGTAATTGAATTCTCTGTGAAAAACTTTTAAATGGCTTGCCAAAGGAAAAAAAAATATTGTGTAGATATGTATATTTGTGGAAAGAAAAAAATAAAGTAAATGTGGCAAAATGTTAATTAGTAAATCTAGATAAAGGATGAATGGCCATTCATTGTACTATTCCTACAAATTTTCTGTAGGTTTGAATTTTTTTATAAAAGGATTGAGGAAAATATTCATAACTATAAAAAATGAGTAACATGTACCATGTTAATTACTCATATCTACACTCCCCCAAATATGTTAGGGCATCCTTTCTGCCAGCTGAAGCAAAGCTTTTTACTATCCATTTTTGGCAAGGCTCAGCAGGATGAGGTAACTTTCCCAAGGTCACAAAGAAAAGTGTTAAATAAAGTGTCAAATAAGCATAAACCAGAAAACCAAAGATTTGGACACCCTCGAAGTTCCAAAATTGTCCTACTCACATGAAAATATCTCCTTCATCTCTGACTAAATAAGAAAATTCAAATAAAGGATTCTTCTCCTTTCTTTATCATTAACTAATGTGTTCTCTGAAAGTCGCTCAGTTGTGTCTGACTTTTTGTGACCCCATGGTCTGTAACCTGCCAGGCTTTTCTGTCCATGGGATTCTCTAGGCAAGAATACTGGAGTGGGTTGCCATTCCCTTCTCCAGTGGATCCTCCCCAACCCAGGAGTCAAAACTGGGTCTCCTTCACTGCAGGCATATTCATAGATTAAAAGATGAGTTCAGGAAGAGAATATATAAAAATGTATTAATTAAATGAAATGAGGTATGCTAAGATAATGGGATTTAATTTGACATTCTCTGGCATTTCTCTTTTATTCTTTTGATGTTTAGGCAGCAGCAAGAAAAGAGGTTAGCACTGCTATGAATAACCAGCAGCCATCAACCACCCATTTAGGGGATCACCAGAGCAGGACACTGCTCAGATTTCAGTGTCCCTCGGGACACATTTTCCCTTCCTTTACTTATCGCCTGCAGGCATTGATATCATCTCATGGAAACCCCAGCAATCTGACACTGTGCGTCTCTGGTCAGCTCAGCTCCTTTGAACCTGATCTCATGACTATAGCAGGTTTCATTGTGACTTAAAAGCCTAGGGGAGAGTAGACTAGGGAGGTGGCCTCAGTAAGACACTAGGGAGCAAAAAATGTTGAATAGTTCTGTTGAATTTAAAAATAAAAATCTCTGCACAGGCATGGCCTTGAGGTACAGGACTGTTAGATTATTTTATTTTATTCCCCTGCCTCTCTCTCAAGTGAACCAAATGCAATCCCCATTTTGTCTTCCCAGAGTCAGGGCTCAGGTTCGAGCTGTCCTCTTCTTGCTTTTCTTAGTCAGAGTTGATCACCTTCAAGTTCTGCTTTAACAATTCATGGCGTATGTGGGATTTTATGTGTGATACATTACATAGCAGTTTTAGAAAGTCTGTTTTCCAATTAGCCTAAATGGTTTGTTATGGAAGAGATGCCAACTGTCCTAGGGAACAGAGGCTGGTGTATGCTAAGATTGTTTAACTCCGAGGACTTGAAAGAGTTTACCATCGTCAGAATAAAGATATCAATGAACTCCAGAACTATTGGTATTAGAAACACTTCCTCCTCATGGTTCAAGCTACAGGGGAAGAACAAAGAACCTAGAATCAGATAGGCGGCACCTGCACTTGATTATCTCACCAATGAGAAAGAGACGACTCATGGTAACTCAGTTTACGTTTTATTTCTCAGGCCTTCGAGTTCTTGCTCAGTTACCAACTGCCTGGCTCCTGAGATATTGACAAGACGCCTCGCAAAGGAAAACTACATTTCAGGGAGCACAGTGGTACAGTAAATGCTAACAGAGGACCTCAGAAGGTGAAAGGACAGAGCAATCTGACTGATAAGAGAGCATGGGATTTCGTATGGCCAACCTGGGGATGGATTATGCAGAGATGGTAGTTCTCTTTCTGCTTCTGCCTCGGGAAAATTTAGACACAAGATTGACAGAAAGGAATGATATGGTTGGTCTCCTCACCTCTCATGACTTCCATCCCTGCACTGTCATTCCTCTGGTAGCAAAAGAGCTAAAACTAAATCCTAAGTACTGTCCTGAAGGGACTTGAACACTCAGTGAATGGCAGAGTCAAGCTCTGCTTAAGGTCTGCTCTTGCTTCATCAAGTCAGAGTAAGAAGAAGAAAAATATACCAAGGGTTATTGTCTTTATTATTACATCTTAATTCTAAAAATAACTTTATTTGGATCTCCTACGGTATTCCAGGTAGGCCAGGAGATACAGAAATAAATGATGCTCTTCATTTCTGCTCAGAGTAGAATGGAGATGCCTGCATGAAAGCAGGGCAATACATCAATAAAAAAGGAGAGACAGACAATCCAGAAAAGAAAATAGATATAAAGCAGCATCACAGCAAGTATGGGAAGAGGGAGAGTCCATACCCAGGAACTAGAGAAGGAACATTCCCACAGGGGTGGGAGAGAAGGATCTGAGGGTGAATAATTATGCAGTGCACTGTACAGCAAGGTCACCAGTGTTTTAACGGAACCACTTTGAACCATGATGGATTTGACTTCATAGTCTCGGAAGCTTCCAAAGTGGATGGCTGACATTAAG
The DNA here is from genome assembly GCF_014754425.2 of Oryx dammah. Classification (NCBI taxonomy): domain Eukaryota; kingdom Metazoa; phylum Chordata; class Mammalia; order Artiodactyla; family Bovidae; genus Oryx; species Oryx dammah. Next base: position 43,880,903 of record NW_024070205.1, on the reverse strand, counting down.
GAAGGAAGAAAGAAGAGATAATTTAGAACCATTAGATTGAGGATTTGTGGGGTGGGGAGGGAGTACTTAATTATAGTTGGAGTTATTGCTTAGTCACTGAGTCATGTCCGAGTCTTTTCAACCCCATGGACTGTAGCCCACCAGGCTCCTCTGTCCATGGGATTTCCCAGGCAAGAATACTGGAGTGGGTTTGCCATTTCCTTCTCCAATGGATCTTCCCTACCCAGAGACAAAACCCGGGACAGGGGGATTCTTTACCACTGTAAAGCCGTGGTTAGAAGTTATCTTAAAATAAGTCATGCTCTCTAAGTATATTCTTCTAAAGCTTGGTGATTATTACTTTGAAGTTAACATTTTTAATAAAAATGCCATTGTGTTTTGAAATACAACTCATTGTTCACATACAGGATAAGGCAATGAGGTTTTTTGTTTTAGTTTTAAGAGGTAAACTTTTTATTTTATGACAATGTATAATTTACAGAGAACTTGGAAAAATAATGCAGAGATCCCCAGATAGCCTATACTGTTTCCTATAATGTTAATATTGTACATTAACCAATGTTGTTACATTACTATTAACTGAAGTCTGTGTTTTATTCAGATTTCCTCTATTTTTATTTAAGGGAGTGAAGTATTTATTCCCAATATAAAAGCATAAGATCAAACCTGGAAAATGAACTAAGAAATACAAACATCTGGGTCAAATGCCTTCTGTCACTAGATTTTCTCATTTAACCACAATTCAGTAAGGCTTCTAAGCCTGAGTTGTGTATTGAGCCTAAACCTAGTTGTGCAGAAGTCCTGCAAATCTGCTGGGCCATCAAGGGTTGTTTTTGCTTGAGGATCACAAAGGCTTTAACCACTGGTCACAATTATGTTAGCTCTAAAGCTGTTTACTATCATTAGAATTAAGGATTCCCCAGGTGGCTCAGGGGTAAAGAATCTGCCTGTCAGTGCAGGAGACACAGGAAACTTGAGTTCAATCCCTGGATAGGGAAGGTCCCTTGGAGAAGGAAATGGCAACCCACTCCAGGATTCTTGCTTGGAGAATCTCACGGACAGAGGAAGCCGGTGGGCTATAGTCCACGGGGTCACAAAAGAGTTGGAAACAACTGAGGGACTGAGCACACAGGCATCACTAGAATTACGGTACCAGTATTGGATAAACTATCAGTGTTAGAAAAATTCCCTCATGTTTCAAGCTATGGAGGAAAAGCAAAGACCTGGAGTAACGTAGGCAGCCCCTGCCCTTGATTATCTCAGCCGTGAGAAAGTCTACTCATGGTAACTCAGTTTATGTATTTTTTCTCACTCCTTTGACATCTTTCTCAGTCCCAGACTGCCAGTTAGCTCAGTAACTACTAGTTCCTTCCAGGCATCCTAAAAGGTCTTTGCTCTTTTTAGTTTAATCATTTTAGTTCAGTTTGAACATCAGCCAATGTCTGCCAACAACAAAAAATTTAACAGAAGTACAAAATAAAATAAACTCCCTGATGAGAGAAAATTCTTCTGTTTTCTTCCTCATATTTTCTAAATATCAGAAGATCTCTTTTAAAAGTAGAATATTGAGTGTTCAGTGAACGATTAGGGCCCAGCAAATTCCATCTCTGGCATCTGCACAACCATAGTTAGTTGTTGGTATCTAGTCAGGAGTTCATCTACTACTGAGCAGATTAGATTTTAAAAGTTGTTAATAAGTCCATTTGTACATAAGTCTATAGTGAGGGTACCTAGTAACCATTGTGCATACAGTGGAGCTCAACTTCCTGGGTTCAAATCCCAACTCTGCTATTTGTTACCTGCAACCTGGCGATACAAACTCTCTGTGCCTCAGTTTTTTTCATGTTTAAGATGGAGGGGAGGGAATGATAATATCTCCTTGATGTGAGAATTAAATTCATTCATTCATGTACCTGAGACAAAAAGTATTCAAAAATCATCAATACTATTAGTAACCTATACAAACTTAAATTTCTCCAGAGAACTGTAGATATTGATGGCTTCAGTTCCAACTCTTTTAGACCTCTTAAAAAGATGCTATTTTATCTTTATGTTCACTGCATATAAAATTTATAAGAGACTAGGTCTTCAACAACTATGGACATTTTCATAAATTTCTCTAAGTTAGGATACTTGTGTCTGAACAATGCAAGTATCCTTTTCATAAAATTCATGGCTATAATATCAAAGTGGTATTTGGATACTACAGGTTTTTAGCTCACTCTTTGTTTTGCTTTGTCTTTCAAAAAAGCAAAACCCAGCAAATGCAGCTTAAGTCATGACTGACAGCAAAACTATAATAGCTACAGGTGACTGCCAACAGCACCTGTTGGTGGCAGAGCTTATATGCATAGCTTTTTATCCCCTAAATTAATGTTTAAAGGTCATACACAGAGGATGTTCTTTACTAAAATAGATGAAAAATACATATTCATCTAAAAAAATATTTAGACTCTATGTATCAGTGTCCAGAGGAGTTCATGGCATAGATGTACAATAAGTAGCTTTTGTTGAATGAGTGAATGACAGGTACTTTGGTGAATACTCTTTATATATCATCTCTTAAAGCAAGCAAAGAGTAGGATAATTATCTACTCTCTGTAGATAAGGAAGGGTCTTCCCTGGTGGTGCAGTGGTAAAGAATCTGCCTGCAATGAAGAAGACATAGGTTCAATCCCTGTGCTGGAAAGATTCCCTGGAGGAGGAAATGGAAAACCACTCCAGCATTCTTGCCTGGAAAATTCCATGGACAGAGGGGCATAGCAGGCTGTAGTCGATGGGGTTGCAAAAAAGTCGGACATGACTGAGCACAAACACACATAGATAAGGAAACCCAAACTCAGGCTGGTTAGATAATCTAAACACCCAGCTATCCAATTCTCAAAGCTTCCTTCTCCACGACTCCATACAATAGGGTGAAAAGGTAATCATTCATCTGAGGTGTTGTACTGAAAACCCGAGAGATGGACTAAGGTCAGACAGCAAAGGTCACCTGAGCGGAACTCTGAATGATAATTCCAGGAGCCGTCCCCCAGTTCATGAAGGAGAAACACAAGACACCACATCTGAGCCAAAGAGGGAGACCCCGAGTGTGCCAACTAGTCCAAGATGAGATCTGGAAGGACTGATAGGAGAGAGGGGAGCCTGGCAGACTCCCAAGATTCACTTGTAGAGGGACAATTCTTTCCATTGGGTTTGTTTTTTCATTAATTAATGGCTTCTTCATTTTCCTGATAATAATAGAAATAGATTCTCATTTTTTAAATTTCATGCTAGTCAGACATTTTTAAAATGTAAAAATACTCCTTAATCCCACCACATGGATTTAATATTGTGCCATATAACCTTCCAGGTTTTTTTTTCTCTGTGTGATTATATACACTTTTTTTAATGCACAAAGCAGGACCCCTTTTGAAAGCCTGAGGCTGCACCCTACAGACCTGCCCTGTTTGTCATAATAGCACAACGAATGTTGAAACCTGATTTCTGACACTTAGTTTCACTGTTCATTTGTAAAATGAGAAGATCACCATAGTCTATTACTCCTGCTTTTATTTAAAACAAAAGTACCTATATCCTTTGGGCTTTAGGGGATTTAGGGGATGTTTTCTCTTTCAAAATTAAGGTGCACTATTGGCTTCCCTGGTGGTGCAGAGGTTAAAGCGTCTGCCTGCAATGTGGGAGACCTGGCTTCGATGCCTGGGTCGGGAAGATCCCCTGGAGAAGGAAATGGCAACCCACTCCAGTATTCTTGCCTGGAGAATCCCATGGACGGAGGGGCTACAGTCCATGGGTCGCAAAGAGTCGGACACGACTGAGCGACTTCACTTTCACTTTCATTCTTACTACAGTCCTATCCTGCTGATATTGACATAGAAATGATAAAAAAGTGAAGCTAAACAATGACTGCTTATCATTTCAAATTATCTTTTTATATACTCACCTGAAAACAGAAGCCCATGACTTATTAAAGGCATGGGGATAGAGCCCCAGTGTAAAATTTTAGCTGTTGGAGAGCCATCTGGTCTTCATCTCTGAGTATAGGGCTTTATATGGTATTCAGTATAAATCACACCAGTCTCTGGATAAGTAAATTGTGATTTTTTCCCCTTTGTTGCAATAAACATGCTTATTGTTTTTCTCTGGCTGTCCTCTTTAATTACAGTGTTTCGTTGAACCACAAGAGGTGGCCCTTATAAATGTGTTATCATGCCCAGGGGAGGAATGGTAAAGCCAGTCAAGGAAGCCAACCAGCTCTAGCAAGAAGGCAGTTCCAGGAGCAGCACATTGGCCTAAGAGGACAAGAGGTGAGCAACCTGTTGTATATGACATCTGATTTCCAAAAGGTGGAACACTCTCTACATTCAGACTGTTCCATCCACATCCAGCTGACTTGTACCTTTCAGCTGGTGTAAAATAATAATGTAGTGGTAAGCATCAACAGAGCCAAGAAGTACAACAGTAGCAAGTGTGGTCAATATTCAGCAGATGTTGGATATGATGATGGTGATGAACTAATTTTCCTCCTCTTGTTTTCACTGGGTGTCATATGTACCCAGTACTACAGAGAACACAAAGAGAAAGTTCCTGATGTGTACTGAGCATTGTCAAATATTCGGTCAAGTCCTTTACTTACATTGAATGATTTAATCCTGACAACAACTCTACACAAATTCTTAAGCTTTTGTTATCCCCATTTTTCAGATAAGAAAACAGATTTAGATGAAATTTTTCCAGTGTCACAACACCTGAATAGTCCTTTCTCTAGAGAAAAAAAGAAAAGGGTGCATATATATTTGTTGAGTACCTCACTAGCTACGTACTTACCTAACGTAACATATGGCAACCAAATATATTCTCATCTAAACCTTTATGATAGCCAATGTTGGTGAGGGTGTGCAAAGTCATTCTCATACAATAGCTAATAACTATCAAAAACATGTCTATGCTTTTTAACCCAAACAGCTTTGATGATAGGAATATACCTTACATGTTTATTGGAGCAAATGTGTCATGATGAAAGTACCACGAAATCTTTACAATCTCTACATTGTTCATAATATCAAAAGGTGACACCAAAATAAAAGGCTTTTTATATGGAACTAAGGGCTTCCCTGGTGGCTCAGCTGTTAAAAAATCCACCTGCAATGTGGGAGACCTGTGTTCGATCCCTGGGTTAGGAAGACCCCCTGGAGAAAGGAACTGCTACCCACTCCAGTAACCTAGCCTGGAGAATTCCATGGACTGTATAGTCCATTGGAGAAGGAAATGGCAACCCACTCCAGTACTCTTGCCTAGAGAATCCTGTGGACAGGGGAGCCTGGTGGGCTGCTGTCCATGGGGTCACACAGAGTCAGACATGACTGAAGCGACTTAGCATGCATGCATGCATTGAAGAAGAAAATGGCAACCCACTCTAGTATTCTTGCCTGGAGAATCCCAGGGACAGAGGAGCCTGGTTGGCTGCCGTCTATGGGGTCACACAGAGTCAGACATGACTGAAGCAACTTAGCAGCAGCAGCAGTATAGTCCATGGGGTCAAAAAAGAGTCCAACATGACTGAGCAACTTTCACTTTATGAAACTAAGCAAAGTATACTATACAAATAATAAAATACCATATAGCCTTTTAAAAAATGTGGTAGATAGACAAAAGTATCCAAGACATATATTTTGACTGGAATTGCAATCATATATCAGCTCTAAGTTCAAAGAACAGAAAAATCTATATGAACAGACACAACCAAGATTGCCCGTGAAGGAAAATGAAACTTGATTAGTGTCTCAAATTTAAAAATAGAATGATTTTGGCCAGGTGAGGAAAAGAGGAAGGACCAGGGAAGGCTGTTTTATAGTGGAAAGAACCCTGATTTTAGAGTTAAAAATCCTGGTTTTGGAGTGCAAATCATCTCCGGTCTGAATCAGGGTGTCCCAGAGCTTATACATGAAAGTACCAAGATTTGCAGAGAAAAGTTGCATTTCCCAGGAGAATACAAGGTGGCTACTGGGAAGAGAAATTTCTTTGGAAGTCTCAAGTTTCCTACCTTTGACTTTGGCTAATGGACATTATGTTCTTTCACTGAAACTGACAAATTAAGAATGTTGAACCAAATTGAAGAGAGCTGGTACAGCATATCAGATTCAGTGTGCAATTTCTTTTTTCTTTCTTAGAGACATGGTTTCTCAAAGACACAAGCTCCCATAATTATATGGACAAAAATAATGGAAAGTGAAAACTAAGAATTAAGAGTTGTATTAGCAGCTAGTGGAACTTATTTGGCAAAGCTGGTGATTCTTATTTCTTTTTACTTGTTTATACATGTTTTTACAAGGTGACTAATTTTTTAAGAAATGAATGTTGATAGTAGGAGACCTATATACTCCTTAGGAAGGGCCACTAGTTTGCTGGTTTATATTCGGATTCTGTATAAAACATCATTTGAAAAATAAATTCATGCCTCAAAAAGAAAAGGATTAAAAATCACAGCTTTAGGTACCAGTTAATAATCTTTAGGCAAGTTATCTACACCATGAGGAGTTAACAATAGTCATTTATGACTCTGAAAGAGCTTCACACCCCCCTCGCCAGATGTAACAGATTGAAAAGTACATAGTGCAGATTTACAACAACCAATGAACCATTGTTACTAATAAACACAATTTACTGGTAAAGAACTGTCTTAAGTAAACATTCTTACTAAAATGAAAAATAGCCTCATTAAGTCTACATCTAGGAGAGAAGCCTGGGGAAATAGAATGAACAGAGAGCACTGGGAAGAGAACGGGCTCTACAATCAGACAGGTTTGAGTATGACCAGCTATGGGACCTTAGTCCAGTTACATAAACATTCAACACAATTTTTTCAACCACAGGCCATGGAAAACAATAATCACTTCATGGGTCTATTATAAGCATTTTCCTTAATATATACATATATATATATATATAGTGCCTGAGACAGGAATTATGGTACCATTAAAAAAAAAATAGTGGTTACTATTAGACGAGTCACTTAACTTTGAGCCTAGTTTTCTTATTTAGAAAAAGAAATAATGGTTCCTATGGGAGAATAGGTATGAAAAGAATTTCTGAGCTTTACAATTCTCTAAAGATTTAAGTTTAATATCAATAATCAGAAGAAATTATATAAAGACATGAGGCATTAACTAATATATGGATTATATAAAACTGTATGACTTCTATCTCTGAAAATATGGTAAACTAAATAGCATATAAACTTTCCCAACAAAAACCCTTAAAATTGCTGGATTAGATATGGCAGGCCTCTCAAATGTATGGCTGAACTTGCATGGAAATAAGGGAATTCCCCAGGGAGTGTTCAAGATAAGAGTGTTCTGAGGATAACTTTCATTCTCTTTACCCATGGAAAAACATGAGAATAGGACACAGTTTCTTGAAACTCACAAGGTTTATAATATAAATATAATATATAAATTATAAAGGAATGAATCTAAGACCTCTGCATAAAATCAGGAACATTGAAATATCCTCAGTGAAAGGGAACAAAGAAAATATCTGCCCATCGACTAAGGGTGCATAGAATAGTACTTGATATATTCTCTAGGACTCTTTGGAAAAAAGTGTCCTCTGAAAATTCACAACCCCAACCTGCCCTCATGTGGATTAGAGGTTCATGTTTACACTATCTGTATAGTCTCAGAAACCCCAAGAGAAGAAAGGAACATAAGATGACCCTAGGGTATGAACAAAATAAAATTTTAGCAATTGCCAAAATAAATCATTCTGGAGGGGCAGATATACAACACAGCTTTCACAGGCAATCTATAGACAAAGCCAAGTTGAACATGAGTTCAAAAGTAAAAACTATAAACAGCATGAGTGACTAAGCCACCATGAGCAAGAGTCAGCAAAAACAAAAAGAGCTCAGTCCGATTCCTAAGAATTCAGATAATGCAATTATTGGTTAAATTATAAAAATGTGTTTATAAATTAATAAATTAAGGATGTTAAACATTTAAAACATGAAAAAATAAGATAGTGATCAAGAAGTAAGCAATTTTGGAAAAATTTAACTCTTAGAAGGGAAAAATGGTATGATTAAATATTTTTTTAATTTTTAAAAGTTTTCAAATTAATTAATTTATTTTAATTAGAGGATAATTACTTTACAATATTGTGATAGTTTTTGCCATACATTAACATGAATCAGCCACAGGTATACCTGTGTCCCCCATCTTGAACCCCTTCCCACCTCCCTCCCCATCCCATCCCTCAGGGTTGTCCCTGTGCACCAGCTCTGAATGCCCCATTTCATGTATCAAACTTGGATTGGTGATCTATTTCACATATGGTAATATACATGTTTTAATGCTATTTTCCAAAATCATCCCACCTCACCTTCTCCCACAGAGTCCAAAAGTCTGTTTTTTATATCTGTGTCTCTTTTGCTGTCTCTCATGTAGGGTCATCATTACCATTTTTCTAAATTCCATACATATGCATTGATATGCTGTATTGATGTTTTTCTTTCTGACTTCATTCTGTATAATAGGCTTCAGTTTTATCCACCTCATGGCAAATAGATGAGGAAACAATGGAAACAATGAGAGACTTTATTTTGGAGGGGCTCTAAAATCACTGCAGATGGTGATTGCAGCCATGAAATTAAAAGATGCTTACTCCTTGGAAGGAAAGTTACGACCAGCCTAGACAGCATATTAAAAAGCAGAGACGTTACTTTGTCAACAAAGTTCCATCTAGTCAAGGCTATGGTTTTTCCAGTAGTCATGTATGGATGTGAGAGTTGGACTATAAGGAAAGCTGAGCACTGAAGAATTGATGCTTTGGAACTGTGGTGTTAGAGAAGACTCTTGAGAGTCCCTTGGACTGCAAGGAGATTCAACCAGTCCATCCTAAAGGAGATCAGCCCTGGGTGTTCATTGGAAGGACTGATGTTGAAGCTGAAACTCCAATACTTTGACCATCTGATGCAAAGAGCTGACTCATTTGAGAAGACCCTGATGCTGGGAAAGATTGAAGGCAGGAGGAGAAGGGGACGACAGAGGATGAGACGGTTGGATGGCATCTCAATGGACATGAGTTTGGGTGGACTCCGAGAGTCGGTGATGGACAGGGAGGCCTGGCATGCTGCGGTTCATGGGGTTGCAAAGAGTTGGACGCGACTGAGCAACTGAACTGAACTGAACTTAGCCACCTCATTAGAACTGACTCAAATGTGTTCTTTCTAATAACTGAGTAATATTCCACTGTGTATATGTACCACAGTTTTCTTATCCATTTGTCCTCCAATGGACATCTAGGTTGGTTCCATGTCCTAGCTATTGTAAATAGTGCTGTGATGAATACTGGGGTACACATGTCTCTTTCAATTGTGGTTTCCTCCGTGTGTATGCCCAGCAGTGGGATTGCTGTGTCATATGGGAGTTCTATTTCCAGTTTTTTAAGGAATTTCCACAGTGTTCTTCATAGTGGCTGTACTAGTTTGCCTTCCCACCAACAGTGTAAGAGGGTTCCCTTTTTTCCACACCCTCTCCAGAATTTATTGTTTGTAGACTTTTTGATAGCAACCATTCTGACTGGTGTGAAATGATACCTCATTGTGGTTTTGATTTACATTTCTCTGATAATGAATGATGTTGAGCATCTTTCCATGTGTTTGTTAGCCATCTGTATGTCTTCTTCAGAGAAATGTCCATTTAGTTCATTGGCCCATTTTTTGATTGGGTCATTTATTTTTCTGAAATTGAGCTGCATGAGCTGCTTGTATATTTTGGAGATTAATTCTTTGTCAATTGCTTCATTTGCTATTATTTTCTCCCATTCTGAAGGCTATCTTTTCACCTTGCTTATAGTTTCCTTCACTGTGCAAAAGCTTTTAAGTTTAATTAGATCCCATTTGTTAATTTTTGCTTTTATTTCCATTATTCTGCAAGGTGGGTCATAGAGGATTCTGCTGCGATTTATGTCGGAGAGTGTTTTCCTCTAGGAGTTTTATAGTTTCTGGTCTTACATTTAGATCTTTAATCCATTTTGAGTTTGTTTTGTGTATGGTGTTAGAAAGTGTTCTAGTTTCATTCTTTTACAGGTGGCTGACCAGTTTTCGCAGCACCACTTGTTAAAGAGATTGTCTTTTCTCCATTGTATATTCTGCCTCCATTGTCAAAGATAAGGTGTCCATAGGTGTGTGGGTTTATCTGTCAGTACCATATTGTCTTGACAAGTGTAGCTTTGTAGTATAGTCTGAAGTCAGGCATGTTTATTCCTCCAGTTCCATCCTTCTTTCTCAAGATTGCTTTGGCTATTTGAGGTTTTTTTTGTATTCATACAAATATCCATACAGGTTGTGAAATTATTTGTTCTAGTGCTGTGAAAAATACCATTGGTAGTTTGATAGGGATTGCATTGAATCTAAAGTTTGCTTTGGGTAGTATACTCATTTTCACTATATTGATTCTTCTGATCCATGAACTTGGTATATTTCTCCATCTATTTGTGTCATTTTTTATTGCTTTCATCAGTGTTTTATAGTTTTCTATATATAGGTCTTTTGTTTCATTAGGTAGATTTATTCCTATGTATTTTATTCTTTTCATCACAATGGTGAATGGAATTGCTTCCTTAAATTCTCTTTCTGTTTTTTCATTGTTAGTGTATAGGAATGCAAGGGATTTCTGTGTATTAATTTTATATCCTGAAATTTTACTATATTCATTGATTAGCTCTAGTAATTTTCTGGTAAAATCTTTAGGGTTTTCCATGTAGAGGATCATGTCATCTGCAAACAGTGAGAGTTTTATTTCTTCTTTTCCAATCTGGATTCTTTTTATTTCTTTTTCTTCTCTGAATGATGTAGCTAAAACGTCCAAAACTATGTTGAATAGTAGTGGTAAGAGTAGTGGTGAGAGTAGTGGTAAGGGCATCCTTGTCTTGTTTCTGACTTTAGGAGAAATGCTTTCAGTGTTTCACCATTGAGGATAATGTTTGCTGTGGGTTTATCATATATAGCTTTTATTACATTGAGGTATGTTCCTTCTATGCCTGCTTTCTGGAGGGTTTTTTATCATAAAAAGATGCTGAATTTTGTCAAAGTCTTTCTCTGCATCTATTGAGATAATCATATGGTTTTTACCTTTCAGTTTATTAATGTGGTTTATTGCATTGATTGATTTGTGAATATTGAAGAATCCTTGCATCCCTGGGATAAAGCCCACTTTGTCATGATTATGATCTTTTTAATATGTTGTTGGATTCTGTTTGCTAGAATTTTATTAAGGATTTTTGCATCTATGTTCATCAGTGATATTGGCCTGTAGTTTTCTTTTTTTGTGGCATCTTTGACTTCCCTGGTGGCTCAGACGGTAAAGCGTCTGTCTACAGTGCAGGAGACCCAGGTTCGATCCCTGGGTTGGGAAGATCCCTTGGAGAAGGAAATGGCAATCCACTCCAGTACTATCGCCTGGAAAATCCCATGGACAGAGGAGCCTGGTAGGCTACAGTCCATGGGGTCGCAAACAGTCGGACACGACTGAGCGACTTCATGTTCACGTTTAGTTTTGGTATTGGAGTGATAGAGGCCTCATAGAATGGGTTTGGCAATTTAGCTTCCTTTGCAATTTTCTGGAAGAGTTTGAGTAGGATAGGTTTTAGCTCTTCTCTAAATTTTTGGTAGAATTTACCTGTGAAGCCATCTGGTCCTGGGCTTTTGTTTGTTGGAAGGTTTTTTTTAATTACAATTTCGATTTCAGTGCTTGTGGTGGTGTGATCAAATTTAAAGCTAAAATAAAGAGCAGATTAAATACATCTGTGGGAAAAATAAGTCAACCAAAATAGAGCTGAAGGAAAAAAATCCATAATTCAGAACACAGAAAGAGCTTAAAAATATGAAAGAGAAGGAAAATGTCATAATACTAAAATGTGAAGGTTTGGAATGTGTCTGATAAGAGAAGGACAGGGAGAAAGGGGAAGACAATATCTAATAGATAATGGCCAAGGATTTTTCCCTGGTGAAAAGCAAGAATCCTCTGATTCTGGATATAAAAGAATACCAAAGAGGAGAGAGAAAAATTGCTTTATAAATTTTACTTAGGTTTCATTGTTTCGGGCATGAGAGTCCTATACAGCTAAGTCATAATGAGAAATAAAAGTCAGTTGTTATTTTTAAAAATTGAACTTCAAGTATTAGCAGGTTGCAACATGGAAAGATTTATGGAGAAAGAAAGACCTTTTCCCCATCCTTCAAAGCACTCATATCAGCAGCCATATATTCTTCCAACTCTGTTTTCATTCATTCATTCATTCAACATATAAGCCATTGAGGCCCTAATCAGTGCCAAGCACTGTTTTAGGAACTAAAAACATACGAGTGAACAAGGCAGACAAAGTCCCTGCTTTCACAAAGCTTTTATTGTCTTCTACTCTTTGAAAGAGATAGTAAATAAGTAAATGCAGAAGACAAATTCAGACAGCAGCAAGTGCACTAAAGACAATAAAATGGGATAAAAAATGGAGTTCCAAGGGTTGAGGAGCTGATGATATGTTACTTTGGTTGCACTGTTGAGGGAAATTTCCCCCAAGGAGGTAAAGATAGGCTGAGGTCTGAACTCTGAAAAGGAGTTGGCAGTTTTTGGAAGAGGGGACAGCAAGCTTGAAGGCTTAAGGCTTCAATAAACCTGTTTCTATTTAAGGAACAAGAAGCCCAGATGACTGCATCTCAGAGCTCAGGGACATGTGAGTGATATGAACTCAGGGAGAGGCAGGGACAGTTCATACAGCTTTGTAGGCCATGCAATAGGTCTATATGTTACTCACTGTGCTATTGGAAGCCATCCATGTATTTTTAAGCAGTGAGTGGTGGAACCTGATTTAAGTTTGTAGATGATACTTTAGCAGCTTAGTAGAGTGGGGCAAAAGAGAAACCAAGGATCAATCCTTACTGGAGTTTGAACCTTCATTGGAGTCATCTAGCAGAGATGGTCGCAAAGAGTCAGACATGACTGAGTGACTAAATAGAGCCCAGCACAGCAGAGATGTTGGAAGTTGGGTCAGGGTGGCAGCAGTGAAGTTGGGGAGAAGCAGACAGATTTAGGTTATATCTTGGAGGTAGACACAACTCAACTTGCTGATGGATTGAATACAGGGAGAGAGGAAATGAGAGGAAACAAAAATAATGCCTTGATTCTCAAGATTTGGGGCTCATTCATTTTAGTGCTTTCTATCTTTCCCTGCCTTCAATCTTTCCCAGCATCAGGGTCTTTCCCAATGAGTCAGTTCTTCACATCAGGTGGCCAAAGTATTGGAGCTTCAGCTTCAGCATTAGGCTTTCCAGTGAGTATTCAGGGTTGCTTTCCATTAGGACTGACTAGTTTGATCTCCATGCTGTCCAAAAGTAAAAGTGAAAGTGAAGTTGCTCAGTTGTGTCTGACTCTTTGCAGCCCCTTGGACTGTAGCCTACCAGGCTCTTCCGTCCATGGGATTTTCCAGGCAAGAATACTGGAGTGGGTTGCCTTTCGTTCTCCAGGAGATCTTCCCAACCCAGGGATTGAACCTGGGTCTCCCACATTGTAGGCAGACGCTTTACTGTCTGAGCCACCAGGGAAGTCCTATGCTGGCCAAGGGACTCTCAAAAGTCCTCTCCAGCACCACAGTTTGAAGGCATCAGTCCTTCAGCATGTTTTTTTTATTGTCCAATCTTAAAAGGGGATGATAGAGGATGAGATGGTTGGATGGCATCACTGACTCAATAGACATGAGTTTGAGCAAATTTGGAGGTGGTGAAGGACTAGGAAGCCTGGTGTGCTGCAGTCTAAGGAGCTGTGAAGAGTCAGAAACAACTTAGCAACTGAATAACATTTTATTGCATGGTAGAATCAATTCCCTGATATGGAGGGAAAATGGGAGGAAAAAGCAGGTTAAGTAGAAAAGTTAAGGTGCTGAAGAAAAGCTTAAAATGCTTATAAAACAACCTAGTAGATAGATCAAAACCACAATTGTATATACTGCTCTGGAGATCAACGGCATGACCAGAGAGTTAAAAACACAGAGAAGATATTTAAAGATCCAAACTAGATAAGATTACTAAGAAGAAGGTATTGATAAAGAAGAGATGGGGAGGGTGGAAAGAAGGGAACTAAAGGGTGAAATTGAGAAAATAGAGGGAAGAAAAGGGAGAGGAGGTTAATATTTAGAGTTCTAATGAAAGGAAGGGGGAGTGGGTCCAGTGAAAAAGAATGGCCATGTTCAGGGAGAAAACTCAGTCAATAAATTTACTGAAAGCAAAGGAAGAGAGTTTGTTGAGAATGAAGGACAACTGTGTAGGAAGCTGCCAAAAGGTCAAATAAAATAAGGATAAACAGACTTCCTTGTCGTCCAGTGGCTAAGAATCCACCTTGCAATACAAGAGATGCAGGTTCAATCCCTGGTTTTCAGGAAATTAAGATCCCACATGCCATAGGGCAGCGAAACTTGTGTACTGCAACTACTGAGTCTATGCACCACAAGGAAAGATCCTGTGTGCTGCAACTAAAACCCAACACATGTCCTGGCTATTATAAACAGTGCTGCAATGAACATTGGGGTACACGTGTCTCTTTCAATTCTGGTTTCCTTGGTGTGTATGCCCAGCAGTGGGATTGCTGGGTCACAAGGCAGTTCTATTTGCAGTTTTTTAAGGAATCTCCACACTGTTCTCCATAGTGGCTGAACTAGTTTGCATTCCCACCAACAGTGTAAGAGGGTTCCCTCTTCTCCACACCCTCTCCAGCATTTATTGCTTGTAGACTTTTGGATCGCAGCCATTCTGACTGGTGTGAAATTTGGTCTTGATTTGCATTTCTCTGATAATGAGCGATGTTGAGCATCTTTTCATGTGTTTGTTAGCCATCCATATGTCTTCTTCGGAGAAATGTCTATTTAGTTCTTTGGCCCATTTTTTGATTGGGTCATTTATTTTTCTGGAATTGAGCTGCATAAGTTGCTTGTATATTTTTGAGATTAGTTGTTTGTCAGTTGCTTCATTTGCTATTTTCTCCCATTCCGAAGGCTGTCTTTTCACCTTGCTTATAGTTTCCTTTGTTGTGCAGAAGCTTTTAATTTTAATTAGATCCCATTTGTTTATTTTTGCTTTTATTTCCAGTATTCTGGGAGGTGGATCATAGAGGATCTGGCTGTGATTTATGTCAGAGTTTTGCCTATGTCCTCCTCTAGGAGTTTTATAGTTTCTGGTCTTACATTTAGATCTTTAATCCATTTTGAATTTATTTTTGTGTATGGTGTTAGAAAGTGTTCTAGTTTCATTCTTTTACAAGTGGTTGACCAGTTTTCCCAGCACCACTTGTTAAAGAGATTGTCTTTAATCCACTATATATTCTTGCCTCCTTTGTCAAAGATAAGGTGTCCATAGGTGTGTGGATTTATCTCTGGGCTTTCTATTTTGTTCCATTGATCTGTATTTCTGTCTTTGTGCCAGTACCATACTGTCTTGATGACTGTGGCTTTGTAGTAGAGCCTGAAGTCAGGCAGGTTCTGTTTATAATAGCCAGGACATGGAAGCAACCTAGATGTCCATCAGCAGATGAATGGATAAGAAAGCTGTGGTACATATACACAATGGAGTATTACTCAGCCATTAAAAAGAATACATTTGAATCAGTTCTAATGAGGTGGATGAAACTGGAGCCGATTATACAGCGTGAAGTAAGCCAGAAAGAAAAACACCAATACAGTATACTAACACATATATATGGAATTTAGAAAGATGGTAGTGATGAGCCTGTATGTGAGACAGCAAAAGAGACACAGATGTAAAGAACAGACTTTTAGACTCTGTGGGAGAGGGAGAGGGTGGGATGATTTGGGAGAATGGCATTGAAACATGTATACTATCATGTAAGAAATGAATTGCTAGTCTAGGTTTGATACAAGATACAGGATACTTGGGGCTGGTGCACTGGGATGACCCAGAGAAATGGTATGAGAAGGGAGGTGGGAGGGGGGTTCAGGGTTGGGAACTCATGTACACCTGTGGTGGATTCATGTCAATGTAGGGCAAAACCAATACAGTATTGTAAAGTAAAAAAATTAAAAAAAAATAGAACCCAACACAGCCAAATAAGTAAATATTTTTTTAAAGAATAGAATAGTGATTATTGCATTTGGCAGGATAAGGGGTGCTGGTGACCTTGACAAGGGCAATTCCAGCGCAGTGGGGAAGATGAAGCTTTATTGGAGCTGGTTAAGGAGATACAAGGAGGTGAGGAAATGGACACAGGAATTAAAGTCAGTTTTCATCTTTTTTTTCCTGATGTCTTACCCAAAAGTATATGGGTGGTATATGAGATACACATTTAAAATGGAAAATAGAATTTTCATTCTGATATGGTCACAGCCCCGTGAAAGGAAGACATTCCACACCAAAGACAGATAAAGAGTGGTTGTAGGAGTCATTTCCTAAGGAAGCAGAGCAGCAAAGAGAGGTTGGCGCTTGATAAGAATGAGGATGCTGTATACACTGTGGGAAGGAAAGGTGGAGGATGGGTACAGATGAAAGTGGGAAGAAGAGCATTTCTGTCAGATTGCTTTGTGTACGACCATGAACTCCTGTACCTCTCAGACCAAGGTTGAAAGTTGAACCTCACTGGACCAGTTTCTCCTTTTCATTTCACTGCTGGCCCCGAGGGTTAACAGTCCACTTACTGAGTGGGCATCCTTTTGTAATGGAATCAGATAAAAATTGCTAACAAAACTGCAAGCAAGATGGTCACATATCAGACTCTGTTCCAGACTTTTGAGAACAAAATCCATAGACATGCTAATGAACTGGATAGAGGGAGAGAGAAAATGGGAAGAATCAGGGTTAATGCCTGCATCAGTGTATAGCGATGACAAATAGATGCCTGTTCTCATGAGCTTACATTCTAGTGAGAGGAGAGAGGAATACATTCTGTTAGTCTCAGGTATATAGCACAGAGTTACATACACGTAAATTTATAAATTATGAATTTATAATTAAAATTATAAATTTGTGTTATAAATATAGAAGTATAATTACATACTCGTAAAAGTATATATTTATGTATATATGTGTGTTTAGATTCTTTTCCATTATAGGTAATTACAATATGTTGAGTATAGTTCCCTGTGTGATGTAGTGAGTCCCAAGGTTAATGCCTGCATCAGTGTATAGTGATGACAAATAGATGCCTGTTCTCATGATCTTACATTCTAGTGAGAGGAGAGAGGGATACATTCTGTTAGTTTCAGGTGTATAGCACAGAGTTACACACATGTAAAGTTATAAATTATAAATTTATAATTAAAAATATAAATCTGTGTTATAAATATAGAAGTATAATTACATGCCTGTAAAAGTATATATTTATGTACATATGTGTGTTTAGATTCTTTTCCATTATAGGTTATTACAATACATTGAGTATAGTTCCCTGTGTGAGGTAGTGAGTCCCTATTGCTAATCTATTTTATATATAGTAGTGTGTATATTGGAGAAGGCAATGGCACCCCACTCCAGTACTCTTGCCTGGAAAATCCCATGAATGGCGGAGCCTGGAAGGCTGCAGTCCATGGGGTCGCTGAGGGGCGGACATGACTGAGCAACTTCACTTTCACTTTTCACTTTCATGCATTGGAGAAGGAAATGGCAACCCACTCCAGTGTTCTTGCCCAGAGAATCCCAGGGACGAGAGAGCCTGGTGGGCTGCCGTCTATGGGGTTGCACAGAGTCGGACACGGCGGAGGTGACTTAGCAGTGTGTATATGTTAATCCCAACTTCTAATCTATCCCTCCACCCTCTCTTTGCCCATTTGTAAGCATAAGTTTGTTTTCTATGATTGTATATAAGTGTCACTTTTAGATTTTTGTGTCATTTTTTTAGATTCCACATATAAAAGATATCATATAATATTAGCCTTGGCCGGCTTACTTCATTTAGTATGATAATTTGTAGGTCCACCCATGTTGCTACAAATGGAATTGTTTCACCCTTTTTAATGGCTGAGTAGTATTCCATTATACAAATTTGTCACATCTTCTTTATTGATTCACAGACATTTGGGTTGCATCCATGTCCAGACTCTTATAAGTGGTGCCACAGTGAATGCTGGGGTAAATGTGTATTTTCCAATTATACTTTTCTCTAGATACATGCCCAGGAATGGGATTGCTGGATCTCTATTTTTAGCTTTTTAAAGAACCTCCAGACTGTTTTCCATAGTAGCTGTACCAATTTACATTACTACCAACAGTGTAGGAAGCTTCCCTTTTCTAAACACCCTCTCCAGTATTTATTGTTTGTAGACTTTTTGGTGACGGTTGTGAGGATTTTGAGCAGAGGAATGATATGATCTGTTCACTAAGTTGGGGACCCAGGAGAAGGTGAGGGTTTGCACACTAGAGAAAGAGAACCATGTGTCTCATTGTGAGAATTTTGAAGTTCAAGGATCATTGCAATATCCAAGTAAAAATGGTCAGGTACTCCATGTTCCAAACGATATTCCACAGAGCTACAGGGGCTGATCTTTCTAAAAGGCAAATCTGATCAAGGAACTTCCTGCTTCCAAACCTCTGCTGTGCTTCCCATTGCCTACAGAGTAAGGCCTTATGCCTTTAACAAGACACAGAGTCAGTCCCTCACAATCTAGCCCTGGCCTATATTTGCAGGTCTCTTCCCTCCATTCCTTCCTTGGCACACTTTTCCCTCTGCCCATAATGCCCCTCTCTAAATACTTAACTCCTCATCCTCACAGTCTAGATCTATTTAATAATAACTTCCATGAAACCCCTGCACCCTTTTCTTGGGTCTCTCTTGGCCTCTGAGGCAAAATTAACCTGTTGGTTCATAGGTCTGAGAGGCAGGCAGGGTCTGTGGTGCAATGACCCTGGGCTTTAGAATTTGACTAACCTGGGTTAAAACCTAAGCACTTGCTTATTGTATATCACTTTAAGCATGTTATTTAATTTTCTACACTCAGTTTCTTATAAAAGTGGTGGTGGTTTAGTTGCTAAGTCGTGTCTGACTCTTGTGACCCCATGGACTGTAGCCCACCAGGCTCCTCTGTCCATGGGATGTTCCCGGCAAGAATATAGAGTAGGTTGCCATTCCCTACTCCAGGGGGTCTTCCCAACCCAAGGATCGAACAGGGTCTCCTGCATTGCAGGAGGATTCTTTACTGACTGAGCCACCGGGAAAGTCCCATGTAACTTTAAACAGGTTATTTAATTTTTCTACACTCAGTTTCTTATAAAGGTATTAACATCTGTTTTATAGGGTTGTTGTCAAGCTTACAGGAGATAAGTTTCTCAGTCATGTCCGACTCTTTGCAACACTGTTGACTCTAGCCCCTCTGTCCATGGGATTCTCCAGGTAAGAATACTGGAATGGGTTGCCATTTCCTTCTCCAGGAGATAACAAGTAAATCACTCAATATAGGAACAGGCACATAATAGATATTGAAAAAGTATTATTCCCCTCTAGACCTCAGGTTCCTCCAGGGCAGAAAACATGTTTTATTTATATTATGTACATCCCATCATTAACTGGTCCCTGACACGCAAAAGATACTTGATAGACATTAACCTGATTGAATAGACTCTGTCTTCTCAGAAACATTTGTTTCTTAGAGGTGCAGCATCTTAGAGGCCTGAGGGTTAGGGTAGTGATTCTAAAGTGGACTGTGGCACGTACATCCCCATGGGGCTTTTATCAAGCCAGCCACATCCCCTCCGCAGCTGCAGGGGCCCTTGTTGTTTGTCTATGGGGAACACTCAGCCGTCCTCTCTATGAACATTTTTCTCATTTCTCTTTGGAACTTCTATCATGGCGTGCCACTTCTCTTTTCCCTCTCAGTTGTTCTCCCACTCCTCACCCTATTTGTTCTGTCTTCCTCTACCCCTTTCCACCACACACCATATGGCTCTTCCTCGCTTGCCCTGAGTTCAGGCTTGCTAGCCTCCACAAGTTTCCCCGGAGCAACCTGGGCCCTCTGGATCAGCTGACTACCCACTCCTGCCAGCAGCCCTGCTCTGAAGTTTACGTAAACGTCAATGCCATCCCTAAGGAGACTCATGACACTGGGAGAGTTCACTTCCGGGAACTCACTATGCCAGTTACCTTTGATGAGCCAAGAGAGGGTGGAGCCGGTGGTGATCTTCCAGACACAACAAGGTCATGTATCTCATCCTAGAATATTGAGAAGCTTGTAGGGCAGATACACGAAAAGGCTTTTTTACTCATTTTTTTTCAACCTCCTCCAGGATCAATCAAATGAGGCTGCCCCAGTGCAGTGGATCAAGCATGGACTCTAGAGTCATGTGGACACACTTGTGTCCCTGCTCTGCATCTTCCAAGTGGTGACTTACATGTGTTTCTTTTTTTTTAAATTTAATTTAATATTTAGTTAGCTAGTTATTTGGCTGCACTGGGTCTTCATTGTGGTGCGTGGGCTTCTCAGTGAAGTGGGTTCTCTTGTTGAAGAGCCTTGGCTTTAGGTGCTTATCTTTAATAGCTGTGGCACACAGGCTTTGTTGTCTCCACGGCAAGTGGGATCTTCCCAGACCAGGGATTAACCCCCTTCCCCTGCACTGGAAGCATGTATTCTTAAACTCTGAACCACAAAGGAAGTGATACATGTGTTTCTTAAATTCTCTAAAACTTCCTATAGCTCAGATGGTAAAAAAAAATCTGCTTGCAATGCAGGAGACCTGAGTTCGATTCCTGGGTTGGGAAGGTTCTCTGGAGAAGGGAATGGCAATCCACTCCAGTATTCTTGCCTGGAGAATCACATGGACAGAGGAGCCTGGCGGGCTACAGTCCATGGGATCGCAAAGAGTCGGACGTGACTGAGCAACTAACAGTACTACTACAAGTTTCTTCATTTGTAAAACTGAGATTCCAATATCTATTACTCAGTGTTGTTAGTTGATACCATGTGTATCATGTATCTGCACGACAAATCAGCTCAAAAGTTAGTGGCTTAAAACAGCAACATCTGGGAGTCTGGTGGGTTTTGCAGGTAAGGAACTTAAGAAGAGGCCAAGATGGGCGATTCTCACTTGAGGTCTCTCACAAGATTGCAGTCAGTCGATGATCAGACTGGAGTCATTTTGAAGGCTTCCTTATTCACATGTCTGCTGCCAGGGCTGGGAAGACAATGAGCAGAGGGTCTGGAGCTTCTGGGGCTCCCCTGGCATCTTCTCCCACCACCAGGGCCCTCCCCACGTGGCCCTCCTGCACACCTGTATTTCTCACATGGTAGATCAGGGCTCTAAAGGCACATGTCCTGAGACAGAAACAGATGCATCTGTATCAGGTTTACGAATCTGGCCTCGAAAGTCACATAGCATCACTTCCCACTGCCTTCTATTCACTAGAAGCGAGCAGCCGCTGCCAACCATCATCAACAGAAGATGAATTAGACCTCTCTTCCTTTACAAGGAGTGTCAAAAATTGTGGCTATGCTTCAAAAAACACTGCAGCATATGAAATGCCTGATCTTTAATAAATGGTGGCAATTTTTATTTTGTTTTTATT
This sequence comes from Oryx dammah, assembly GCF_014754425.2. Classification (NCBI taxonomy): domain Eukaryota; kingdom Metazoa; phylum Chordata; class Mammalia; order Artiodactyla; family Bovidae; genus Oryx; species Oryx dammah. Next base: position 43,859,358 of record NW_024070205.1, on the reverse strand, counting down.
GAAGTATAGTTGATTTACACTATTTTGTTAATTTCAGGTATAAAGCATAGTGTTTCAGGGGAATTTTGTAGATTATATTCCATAATAAGTTATTATAAGATATTACACATAATTCCTTATGCTTACAGTAAATCTTTGTTGCTTATCTATTTTATATGCAGTAGCCTGTATTTGCTAATCCCATATTCCTAATTTGTCCCTCCCACCTTGCAATAATCAGAAATTTCTTTTCTGTGTCTGTGAGTCTGTTTCTGTTTTGCATGTACTTTCATTGGTATTCTTTCTTAGATTCCATATATAAGTGATGTTATACAGTATTTGTCTTCTCTGACTTATTTCACAAAGTATGATATTCTCTAACCATCTCATCCTCTGACACCCTCTTCTCCTTCTGCCCTCAATCTTTCCCAGGATCAGGGACTTTTCCAATGAGTAGACTGTTCACATCAGGTGACCAAAATACTGGAGCTTCAGCATCCGTCCTTCCAATGAGTATACAGGCTTGATTTCCATTAAGATTGTCTGGTTTGATCTCCATGCTGTCCAAAGGGCTCTCAGGAGTTTTCTCCAGCACCACTGATGCAATGGACATAATTTTGGCAAACTGCAGGAGATGGTGAGGGACAGTGAGGCCTGGCATGCTGCAGTCCATGAGGTCACAAAGAGTCAGACACAACTGGGCAACTGAACCCCATAATATTCTCTAAGTCCATCCATGTTGCTGCAAATGGCAATTTTTTTTTCTTATGGCTGAGCAATATTCTATTTCATATACCTATATGTATATACATGAGAAACACTGGGCTGGAAGAAGCACAAGCTGGAATCAAGATTGCTGGGAGAAATATCAATAACCTCAGATATGCAGATCAGTTCAGTTCAGTCGCTCAGTCATGTCCATCTCTTTGCAACCCCATGAATCGCAGCACACCAGGCCTCCCTGTCCATCACCATCTCCCGGAGTTCACTCAGACTCACATCCATCGAGTCCATGATACCATCCAGCCATCTCATCCTCTGTCGTCCCCTTCTTCTCCTTCCCCCAATCCCTCCCAGCATCAGAGTCTTTTCCAATGAGTCAACTCTTCGCATGAGGTGGCCAAAGTACTGGAGTTTCAGCTTTAGCATCATTCCTTCCAAAGAAATCCCAGGGCTGATCTCCTTCAGAATGGACTGGCTGGATCTCCTTGCAGTCCAAGGGACTCTCAAGAGTCTTCTCTAACACACAGTTCAAAAGCATCAATTCTTCGGTGCTCAGCCTTCTTCACAGTCCAACTCTCACATCCATACATGACCACAGGAAAAACCATAGCCTTGACTAGACGGACCTTAGTCAGCAAAGTAATGTCTCTTCTTTTGAATATGCTATCTAGGTTGCTCATAACTTTTCTTCCAAGGAGTAAGCGTCTTTGAATTCCATAGCTGCACTCACCATCTGTAGTGATTTTGGAGCCCCCAAAAATAAAGTCTGACACTGTTTCCACTGTTTCCCCATCTATTTCCCATGAAGTGCTGGGACCGGATGCCATGATCTTCGTTTTCTTAATGTTGAGCTTTAAGCCAAATTTTTCACTCTCCTCTTTCACTTTCATCAAGAGGCTTTTTAGTTCCTCTTCACTTTCTGCCATAAGGGTGGTGTCATCTGCATATCTGAGGTTCTTGATATTTCTCCCGGCAATCTTGATTCCAGCTTGTGTTTCTTCCAGTCCAGCATTTCTCATGATATATTCTGCATATAAGTTAAATAAGCAGGGTGACAATATAGAGCCTTGACGTACTCCTTTTCCTATTTGGAACCAGTCTGTTGTTCCATGTCCAGTTCTAACTGATGGCACCACCCTTACGGCAGAAAGTGAAGAGGAACTAAAAAGCCTCTTGATGAAAGTGAAAGTGGAGCATGAAAAAGTTGGCTTAATGCTCAACAGTCAGAAAACAAAGATCATGGCATCTGGTCCCATCACTTCATAGGAAATAGATGGGAAACAGTAGAAACAGTGTCAGACTTTATTTTTTTGGGATCCAAAATCACTGCAGATGGTGACTGCAGCCATGAAATTAAAAGATGCTTTCTCCTTGGGAGGAAAGTTATGACCAACCTAGACAGCATATTGAAAAGCAGAGACATTACTCTACCAACAAAGGTCCATCTAGTCAAGGCTATGGTTTTTCCTGTGGTCATGTATGGATGTGAGAGTTGGACTATGAAGAAAGCTGAGTGCCAAAGAATTGATTCTTTTGAACTGTGGTGTTGGAGAAGACTCTTGAGAGTCCCTTGGACTGCAAGGAGATCCAACAAGTCCATTCTAAAGGAGATCAGTCCTGGGTGTTCATTGGAAGGACTGATGCTAAAGCTGAAACTCCAATACTTTGGCCACTTGATGTGGAGAGTTGACTCACTGGAAAAGACTCTGATGCTGGGAGGGATTGGGGGAAGGAGGAGAAGGGGACAACAGAGGATAAGATGGTTGGATGGCATCACCGACTCGATGGACATGAGTTTGAGTAAACTCCGGGAGTTGGTGATGGACAGGGAGGCCTGGTGTGCTGCAATTCCTGGGGTCACAAAGAGTCAGACACGACTGAGTGACTGAACTGAACTGAACTGACTGATATGTATATACATAAATACTCACACACACATACATACACATACACACACATTTCATCTTAAGTCAACTGTATGTTGTTGGCTACTTTGGTTGTTTCCATGTCTTGGTTATTGTAAATAGTGTTGCTATGAATATCAGGGTGCACATGTCATTTCAATTAGATCTTTCATTTTTTCTGGATATGTACCTGGGAGTGTGATTGCTCCCAAGTACATATGGTATCTCTATTTTTAGTTTTCTAAAGAACATCCATACTGTTCTCCATAGTGGCCACACCAGTTACATTCCCACCAACAGTAGGAGGGTTCCCTTTTCTCCTGGCATGCTGCAATACTTTGGCCACCTCATGCAAAGAGTTGACTCATTGGAAAAGACTCTGATGCTGGGAGGGACTGGGGGCAGGAGGAGAAGGGGATGACAACCTCTCTAGCATTTAATATGTACAGACTTTTTGATGATGGCCATTTGACTGGTATGAGGAGATACATCATTGTGGTTTTGATTTGCATTTCTCTATTATGTAGTGATGCTGAGCATCTTTTCATGTATCTGTTGGCCATCATAGTTCTTCTTTGGAAAAATGTCTACCTAGGTCTTGTGCCCATTTTGTGACTGGATCACTTGTTTTTTTGGATAATGAGATGCATGAGCTGTTTGTATATTTTGGATATATTTGTCACAGCTTTTGTTAATATTTACTCCTATTATAAGGTTGTATTTTTGCTTTATTAATACTGATGGCTTCCTTTGCCTTTTCATTTTACTTACCTTTCTCTGTCTGTATGAATTTAGGAGAAGCAGTTAACCACTGTGGTTTCGAGGGGGTGTTTTTAGGTGGCAGTGTATCTGTGTAGACAGTGTGTGTCCAGTGTCTTTGGTGCAAGGGCTGGTTTCAATGCACATGCCAGCCACATCCTTCCTTGGGATATGCTGGCTGTTATGTCCTTTGTACAAGGTATGATTGGTGTGGGGGATCTAACACCTGTGCACAGTGTGAGGGGGGAATCCCTCCCTGTTCTGTAGCATTGCTGTCCCATCAGGGCCAGAGATGCTCCCCAGTTGTTGATGCAGAAGCCCTGAGGGTCAGGCTTAATCAGGCTCTGTTGCCCTTGAGCATGTGCCTTCTCCAAAGGTAGTAGTTGCTGAAGCAAGTCAAGCTCATGCACTCACAGAGAACCTGTATGCCACCCATACAGGCATCCATGGTTCAGCTCAGAAGTAGCCCAGGGTTGTGTGCTTTCTCCTGTGGTGTTAGTCCTAGATCTAGTGCAAGGCTGTGGTGTGGAGTAGGCTGGGGGTGGGGGGCAGGCAGGGCATTGCAGCTTCAGGAATTGGGGTGGGGTGCCACCGGTGCAAGGCTCTCTCCATCCTGGGGGTTGGCAAACTAGCACAAGTGCACACTTCATGAGAAGAGTCTAGGTTCTCCAGCCATTCTGCCTGTCCCAGCAGTTCTCCTAGCAACCATGGGGGCTTGTCTCCCACCTTGTGTCCAGTTCTTTGCAACCCCGTGAACTGTAGCCTGCCAGGACTCCACTACCCATGGGATTCTCCAGGCAAGAATACTGGGCTGGGTTGCCATGTCCTCCTCCACGGGATCTTCCCAACCGAAGGATCTGAGTTTTATGTTTCCTGCATTGGCAGATGGGTTCTTAACCAGTAGCACCACCTGAGAAGCCCAATCAGCTGAGAACACTTTCTTTTTTTTCCTGGATAGAACCTTTATTATTTCAGAAATAAGCATCCTGAAGTAAGGTAGTTAAAACAGTTATTTCTGGATTAGTGTAATAAATATTTGTCAATACACCAGCTATCTCAATAAACATATGCATTTCATTCATAAGAACTTCCAAAAATAATTCTTCTGAGTCAAATAAATTTACAAATGGTGCAAGATCATTGTCTATGGGAAAGGAAGATTCTGCTAGGGGAAACTCTAATGAAGCATTTTCTTCATTATATTTTTGATAGCTGACAACCTTTAACTTTGGGCTTCCCTGGTAGTTCAGCTGGTAAAGAATCCGCATGTAAAGCAGGAGACCCTGGTTCGATTCCTGGGTTGAGAAGATCCCCTGGAGAAGAGATCAGCTACCCACTCCAGTATTTTGGAGTTTCCCTGGTGGCTCAGACAATAAAGAATTGGCCTGCAATGCAGGAGACTTGGATTCAATCCCTGGGTTGGGAAGATGCCCTGGAGGTGGGATGGAACCCACTTCAGTATTCTTGCCTGAAGAATCCCCATGGACACAGACAAGCCTGGTGGACTACAGTCCATGGGGTTGCAAAGGGTTGGACAGGACAGAGTGACTAAGCACAGCATAGCAACCTTTGACTTCATTTTCCCCTACTTTGGTTAATATAATTGGAGAGGTAAGGTATCTGAAGGAGCAGATCGAACAGAACCAAGGGATTTAAGAGGTTCTCAAACCCAGAAAGAGAGGCCAGCCTGTCACAGACATAGAGAGAGCCAAGGAAGCAAAGGCCACACACAGACAGTCAGGCAGTGGGGTGGGGGGTGGGGGGTGGGTGGTGGCTGGCACAGAGGGCCTGCAAACAATCTGTAATAATAATTCAGGGGCTTCCCCACAACCTTTCCTCCAGGGTGTGGAAGCCACCCACTCTGTGTTGACTAGTGTTCTGAGAATGTGTTGGGTAATTGACAAGGAAGACAACATTGTGCTGGGACCAAGGAGAATCTTGTCATCAGTCTTACTGGCCGGGCCATGGGTGGGGTACTAAGGGGGTGGACCACACTTCTGTCCCAGGCCACAAGAACATGGCCTGTCCTAGACCTTCCACCCAGGCCCACAGGTCTTCTCACACACACAAAAAAAATGAAGTGGGTTCTCCCACGAGCTTCCTGAGCACTTGCACAGCATCTGTGCCAGTGTGCCATCCTTAGCACCACACCCACCTCCTCCAGGAGCTCCTACTTTGGGTGCCTTCTGAGATTTTATGGGTTTCCAAGGTCCCATCTTCATTTGTTCCTCTCATTTTCTATCATCTCAACTCGCAAAGCACTTGCTTCTCTCCTACTGTGTAATGGCCTTCAAAGTATTCCCAATTTGCTCTCTTCAAAGTCAGTCATTCAAAAAATATTTATAAAGCCTATACTATGTGCCAGACACAGTAGAAGGCAGTGAGGATCCAACAGAGAACAGGAGAAGCAAGTTTTCTGGATTCCCTGAGCTGATATTCTAGGAGGCTTTCACAAAAGAAGAGGATGGATTTAGGTGAAAGGGATACAGAAAGGACTTACACAAAATGATGTCAGTGATTTGCCCTTTCACATCTGATTGAAGGGGCAGCCTGTCAGGGTGGGTGAAGCACAGTGGAAGTGAGACCCTGTCCCTGACAATGAGCAATGGCCTGGGGCAAATCATTTGGGTTCTTGGTTTAATGACCCAAGACTGTCAGGAGTCACCTGTATAGCCTGGGAATTCACCTGCACAAACCTCATCCCAGGCAGGAATGTGGTCTGTGCGAGGCTTGTGTCACCATCATCTGCCTAGAATCTCTAAGCTGAGGCCTGAGGGGAAGGGAAAGTTGCTAAACCTCCCCCCGATACTTCCTCTTCCTTCAACCTTGTCCATTTTTGCAATAACAATCCCATGGGCCTTTGCAGGTTCTGTCTACATACACCTCTGGAAGAAGGTGCTCTGTTTGTTCGCATCATGTGAGATACATTGCTGGGGGTCAGTCCAGCATTAATTCACATTGAAAATATGCAGGGTAGGAGAAATTAAATAATTTAATCGGTAGGTAGGAAAACTATTAACGTGTGCAAAAAAGATATTAGGAAACAATGAGAATTTCAGATGGATTTCAAAGTTAAAGACATAAGAGGTCAAATAAATTTCAGCTTTTTGGGTGCAGGTTTAGGATTTACTTCCCAATCCTGTAGGGGGTTTGGACTTCCTCCCCCGAGTCCTACATTGTGGACTGGTTTGAAAAGCTCTACTATGAGGCCACCCTCTGAGGCTCCTTGACCTTTGGGTTAGCTTCTCCCAAACCTGCTCCAAGCAGAAAGGCAAATGTGGACACCAAAGAGGCAGCTTCGTTCAGCGGCAAGCAGCTGTTTTGTTTTTTTAGCATTTATTTATTTATGGCTGCACTGAGTCTTCATTGGTGTGCACAGGTTTCTCTAGTTGCAGTAAGTGAGGGCTCCTCCTCATTGCGGTGAGCTAGCTTCTCATGGCGGAGAAGGCAATGGCAACCCACTCCAGTACTCTTGCCTGGAAAATCCCATGGACAGAGGAGCCTGGTAGGCTGCAGTCCCTGGGGTCGCTAAGAATCAAACATGACTGAACGACTTCACTTTCACCTTTCACTTTCATGCATTGGAGAAGGAAATGGCAACGCACTCCAGTGTTATTGCCTGGAGAATCCCAGGGATGGGGGAGCCTGGTGGGCTGCCGTCTATGGGGTCGCACAGAGTCGGACAGGACTGAAGTGACTTAGCAGCAGCAGCAGCAGCAGCTTCTCACGGCAGTGGAGCACAAGCTCTAGGGTGCCCAGGTTCAGTAGTTGGGCACACAGGCTTAACTACTTTGGTAGCATGTGGGATCTTCTCAAACCAGGGATCAAACTCATGTCCCCTGCATTGGCAGACATATTCTTAAGCCACTGGACCACTGGGGAAGCCCAGCAGGGAAGTCCAAACATTACATGAATGAGCAGCTTCAAGATGTTACCAAAGACCCATGTTCCTTCCATTTTCTCTCTACCAGCTTGTAGGTATTTCTGCTCATGCAATCCAGATAACTGCTACACTTTCAAGCTCTGTAAACTCACACAGTGACATGAGGAGGCAGGAAAAGAAGGAGCATGCCTACCTTACATTCCCCTCAAATTTTTTTCAATTTTGGTTGCACAGCTCTTCATTGTGGTGCACAGGGTGTCTCTGGTTGCGGGGCACAGGGGCATCTTTAGGGGCCTGAGCTTCTCTTGTTGTGGTACAAGAGCTTCTCTTGATGCAGAGCAAGTGTTCTAGAGTGTGTGGGCTCAGTAGTTGTTATGTAGGATTTTTAGCTCCCTGACCAGAAATCAAACTCCCATCCCCTGAATTGGAAGGCAGATTCTTAACCCCTGGACCCACCAGGGAAGTTCCTTGCATCCTTTTTACAAAACAAGAAAAACTTTCCCTGTAGGGGAAAGTTTTAGCAGATTTCCTCAGTTTAGCAGATTTCACTTCACATCACATTGGATGGAGCGGAAAATTAAAGCCAAAAGGAACGGAATTACTATGATTGGATTATCTAATCCATATTCTCTCCCCTCCTGTGGCTAGGCAGGGCCCTGTCTTCCCCTGGAAAGTGTGGGCACCAATACCTGAACCAAATCAGGAGGCAAGGCAGAGCACAGCTAGCTGGCGGGTGCCAGCAGTGCGGTAGCCAACAGTGTGGGTAACTCAGCTCTCCCATCTTCCCTCATCCCCCATCGCAGATAGCCCTGAGGGAAAGGTAGGTGATTAACTGGGGGAAAATAAACGTCAAGGGGCTTTCTATTCCTGAGATGAAAGAGTTTCATTACATTTGGAGTTTAATCATACAGTTTAAGCAACACTTCATCAGGCAAGTCCATCAGACTGCTTTCCAAACTTAGAAAGTTTTGTCAACTTGGAAGAAAGGAAGAAGCCAAGGTGAGTGGAAGTCTGACCTCTCTCCATGCAGTAGATTATGGAAGTGTCTGCCTCCTGAGGGTCTTTGGCACTCGCATGGATGACAGAGTCATTCAGAATTACAATCAGAAGCACAGTACATGAAAGCTAGGTTTACTGGTCATCTACTCTCCTATATAGGGCTTCCCTGCTGGCTCAGTGGTAAAGGATCTACCTGCAATGCCAAAGACCCAGGTTCAATCCCTAGGTCAGGAAGATCCCCTGGAGAAGAAATGGCAACCCATTCCAGTATTCTTGCCTGGAGGATCCCATGGACAGAGGAGCCTGGTGGGCTACGCAGTTCATGGGATTGCAAAGAGTCGGACACAACTGAGTGATTGAGCACTCACTCTCCTATATGTTACACATCTCATTGCACAGATAGGCCAGTGGAAGAGCAGACAGGGAAAGGGCTTCCCCAAGGTCAGACAGTGAAGTGTCAGAGGCAAGAAGGGAGCCTGGTATGTGGTCCACCTGTTTTCACAAAACCTCTTAACTCCCACTCAGGCCAACCTAACCAATGAGCCTTCTTACAATTCAATAAGTACTTGCAAATAACCAGAGCCTCATGGATACCACACACCATAAGAATAGAGGGACAAGGGAGTGACAGGAAGAAGGGAACTGAAGGTGACCTTCCTGAAGTACAAACCTTCCTCAAAACAGACAGCAAGTGGGCATATCTCATCTCGGTTTGAATAAAACTGGGGCCAGTTCATCTTCTGTAGCTCCTATGGATAAGCTGCAGGACACTAGAGGAAGAAAAGTAATAAAAAGAGCATCTATGATGCTGTTAAAATTAGATGCGATGCCAGACTGTAACAGATGAATGTGGGTTTAAGTAGGAGAAAGAGAAAAGGCCTTTGTTCCTGGCTCACATGCTCCACTGACATAGACAGAGCTGCCGGGATATCACTCAGGCTCTAGGAACTTCCTTTTAGAGATCCTACCTTGCATCAAATTAAGTATATTAAGATGTACCCTTATCACACACTAAACAATTGATATATAACTCGGTTTCAGTTAAGTTCTATTGAAGTTGACTAATTCAAAGAAACATTTTGTAGACATTTACTTGAATATTCCTTCCGTTTTTTTCAGCACAACAGTTTTCATGTTTCAAAGGTTTGTTTCTTTCCACATCTCATGTCTCAAATAGTTTAATAGAACTTTGAAAACTTCTAAGCACTAGGCTCTAGACCTATAGCATCAGATGGATGAAATGTGAAACTGCAGTTCTTTAGACCCCCGACCTCCACGTGACAGCTGGTGGTACCTGAGCTGGGGAAGGCAGTGGTTGTGCTCATTACCAACTTCAGTGCTCTGTGTAATAGGACTAATTCATATCTGTGTAGTGCCTCGGGCCTCACTCAGATCTTTCATGTATTTTATTTCACTTTTTCCTCTTCAATAGCCTAGGGTACGGACAATAAATTAATTCTGCTGATCAGGAAACTTTGGTTCAAAGGCGTTAACTTGTTCAGCAGCATACTACTAGTATGTGAAGGAACCCAGATTCAAAGAGAGGTCTTAACACTCAACTGTGTGCTTTGGGTCACAGTTTGAAGTCCTTGTTAACAGCCATCACCTGAGTTTTCTACCTTATGACCAGGAGAAGGAAAAACTAGTTGACCCTACTTGTCCTGGAATCTAGAACTAGTAAGAATGAAAGATATCACTGGTTGGAATTTATCAGTTGGTGAAACGTGTTCATTTGAATAAGATCAAATGTCTTTATTCATTTTTGGCTGTACTTGCTCTTCGTTGCTACATGGACTTTTCTCTATTTGTGGAGAGCAGGGGCCACTCTCTAGTTACATTATGCAGACTTCTCATCACTTCTCTTGCTGTGTAGCACGGGCTCTAGGCAAACAGGCTGTAGTAGTTGCGGCACACTGACTCAGCAGTTGCAGCAACCAGGCTCTAGAGCACAGGCTCAATATTTGTGGTGAACAGGCTTAGCGGCCCCAAGGCTTTTGGGGTCTTCCTGGATCAGGGACTGAACCTGTGTCTCCTGCATCGCCAGATGGATACTTTACTACTGAGCCACCAGGGAAGCCCCTCCAAATGTCTTACTTGAGGTGACAGGCCCAGACTCTGAATTCTACTATGCCAGCATACAACCTCAGTGGCATTTAAGCCTTAACACCCAAATGTTCTCTACACAACCTCTGTGCAACCTGTTTTCCTTCCTAACCCCTGGTTGTGACACTGGAGACAGGCCCCCATCCCTATGATAAAACTGCTCCCTTTGGTCTTTCAAAGTTTGGGAAATGATACGACAGGCAGGATCCCTGATGTTTCAACAAGTTTTCCACCAAAGGTAAAGGTGTAGGATGAGTAGGGAAAAGAAATCCCAGCTACCTACTGTATTCCAGATGTTTGGAATAATCCTGTGGGAAGAAATAACAGCATGTGAGGAGAATCTTAGCATTCTTTCCTACCTGTTTGCTTGGCTTGTTGTTGCTGTTGTTTAACTTATTTATTTATTTTAATTGGAGGATAATTATTTTACAATATTGTGATGGTTTTTGCCATACATCAAATGAATCAACCACAGGGATACATGTGTCCCCCTCATTCTGAACCCTCCTCCCATCTCCCTCCCCACCTCACCCCTCTGGGTTTTCCCAGAGCACCAGCTTTTGGTGCCCTGCTTCATGCATCGGACTTGCTCTGGTCATCTATTTTACAAATGGTAATATACATATTTCAGTACTATTCTCTCAAATCATCCCACCCTCGCCTTCTCCCACTGAGTCCAAAAGTCTGTTCTTTACATCTGTGTCTCCTTTGCTGCCCCACATGTAGGATTGTCGGTACTGTCTTTCTAAATTTCATATATATACGTTGCTGTTGTTTAGTCATTAAGTCATGTCCAACTCTTCTCTACCCCATGGACTGTAGCCCGCCAGGCTCCTCTGTCCATGGGATTTCCCAGGCAAGAAAACTTGAGTGGATTGCCATTTCCTCCTCCAAGGGATCTCCCAGACTCAGGGATCCAAACTCACATCTGCATTGCAGGTGGATTCTTTACCACTGAGCCACCTGGGAAGCCCATTTGCTTTGCTAAGCCTCACTAATGATTGTAAGCTTCTCCTCCAAGTCCTTATCCCTCTACTGCTTTGAATTCTGTGTTGTGAGATGTCAACTAGACACCCAGAATGGAGGTTATGCATGTTTGGGCTCATTATTATGAGACTGTTCTGATGTCCTCTTTCTATAACTTTAAAGTCATTTAGGATAGCGACCAATTATTGCAGCCATCACAGTACCTACCATAGTGCTAAGCAAGGGATAATTGCTCAATAAATATGTCTTTATTTTGACCCTGTCTCACTTAGGCTATACCACTAGAGGAAGTTCAGTGCAAAATGAGTCATACCTGAAGATGTCACAATTATTCCATTCAGAACTTCCTCTTAAAGCTTTCTTTCTTCAAGTTCTTCTTTGAAGACCATCCAGTGCTAATACTGGAATTGTCAACACCACACGTGACAGCATAATTTATAGTCAGGCACAGTTCTTTCTAAAGCTCGGAGGTTCCGGAGGGAACCAGATACTCTTCCCTCATCACTCTCCCCTGGACCATCCTCTCCTCTGCTCTAGAAGTGACGTGACATAGTTTCTGAGAAGGAGGAATTGTCATTATATGTTGCCTTCCCGTGACTTCTCACTGCACTTGGAATAACATGCAAAATCCTTTCCAGGGTTCCTGCCCGCTGTTTCATTCTCACTTCCTCATTCTCTCCTTCCCCTCAATGTCCCAGCCATAGGACCCATCTTAATTAACTTCCTCAACACTTAAGTCTCTCTTTACCACGGTGTCTCAAAGGAAAGTTTCCTCAGCCTGGAAGATTCTCCAGGACTGATTCCTTGGGCCTTAGGTTTTGCTTTAAATGTGATCTCCTCCCTTGACCACAAAAGTATGGTAGGTTTGCCCTCTGCCCATTGTCTCTGTTGTATTATCCATATCCTTTGCAGCACTTACTTTAATTTATAATTGAATATTTTGTTGCTGCTAGTGGACTACAAACCCCTAAGAGCACAGACTATGTTAAACCATGTTAGACCACAGACCATCTTATTCCACTCTGTGTCTCTAGTGCCTGGCTCAGAGCTTCACACCAAGCAGGGACTCACTAAACACTTGTTAAAGAAAGAAAGCAAGAAAGAGAGAGAGAGAAAGGAGGAAAGGAAAGAAAAAAGGAAGAAAAGGATAGATTCTTTGAGAGAAATTTATCCTTTTCTTTCTAAATCTCCTTCCTGTTTGTCCATCTCAGGCCCTTCCAGAAAGCTGAGGAACATTTTCTTCTAATCAGAAGACTCTAGAAATATCTGCTGCTACTGCTACTGCTAAGTCACTTCAGTCATGTCCAACTTTGTGCAGCCCCATAGATGGCAGCCCACCAGGCTCCCCGATCCCTGGGATTCTCCAGGCAAGAACACTGGAGTGGGTTGCCATTTCCTTCTCCAATGCATGAAAGTGAGAAGTGAAAGTGAAGTCGCTCAGTCATGTCCGACTCTTCACCACCCCATGGACTACAGCCTACCAGGCTCCTCTGTCCATGGGCATTTACAGGCAAGAGTACTGGAGTGGGTTGCCATCTAGAGATGAGTTGTTAGTTTTGGGGGGTGTGTGTGATAATGTAGGAGTAGGGAGTTAATTTGTTTCTTCCAGGAGGAGGTATGAAATTTACCAGGAATGAAGAGAAATGTACAGCATGCAGATTGGGCATCATGCTGAATTCAAGAGTCCAGTTCCTAGGGCTAAAACAGATCCCTGCAGCCTAAAGGATCATTTTAGAGCTGTCCATGGTTTAGTAGGTGACAGACTGAAACCTCTAGCAAATCTTCTCTACTCACAGAAAACTTCTGTACTCCAAATATGTAGGGGTTCTTTCCCACACTAAGTGACCCTCCATCACTAGCCTGGTGTCCTATAATTTAACTCAATTCTGAGACTATCTACCTAGAGACAGCATCAAATCTCACTGATTAGGAGCTCAACCCCACAGGACTGCACCCACTTCAGATGCCAGACCCAAGTCCAGGTTATTACCTCGACTCTGACCGATCTATCCACCCTCCCAACCCTGGGTTTGATAATTTACTAGACTGACTGACTGAATTCAGGAAAACGTTTACTATTTCTGGTATTATAATATGAAGAGATGCAAGAATAGGTCCAAAAGGATTCCCAGCACAGGAGTGTCTACCTTCTGGGAGTCTGGTTTGTGCCACGCTCCCTGAATGTGGATTCATTTTTGGTCACCAACCTGGAAGCTCTCTGAATCTCATGCTTAGGGGTTTTTATGGAGGTTTCATTATATAGATATAATGGATTAAATCATTGGCCACTGGTGACTGATTCAATGTCCAGACCCCCTCCTCTTTGCAGAGGTGGAGAAGGGGCTAAAAGTTTCAACGTTCTAATCAGGTGGTTGGTTCTCCTGACAGCCATCTCCTATGAGTGCCAACATCTGTTGGAATATAAGAAAGCAAGGAAATTCCACAAAAAACATCTACTTCTGCTTCATTGACTATGCTAAAGCCTTTGACTGTGTGGATCAAACTATGGAAAATTCTTAAACAGATGGGAATACCAGACCACCTTACCTGCCTGTTGAGAAACCTGTATGCAGGTCAAGAAGCAACAGTTAGAACTGACATGGAAAAACAGACTGGTTCCAAATTGGGAAAGGAGTACATCAAGGCTGTATATTGTTACTCTGCTTATTTAACTTAAATGCAGAGTACATCATGCAAAATGCAGGGCTGGATGTAGCACAAGCCAGAATCAGGATTGTGAGGAGAAATATCAATAACCTCAGATATGCAGATGATACCACCCTAATGGCCAAAATCAAAGAGGGACTAAAGAGCCTTTTGATGAAAGTGAAAGAGGAGAGTGAAAAAGCTGGCTTAAAACTCAGCATTCAAAAAGCTAAGAGATAGGACTGGATGTCATCATTTCATGACAAATAGATGAGGAAGAAATGTAATAGTGACAGATTTTATTTTCTTGGGCTCCAAAATAATTGTGGACAGTGACTGCAGCCATGAAATTAAAAGACCCTTGCTCCTTAGAAGAAAAGCCATGACAAACCTAGACTGTGTATTGAAAAGCAGAGACATCACTTTTCCAGCAAAGGTCCATATAGTCAAAGCTACGGTTTTTCCAGTAGTCATGTACAGATGTGAGAGTTGGACCATAAAGAAAGCTGAGCACTGAAGAATTTGGTGCTTTGGAATTATGATGCTGGAGAAGATTCTTGAGAGTCCCTTAGACAGCAAAGAGACCAAACCAGTCAATCCTAAAGGAAATCAGACCTGAATATTCATTGGAAGGACTGAAACTGAAGCTCCAATATTTTGGCCACCTAATGCAAAGAGTCAACTCATTGGAAAAGACCCTGATGCTGGAAAAGATTGAGGGCAAGAGGAGAGGGTGACAGAAGATGAGACAGTTGGATGGCATCACCGACTCAATGGACATGAGTTTGAGCAAACTCCGGGAGATAGTGATGGACAAGGAAGCCTGGTGTGCTGCAATCATGGGGTCACAAAGAGTGGGACACAACTGAGCAACTGAACGGCAACAAATGAGTGGTTATCTAGGGGCTTTCCCAAAACTCATCTCATTAACAAATTCAGCTGTGTTTGAAAGAACCTTGTTGTGAATATTAACTCTTTTTTTCACCTTTATGACTCTCATCACTTGGGAAATTCCAAGGGTTTTAGGACCTCTGCCAGGAAAAGGGATGAAGACTGAACATATATTTATTATTATAAATCACAATATCACAGCCACCTCTAGATAAAACTGATAATTGATTGTGTTATTTTTAAAAGATGATGTAGGGTCAGGAGGGATGTATTGAGTCTGTAAAGAGAGGAAGATAATGCAGACTGACATCTGCCTTCCCCAAACTTCTCAGTCTACCCAAGGTCCGTGGGAGGCTGAGCTGGATGTAGGATGCCAAGCAGCCCTCCTATCATTCATTGGCTGGTGTTGATGGCTTTAATTAGACTACATACTTAGGGAGATTTACCCCCTGGTTCAACTGTAATTTTCCATGGGATTCTAACTCCAGGCATCCCAGAACCAAATGTCCTCAATAAACCTCAGTTCAGCTCAGTGCATGTGCCTGGAAGAAAGCTCTGCTACAGTTTTATTTCCTGACTTCTCTGTTTTCCATAGTGGCAGGCCCAGCTGTGGGCCAGCGACATCCCTGGGGCTCAGTGGTTCCAGCTGTGCTGGGGGAACGTGCAGGCAATCTAAACAGCTACTCACTCACTCACGCTCAGTCATGTCTGCCCCTTTGGATTGTAGCCCGCTAGGCTCCTCTGTCCTTGGGATTTCCAGGCAAGAATACTGGAGTGGGTTGCCATTTCTTTCTCCAGGGATGGAACTCTTGTCTCCCGTGGCTCCTGCACTGGCAGGCAGATTCTTTACCAGTGAGCCACCAGGGCAGCTCTCTAACCAAAAATACTAACAATCCCAGGGTGGGCGAGCAGTCCACTTGCAACCATGTCTCCTCTGCCTTAAGATCCTAGTTTTTCCATATCTAAATCTATTACAGGTAAAATTGATAAATTGCTAGATTCTTCATTGATCTTGGGAAAGTTACTGTCCCTGCCTCCGTCTTCTTGTCTCTAAAATGGGGATAATATTAATTCTTCACAGGATTAACCAATAAATAAATGAGCTATTATATGGAAATCACATAGAAATGCATAATAATAATTATCGTTGTTTTATCACTAAGTATGTCTGACTCTTTTGGGACCCCGTGGTCTGTAGTCCACCATGCTCCTCTATCTACAGGATTTCCCAGGCAAGAATACTGGAGTGGATTGCCATTTCCTTCTCCAGGGGATCTCATCCCAGGGATTAAATCCACATCTCCTGCATTGCAGGCAGTTTCTTTATCACTGGCCCACCAGGGCTTCCCGTAATACTAACTGGGGCTTCATAAATGGTAGTCAATATGACTAACAGTACTGTACCATTACTATTGTACATTAGCTCCTGGAAGAGAAGGAATTGACCTTATGCATTCCTAGGTCCCAGGGGCCTGACTCAGTACTCAGCACACTGAAGTGCTCGTGTGGCCTTGAATCCAACTTCCCTAGCACTTATTATCTGCACCATTCCAATCCTTGCTCTTCACCTAATGTTTGCTCTGACTTTCACTGTGAAAATTATATATTCCAACCTGTGGTTTCCTGGAAGTACAGGATTTCTCATTTATTAATACCTTTGTATGCCTCCTACCATCTGGCTCATATAGTAGGGGTGCCTGATAACTATTTTTAAAATTTTTATTGAAATGTAATTGATTTATAATGTTTCAGGTGTGCAGCACAGTGATTCAGTTATAGTTTTTCAGATTCTTTTTTCTTTTTTAAATGTTTTTTATTGTGGTAAAAGTCACATAATATAAAGCACACTATTTTAACCATATTTAACTGTACAGTTCAGTGCTACTAAGTACATTCACATTGTTGTGAAACTCTCACCATCATCTGCCTCCCCAATTTTTTATCTTCCTAAACCGAAATTCTGTCCTCGCTAAACACTAACTCCTCATTCCCCCTCTTCTGCCCACTCCCAACCCCTCGCATCTACCAATGTACTTTCTGACTCTATGAGTTTGACTATTCTAGGTGTCTCGTATAAGTGGAATAAAACAGTATTCGTCTGCACCTACTATATGTTGGAATGCTTTTAAGGTTAACTTAATATGGTTAACTTAATAGGGTTAATATAATATGTCCTGCAAACAGATTGTACCTTCTTTTTTTTCCCCCTGTGCTATAGAGTAGTTTCTCATTAGTTATCTATTTTATACATGGTAAAGTATATATGTCAGACCTACTGTATATAAAATAGATAACTGATCAGATTCTTTTTCATTATAGGTTATTACAAGATACTGAATATATTTCTATGTGCTATATAGTAGGTCTTTCTTGGTTATCTATTTTACATGTAGTAGTGTATACGTTTTAATCCCAAACTCCTAATTTAACTCATTTAACTCCTGATTTATCTCATTGTGTGTGTGTGTGAGTGTGTGTGTGTATACCACATCTTCTCTATCCATTCATCTGTGAATGGACATTTAGGTTGTTTCCTTGTCTTGACTTTTGTTAATAGTGTTGCTATGAAAAAAGGGGTGCATGTGTCTTTTGAATTATGTTTTTCTCCAGATACATACGCAGGAGTGGGATTGCAGGATCATATAGTAGCTCTAGTTTTAGCTTTTAAGGAAACTCTATACTGTTTCCATAGTGACTGCACCAACTTACATTCCCACCACCAGTGTAGGAGGGTTCACTTTTTTCCATACCCTCTCCAGCATTTATTATTTGTAGACTTTTTGATGATGGCCATTCTGACTAATGTGGTCAAACTCATTGTAGTTTTGATTTGCATTTCTCCAATAACTGGCAATGTTAGGCAGCTTTTCAGGTGCCTTTTGTCTACCTGTGTGTCTTCTTTGAAGAACTGATAACTCCTCACAGACTTAAAATGCTGCATTTCTTAATCCTGATAACAAGGAAATCATGTGGGATACTTGCAAGAGCAGCTGGTGTGCATGCATTTACACTCCAATGATGACATAACTTATGAGTGGGAAGAGATGTTCAAACCACCAGAGCACTAAGATTAAGGCCAACAGGCAAGAGGGGGCTGGGGGTGGTTACCTAAATACCAGACTATACATTACGCTGTATGTTCCTTGGAGGCAAGGAACATTTTTCCTTCTTTCTCAGATACTTTACAAAGTGCCTAACCTGTATCATGCACTCAATGAATGTCAGGTAAATTGACAAATGTATTCACACTTTAAACTCCAACTTAGGAAGCTGCCATTGCTCCCTCCCATTTTCCGATGTATGCTTATTAGCCTGGCCCTGCACCAAGCTACAGAGCTCCTGTCCCACTCCATCTCCACTACCACATAATCTCCATCCCTCTCTAGATCCTCACCTGAGTCTCAGCTTGGCAAGAGGAGGGTCACATTTTGAAATCACATTTGTGCAAAATTAGCCACAAGCAGTTATGCCCACTTGGCTGGAATCTCTTCTTGGTATGCAGAAAGGTACCAACAATGAGTTCTGCCTCCTCTCATAAAGGAGAAAACCTTTCTTTGCTACTTCTTGATTGTATTCTCTTTTTGAACCAGTCCAGCCTTAGGAATTAGTTTTCCTACCAGTATCAGGTCTTTGGAGGTTATTAGCAGATTCTCTGCCTTAGCAGACAGACCAGCCAGAACTGCCAGTCAAACATAGCTCCCTCCGTTTTCATCATCTTTGAAAGAGGAAGGAGATGTTTGCCTTGACTTGCCCAACATCCCCTTTTGAAACAAAGACTGGACAGCAAAGGATAGAAGCTCTAATTACAACAGACTAAAAGCAAACAAGGATATTGATTATTTCACATCACATGTGAAGCCTGGACAGATTCAGAGAGGGCCAATTCATTGACAAAGAAACATCATAGATCTAGCTTGGCTTTTTTGCAACTTTCCCCCACAGTTCTAAGATCTGCAATAGGTCAGGCCTTACATGCTGTCAAAAATCTTCAGACAGAGAGAGAGAGAATGTCCCCATCCTTGTCCCACCATCTGATATCCTCCTGTCTCACTGAGCAGCCCAATCCACCCATGTTTAAACAAGCATTATTCAAGGTATGCTTGAGTGCATGCTCAGTCACTCAGTCATGTCTGACTCTTGCGACCCCATGGACTGTAGCCTGCCAGGCTCCTCTGTCCATGGAATTCTCCAAGCAAGAATACTAGAAAGGGTTGCCATTTCCTCCTCCAGGGAATTTTCTGGGCCCAGGGACTGAAACTGTGTCTCCTGCATCTGCAGGAGGCTTCTTTTACCACTGAGCTTGAGGCTGCCACAGCTGGCCTAGACCAACGATGTCCCACCCTCAGTGATCAGGTTGTCTAAGTTCCTAAAAAGGACACAACCCTTAAGGATGGCAACCAAAACCAGAGCTTGATAGCAAAGTAGAAAAAAGGAAACAGCTCCCTGGCAGGCAACCAACAGTGTCTGCGACAGAGAAGTTTGGTCCCTTGACCTCTCTAAAGGAAATGAGTAAAATTACCCTCATTTTAATCCTGGGGAAATCAAACCTCTGTAAGACAAGGATCCTGCTTACTCAGAGCTGAATCTGGTTGAAGAGATGGGCTTCTCAAAGCATGAACTCCGATTGGCTCCATCATTACCATCTGTGTGGGATGAAACAGTAACAAAGCCAGGTTGAAATCTTCTAGTATGCAAATATAAAAGTAGGATCACCATCGCAAACAAAATAGTCTTCTTGTAGGCCACGCTGAGTCACACATGTGAGTACACACATCCGGATTCCAGATAAATGTTGATAGGTCCCACATAGGATCTCATTGATAAGATGGGTCATTATGTCGACCTCCCAAACAAAGAATAAGTCACAGTGATCTGTGAAACTGACCAAATTGCCCAAATGGCATCCTGTTGTCTCACTGGCACCTATCTTCTCAAAGCTGCAAAACCACCAGATTCCAGACCTCTGGATACGTGACCATCCCTTCAAAGAATTATTCATCAGTGGGATATAAGAAGGACTCCATCAAAAAGGGAGGATACTGGTTCTTAAGGGCCAGTCACCCTCTTTCCCCCTTTAATAAATTTCCCTTTTCTTGCCTGACTGCCTGGCTCGCTCTCTTTTTCTCTGCACTTGCCTTACATTCTGGTGCAGAAACCCGGGAGAGAAGATCCACCGCAAGTGGGTGGGCTCCTCTCACGAGTCCACCTCTGGTGGTCCCCTCCCTTGGACCTTGCCGAGAAACTGAGACGAGCTCCAAGCTCCGGAGCGGGACTCTCCACTTGCCTTGCAGGACTGACATCCACACACGGGCCCACATTTCATCCATCAGTTACAAGGGTGAGTGAAATCCCATTCCCCCGGATCCTCTCTCTCTCGCCTCATTTCCAAGTCCTAGCGCTAAGCCGGAGGATCCCCACAGCCCATGGCCCTCGGCCTAGCGCCCCGTCTGACCTTGAAATAGGGGACGCCCATTTCAAAGCAGACTATTATTACTCTCTGAGAAAGTCCTTAGAACAGGGACGCCTTTTCTCTCCGACCTTTCTCCTCGCTTTCTCTCGCCAATGTCTAACCTCCCTATTTGGCCACAATGGGAAATTCTCAATCCCAGCCCTCAAAATCTACTCCTCTGGGATGCCTTCTCTAAAACCTAAAAGCTTGGGGCTTCCAAGGGGAGATAAGACCAAAAAGACTTCTTTAGTATTCTAACACTCTCTGACCGCAATACAGACTTGATAACAGGTCCCAATGGCCAAAAAACGGAACTCTCGATTATAATACTCTACGGGACCTCGATAACTTCTGCCGCCGCAAAGGCAAGTGGTTAAAAATCCCTTATGTTCAGGCTTTCTTCGCTCTCCGCTCTCGACCCTCTCTCTGTGAATCCTGTTCTACTTCTCAAATACTCTCGGCCCACTCTGGGCCACATCCTCCTAATACAATGTCTCCCGATCCCTGTTCAGACTATTCTTCTTCCTTCGACCCTTCCGCCCACAGCCCACCCTCTATCCCTCCCAATCCCCTTGCAGCTGCTCCAGATCCAGTTCCACAACCTCCACTTTACGCCCCTCCTCCCTCCCTCCTTCTCAAGCGCCGAACCCCCGCCACCGCTGCAGCTCCCAGCCTGTGCCGGAGGTAAACTCTGAGACCCTAGCCCCACTCTCTACCCTGAGGGTCCCAAGGCTTTACCCCACCTCCCTAGATCCCTTCCCCGTACCGGGTCCCGAACAACTTTAAAACAGGAAACTTCACTTCAGGACCCTGCTCCTTCCCCTGCGCCACTCCGCCCTTTATGGAAAGTAGCTGGAGCAGAAGGCATTGTGCGGATTCATGTCCCATTCTCCCTCATCGATCTATCTCAGACGGAAAATCTTCTTGGCTCCTTCTCCTCAGACCCTGATAATTATCTAAAACAATTCAAATGTCTCACCCAGTCCTACCACTTAACCTGGCATGATATTTACATCATACTTTTCTTTACTCTTCTACCAGAAGAGAAGGAATGAGTATGGCAAGCCTCTCAGGTTAATGCTGATGAGATGCACAGACGACACTAAGCCCTTAGGGGCAAAGGCTGTCCCCGAGAAGATCCCAACTGGGGTTATCAGGCAGAGAGACCTGGAATCATATGGTTGCCAGTAATCATATGGTTACTTGCCTCATTGTGGGCCTTCAAAAGGCAGGGCATAAAGCCATCAACTTTGATAAGCTCTGGGAAATAACTCAAAGACTAGATGAAAACCTGGCACAATTTCTAGCCAGGTTAATGGAAACACTACAAAAATATACAAAATTAGACCCCACTTCAACAGAGGGCACCATTGTCCGTAACACCCATTTTATCTCCCAGTCATCCCCAGATATCCAAAAGAAACTAAAAAAGGTAGAAGAAGACCCTCAAACCCCTCGACGAGACTTTTTAAATTTAGCCTTTAAGATTTGCAATAACAGGAAGAACAGGCAAAGCTAGAGAAGGCCCAACAAGAACAGGTCAAATGCCATCTTTTAGCCACTGTCCTACATGGCTCCAAGCCTCCATCAACCAACAAAGGAAGCCACCTGGGCCCTGCTTCAAATGCAGCAAAGAAGATCACTGGGCCCACTCATGCCTAAAGCCAAGGCCTCCTCCAGGTCCAACTCCCAGCTGTGGCATAAAGGGACATTGGAAAGTCGACTGTCCAAATCCCCCTCCAGGGATCTGGACATCCCCTCCTGGTCCCGAGCAGGAGTCCTCTGCTGAGGAGGCAGCTCTGCCCAGCCTCCTCAGACTCGCCACTGAAGACTGAAGGTGCCCAGGGCCTGGGTCCCCGACTCTCATCACCTCTACAGAGCCCAGGGTAACTCTTACAGTGGCAGGGAAGCCGATCTCCTTTCTCATTGACACAGGGGCCACTTAGTCTGCTATGCCTGCCTATTCCAGAAAAACCAAGGTCTCTCAGGTCTCTGTTATGGGGGTTGACAGTTTAATATCTATGCCATGAATAACCAAGCCTCTAACTTGCACACTTCAAGATACCCCATTTTCCCATTCTTTTCTCATACTCCCAAAATGCCCCACTTCTATTCTTGGGAGACCCCTTCTCTCAAAATTCAAAGCCTCTATTACTATCCCAAGCCCACCCTCTGATCTAGCCTGGTTACTGCTCCTTACTACTCTCCACTTCTGACGTTCCTCTGCAACAGTAGGCTTCTTTCTGTTTCTCCAGACAAAACTCTATAAACAATTCTTACCCCCAGCTAGGAACCATACTGCTACACCACTGTAATCACACTTCACATCACTCCTTCCCTTCAGGCAGATCTGTCTATCACGTCTCAGAAACTGCAGGACTTTCTCTTCCTTTCTCAGGGAGACTCCCTTCTGCATATGGTGTAAATACTCCCTTTGTAGGGGCTACGCTGGTGAGTTCACTGTCAGTTTCGGAGACCGAGAACAAGTTCCCAGAAAGATTCCTAATTGCTGTCGATTTCAGCTATTGTCTTCTTACTCCTGGAACCACTATTAATTTATGACTTCCCACTAACTGGACAGGAACATGCACCTGGTATATCTAGTCCCAGATATTTCTATTGCTCCTGACAATCAGACCCTTCCTATCCCTCTAACTCATAACTGACCCAGACGGGCAATTCAATCCATTCCTCTATTAGTTTTAGGAATAGTGGCTGGGATTGGAACAGGGACCACAGAACTCACAACTTCTTTGAATTACTATCAAAGCCTTTCTAAAGACCTCACTGACAGCCCAGAAGAAATAGCTAACAGCCTTGCTGCTGCTGCTGCTGCTGCTGCTGCTGCTGCTGCTGCTGCTAAGTCGCTTCAGTTGTGTCTGACTCTATGCGACCCCATAGACGGCAGCCCACCAGTCTCCGCCGTCCCTGGGATTCTCCAGGCAAGAACACTGGAGTGGGTTGCTATTTCCTTCTCCAATGCATGAAAGTGAAAATGAAGTTGCTCAGTCATGTCCGACTCTTCACGACGCCATGGACGGCAGCCTACTAGGCTCCTCTGTCCATGGGATTTTCCAGGCAAGAGTACTGGAGTGGGGTGCCATTGCCTTCTCCGAGCTAACAGCCTTATCACTGTCCAAAACCAGCTAGATTCCCTGGCAGCCATGGTCCTCCAAAATAAAAGAGGATTAGACCTCCTCACAGCAGAAAAATGAGGCCTATGCCTATTTTTGGAGGAAGGCTGCTGTTTCTCCACCAATAAAACAGGCATTGTGAAGGAAGCAACAAGAAATCTGACAAATAGGGCCTTGAGAATATGCCAGGACCTCAATAATTCATGGGAAAACTGGTTAAGCAATTGGGATTGGATGTCCTGGGTCCTACCATTTCTAGGCCCTCTTCTTCTACTTACCCTTATTCTAACTTTCGGCCCATGTTTAATGTGTCTTTTTTCAAAATTTCTTAAGGATCCCTTATAAGCCTTCACCAACCGAACTATCCACTTCTAACTCACTCAGATTATCAAAAACTTTGACCCCTCACAAATCCCCTTGACCCACATTCCAGCCTTTTCTTTTCTTACCCCCACAACGCCACTGTCCCAAGAAGCAGTTACAGAAGATTGACCTTCGGTCCTTATCCTAAATCAAAAAGGCTGGAATGATTGGGCCCACATGGGGTCTCATTGATAAGATGGCTCGTTATGTCAAACACGCAAACAAAGAATAAAATCACAGTGATCTGTAAGACTGACCAAATTGCCCAAATGGCATGCTGTTTTCTCACTGGCACCTATCTTCTCAAAGCTGCAAAACCACCCGATTCCAGATCGCCAGCTACATGACCATCCCTTCAGAGAATTTTTTATTGGTGGGGTATAAGAAGGACTCCGTCAGAAAGGGAGGACGCTGGTTCTCCCTAAGGGCCAGTCACCCTCTCTTTCCCTCTAAAAAATTTCCCATTTCTTGCCTGACTGCCAGGCTCTCTCTTTTTCTCTCTGCACTCACCTTACAAATGTCAAGACTGGAACACTGATATTTGGCCTCGGTTTCAGTCTCTCTTAAAGAATGGATCAATGCCTTCCTCTGAAGAATACCATGCTTCTTTTCATGGTCAAAAAATACAGCTCACAACTTCTGGAGACTCTTCTGTAGGTTTTACAAAGGTTCTTTGGTAAAATTTTGAAATTTTCTAGTCCTTATGGAAAGAAAAAGTAGCTCTACAAACTGAAATAGGTCAAGGAAACGTTTGATTCTGAAGATGTGACTGGGAGTTTTCCTCTCAAAGATTTATATTAAGTATTAAATGTAATGATCAAGTTGCTCATTATTCATTCACTTGACTTTAGGTTGGCCAGTCTTTCTCCTATTCATACTCTCCAAAATCTGGCAGGACCCCAGGTGCTGAAATTTCAAGACCCGGTTTTGGAATTCTCAGAAAGGCCAAAGGAGAGCAAAAGGCACAGCCTCTGACAGCCTCCTCCTTCCCCGGAAATCCTTCCCATTGAGTCCTTCCTCTCTCCACAGCAGGACTTCCCCAGCTGCTGGGTACTCCACCTGCGATAAATGCAAATCAACACAGATTCCTCAACAGTGAACAACCAGAATGCCCACATTATGAAATCTCTTCCTTCTCTGACTCTGCTTCTCTCCAGAGAGGGTCAGAGCATGCCCTGGGCTCAGATCACAGAAGCAGATTTACTCTGGTACAGCCTCGAAAAGAAGAAATGAGTCACGAAGCCACAGAGTGAAGTTACACAGAAAACTCCCCTGAAGAAACAGCCAGGCAGTTTTAGAGGGCAGATCAACTACCTAAAGTATGGTGATCTCTGCTGTGCCTTGTCTAAGAGAGGGAGGCTCCTACCTGTCAGAAAGAGCTAGCTCAAAGCAGAGGGATGAACCAAGTAAACTTTCAGGAGGACTAAGTTTCAGATGTTCCTGCCAGACAGGATTATATGTCCTCAAGCTGGTGTCTTTCTCCTGTGGCCCTTCATATCAGCTGTGTGTGCCCTTTCTCAGGGAGCAGTGAAAACACCAATCCTCAGTTAGGAACTGGAGATTAAGATGAAACAAGAGGAAGAGTATCACACAGTATTTAAAAATTAAGCAAACTACCAAGGTTAAAATTCCTGCTTCACAATTTACTAACTACGTGTCTGAGTGCATTCCTGCATGCACGCATGCTAAGTCGCTTCAGTCGTGTCTCACTTTTTGCGACCCCGTGGACTGTAGCCCACCAAGCTCCTCTGTCCATGGGATTCTCCAGGCAAGAATACTGGAGTGGATTACTATGCCCTCCTTCAGGGGATCTTCCCGACCCAGGGACTGAACCTGCATCTCCTGCATCGGCAGGGGGGTTCTTTACCACTAGCACCACCTGGAAAGCCTGAGCGCATTCTTTAGTTCAGTCCAGTTCAGTCGCCCAGTTGTGTCCGATTGTTTGCAACACCATGGACTGCAGCACACCAGGCTTCCCTGTCCATCACCAACTCCTGGGATCTTGCTCAAACTCATGTCCATCAAGTCGGTGATACCATCCAACCATCTCATTCTCTGTCGTCCCCTTCTCCTTGTGCCTTTGATCTTGCCAAGCATCAGGGTCTTTTCCAATGAGTCAGTTCTTTGCATCAGGTGGCCAAAGTATTGGAGTTTCAACTTCACCATCAGTCCTTCCAATAAATATTCAGGGCTGATTTCCTTTAGGATTGAATGTGTTCTATCTCTAGCCTAATATTCACATACCTGTAAAATGGGAATAATAGTAATATGTTGCAGGAAGGGGGACCTTTTCCAGGGCTCAAGAGTGGACCCTTGTCTAACACTTGGAAATGAATTGTCCAAGGAGATACACATTCTGGCAAAGTAAGAGACTTTATTGAGACAGGACATCCAGGCAGAAAGCAGCAGGGTAAGGGAACCCAGGAAGACTGCTTTGCCCTGTGGCTCACAGTCTCAGGTTTTATGGTGATGGGATTAGTTTTCAGGTGGTCTCTGGCCAATCATTCTGACTCCGGGTCCTTCCTGATGGTGGTTCCACATCACTCAGCCAAGATAGATTCCAGCGAGAAAGATTCTGGGAGATTGGTAGAACATATGGACTGGCACTTCCTCTCTCCTTTTGACCTTTCCTGAATTATTCCAGTTGATCTTGGCTCATTAGTTCCATGTTCTCTTCCAGGACCTCCTGTCATAAGATAACTCACATAAATGGTTACTGTGGTGCCTGGCCAGGGTGGGCCGTTTTGGTCAGTGGTTCCCCTAATAGCTACATCATCGAAGTGTTAGGTGGAATAAGATAATAAAGCTGCCAAAGTGTCAGCTGTATAAGGGATGTGGGTAACAATAGCAGCAACAGTGTGGGTGGCTGTTAATAACTGGATGACCAAGCAGAAGAATACAGCATTGTGAGACCGGTGACACAGGGCTTAGCTCTGCATTTCTGCATGGTAGAGAGAAGGAAGCAGAGATGCCGGTGAGGAAGCTGGAGGCCAGATCAGAGCTCCCTCTGGGGTGGAGGAATGTAGGGTGGAGCCAGCATGAGACAAGAACTAGCGATAGAGGGGGAGGTTGTGAAAAAACAGCCTCATGGTTCTGGAGTTTCCCTCCTTGTTTAGCAAAGCCAAGTACCTTAACAAAAGTGAACCAATGCTTCTCCCATTAGAAGCAGTCAAGTTACTTCACCTCAGAAGCAATCTTCTCCAGGAACTATTACATTTGGAATCACAACAACAAAAGCACCTCAGACACACCCAGGGCAGCAGCCCAAGGCACACAGCTCTGCTGCAGGGGGACAACCTGCTATTGGAAATGTGGACTGAAAAGTAGGAGCCCCTCTGAGTTAGGTCAACAACACAGAGCCCTTCCAGCCCAGCAAGACCTGCTGGAAAGATGCTTGCTGGCCAGCCTGGCGTCAGTGGTGTGGTTAGTTGCCCCTCAGACTGAAAGCTAGACTTCACCAGGAGAACAGACTTAACCACTTTTATCTTGGGAAAGAGAGTACCGGAAAAGTCAAGAGAAAAGTGGGGAAGGATGTTTTTCTTCCATTAACAAAATACTTAGGCCCTAGTGTCTATAATAGTTAGCCATCAGTAAAAAGATGGTTATTCAAGAAACTGTTATAGTGAAAAATCATTTATTAGGTGGAAATATTCAAATTTGAACTTCATTATAAACCTTTATAAAAACATTTTCTCAATGGATTGAGAATTTGTGTTTATAAAGAAAAAGAAAAAGCAGCTGCAGTGGCAAAAGTAGAGTAAACAAAGCAGAAGGAAATACCAGAGTGTGCTTAATTTATCTTAGGGTAGAGTTGCTACAAATATGGCCTCAAATTCTATGATACATCTCCTTTGAAGATCACTTGAACCCCGGCAGGCTTGAGACTGCTTTCACTGGTAGAGTCGTTGACATAGTCCAGGGCTGTGTCATAAAAGACCTTACAGTTGTTTGCTTGAATGCTCCCTTTTGGAGCCTTGAGCTGCCATGGTAAGAATTCAGACAACTCCAATGTTGCCATGTCAGGAAGCCCATATGGAAGCACCTAGGGGACAGTTCCTGTTGAACACAGCTTTCCAGCCATCCCCCAAGACTCCAGACATGTGGGTGACACCATCTTGGATCCTCTTAATCAGCCAGTTGATGAGCACTGAATGACTACTGTGAATATCAGGTAGAGCAGAAAAATCACCAACTGGGCCTGCCCAAATCAATGACCTACAAAACCTGATAAAATACAATGAAATGGTTATTATTTTAAGTTCTTAAATTTTGGTGTCATTAGTTATGCAGCAGTAGATGAATGTGTAGAGAAGGACCTTCTCAGCATGGAAGCTTGGTTTGTCGTTATTTTGTCACTGAATCATATCCAACTGTTTTGTGACCTGATGGACTGTGGTCTGCCAGGCTCTTCTGTCTATGGGATTTCCCACGTAAGAATACTGAATGAGTTGCCATTTCCTTCTCCAGGGGGTCTTCCCGACTCAGGGATTTCACCATCCTCTTCTACATAGGCAGGTTCTTTAACCACTGAGCTACCAGGGAAGCCCTGAAAGTGTGGTGGGAATAAAGAAAAGAAAAGGAGAATCTGTGTCAATTACCATCATATATAAAATTAAAAGGCAATGGCAAACTGGGAAAATAACCTTGTAACACTTCTGGCAGATCTTTAAGAAGAAAATTGCAATAGGAAAAAATATGCAGATAACAAAAAGAAGTTATCTAAAAAAATAAAAAAGACAGAATAGAGAAGAGGTGTTTAACACTATTAGTAATAAGATGAATGCAAATTAAATGACATTAAAATACATTTTTTGCCTTCAACCTCACAAAGACTTTATTAAATGATAATAGCCAATGCCTGCAAGACTAGAGTAAAGCAAGAATTTTCCAGTACTTGTGGTGAGAATGTAAATTGGTAGTCTTTCAGGAGAACAAGCTAATGATATGAATCAAAAACCTCAAATGCCCTTTGCTCAAGTATTTCAACTTCTAAGAATTAAAGAGACATGTAGTCAAGCATTCTCACCATAGCACCATTTATAATAATGAGAAATAATAAACACTAAAACATTCCAACAGTAAGAGAGTTATTGCTGTTTCAAATAATTGAATACAATGGAGTTATCAAAAAGCATACTTTCCAATATATTCAATGGCAGGGGAATACATTTATAATTGACTTAAACTGAAGAGGAAAATGTGATTAAAAGCATACAAAAAAGAAGAGCTGCAACTTTATTTACATAGAAGGATGAATAGACGATAAAATATATCAAATGGGAACACACAAAAATATTAACAGGGGATCCAGAAGATCCCCTAGATGAAGGGTTTGCTGCTGCTGCTGCTAAGTCACTTCAGTCATGTCCGACTCTGTGCAACCCCATAGACAGCAGCCTACCAAGCTCCCCCATCCCTGGGATTCTCCAGGCAAGAACACTGGAGTGGGTTGCCATTTCCTTCTCCAGTGCATGAAAGTGAAAAGTGAAAGTGAAGTCACCCAGTCATGTCCGACTCCTCACGACCCCATGGACGGCAGTCTACCAGGCTCCTCTGTCCATGGGATTTTCCAGGCAAGAGTACTGGAGTGGGGTGCCATTACCTTCTCCAGGATGAAGGGTTTAAAGAGGTATTATTCTCTTTTTCCTTGTCTGAATTTTTCTAATTTTCCAACACAGAACTGCACCAATTTTATAATCAGAAAACAATGTTATTTAAAATAGATAATTAAAGAAAAAATTCTGAAGTAGTTACTTCTAGCAAACTTGAACACAGGAACTTTCAAGTATGAATAACCTTCTCAGAAGCCAGGGGCTCCTCCTCCAGAAGCTTGCTATGGTTTGTGTTTTGGAGAGGCCTGATACTAGACCATGCCCCATGGATATCCAAACTCCAAAGTTATCTATCATCTCTCCCCTGTCCCACCTCCCCTTCCTACTGAAACAGGAAGGAAGGGGGCAAGGCACAAGATTTAAAAGAATGACACAGTCACAGGACATGACAAACTAGTCACAACCAGCTAGGTCCAAGATGGCAGACAATTTGACTTCCAGTGGATCTTGAGCCTTATTATACACTCATTGTAATAAATTAGCATAAGCAATGTTATACGCTTATCAGTGCCATGACAGTTCCAAGTATGACCAGCAAAGATCAGAAAGTGGGCGATTCCTATAAATACCCACCCCTTCCCCTAAAATAGTTGGAATAATCCTCCCTGTCATTAGCCTATGAAATTCATCAGTTCAGTTCAGTTCAGTCTCTCAGTCATGTCTAACTCTTTGTGACCCCAAGGACTGCAGCACACCAGGCCTCCCTGTCCATCACCAACTCCTGGAGCTTGCTCAAACTCATGTCCATCCAGCTGATGATGCCATCCAACCATCTCATCCTCTGACATCCCCTTCTCCTCCTGCCTTTAATCTTCCCCAGCATCAGGGTCTTTTCAAATGAGTTCGCATCAGGTGGCCAAAGTTTTGGAATTTCAGCTTCAGCATCAGTCCTTCCAATGAATATTCAGGACTGATTTCCTTTAGGATTGACTGGTTTGATCTCCTTGATGTCCAAGGAACTCTCAAGAGTCTTCTCCAATACCACAGTACAAAAGCATCAATTCTTTGGTGCTTTCTTTATGGTCCAACTCTCACATCCACACATGACTACTGGAAAAGCCATAGCTTTGACTAGATGGACCTTGTTGGCAAAGTAATGTCTCTGCTTTTTAATATACTGCCTAGGTTGGACATAACTTTTCTTCCAAGGAGCAAGTGTCTTTTGATTTCATTGCTGCACTCACCATCTGCAGTGATCTTGGAGCCCAAGAATATAAAGTCTATCAGCCCCCAGAAAAGTCTACAGTCTATAGCCAAAGGATAGAAAAGGGCAGCCAAAAACCCAAAAAACATTTAGACACTAACTGCCCTGCTGCAGCCAAATATCATTGAAAAGAACTATGGCCCACTCCTGCCCAAAGCAGCAAATCTCAGTAGGGAACCTCAACTTCCACCATTGTGAACTTGTAATGAAGTGCCCCACCCACCCCACTGTGGTAGTGTCAGAGATGGCCAAGTAGAAAACCAGGACTTCCTGCCACTGGTAGGCAGCCCTAAACCAACCCCCCCCACCCCAAAATGGGAAATCTATCCAGCAGTAATGAGGCATACCTCCCAGAGGGGAAATGTCAGAGGAGACCTAGGGGAGAATGGGAAATTTTCACCACCACCCAGTGCCCATGAGGACACCCCACTACTGGAACTCAGATTCCCAACAGCAGTAATAAGGAGCTTCCCTAACCCCCACCACTTGAGTGTTCAGTTCAGTTCAGTTCAGTCACTCAGTCGTGTCCAACTCTTTGCGACCCCATGAATCGCAGCACTCCAGGCCTCCTTGTCCATCACCAACTCCCGGAGTTCACTCAAACTCATGTCCATCGAGTCCGTGATGCCATCCAGCCATCTCATCCTCTGTCGTCCCCTTGTCCTCCTGCCCCCAATCCCTCCTAGCATCAGAGTCTTTTCCAATGAGTCAACTATTGGCATGAGGTGGCCAAAGTACTGGAGTTTCAGCTTTAGCATCATTCCTTCCAAAGAAATCCCAGGGCTGATCTCCTTCAGAATGGACTGGTTGGATCTCCTTGCAGTTAATGGGGACCAAGAGGTGAATCTGGTTTTCCACCCTGCCTGAATGTAATAGAGTGGCAGCCTCACTTTCCCTGTCAGAGTGGTGTCAGCAAAGATCCACTAAAACAGTAGGTTCAAATAAGATCCAGAGCCTCAGAACATAATACAAAAAGCTTATGTTCCAATAAAAAAATCACTGATCATCCCCAAAACCAGGAGGATCTTAAACTGAATGCAAAAAGATATTCAATAGATGCCAACACTAAGATGACAGAGATATAAGACTTATCTGACAAAGATTTTAAAGTAGCCAATGATGAAATTGCTTCAACAGCAATTGTGAATGTGGTTGAAACATTTTTTTTTAATAGGAGGGCTCAGCAAAGAAGTAGAAGTTACATAAAAGAACTAAATGGAAATTTCAGAATAGAAAAATACAGCAATCAAAATAAGATCTCAGTATATGGGCTCGTATATATTCCCTATTGCTGATGTGATAAATTATCAAAACTTACTAGCTTAAAACAATACCAACCTATTTCTTACAGTTCTGGATGTTAAAATTCCAAAGTTGGTCTCACTAGCTAAAGCCAAGGTGTATCAAACCTGTATTACTTTATTGAGACTCCAATGGGGAGTCTGTTTCCTTGCTGCCCTCAAGGCTGCCCTCATTCCTTGACTTGTGAATCCTTTCCATCTTCAAAGCCAGCAATGTCCATTAAATCTTTCTCCCATCACATTACTCTGACATTGAGTATGCCTGCTTTTCTCTTGCACCTATAAAGATCCTTCAGGTTATAGTGGGCCCACTGGAAGAATCCAGTATAATCTCCCCATCCCAAGGTCTTTAATCACATTGGTTACCTTTTTGTCAACTGAGGTAACATAGTCACAAGTTTTAAAAATTAGGAGGTGGTAATCTTTGAGGGGGCATTATTCTGCCCACCACAATCTGCTCCCAAATATTCATGCCCGTCCCACATACAAAATTGATTCACCACATCCTAATGCTGTCAAAAGTTTTAATAGATTACTGCCTCGACTCAAAATCCACATCAGTTTACAAGTCCCAAATGCCATCATCTAAGTCACTTTAAATAGGTATGAGAAAGATTGATTATAATCCAGCCTAGGGCAGAATTCCTCTGCATCCATGAATTCATAAACTAGAAAACAAGTTATCAGCTCCTAAAATGCAGTGATTGACAGGCATAGGAGAGCAGCTATAGATATTCCCATTCAAAAAGGAAACTGGGACAGGAAAAACAGTTATCAGTCCCAAGCAATTTTGAAATCCAGCTGGGCAAATTTCATTTGGTTTCAAGGCTTCTGTGGCTCAAGGCTCCATTTTCTATGTACAAAGTTTCACCCTTGAAGTTAACCTTTCTTTCTCCTGAAAGGTAGCACCTATTTGCAGCTGAATAGTTTAATCCTATATTATATCTGTAGAATTGGGAGGTGGAGCGTTGTCCAACAGCTCTAGAACTGTTTAAAAAAATGAATTAGCACATAATAAAAAATTTTTCCAAGCTCAAATGCTATCACTGGAGAATTGTCAACAAACATTTAAGGAGGAATTAACATCTATTCTATATAAACTCTTCCTAAAGATAGAGGAAGAGGAGGGAACATCTCTTAACTCATTTTCTAAAGCTGGTGTTACTCTAATACCAAAACTATAGAAAGATAGTACAAAAAAAAAAAAAAAAACTACAGACAAATATCAAATATGCCTCATAAATATAAAGGTAAAAATTCTTAACAAAATATTAACAAATAGAATTCAGTAATATAAAAGAACTCTAAAGTATGACCAAGTGGGGTTCATTCCAGGGGTGCAAGCCCTGGAAACAATTTGATAATCAATGCTATCCATCATATTAACAGGTTAAAAAGAAAGATCATATTAATTGATGCAAAAGATGTATTTGGCAAAGTTCAACACTCATTTTTGACAAAAACGCTCAGAAAAGTAGCAATAGAAAGGAATTTCCTCAGCTTGATAAAAGACTCTCTGTACAAAATTACAACTAACATTATTCCTGATAGTGAAAGACTGAAAGCTTCCCCCCTAAGATCAGGATCAAGGAAGGATGGTCATTCTCACCACATTTACACATCAGTGTGTTGAACATTCTAGCCAGAGCAATCAGGCAAAGAAAAAAAGAAAAGAAAAAGAAAGAAAGAAAAAAAGAAATACATAAACTTCAGTTCAGTTCAGTCACTCAGTCGTGTCCGACTCTTTGTGACCCCATGAATCGCAGCACGCCAGGCCTACCTGTCCATCACCATCTCCCGGAGTTCACTCAGACTCACGTCCATTGAGTCTGTGATGCCATCCAGCCATCTCATCCTCTGTCATCCCCTTCTCCTGCCCCTATTCCCTCCCAGCATCAGAGTCTTTTCCAATGAGTCAACTCTTTGCATGAGGTGGCCAAAGTACTGGAGTTTCAGCTTTAGCATCATTCCTTCCAAAGAAATCCCAGGGATGATCTCCTTCAGAATGGACTGGTTGGATCTGCTTGCAGTCTAAGGGACTCTCAAGAGTCTTCTCCAACACCACAGTTCAAAAGCATCAATTCTTCAGCGCTCAGCCTTCTTCACAGTCCAACTCTCACATCCATACATGACCACAGGAAAAACCATAGCCTTGACTAGATGGACCTTAGTCGGCAAAGTAATGTCTCTGCTTTTGAATATACTATCTAGGTTGGTCATAACTTTTCTTCCAAGGAGTAAGTGTCTTTTAATTTCATGGCTGCAGTCACCATCTGCAGTGAGAAAGGAAGAACTAAAACTATCTCTTTTAGCAGATGACATGATTGCCATAGAAAATTCCAAGGAGTCTACTAAGACAAAAAACTGCTCATCAGTGAATTCAACAAGGCCTCAAGATTCAATATAAACATTTTTAAAAATCAATTATATTTCAATATACTAGCAATGGACATGTGGATCTGAAATTTTAAATACAGTATCATTTAAAATTGTTCAAAAAAAAAAGAGGTACCTAGGTGTAAATTTTACAAAGCATGTATAGGACTTGTATGCTTAAAAGTATTTAATGCTGATGGAAGATATCAAACAAGACCTATATAAACAGGGTTGGCAAAGGGATAAACACATGGATTAGATGAACAGAATAAAGAATTCAGAATTCAGAACTAGACCCATAGAAATAACTTTTTGATAAGTTATATGCAAAAGCAACTCCATAGAGGAAAGATACCCTTTCAACAAATGATGCTGGAGTACTTGGACTAAAAGTAGCTCAAAATGGATCACAGATTTAAATGTAAATGTAAAACTATAAAATTATTTAAAATCATAGAAAATATTTAGGATCTAACACTTGACAGAAATTTCTTAAATTTGATAACAAAAGTGTGATTCATAAGAGGAAAACTTAATAAATTTACTTTATCAAAAAATATTTAATTGCTTTGCTATAGACCCTGTTAAGAGGATGAAAAGATAAGCTATACAGAGGGAGAAAATATTCACAAATCACACATCTGACTAAGAACTAGTATTTAGAATGAAAAAAGAACTCTCAATACTCAGTTTAAAAAATCTAATTAGCAAATGGCCAAAAGATATGAATAGATTTGTCTTTTTAACATTTCATGCAATCTATTTTAAAACATGATTTTTTTCTTAACATATTGCTAGAACAGTCTTATTTCTTTTTTTATTGAAGTGTAGTTGATTTACAATGTTATGTAAGTTTCAAGTCTACAGCAAAGTGATTCATATATATATATTAAATGTATATAATATATATACATTTATGTATATATATGTATATATTATATATACATATACTATAAATGTATATTATATATATACATTTATGTATATATATTATATATATTATGTATATTATATATATAATATATATACATATATATTCTTTTTCAGATTCTTTTCCCTGTGTGTTATTATAAAATATTGAATGAAATACCATTTTTTACAGTAGGTCCTTGATTATCTATTTTATTTATAGTAGTGTGTATATGCTAGTCCCAGATGCCTAATTTATCCCCCCTTCCCACACTTTCCCTTTTGGTAGCCAGTTTGTTTCATACGTCTGTGAGTTTATTTCTGTTTTGTATATAAGTTCATTAGTATCATTTTTCTAGATTCTACCTATGAGTGATATTTGTCTTTCTCTGTCTGATTTATTTCACTGAATAG
Organism: Oryx dammah; assembly: GCF_014754425.2. Taxonomy (NCBI): domain Eukaryota; kingdom Metazoa; phylum Chordata; class Mammalia; order Artiodactyla; family Bovidae; genus Oryx; species Oryx dammah. Next base: position 43,823,722 of record NW_024070205.1, on the reverse strand, counting down.
GATAATCTTTGCTGCTGCTGCTAAGTCGCTTCAGTCGTGTCTGACTCTGTGTGACCCCATAGATGGCAGCCCACTAGGCTCCGCCGTCCATGGGATTTTCCAGGCAAGAGTACTGGAGTGGGGTGCCATTGCCTTCTCTGAGGATAATCTTTAGGCCCATCCATATTGCTCAAAATGGCATTCAGTTCAGTTCAGTCGCTCAGTCGTGTCTGACTCTTTGCAACCCCATGAATCACAGCATGCCAGGCCTCCCTGTCCATCACCATCCAGCCATCTCATCCTTTGTCATCCCCTTTTCCTCCTGCCCTCAATCCCTCCCAGCATCAGGGTCTTTTACAATGAGCATTATTTCATTCTTTTTCATGGCTGAATCATATTCTTGTGTGTGTATCATATCTTCTTTATGCATTCACCTGTCAATGAACATTTAGGCTGCTTCCATATCCTGGCTATTGTAAATAGTGCTGCTATGAACACTGAATGAACACTATCTTTTTAAATTAGAGTTCTTTTCTTTTTCAGATCTATCACCAGGAGTCAGATTGTTGGATTATATGGTAATTCTATTTTTATTTTTTTAAGGAAACTCCTTACTGGTTTTCATAGTGGCTATACCAATTTACATTCCCACCAGCAGTATATAACAGTTTCCTTTTCTCCACATCCTCTCCAGTATTTATTATTTGTAGACTTTTTGATAATGACCATTCTGATCAGTGTGAGGTAATACCTCATTGTAGTTTTGATTTGCATTTTTCTAATAATTAGCAATATTGAGCACCTTTTCACATGCCTGTTGGTCAACTGTAGGTCATGAACAGATGTTTCACCAAAGAGGATGTACAGATGATAAATAAGTACATGCAAAGATGTTCAACATCATTAGCTACCAGGAAAGTGCAATTTAAAACCATAAAGAGATATCAATACAAACCCATCAGGATGACTAAAGTAAAAAATAGTGACAACACCATATGTTGGTAAAGATGTGGAAAAACTGGGTCACTCATGCAATGCAAATATAAAATGCTAAAGGCACTCTGGTATACAGTTTGGCAGTTTCTTTAAAAAACTAAACATGAGACTACCATATGACCCAGTAATTGGATTCTTGGGCATTTACTGCAAAGAAATGAAGACTTGTGTTCACACAAAAAAGCTGTACAAAAGGCTTTAAAGTATTTTGTTCATAGAGGCACCAAACTAGAAATAACCCAAATATCCTTCAATGAGTGGTTAAACCACACTTCACTGAATACTACTCAGCAACAAAAAGAAACAAAATATTCATACATGCAACAGTCTGGATAAATCTCCAGATAATCATGCCGAATGAAAAAAGTCAGTCCCCAAATACTGTTACTTGACTTATCTAGCATTCTACAAAAGTCAAAATTAACAGAAATGGAGAACAGATTTGTGATTGCCAAAGTTTAAGGAGGTGATGGGTGTGGGAAGGAAGCATTGTTACTGTTGTTCAGTCTTGCTCAGTTGTGTCCGACTCTTTGCGACTCCATGGACTTCAGCACGCCAGGTTCCTCTGTCCTTCTCTATCTCCTGGAGTTTGCTCAAACTCATGTCCATTGAGTCAGATGCTATCCAAACATCTCATATTCTGCCACCCCCTTCTCCTTTTGCCTTCAATCTTTCCCAGCATCTGTTTTCTCCAGTAAGTTGAGTCCATTCTAATGAATCAGCTCTTCACATCAGATGGCTGAAGTATTGGAGATTCAGCTTTAGCAACAGTCCTGCCAATGAATATTAAGGGTTGATTTCCTTTAGGATTGACTGGCTTGATCTTCTTACAATCCGAGGGACTCTCAAGAGTCTTCTCCAGCACCACAATTCAAAAGCATCAATTCTTTGGTGCTCAGCCATCTTTATGGTCCAACTCTTACATCTGTACATAACTACTGGAAGAACCATAGCTTTGACTATATAAATGAAAGTGAAAGTGTTAGTCACTCAGTCATGTCCCACGCTTTGTGACCTTACCCGCCCCACTCCTCTGTCAATGGGATTCTCCAGGCAAGAATACTGGAGTGAGTTGCCAGTCCCTTCTCCAGGAGGTCTTCCCAACCCAGGAATTGTAGGCATATTCTTTACCATCTGAGCTACCAAGACTATACAGATATGTGGCTGTAAAAGGTCAATATGAGATGTTCTACATATAGACAATTACAGACAATATTACAATCTGGGTTGTAATATTGCAAAATATTAACCACTGGAGTGGGGAAAGAAAATGGTTAAAAAGATACTAGGGATCTCTGCGTTATTTCTTACAACTTCACGTGAGCCTCTAATTATTTCAAAATAAAAAGTTGAATTTTTGAAAAAGGTTTTAGTGTAACTTCACATAAAAATTGGCATGTGGCTAAAATGGGCTGGCTGATGTGAAGTAAGCTGCAGCTCAAGCTTGGGCATGCACTTACCAGGCCACCATAGTCCCCACCACTGCCTATCATCTCCCTATCACCTAGGCTCAGGATTCTCTGCTATCTATTATCCAGCCTGCCCTGCTCATTTTCTTACATCCAGTAAGAACCATGTAGGGCATTAATTTTCCACTTTTATTAACTCAGATTCCTGACATCAGCAAAGCAGGATAGGAACAGAGTTCAGTCATGCTGAGATGTTAACTCATGGAAATTTCTTCGTTCTTTACATCTCATGTCTGAAAACTGTGACTGAGAAATGATACCATAGAGTGGAAACCCTTGAAAGTCAGACAGACCTGAGTTAAAATCAGGGCTTTCCCAACTGACCTTGAGCACATGACTTGAAATTTCAGATTCTCCCTTATAAACTGGCAACGACAATATGGAACTCCATCTAAAACACCTACTACCACAGCATAGGGGCTCCTTAATATGTCTCCCAATAGCAACAGGATGCCCCTCATTTTCATATTATTTCTGATTCCTCCTAGCAAACAACAGCCTCTGTTAAAACAGGTTGTTTCCCTCTGGAGCTATATACATATATTTACTGCTAACTGGGAACTTATGTGTCACTTTGCTTAACACCTTTCTCACACTATCTCACCATCCTCACAATAATCCTGCAAAACAGGTGCTTACTTGTATTAAGTCCATCTTGCAAATGAAGAATTTGAGGCATAGAATTATTTGGTGACAAGTTTTTGCCAATAAATCTACCTCTAGAATCTATATTTTAGCTAGCGTTTCCACTGCCTCTCTCTGTGTCCAGCTTGGCAGTGTTTGGCAGAGGGATCTTTGCTCTCCAGGGTCTCCCCAGGGACTAACCCTTTGGGGTGATCTTGCCTGTTAAAAGGTAAGGCTGACAATGATGTATTCCTGGTTAGCTTCAGTTTACAGCCTCAGAAAGACTTAGAAGCCCTCTCTCTTTCACCCTCCTCCCCTGACACATGATATTTGTTGGGATGAACCTCTGATGCAGGTACCTGCAGGCTGCAATGTGTTGGGAGGTTTTCAGATTCCAGTTGCCAAGCACAGGGTGTTATTATCAAGGACATTTTCCTACAGCACCATTATTGGCATCTCTTTCACAATCCAGTGAACTTTTATTGGTATTAACATATATTGGCCAAGAGAAGGGGACAAAAAACACACAAAATGGGCTGAGTGAAATACCAGCTCTCCCCTGAGGATGGGCTGCTGGCTGAGCTGCTCAAGTCTTGTCACTCACTGGAGATGAAGAGACTCAAGAACAACAGGACACTCCCTGGCTTTTGACAGAGTGTCCAGGAGCTTCCCAGGATACGAAACTCGAGAAGTGCCTTAGGCTTATTTCTCAATGGTTGGGACTCTCCAGTAACACAAAGCTGGATTTGATTCCTGGCTGCCCCAATTCTTAACTATGTCAACTTGGCCAAGGTTCTTAATCTCTCTCGCTAAGCCTCAGTTTTTCCATTTTGTAAAATGGACATAATAATAATAGTAATCATAATCATAGCCTTCTCTACAGGGTCTTCAAAGGAAATATATGAGGTGATAGGAAATGAGCTTATACACAGTAAGCCCTCAATAAATGTTAGTCTTATCACATTAGTGGTGAAATTTGTCATAAGCCAGAAAGAAATAATAGCCATCAGTATTACTAAAAGTGATAGGATTTGTAATAGGCCAGGAAAAAAGTGGTGGTGTTGATGATGGTGGTATTTTAGTGATCATCAGCAAAAAAAGTCAGAGGAAAAAAATGACAAAACCTCAAAAGAGTGTCCCAGGGGAAGGTTTCTTCCCACAAAAGTTGCATTTGTCAGAAATTCTCTGCCTTTGCATGTTTTAAAATTGAAACCTGTTTTCCTATTAGATAATAATTCCAGAAATGTTCTTTGTTCAATTTTGATAAATTTAATCTTTTGTTTAAATAATGCTCTGGCTTCATGTATTTTTATCTTTGTGAACTTGGGCAACATTGTTTACCTCGTTATCAATTTTCTTATCTATAATAGTAAGTTCTGGAATCACTTGAGATAATGCACATGTAAGTGCTTTGCAAAAGTAGAAACCTCCCCCTTCTCCTTAGAAGTGGCTTCCCTCGTAGTTCAGTTGGTAAAGAATCTGCCTGCAATGCAGGAGACCTGGGTTCAATCCCTGTGTTGGGAAGATCCCCTGGAGAAGGAAATGGCAACCCACTCCAGTATTGTTGCCTGGAGAAATTCTCCATGGAAATGCTGAGTTATAATGGCTCCAGTGTTACCCTCAACCATGCTCTTAAGACATTTGTGGGGACTTCCCTCATGGTCCAATTTTTAAGACTTCTCCTTTCAGTGCAGGCAGTGTGGGTTCAATCCCTGGTCATGGAGCTAAGATCCAAATGCCTCCTGGCCAGAAAACCAAAACATATAACAGAAGCAATATTTTAACAAATTCAATAAAGACGTTTAAAAAACAGTCCACATTAAAAAAAAAATCTTAAAAAAAAAAGACATTTGTGAAGTATACTTTCAGTTAGAAAATAACAACCATTTAATTTGTTCTAAAAGTTTGAATTTTGGGTAGCAAATTATCTTCATAGAAGGCAAAACTTTGGAGAAAACTATGAGGTACAAGCTTTTAATGTGAAGAAGTTTTAGCAGTTTCATAAGTTAAAGTTCCTACCCTAAGACCTAGGAATTCCACTCCTAGCTATTTGAGAAAACTAAAAAGAATTATCTACAAAGAGCCTTATATAAAAGTGTTCATAGCAGATTTACTTATAATAACGAAAGTTGGAAACACTCCATATGTTTGTCAACAGAAAAATGAATAAGCAAGGTCATACAATGGAAAAATACTCACCAATAAAAAGAAGTAACAAACTACTGATACATGAAAAACACAGAAAAGTTCCAAAATAGTATGCAGAATGAAAGTGTATGATCCCACTCATATGAAGTTCTAGAACCTACAGTGATGGTAATCAGATCAATGTTTGCTTCTTAGGGGGTAAAGAGAGTTGACTGGGAAGAGGTAGGAGGAAATGCTCTAGTAAGATTAAAATATCCTGTGTCTATACACTGATCATAATTGGCAATAGCTACACTTAAAATTTGACCATTTCACTGTATTCAATTATATCCCAGTAAATCAAACAAACTTTAAAAGATAATGCTGAGGGAAATTTTGGGAGATGTAAGTGCTCTAAAACTGGATTGTGGTGGTGGTTGCAACCGTATGCATTTATTAAAAATAACTAGCTGGTACAGCCACTACAGAGAACAGAAGGAAGGCCCCTTAAGAAGCTAAAGTAGAGCTACTATGTGATCCAGCAATCCCACTCCTGGGCATTTATCCAGAGAAAAACATGATCCGAAAGGATACACATACCCCAATGTTTATTGCAGCACTGTTTACAATAGCCAAGACTTGGAGGCAACCTAAATGTCCATCGACAGAGAATTGGATATAAAAGATATGGCACATATATACAATAGAATATTGTTGTTGTTTACTCCCTCAGTTGTGCCCAACTCTTTTGCAAACTCACGGACTATATCCCACCAGGCGCCTCTGTCCAGGGGATTTCCTAGGCAAGAATACTGGAGTGGGTTGTCATCTCCTTCTCCAGAGGATCTTCCTAACCCAGGGATCAAACACGACTCTCTTGCATTGCAAGCAGATTCTTTAACCCTGAGTCATCAGAGAAGACCATGATGGAATATTATTCAGTATTAAAAATAAAGAAATAATGCCATTTGCAGTGCCAAGATGAACCTAGAGATTTTCATACTCAGTCAAGTCAGACAATGAAAGAGAAATGCCATATAATTTTGCTTGTATGCAGAATCTAAAAAGAAATGATACAATGAACTTATATACAAAATAAAAACAGACTCACGAATTTGTAGAATGAACTTATGGTTACCAGAGAGGAAGGGTAGAGGGAAGGGATTGTTAGGGAGTTTGGGACTGACATGTACATACTGCTATAAAATGGATAATCAGGAAGGACCTACTGTATAGCACAGGGAACTCTGCTTAATATTATGTAACAACCTAAGTGGAAAAAGAATTTGAAAAAACATATATACATGTATATGTATACCTGAGTCACTTTTCCATACACCTGAAACTATCACAACATTGTTAATCGACGATACTCCAATTAAAATCAAAAGTTTAAAAAAAAGAATAAAGGAAACTTGCAAAACAAAAAACAATAAATGAAAATCATTAAAGTGTTTATTTGTAATGACAAGATTTTATAGTACATCAGTTATACCTCAATAAACTGTTGAGTAAAAATGCATTCAGTACTGAGGTACTAACTAATGCAACAAAATAAGAAAAGGAAATAACAGGTATATAGATGGGGATAAGAAGAAATAAAACAGTGTTTGCTTATAGATGACATGGTCATCCATGTATGAAATCCAAAATAATTAAAAAGAAATAAAGAAACATTCCTGGAACTAATAAGTGCTTATAGCAAGATGGCAGGATATAGAGTTAATATACAAGTCAATCACTTTCCTATACACCAGCTATGAAAAAATGAAGTCTGAAATTACAAACACAATACCATTAACATTCTCATCCCCAAAAATAAAATACTGAGGTATAAATTTAACAAAAGACGTATAAGATCTATATGAGGAAAACCACAAAATCCTGATGAAAGAAATCAAAGAACATGATAACTATATATTCCGTGTTCATGGATAGGATGACTCATTATTGTCAACATGTCAGTTCTTCCCAAATTCATCTGTAGATTCAATGTAATACTAATCAAAATTGCAGCAAGTTATTTTGTGTATATCTATAAAATAAGTCTAAAGTGTATATAAAAGGACAAGGGACTCAGAATCGTCAACACAGTATTAAAGAACAAAATTCAAGGACTGAAGCTACCTGACATCAAGACCTACAATAAAGTTACAGTAATCAAGACAGTGTGTTACTGATGGAATAATAGAGCAATTAAACAAAATAGAGAGCCTATAAATCAGTTCAGTTCAATTCAGTCGCTCAGTCGGACACGAGCAACCCCATGAATTGCAGCACGCCAGGCCTTCCTGTCCATCACAGACCCACATATATAGAGTCCACTTTTCTTTGACAAAGGAACATAGGCAATACAATGGAGCAAAGATAGTCTTTTCAACAAATGGTGCTAGAACAGCTGGACATCCATACGCAAAAAAAAAAAAAAAGAATCTAGACAAAGATATTACACCCTTCACAAAAATTAACTCAGAATGAAAGTAGATCTTTAGATAAAACTCCTAGAAAATAACATGGGAGAAGACCTAGATGACCTTGGTTGTAGTGATGAAGTATTACATACAACACCAAACGCATGATACATGAAAAAAATAAATGATAATTGGATTTCATTAAAATAAAAAACTTCTGCTCTACAAAAGACAACATGAAGAAAATGAAATGAGAACATCAGTTTATATCAGTTATAACAAATATACGGCTCTGGTGGGGAATGTTGATAATGTTGGCTAGTGTGTTGGGACAAGGGGTATATAGCTGCTGTTGTCATTGTTGCTGATTAGTTGCTAAGTCGTGTCCTACTCTTTTATGACCTCATGGACTATATGCCAGGCTCTTCTGTCTATGGGATTTCCCAGTCAAGAATACTGGAGTGAGTTGCCATTTCCTTCTCCAGGAGATCTTCTGGATCCAGGGATCAAAACTGTGTCTTCTGCATTGCAGGTGGGTTCTTTACCACTGAGCCACTACCTTTCTCTTAATTTTGCTGTGAACCTAAAACTTCTCTAAAAAAAAAAATAACTTAAAGAAGATAATACATATGGCTATTAGGGTATAGAGAAAAATAATTTCAGATTTCTGGGTACAACTTTCCTTCAGAGAAATTTAATGATGTATATCATGAGCCTTAAAGTAAGGATGGCCAAGCAATTCCATTTTAGAAATTTACCCTGAAAAAATAATTGAAGATACACACAAAGATTTAAAGATACATACTGAACTGAAGTGTCATTCGTAATAGTTAAAAACTGGAAGCAACTTAATGTCTATCGGAGCACATGACTGAAATGTGTATGAATGTATATACAAACAGTAGTTATTATAATAATGTCATAAATTAATATAGAAAGCTGTTCACAACATATTAATAGAAAAAGCAAGTTGAAGAAAATATGCAGACAAGAGCATATTATTATGCAGTACTTTTAGTAGTATGCAGTAACAATATTATATAAAGAGTCTGTAAGTGTCGACAACAAGGTGATAAGGATAGGTGTTTCTTTGTGGTAGGATTACGGGGATAGCTTTCTACTCTTTCACAATAATTACATGTGCCTTTCACAAAAATATGTTTATATATTAATATATATTGCAAAATCTTTAAAGTGAGTTAGTAATGGGAAAAGAGATCATCAGGAACATGGTACATATATGGTACATGTGATAAATATGGAATTGTAATGAGTTCTGAAAATCTGGTGGATGCTACCTTATGCAATGGGTGTGTATAAATTGGGTTGCACCTTCCATTATGCTAACAGAAGAAAAAGCTGTAAGAAAGGTAAGGAATCACTTGATTGTGTGAATAACAATTGCCACATGTTTCTGTCTTGGAAGTGCACATCGTTTTAATTTTTAGTATTGCTTAAAACAGAAAATACCCAAATCATTATTCCTTTGTAATATCCTGGTCAAATTATTTATCATAATCATTTTAAGAAAGCGCTAGATCAGTGTTGTGTTTTTACTTTCCTGATTTATATATAGGGTGCGACCACTTTCTCAGTTGTCCTGGGGACAGCTCCAAAGGGAAGAGTTCACATGCTTAGAGAATTTGGTTAGTTTCTAGAATAGCTGAAATTTGTCTACATAAACAGGCAGATTTCATCTACCTCTAACAGACCCTGATCAGGAAACAAAGCAATCTCCCTAACTAAGAGAAAAACAAAGAAAACAAGTACATCTGGGAAAATCGACCACTCAGAACATTTCTTCATGGAGACGTTAAGAATGTAAACATCTTGAGTGCACTGTTCTCCAGACAGCCTGAGCTCTAGATGTAGATCAGCTCAGCCTGGTGCTGTCCCCATTTCAAGACAGAAGGAAGCTGAAACTCTGAAAGGACAACTTGCCCAGTTATGCCAAAAATCAGTGGTGAGGCTATGATTAGAATTGTCTCCCAGGTGCCAGGAGCTCTAATGGGTAAAGAAGACAATGGGGTGTGATGAAAAGACTAGTTGACAAGTCAGAAAACCTGAGTTTCAGACTTGGCTTTGTCAGTTAGCCATGTGTCCTTTGGCAGGTACCTACCCTTTCAAGGACTGTGCCTCTTTATAACATGAGATGGTGCTCCTAGAAAATATATCAGGGTTCCTCTGTACTTTCTTACTGATACAGTGGATAAGAATCTGTCTGCCAATGTAGGGGACACTGGTTCGATCTCTGGTCTGGGAAGATTCCACGTGCCGTGGAGCAACTAAGCTCTTGTGCCACAGTTGAAGCCTGCTGCCTAGAGCTGTGCTCCACGGCAAGAGAAGCCACCGCAGTGAGAAGCGCGTGCACCGCAACTAGAGAGTAGCCGCTGGTCACCATAACTAGAGAAAGCCGGCAGGCAGCAGTGAAGACCCAGTGCAGCCAAAAATAAATAAATAGATAAACATAGTAGTATGTACATATCAAAAAAATTTTTTTAAAGAAAGAAAATATATGAGGGTTCCTTAAGATCAAAAAATCCTAGTTTCTAATTAACTCACCCCTCCCCTTCCTCTAAGAAGGATTGAGGAAGTTTAGTCCTTCGGGGTATTCTTGCCCCTCTATCCTCCCCCAATCCACGGTTCTCTCAGGCATACCTGTCCTGTGATCGCCAAGCTGTACAAGGTCAGGAGGATCCTCCCTGGGCTGCCTAAGCAGGTGCTGAAATGTTTACCCTGTTGCTGCTACCATTAGCTAGAGACATGCTATTTTTTTTTTTTTTTTTTTTGCCTAACTAGATTAACAAGGCACACATAGGTCTGTAGATAGAGTTCCACTGAATACAGTTTGCAGAATAAATAAAAGTTTAATTTTCTTTAAACAGACATCAAGTGCTTGAGGATGTGTGAAACCCAGAAGAGTGATTTCCCTGGGCAGCCTGCCTCTCCCAGGAGAAGGGGCTGCCTGAGTCTTGACCCAGAGAAGAAGACAAATATTGGCACAGGGAGAGAGGATTCTGCTACATTCAGCTAAACCCAAGTGAAAAGAGAGACAGAAGTAACTAGGTTGTGCCATCAATCATTTCTCAAGTTCAGTTATCCTTATTGGTGTGACAAGGTAGACACATTGCCAAAGTCAATAAAGGAGGCCTGTGTGCCTAAGGCAGGCTTTCGTGCTAATGGGGATTTTAATGTCAGACATTTTGTTCTGTGAATGTTTTCTAATGCCCTTGGTCTCCAGCTGCCGTGTGTTGTGGTTATAATCTTGCTATTGAAGCTCAGAGGAATTAAGTTTGGGGTCCTCAAACCAAACTTACCTCTTATGGTAAGAGTCTTCTCTCCTGAAACCCTTTTATACTAATGAAAAACCTTGTGAACTTTTATTTATTTTGTTTTAATATATAGTACACTACAATACGGAGAAGGCAATGGCACCCCACTCCAGTACTCTTGCCTGGGAAGTCCCATGGGTGGAGGAGCCTGATAGGCTGCCGTCCATGGGGTCGCTAAGAGTCGGACACGACTGAGCGACTTCACTTTCACTCTTCACTTTCATGCATTGGAGAAGGACGTGGCAACCCACTCCAGTGTTCTTGCCTGGAGAATCCCAGGGATGGAGGAGCCTGGTGGGCTGCCGTCTATGGGGTTGCACAGAGTTGGACACAACTGAAGCGACTTAGCAGCAGCAGCACACTACAGTAAGGACTTCCCAGATCGGAGCTAGTGGTAAAGAACCCGCCACTGCCGAAGACTTGAGAGATGGGTGTTCAGTCCCTGGGTTGGGAAGATCCCCTGGAGGAGGGCATGGCAACCCACCCCAGTATTCTTGCCTGGAGAATCCCATGGACAGAGGGGCCTGGTGGGCTACAGTCCGTGGGGTTGCAAAGAGTCTTACATGACTGAAGCAACTGAGCACACACACACAATAATAAAAACAGAACGTAGTTTCAGATAGGATATTGTTAAAATAGCTCACTTCCTAGGCAGGTTTTTAAAATAAAATTTACCACCAAGAAAACTATCTAAAATTTCCTTATCAAAAAATCTTGCTGTAATGTTTACAATTCTGGTAAATGCCTAATTAAGCTGTTAACATCTAGATTCATCCAGCAAAGCACCTCCATCCTTAGGAAAAATGGGGATAGGACTATTTTTTGGTTGGACAAGGTTTGATCTCATGATTTTAGTGACACAGATGTGCACTAGGTACTTATCACCCAGAGCCCAGCCGGAGCTGTCAGGCTGAGAAGCACAGCAATAGATAAAATATAAACTACAGACAATAGTCAAAATCAGATCATGAGCAGATCGTGACTCCAGCCAGAAAATATGGGATAATGGCTAAGCTTAGTGTTTAAACAAATATTTATTTTAAAGGAGGTGAAAGGTGGGGATATAACATATGTTTCAGATACAGCACATTTATGCCACAAGCTGCCATTCAGGGTACATGACCTATGGTACATTGCCTTCACCTCATGGCAGCATGCACTAACTATATTATGGGGCTATCATTTTTTGTCAGCTGCCTGTACTAAATGACTGACTGAATGCATTCATTCAAAAGCTAGAATATTTAAACTGCAAGGAATCTACAAAATCAGCTAGTACAATTCCTCTCATTTTACAAAAACTGAGATCTAGTTACTTTCATTTGCATGTTTTGCTTAAGGTCAACATTTAACAAGTAAGGTGATACTAGAATTCAGGCCTCTTGACTCTTGAAACAGTTGATGTTCCATTATCCCAGAGTCCTATTGCACACTTGGCATCTGTACTTTGCACTTGACATATTCATGTAAAAGTTAAAACTTAAGTGTACAAAGAGGCCAATGTTCACCAGCAATAAATCAACCAATAGGTAGATTTTTTCACTTCCCCTAAAAATTTACTTGTTCATTTCAGCAGTCTTTATTAGGAAAGAGATTTGCTTATTGGTTGGTTTAGTTGGTTAAAAATACCTTGCAATTTAATGTAAAGACCAAGGGCATAATAAAAGCCTTCTTTATTTTGTAAGTTTAAAAGCATTCCCAGAGAAAGGTCGTTGTTTATTTTTATCACTAACATAATCACAACATCCAGTTATATGAAAAATAATATATATACACATATATATATGTGTGTGTGTATATATACATATATATGTTTGTGTATATATATATATATATATATATATATATATATACATGAGCTTCCCTTGTGGCTCAGCTGATAAAGAATCTGCCTGCAACACAGGAGACCTGGGTTTGATCCCTGGGTTGGGAAATTCTCCTGGAAAAGGGAAAGGCTACCCACTCTAGTATTCTGGACTGGAGAATTCCATGGACTCTATAGTCAATGGAGTTGCTAAGAGTCAGACATGACTGAGCAACTTTTACATATATGTATATATATATATATACCTTCTAAATATTTGAGTAGATTTTCAAAAGTTACATCTTTCAGGAATTAGAGGGTGGGACGAATGGAGATAGTGACATGGAAGCATATACACTCATTTCAGTTCAGTTGCTCAGTCATGATCAACTCTTTGTGACCCCATGAATCGTAGCACGCCAGGCCTCCCTGTCCATCACCATCTCCCGGAGTTCACTCAGACTCACGTCCATCGAGTCAGTGATGCCATCCAGCCATCTCATCCTCTGTCGTCCCTTTCTCCTCCTGCCCCCAATCCCCCCCAGCATCAGAGACTTTTCCAATGAGTCAACTCTTCGCATGAGGTGGCCAAAGTACTGGAGTTTCAGCTTCAGCATCATTCCTTCCAAAGAAATCCCAGGGCTGATCTCCTTCAGAATGGACTGGTTGGATCTCCTTGCAGTCCAAGGGACTCTCAAGAGTCTTCTCCAACACCACAGTTCAAAAGCATCAATTCTTCAGTGCTCAGCCTTCTTCACAGTCCAACTCTCACATCCATACATGACTACTGGAAAAACCATAGCCTTGACTAGACGGACCTTAGTCGGCAAAGTAATGTCTCTGCTTTTCAATATGCTATCTAGGTTGGTCATAACTTTTCTTCCAAGGAGAAAGCGTCTTTTAATTTCATGACTGCAGTCACCATCTGCAGTGATTTTGGAGCCCAAAACCATAAAGTCTGACACTGTTTCCACTGTTTCCCCATCTATTTCCCATGAAGTGATGGGACCAGATGCCATGATCTTCGTTTTCTGAATGTTGAGCTTTAAGTCAACTTTTTCAGTCTCCACTTTCACTTTCATCAAGAGGCTTTTTAGTTCCTCTTCACTTTCTGCCATAAGGGTGTCATCTGCATAGCTGAGGCTATTGATGTTTCTCCCAGCAGTCTTGATTCCAGCTTATGTTTCTTCCAGTCCAGCATTTCTCATGATGTACTTTGCACATAAGTTAAATAAGCAGGGTGACAATATACAGCCTTGACGTACTCCTTTTCCTATTTGAAGCCAGTCTGTTGTTCCATGTCCAGTTCTAACTGTTGCTTCCTGACCTGCATACAGGTTTCTCAAGAGGCAGGTCAGGTGGTCTGGTATTCCCATCTCTTTCAGGATTTTCCACAGTTTATTGTGATCCACATAGTCAAAGGCTTTGGCATAGTCAATAAAGCAGAAATAGATGCTTTTCTGTAACTCTCTTGCTTTTTCCATGATCCAGCGGATGTTGGCAATTTGATCTCTGGTTCCTCTGCCTTTTCTAAAACCAGCTTGAACATCAGGAATTTCACGGTTCACTACCGTGTGTAAAATAGATAACCAATGGGAATTTGCCGTATGACTCAGGGAGCTCAAACCAGGGCTCTGTAACAACCTAGAGAGGTGGGACAGGGTGGAAGGTGGGAGGGAGGTTAATAAAGGAGGGGACACAAGTGTACCTATGGCTGACTAATGTTGATGTATGGCAGAGGCCAACACAATACTCCAAAGCAATTTTCCTTCAACTAAAAATACAAAAGTTTAGGAGAAAAAAAACATAGTTACGTTTTTCAAAGCAACTCAGCTCAACTGGTGAGAGTGGAGTGCAGGGATAGGTTTGTCAGAGAGTAAATGACATAACCAAACCGGTTGTGAACTTCCCACCCGCCCCAGTCAAAGGCCTTGGAGAATTAACAAGTTCCCTGAGGCAGGATCTTAAATATCTATATACACTCCAAGTGTTCTTATGTTCAGGATCTTTACGTGTTTTAAAGATGTCAAAATTAAGCACTGGGATAAAATGAAGGACTAGGATTAATCAGTTAAGATCTCCATTTCTAAACCATTGGGGAGCTAGCATCCAAAGAATAGCACATCATACTTTGATCAGGGAAATTAAAATGTTATCCCAAGAGATTCTATTTGTAAAACATTTTCCAAATTGAATTCCAGTTGCAGAAATATTTTTGGCAAGTCAACAGCAGGGGGCTGAGAGCCTGGGCTATGCCAGTTCTGCCAACCCCAGCAATGAGGGATGGAAAATGTGGCTTAAGGAGGAGAAGCAAGAACTGATTAGCCTGACCTCACATGAAGAAAGGCAGATGGTTGCTAGACGGCTGGTTTTAGCTGCTGGTCACCCTGTCTGTTTCCTAGACTCTAAGGTACAGAGCGTCGCTATGCTGAAGAATGCATGTTAAAGACAGAGGTGACTGAGGGAGAGGGAGAAAGAAGTTTGGGGTCTTGAGATCTTGTGTTAGCCAGTCTCTGAAGTCCAGTAAATCTGATGGATTTACTACACCTGAAGTGCAGTAGAAATAGGACCCTGGACCAAACAGAGCTGTCCTAAAGTCTGCACTGGAGCCAGCCTGGTTCTCCTGGTAAACCTTGGCATTGCTATAAGCTGGCCCTGTACTCAGGGCCAGGTCTTGGTGTTCTGTGAAAAAGAATCCATTTCACACATGAGTAGGGCAGGCTACTCTGTGGCCATGATACAGTCAGACCAAAACAGGAACACGGTGATTGTGTCTCAGCAGACAAAAATGTGATCACTGTTCCAACCTTCGAAATGACTCGGTGTCCCCTATCCTGACTAATAGGCATGGCTGCTATTTCTTTACCAATTACATCTTTAACCTCGCTCTAGTCCACACCTCTAGTCCACTTTAACCTCGTCTAGTCTCTAGTCCTCAATCATAGAATTAACTCTGCTCCAGGTAGCATTCGGTTCAGAGCAAGCCCTGGCTCTTTAAACCCTACCCAAATTCACCTAACACAAGCAAGCCCAAATTCTTTCCTAAGTCTTTTTTTTTTCCTTTTTTGTAATTACACTGAAATCTGACTTTTTTAAAAACTGAAGTATAGTTGATTTACAATGTTGTGTTAGTTATTTTAAGATATTGAATATATTAATAGTCCCCTGTGCTATACAGTAGGTATTTGTTATTTATCTATTTTATGTATAATAGTGTATATCTGCTAATCCCAAACCCCTAATTTATGCTCCCCCTTCCTGCTTTGGTAACTATGTTTGTTTTCTATGTCTATGTGTCTGTTTCTGTTTTATAAATAGGTTCATTTGTATCATTTTTAAGATTTCCCATACAAGTGACATGATATTTGTTTTTCTCTGCCAAGCTTACTTTAATTAGTATGATAATCTCCAGGTCCACCCATGTTGTTGAATCCTAAAAGCTTTCTAGCATCTTCTTACTGACAGGCTCTATGGTTGCCTATGGTGAGGGTCTCCCTCTTTGCAAGGAGCAATACACACAAGTTGTTCAGCTACAAGTGAGCTTTGCTCGTTGTCAACTGAAAGACCAATTAGCAATAGCGTTTATTCTGTGTCAAGCAGTGTGCTGACTTCTGGGCCTATAACTCTGGACAAGGCATCTTATCCTATCTTCAGGAAGCTCAAAATCTGATGGAAAAGACAAGGAGCAGCAGGCAGAGACTCTAACCTCCAGAGTCGTGAGAAGTCAAACAAAATTCAACAGAATATCAAATTAAATATACCTAAGAGTGGTATGGGCTTCCTTGGTGGTTCAGATGGTAAAGAATCTGCCTGCAATGCAAGAGACTTAGGTGGTATGATACTGAGAATATAAAAGAAAAAACTCCCTCAAGGTCAAATTTATTCATTATTAGCAAGAAGATAATGGTTGCAGATCTTCCACTTCCATCAAGTTCAAGCTGAAGTTACTATACTTATAAATGTATTAGCAAATGTTAAAATACCAAAGAAGTACAAAATCTACTCAAGTGACAAGCAAGAACAGGAGCTGCAGACTTCTTGGGTGAAGAAAGAATTAGATGAAGTGGCCAGGGGCCTAGGAGACTGAACTCTTTGGTGTGAAAACATGCTTTATAACCATTTATATAAAGCCCATCATGGTCATGCATAAGTCCAGTTCAATTCAGTTGCTCAGTCACGTCCAACTCTTTGTGATCCCATAGACTGCAGCATGCCAGGCCTTCCTCTCCATCACCAACTCCTGGAGCTTGCTCAAACTCATGTCCATTGAATCAATGATGCCATCCAACCATCTCATCCTCTGTTGTCCCCTTCTCCTCCTGCCTTCAATTTTTCCCATCATTAGGGTCTTTTCCAATGAGTCAGTTCTTCACATCAGATGGCCAAAGTATTAGAGTTTCAGCTTCAGCAACAGTCCTTCCAATGAATAGCCAGGACTGGTTTCCTTTAGGATTGACTGGTTTGATCTCCTTGCAGTCAAAGGACTCTCAAGAGTCCTTCCGTACCACAGTTCAAAAACATCAATTCTTTGGTGTTCAACTTTCTTTATGGTCCAACTCTCACTTCCATATATGACTACTGGAAAGTCCATGTCCTAGCCAAAACTCTGCTTCTAAGTAACTGGGAGGGCAACTGTGTTCCTTGAGGGAGGATGTGTGTTTCTTAACACCAAGAAAAGTGAAAAGTTTGTATGGAAAGATACAAGAGAACCAAACCATAGTATTGATAATTGTGTATTAAGAAAGAAATTGTGTATATTTGCTGTTTGAGCATGAGCATGACTAGTTAGTTTTAAAACAGTTGCGCCTATTAGAGGCATAGCCTGGAAATGCCAATTTAAAATACCTGATGAGTGAGTGATGTGGAGTTTTGTGTTTTAAATCGAAAGCTGAATTCTTAATAAATTTACTGAAACATGTAAGAGAAATTTAGGGCCCTATAACCAGGTGGTTCAGTGGTAAAGAATCCACTTGCCAAGCAGGAGATGCAGGTTCAATCCATGGGCCAGTAAGATTCCCTGGAGAAGGGAATGTCTACCCACTCCAGTATTCTTGCCTGGAGAATCCCATGGACAGAGGAGCCCAGAGGGCTACAATCCATGGTGTTGCAAGAGTTGAACATAATTTAGGGACTAAACAACAACAGTTATAAATTAAGAGGTTAAATGTATATAAACACTGAAGTACTCCAGAAAGTTTTGTTAATTAAAATATGTATATTATACACATATATATTTCATAAGGTCTATAAGGATAAGAAATGGGAAGCAGGGTTGGCAAACTAAATATATGTGTGTATAGATATATAATTAATAACAGCTTAGAATGTTTAAAGATAATCAACTATATTCATAGACCCTTTAGAAGGGGTTGCTAAACTCTGCTGGATCAAAAAATAGAATAATTACATGTATGCTGCTGCTGCTGCTGCTGCTGCTAAGTCACTGCAGTAGTGTCCGACTCTGTGCGACCCCATAGACGGCTAAAAGCTGAGTTAAAAAACACTATGTTTTTCTAATTTTAACTTTAATAAGTGGAATATTAACATTTAACATAAACAGTAAATCTTTGTGGGATTTTTTGTTTCTCTTTTAAATTTATTTTTTAGTGATGTGTAGATCATTTACAATTTTGTGTTCATCTCTGCTGTGCAGCAAAGTGACTCATATACATATGTACATTCTTTTCTTATATTCTTTCCCATTATGGTTTATCCAGGATATTGAATATAGTTCCCTGCTATGTATTAGGACCCTACTATACATTAAGACTCTGCTAGTTCCCTGCTATACATTAGGACCTTGTTGTTTATACATTCTGTATATAATAATTTGAATCTACTAACCCCAAATTCCCAATCCATTCCTCCTCAACCCCTTCTCCCACTTAGCAATAAAAAGTCTATTCTCTATGTCTGTGAATCTGTCTCTATTCTGTAGGTAGGTTCATTTTTTTTCATATTTTAAATTCTACACATAAGTGATATCAGATTATATTTGTCTCTCTTTTTGATTTCCTTCACTTATTATGATAACCCCAAGTTATATCCATGTTATTGCAAGTGGCATTTTTTTTTATGGCTGAGTGGTATTCCGTTGTATACATGTACCACATCTTCTTTATCCAATCACCTGTTGCAAAAGTAAACCTTTGAATAATGTTTTCTACACTCAAAAGCCCCTTTCAATGGCATCTAGAAACTTATATGAACATAAAAGTCATACTGTGTGGTAAGTGCTATAACAGAGAAAGGTAACATATAAGAACAGGTGGGGGGACCATATCTGAGACTTTGGAAGAGGTCAGTAAGATCTCCTGGAGCAGGAAAAGGCAGCCCACTCCAGTATTCTTGCCTGGAAAATTCCACGGACAGGACAGCCTGGTGGGCTGCAGTCCATGGAGTTGCCAACAGTTGGACATGACTGAGTAACTGAGCGCACACACATTGAAAGAGGAACAGGTAAACCAAGAAAATGTGTGAGGATGGAGGGGACCAGGGTTGAGCCATAGGAATAGGAAAAGTATTTATTTACAAATACTGAGTCTCTAACAGACACCAAACTGTCTCTGGGGAGACAGTAGCAAACAAAACAGGATTCCTTCTGCATGGAGCCCAAGGCCAGGAGGTAAGAGGGAGCTTGTGACTTGGGGGAAGATAAAGAAATTCAGTGTGGACGTTCAGCCCCAGAGCCCTGGTCGCTACACATGAAGTGCTCCACATGGTGCTGGGAGCCAGGAGGCCCAGCAAACCACTCCTTTCTTCTTCAGAGTGTCCCTTATTTAAGTTCTTTTTGCTTTGGGGGTCAGAGCCTATTTGTAAATCAAATATTTAAACTTTCCTGGGGCTCAGCCCCTGAACTTCCAAACTACCAACCCCTTCATCCAAGGGCCCCTGCAGCCTAAACAGACCAAAGGCAAGAAGCTCATCTATTGCTTAAGCCTAAGGTCCAGGGCTGCAGGAACTGGCATGGTTTGTTTATAAAGACCCCAGAAACCCTGGTGGAGGATGGTCTTTGTCTCTCAGGAGTGCCATGGGGACTGCTGGCTGGGTTAGTAGATACTCTGTAGAGAATGGCTCTTTTAAAAAAGAAAACAGACCCTATTTTCCAAAGGTCAAAGTGGTAGAGAGGTAATAGTAAGAGGCAGGAAAACAGGCTTATGTGGGTCAGAAATGGGGACTAGGGTTGACAAACTCTGACTAAATAAGAAAGGGGACAGAAATGACTCCAGGATGAAGGAGTCTGAGAGCCATTCCATCCCACCCCAGAGGTTAGGCCTCCTCCAGAAGAGGTTGGCTTCACACATACAAATGATTTTATACAAAGAATGGTAGATTCAATTTCATAGGCTACAGCTTTCAAAATAACCTTAAGCAACATCACACACCTCATGGAGCAGATGCATGTCTCAGGGGGAATTATCCAGAAGCATTCCCTCCAAAGGTCCTAGGGAGGCTGAAATGGGTTCCATTCGAAGAACCATCTTCATCAGTACGTGCAGACCTCGGTGTGTGGTCCTTTTTGTCTTAGATGAGCAGGACATATAAGTCTCTCACTCCTGGGGATGCCGTCTGGGATTGTCTGGTGGCTTTCTGGCTGTAAGGGTTTTGGACATTATCCCCGATTCTCCGCGGAAAAAAATAGTCTTTGTGTTTCATGTCAACAATAGTTGAAGCAAACTGCCTTTGACATCCTGGAGTTATCTGCTGACCCAGAACTAGATGACTGGGGGATGGCAGCTCAGCCCTGGCATGTGCCCAGTGCCAACAGCAAGGGTTCCAGGAGTTACATGAGCCACTAGGGCCATCCCATCTACCATCTGTCACTGGCTTATCATGCCACCTTGGGTCACTGACTTCCCCACTCTGTGTCATCTGTGAAATATGCATAATAGCAGGTCTCAGCCTTCTGTCCCTCCCTTCTCCTCTCCTGCTCATACTCACTTTTCCTCCCTCCCACCCCTCCTTCCTCTCCTTCTTCCTCCTCCTTTGCCATCGCCTGCCCCCTTCTCCCTCCCCTGCCCTTGTCACGTCCCTTGTCTCCCTCTTCCCTTCCCTCTGCCCCACAGAAGAAGATAATGTGTCTGTAAAGTGCTTTGAGTTCCTTGGAGATAGAGAGTCTATAAATATAAGCTGTTATCATTGTTACCATGGAAACATTCACAGAGAACCATACTCCATTCCTGCATTTGCTGAATATAATTCTGCCTCCTCTCCCTGCTGGCTTCTTGAGGCTATTAAACAATCAATGGTTTTACAAAGCACTGTAGTCAAGTAGAGAGTAGGGACCCAGGGTAGAACTTGTTAGCTGCTCAACTCTTCTTCATGTCAATTTTCAGAAACTGGGTTTCTGTCTAGTGAAATAGAGGACAGTACAAGACTGACCAGAGTCAGCTATTAGTCCAAGGATGCAAATTAGGACAGGTATAGGTATGCCACATGACCAATGACCCTGATCTGTAGCAAGGTCCAGGCCAGGGAGAATTCCTGTGAGCTTCAGAAATAATATTCCACCCATTTCCTCAATTCTCTTTGATGCCTGACTCCTCAACTTCAGAACTATGGCTGGCAAAATGTTGGGGTACAGACAGTTAAGAGTTTACACCTTTCCGCCAGGCTGTGTCTTCTTCATTACAGTCTCTGCAGGGCCTAGTACGGTGCCCGGCACAATGCTGATGCTGGACAGACGTTTGCAAAAGCAATGAGTACGTGCATTTAGTACAACACAGTTGCAGGTGTTGCTGAGTGAGGCACACGCATTTTGGCTCAGTCCCAAATCCCAGAGCACGTCAGTTCTTGAAGCTGCAAGTCTGCTTTGTCTACTCCCACTCCCATCAGTTAGAGCAATGATGCTGCTTCATAGGTAGTCCGGGGAAAGTCGCTTTCTGTCCAAAACCCTGACATGGCAGAGTTTAGAATCCTAGTTGTTAACCAAACAACTGGGAAAGGTCTTGTGCAAAATGTAAGGGTGTACAAACGCTGGAAAAGGTCATTGGTCCTTTCATGTAGTGCTTTGATCCAAGGGGAAGTTTGACAGGTTTCAGATAAGCAAAGGTAGAGAAATGGGATGGGCTTTGGAGTCAGACAAATCAGAATTCAATGCATAAACCCTGCCACTTACCAACTTCCCTGAGCCTCAGTACTCTCATCTGTAAAATCCGAATAATAGCTCTTATCTCACAGTTTTGAGGTGATGGTGAAATGAAATAAGTCAATGATTAATACATGTTCATTCCATCCCACTAATTTAGCAAAAGGCATAAACAACACAGTTTGGGTTTTGGAGGACAGGGTTAGTGATTTTATTTTTTAAATTGAAGTGTAGTTAGTTTACAATGTTGCACTAATTTCAAGTGTACCACAAAAAGTGACTCACACAACACACACACACACACACATATTCTATTCTTTTTTTAGACTGTTTTCCATTGTAGGTTACTACAAGATACTGAATATAGTTCCCTGTGCTATAAGGAGGTCCTTGTTTATCTATCCTATATATGCTGCTACTGCTGCTAAGTCGCTTCAGTCATGTCCAACTCTGTGCAACCCCATAGATGGCAGCCCACCAGGCTATCCCATCCCTGAGGATTCTACAGGCAAGGACACTGGAGTGGGTTGCCATTTCCTTCTCAAATGCATGAAAGTGAAAAGTGAAAGTGAAGTCGCTCAGTCGCGTCGGACTCTTCGCGACCCATGGACTGCAGCCTACCAGGCTCCTCCGTCCATGGGATTTTCCCAGCAAGAGCACTGGAGTGGGGTGCCACTGCCTTCTCCAATCCTATGTATAGCAGTGTGTATTTATTAATCCCAAACTCTTAATTTATCCCTCGCCCACTTTCCCCTTTGGTAACCATAAATTGCTATGTCTGTGAGTCTATTTCTGTTTTGTAAATAAATTCATTTGTATCATTTTTTTTTTAGATTCTATATATAAGTGATATCACATGATATTTGTCTTTCTCTGACTGACTCTAATTAATATGACAATCCCTAGGTCTGTCCATGTTGCTGCAAATGACATTATTTCATTCTTTTTCTGGACGAGTAATAATATTCCATTGTATGTGTGTGTGTTCAGTTCAGTTCAGTTCAGTCACTCAGTCGTGTCCGACTCTTTGTGACCCCATGAATCACAGCACGCCAGGCCTCCCTGTCCATCACCAACTCCCAGAGTTCACTCAGACTCATGTCCATCGAGTCCATGATGCCATCCAGCCATCTCATCCTCAGTCGTCCCCTTCTCCTCCTACCCCCAATCCCTCCCAGCATCAGAGTCTTTTCCAAAGAGTCAACTCTTTGCATGAGGTGGCCAAAGTACTGGAGCTTCAGCTTTAGCATCATTCCTTCCAAAGAAATCCCAGGGTTGATCTCCTTCAGAATGGATTGGTTGGAATTGATGTGTGTGTGTACCTGCATGTATACACATACACGAATACCACATCTTCATCTATTCATCTGTCAGTGGACATTTAGGTTATTTTCATGTCTTGGCTATTGTGAACAGTGCTGCTTTGAACATTAGGGTGCATGTATCTTTTCAAACTACAGTTTTCTCTAGATATATGCCCAGGATTGCTAGATCATATGGTGACTCTATTTTTAGTTTTTTTGGAAACTCCAGACTGTTTTCCATAGTTACTGCACCAATTTACATTCCCACCAACAGTGTACAAGGATTCCCTTTTCTCCACACTTTCTCTAGCATTTATTATTTGTAGACTCTTTGATGATAGCCGTTCTGACCAGTGTGAAGTGATACCTCATTGTGTCTTTGATTTGCATGTCTCTGATAATTAGCAATATTGGATACTTTTTCATGTGCCTTTTGGCTGTCTATTAAGGTTAAAGACCTCACGAATGTTTCAGATCTCAGGAAAATGGGAGCAAGTGATAGCTCTGCCTTTAAGAAAGGGGGTGGGGAACTTGTAGAAAGAGAGAAAATGCTCAAGTACACATAGGGATCCAGGCAGTACTGGCTATGTAATTTGCATGGTTCAGTGCAAAATCAAAATGCAGGCCCACTAGATAAAAATTATTACGAATTTAGAGAGGGTGACAGCAGAGCATTACTTGTTCACCTGCGTGGGTTACACACACCTGCATGGGCTTACACAGCCATAAAGCCAGCTAGGGAGCCTGAGGTGCAGCGGAACTTGCCATTACAGTTCCCAGCCTTGTTGAGCAACAGTGTCATCCTGTTACCCAAACACTGATTTTGTCATCACTGTAGGCCTAATTCAATCAAGACACTGGAATGTTTTGTTTCCTACAAAATGTTTGAATACACTGAATTCACATTTCATATTCTAAGCTAAACCTCAGCTGTTAGTAAAGGTCATTTCAGGAGGGAAAAGCTCATAAAAACAACTAAACTCTTAAAGGAGTGAATAATGATTGTATAAAATGTGATCCAAGGTTCAGATTGCTCCTGTATTCTCATCCACAGAGGTACGGGGGTAAGGCCAAATGACAAAGCATATATAAAACATTCACTATTTATTCATTTGCTATTTAATAATGCTACATACAAGTCAAGGCACTAGGCCATGTAAGGGAAAAAAAAAAAAAGAGATTGTCTTCAGTCCAAAAATGAGTATGTTAGGCTTGCTAATGTCCAAAGTCACTTTCAGTTCTAACATTTTAGGACTCCTTGGTAAAGATATGAGGCCTAACTTTAAGAAAAAAGTCTCGTACAATAGTGAAACTAAATCGAAGTTGCTCTGTATAGAAAGCTTTTACATGGAGTATTTAAAATCTATTATTTATATTCATACATATGTACTTCCTGTTCATACATAGGGTTTTTATATGATCTTTCATCTAAGTTTTTATTAAGCCCTTCAAACAGTGAGACTGTTGTATTTTTTTTTTTTTAATCTAGTTGTAAACTAAGTCACAGAGAAGAAAATAGATTTTCCTGGAGTCAAATTGTAAGACTGGCAGAACCTAGCCCCCTCTTGATAAATTATGAATTCACTCCCAGTGGTCCCCACTCTCCCTCCACCCTCCATCCATGGATAAAGAACACAGTCAAAATGGACCATCTTCCTTCCCTTGTTGCCAAGGGATAACTATTCATGGAAGACTCTTTGCATAAAGCTGTTGAAGCCTATTTTGAGTGCAGACTTTAAAAATCAGGCAAACCTCATTCAGGTTCTGGGCTCTACCACTTATCAGTTATTAGTGATCTGGGTATATTACTTAATCATTCAAAGGCTCAGTTTTCTCATAAGTCAAAATATTAACTCTTCTTTAGTTTATTTGAGAATTGAAAGCATCCCACAGTGCCTGGCACACAATGACTGTTCATCTCATGTTGAGCCCACTCCCTACCCTTTCATCTTCCTTTCCACATATGAAGCCTTTCATGAACAGAGTGTCATGGGACTGCAGTTGTCCCGTTACTTCACTAAGAGTCAGGAACCATGGAAGAACAAACTACCCAGCGACAGAACTAAGAAACCCAGAGAAATGAGGCCAAAGACAGGTGTTGTGCTTATTAAGTCTAAATACTGACTTTGTTTTCAATCTTGAATGTGCAGAATCCCATTGAATGTTTCTTTCGCTTCTCCTCAGTTTATTATAACCCATCACTAGACACCCAACTGTGCAATCCCAGCACTTTATTTTGTCCAGATATTTGTACATCAAACAGTCAACTTCAAAAGGACTGGAGAAGGAAACAAGTTTGTGAGAGAAGAGAGCCAAGAATTCTACCTATTTCTTCCAGGAAATGGAAGCCCAGAATGGATCCAAGTGCTGGTGAGTTGTTATTCAGTGGACTCATCAACCATTGGGCTTTCCTGGTGGCTCAGACAGTAAAGAATCCGCCCTCAATGCAGGAGACCTGGGCTCGAACCCTGGGTTGGGAAGATCCCCTGGAGAAGGGCATGGCAACCTACTCTTGTTTTCTTGCCTGCAGAATCCCCATGGACAGAGGAGCCTGGTGGGCTACAACCCATGGAGTCACAGAGTCGGACATGACTGAGCGACTAAGCAGAGCATGTCAATCATTTAAATGATAAATTAAAACTAAAGGCAGGGACTTCCCTGGTGGCTCAGTGGTAAAGAATCTGCCTGCCAACACAGGAGACACAGGTTCGGGAACATCCCACACGCTGTGGAGTAACTAAGACCCTGTGCCACGACTACTGAGCCCATGCTGTAGAGCCCAGGAGCCACAAGCACTGAGCCCACGCAGGCAACTACTGAAGCCTGTGCTTCCTAGAGCCCGTGCTGCGCAAGAAGTGAGGCCACCGCAGTGAGAACCCTGTGCACCACAACTAGACGGTGGTCCCCACTCAGCGACCAGAGAAAAAGCCCGCACAGCAGGGAAGACCCCGCACAGCCAACAATAGTCATAACAATAAATAAGCAAAGTTACTTTAAAAACAAAAGGAAGAAAAAGACACTATTTCTCTCATCAGACTATTATCCTGAAATGAGGACAGGGAGATATTGCCATAACGGGCCAGAAGGCCTGGGCTTAGGTTTTATTTGCAGGGCAACAAACCCCCCTAATGTACTGAAACTACTATCCCAATGGGCCTAAAATCTCCCCGTTGCTAGAGATTCACATTTAATGATAAGCAGAGAGTCCCAAGGAATCTCTAGTGCATATGCACACAGCGGAACACAGAAATGTGAAGGATAGACACAGGATACGGGAATTCTGATGGCAGAGAGCCCACTGGCAAAAAATGCAGAAAGAGAATGAAAACTGCCAAAGACAAGTAAATGCAGTTTTGCCTGGGCTCAGAGCTCCTGAAGGAGGCCATGAGGAGTGTTCAGGACAGCTCGGAACTAACTATCTGCACGAGATAGATGTTCTTACCCTGTCTCCCCTCACGGCCATTCTGGTAGTCAGAACTGCCCTGTACTTTCACTTGGTGCTTGCGTTTAGCACTCTCTCTGAGCCCACCACTTGTTGTCACTTTATGTTTAATTTTTTTTTCTTGAAATGAAGCACTGCTTTATTAATTTGTAAGAAAGATATCTACTAGATATCCAAATCTTGATTAACTATAATTTTTATGTCTATCATCCGCTCAGGTAAAAATGACTTTCTGTTTAAAAAGTGGCTAGTTGACCCCACAACCCAATGACACAACTAATTTAGGGCTCCCATTATATTTTCATCTGCTACAGAAATGCATTGTGCATATTTCTCCTTTCACTACATAGAATAAAAAAATTAATATTCAAGGAATGAGACTTAGAAAATTACTTTTACTCATTCCTCAAAGATGCAATTAAATGAAACAATTTTTCTCACTGTGTTTATCTAGTTGTGAAAAACATACAGTTTTATACTACTGTTTGATTTGTTTTAAGGCATCACAATTTTTCCCAATATTGCTTTTACACCATCAATGAAAATATCAACACAGTAAAAAGGAAAATGATGTATTTTAGTTTTTATTTGTTTTACTTTTTATTGAGTTATAATTGATATATAAATTTCAGGTATACAACATAGTCATTCACAATTTTAGAGGTTATCCTCCATTTATAGTTATACAATATTGGTCTTATTCCCATGCTACACAATATATGCTTTGTTTTATAACCTAAAGCTTTGTACCACTTAGTCCCCTACCCGTATATTGCCCTCCCACTTCCCTCTACCCACTGGTAACCACTAGCTTGTTCTCTATATTTGTGAATCTGCTTCTTTTATGCTACATTCACTAGTTTATTTTTCATATTCCACATATAAGTGATATCAGACAGTATTTATCTTTCTGTTTTATCTTTAAACAGATATCTTTATCTAATATTATCTTTCTGTTTCTGACTTGTTTCACCTAACATAGCATCCTCCAAGTCCATCAACATTTATGCAATGGCAAATTTTCATATTCATATCAGATCAGTTCATTTCACTCGCTCAATTGTGTCCGACTCTTTGCAACTCCATGAGTCGCAGCACGCCAGGCCTCCCTGTCCATCACTAACTCCCAGAGTTCACTCAGACTCATGTCCATCGAGTCAGTGATGCCATCCAGCCATCTCATCTTCTGTCATCGCCTTCTCCTCCTGCCCCCAATCCCTCCCAGCATCAGAGTCTTTTCCAATGAGTCAACTCTTCGCATGAGGTGGCCAAAGTACTGGAGTTTCAGCTTTAGCATCATTCCTTCCAAAGAACACCCAGGACTGATCTCCTTCAGAATGGACTGGTTGGATCTCCTTGCAGTCCACGGGACTCTCAAGAGTCTTCTCCAACACCACAGTTCAAAAGCATCAATTCTTTGGCGCTCAGCTTTCTTCACAGTTCAACTCTGCATACATGACTACTGGAAAAACCATAGCCTTGAGTAGACGGAATTTTGTTGGCAAAGTAAAATGTCTCTGCTTTTGAATATGCTATCTAGGTTGGTCATAACTTTCCTTCCAAGGAGTAAGCGTCTTTTAATTTCATGGCTGCAATCACCATCTGCAGTGATTTGGGAGCCCAGAAAAATAAAGTCTGACACTGTTTCCACTGTTTCCCCATCTATTTCCCATGAAGTGACCAGATGCCATGATCTTCGTTTTCTGAATGTTGAGCTTTAAGTCAACTTTTTCACTCTCCTCTTTCATTTTCATCAAGAGGCTTTTTAGTTCCTCTTCACTTTCTGCCATAAGGGTGGTGTCATCTGCATAGCTGAGGTTCTTGATATTTCTCCCAGCAATCTTGATTCCAGCTTGTGTTTCTTCCAGTCCAGCATTTCTCATGATGTATTCTGCATATAAGTTAAATAAGCAGGGTGACAATATACAGCCTTGACAGACTCCTTTTCCTATTTGGAACCAGTCTGTTGTTCCATGTCCAGTTCTAACTGTTGCTTCCTGACCTGCATACAGGCTTCTCAAGAGGCAGGTCACGTGGTCTGGTATTCCCATCTCTTTGAGAATTTTCCACAGTTTATTGTGATGCACACAGTCAAAGGCTTTGGCATAGTCAATAAAGCAGAAATAGATGTTTTTCTGTAACTCTCTTGCTTTTTCCATGATCCAGCAGATGTTGGCAATTTGATCTCTGGTTTTTCTGCCTTTTCTAAAACCAGCTTGAACATCTGGAAGTTCACGGTTCACGCATTGCTGAAATTGGCTTGGAGAATTTTGAGCATTACCTTACTAGCATGTGAGATGAGTGCAATTGTGCGGTAGTTTGAGCATTCTTTGACATTGCCTTTCTTTGGGATTGGAATGAAAACTGACCTTTTCCAGTCCTGTGGCCACTGCTGAGTTTTCCATATATATATATAAATACTTCATACTTTATCCATCATGTTGATGAATACTTAGGTTGTTTCCATATCTTGGCTATCACAAATTATGCTATTATGTCACACTGTGTTTCATTTAACCTTCGCTAAGATCTGAGAGATTTAGGGGAGGCTGTTCTAATCTGGAGAATTTGGTAAAAATCATCTCGAGCTAATTTAAGAAAGGGAGAATCTAACAGAAATCTCATGGGACTCCAAGGAGAATCTGCACAAAACAATGGGGTCCCATGAGAAGGGAAACTGAGAAACTGATGAGAACACTGACAGAGGCCGCTAACCCTCTCCCAGGATTATTCTTGTCCTTCTCCTCTCCTTCCCCTCCTCCTCCACTTTCTTCTCTTCTCCTTCTTAATATAGAACCCTCTGTGCTTTATGTGTGTGCATGGCTGCAGTCACACACTACAGTTCCCAGTCTGCCTTGCACCTGGGTGCAACTTTGCGAGTAATGGGGTATAAATGGAAGTGAGATGTATAAATTTGACATCATCTTCTTAAAGCCAAAGACACTTGTCCATGATTTTCTCCTTGCAATAAGATGTAATGCAGAGTTGGAACTGACTCAGCATTAGTCATGCAAAGAAGGACAACACCACCAAGGAGGCCAGAGTAACAAGATGGAAGAACAAGGGTCATTCGATAACTTCATGCAAGAGGACCACCTTGCCAGCCTGGATCACTTACCTCCAGGCTGTCAAAGAAAGAAATAATAATTATAGTTTTCTTTGACCACTTTTTTTGGGGGGAGTCCCTGTGACAGTGGTTTGGCTCGCATCTTAACTAGTCCAAGAATTGAACTAGCCCATAGTTGGATCTTCTTTTGAGTCAAGGTCACTGGTCTACTCCTGTCTTAATCAGCTCAGGCTGCTGTAACAAAATACCATAAACTAAGTGGTTTAAACAACAGATGTTTATTTTCTTGCAGTTCTAGAAGCTGGAGATCTAAGATCAGGGTACCAGTGTGGTTGGGTAATTAGTGAGGGCCCTTTTTCTGGCTTGCAGATCATCTTGTAACTTTGCATGGCTGACAAAGAGAACTCTGGTGCCTCCTTCTAATAATAGCATTAATTCCATCTTGGAGCTCCACCCTCTCTACCTCATCTAAATCAAATTACCTCCCAAAGGCTCCATCACCATCATATTGGGGTTAGGGCTCCAACATAGGAATTTGAAGGGAAACCCAAACATTCAGCCAATAATAGGCACCACAGTAAAAGTGCAGCAGTTTCAGAAGTCCTTGTAGCACACATCCACAGATCAGGTAGTAAGGAGAGTCAGCTGAATAAGCATTTGAACTCATAATCTGTCACTCAGCTTAGGTTCCTGAAGGTTCAGTGTCTGGAAGAGATTAATTCTGTAAGCATCATATTCTAAAATCTACACTGGATTATATGTCCTACATGCAAATCATCTGTTCTCATATCACTTGTGATCACAGCACAGAGGGTTTTATACATGCCAGTGGTTCTGGTTCTCAAACTTTAGCACATGTCACAACCAACCAAAGGGCTTATTCAAACAGATTCTGGCCCTGCCCCCAGAATTTCTGAGTCAGTAGGTCTGGAGAGCGGCCTGAGAATTTACATCTCTAGCAAGTTCCTAGGTGCTGCCGATGCTGCTGGTCTGGACATCCCACTTTGAGATCCACTGATATACATCACCCACCATGGTCCTACTTGTTGCATAGAAAACACACATAACAAAAAGCAAACAAAAGAAAACACACAGCTGTTGCTGGCATACTACACAGTCTTAAAGCCAGATGCTCATAGAAATACTATGCACCATGCTATTTTAGAATATTCGAAATGCAAGGATGCATTTCTTTCTGGTCTGTGACTTGGTAAGTAAACAAATACGCTATTTATTCAACACATATGAACAGGTGCTCATTCCGTGTCAGGCTCTAGGAGCCAGCAGCGACAAAGCAGACAAGCATGCCTGCCCCTGCAGAGATTAATGTGAATGGGAAGAGCTATCATTTGTTGAATTTCTGTAATGTCCAGAGCCCCTTACATTAATGATCTTTAATTCCCACAAAGACAAAATATAGGTGTCATTATTCCCATCTTCAAGATGAGAAGGTTGAGCCCCATATAATTAACTTGCAGCATCAGATGGCTGTCTCCAAAACCCATGTACTTTCCATAACACCACAACGAAATATATCTGGCTAACACCACAAAGGGGCTTTAAGCAGAAATACCCTATATTTGTCAGCAGAGGATTTCTTTTTCACTACTAGGGCCTAGACAGATCTCTGAAGGATTGGGGACCTTCAAGCAGAAGATCACAAGAACTGGATGAGAATATTATGGACTGCAAGGAAGAGATCACTCTCATAACTCTTGACTACAACCCGCTGTCTGGATCATCTGCAAGTAACTTACCTGTGGGGCCACAATAAAGTTTTTGGGTTCAGAAGTTTACTTTGAACAGCAACTATACATTAAAACTAGCAGTTAAAATTGGGGATCCTTCCTTCCTCATTCATTTATTCAAGAAGTATTTCTTGAAACCTCTGTGTATCAGGCACTACGCTAAGATCTGTGGAGAACTAGAGGTAAGATTTTGTTTCTGTTCTCAAGGAGGCGGCAGTGTGAATACAGTGACTTCTTCCTAGTCCTCCTCTGGCTGCTACGTTTGGAGTTCTCTTTGGGATAGTCATTTTTGTCTTAAGTTTTATGGTTTTAACATTTTCTCTTCATTCATAATCCCAATTAATACAACCATTTGCATTGTTATTTTCAGTGGAACTCTCTATATAGGAGTTGGGTATTTGGTGAGACAATATAATGATTTATATTTTTAAAGAGAAATGACAGTGATTATCGAAGATATTGGGGAAATATTAGAAAGAGGAAGCAAGTCCTGAG
Source organism: Oryx dammah (assembly GCF_014754425.2). Lineage (NCBI taxonomy): Eukaryota > Metazoa > Chordata > Mammalia > Artiodactyla > Bovidae > Oryx > Oryx dammah. The sequence continues at coordinate 43,791,836 of NW_024070205.1, read as the reverse complement.
GTGATGAGAAAAAAGAAAAACATCCTTGGAAGCTAAAGAATCTATGATTTAAAAGATAGGAACATACCCTCAAATAGAGACAGAGGAGAAGAGAGTCTTCAGAGAGGAAGAAGAAATCTTTGTAGTGAAGTAAAAAGAGCAACTAGGTGAGCAAAAGAAAGATAAGAACACTTAGGAGAACACTTCCTTTAAAGGGTTTTCCCTACCTTTGTTGAATTGTATGCTTGGACTTTACTGAGGGTGACTGGTCATGTCAACTTTAGGATGTAGTACACCTCAATTATTTTTCAAAGAAAACAGAATTAAAACTTTATCAGCTCAGTGGTTTGGATGTCCTCAATAGATGAATACAGTGTATGTCTTAATAAGTTCAAAGACTTGAAATCAGACCCAGGGTTCCACAGAGATCTCAGTTCTTTATTCAATACTCCATATCACCACTTCACCTGGGGATGTGGGCTTGGAGATGTTGGGGGAGAAGACAGCAAGTTACTGGTAACAGCCATGTCTTTGCTTTACTTTTTTTTGGCCCCAGCACACAGCATGTAGGATAAGTTCCCTGACCAGGAATCGAACCCATGCCTGTTGCAATGGAAGCATGGAGTCTTAACCACTGGACCACCAAGAAAGTCCCTATTTTTACTTCTTAAAAAGCCCTCTGTACAAAAGTGCTACAGTGAACACTCATTGTTTTATTTCCACAAACCCTTCACCTAAGGACAGCAATCAACTGTCTCTAAATTTTCTAGGATGTCTTCAAATTTCAAAGGGCTAACTTGTCTTATAGGTTTCTTCATCAAGTTTAAGCATATTGAAAATTCCTGAATATAACAGTCTTATCCTAGAATGGGGGTCTTAATACCCAGGTGTGCTATCTTCCTAATCTTCTCATAGGTGAAAGTGAAAGTGTTAGTCACTTAGTCGTGTCCAACTCTTTGTGACCCCATGGACTGTAGCCCACCAGGCTCCTCTGTCCATGGAGTTCTCCAGGCAAGAATACTGGAGTGGGTTGTCATTTCCTTCTCCAGGGGATCTTCCCAAGCCAGGGATCAAACATGGTTCTCCCTCACTGCAGGCAGACTCTTTACCCACTGAGCCACCAGGGAAGGCCCTTCTCATAGGCAGGGCTGCTCAATCATTTTGGTTCTTTTAATAGTTACCTGGGAATCTTGTTCACATGCAGAGTCCCAGGCCTGATCCAGATAATGATTCTGGAGGAGGATGGAGATGAGCCCAGGAATGTGCCCTTTAAAGGAGTCAACCAGGTAAATCTGATGCAGGGGATTCATGGTCAACATGTTGAGAAAATCTGCGTAATTGTATTAGGGTTTGAGACAAATGTGCAGGGGGACCTCATTACTCAGCTGAATTTATAGACTGCATACATATGTGTCCATCTGTGCTAGGTAGAGGGGACACCATGGTGGACCAAGACTGTTCCTATGAAACTTAAGCAAGTCAACAATCGCACAAATGAATGCAGAACTACTTCCGGGACAAATGACACAGAGACGTACATGGTGCCATATGAAGAGCTGTGACCAAGACATTTTCCCTAGTTCCAGATGTCAGGGAAATCTTCCCCTGGAAGCTCTGTAGGCATTACCTAGCCAAAAGGAGAGAGATGAACATTCCAGGCACAGAGAGACTAGCATGTGTAAAAGCCTTGTGATAAGAGGAAGACCGGAGAGTCTGAGGAGCTCCCAAAAGTTACCCAGGGGACTGAATAATATGTATTCCAATGTTGGCCAACCTCAATCAAGACTTCAAAACTCTAACATTCCATCCTTTTGGAAGGCTGATGAGATTGAAGAATTATTAATTTGCTGGAAGTGGCCCTTACTTTGCAACTAAATGTGAGCTGCTCTAAGACCTTGTCCGTGAACAGGCTAAAACTGGCAGCTGGCATCCTGGGTCAGATAAATCACACATCCTTGGCCACCACAGCTTGTACTAAGACAAGGCAACAGCTGTCTAAATCCCACAAGCCCCCGGAGAGGCTGGAGGAGACTGAATCCAATGTTGCCTTAGGAAGTAGAGAAAGATGGTGGACAGAACATCAGCAAATCAGCACTCACCATCTATCTATACATACACACACACACACATAGATATATATTGCTTCAGTTGTGTCCAACTCTTTGCGACCTCATAGTCTATAGTCTCCCAGGCTTTTCTGTCCATGCGATTCTCCAGGCAAGAATACTGGAGTGGGTTACCATTTCCTATTCCAGGATATATATATATCTATATCTATCTATATATATAGAGAGAGAGATCCTTCCTATGTGACTCTTGCTATATATATACATATATAGTGCCATGAGCATGATCTGTGTCTCTGCCCTATTGGCTAGGGTTGGTTTGCTGATATTCTGCCCACCATCATATTCACGTGTGTGTGTGTGTGTGTATGCATCTGTTTTCTGCACACTCTTTTTGAGATCTTTTCCAGCTCTGCTCCCCTGCTTCTTCCAGAGCCACTTCCTATGATCCAAGTGGCCTGGACTTTTCTTACAGTTTTGTCTTACAATGGCTTATCTGTCTTACCACAAAAGAACTGATATTCTCATTGGACAACATAGATGATGGTACCCCTCCCAGGATTTGTATTTTGAAAAAGGCCTGGAAAATAATAACTCAGAAGAGCAAATCAATATATGTCAAATTTCTCAGCATTGTTGTGGTAGACACAAGGATAGACCCTATAATTTTTAGCTGGGCCTACAGTGCCCAAAATAAACACTATATTTCTCATCTTTCCTCATATCATAGTGTTGCCCTGAGGCCAAGTTCTGATCAACGAGATGGGAGCAGACATGTTGGGTTACAGTTTCTGGATGGATGTTTTCATAAAGGGAAGTTGGCACTTAGATCTTTCCTCTTCTTCTTTGTACTTTCTTCCAGCCTGGCTGTAATGACTGCCATCCTAGGCACCACCTTGGACCGTGAAAGCAAGGGCCACAGACGAAGGATAATAAAACAGGTAAGCTGGAAGGGGCTTAGCTCTCTAGGGATGTAATGGAATACAGCCATCTCCCCATTCCTGGACCATTTTCCTCTGGACTCGTGAGAGGGAAATAAATCCTATGTGGTTGAAGCCATTGTTATTTTGGGTTTCAGTTACTCACAGCCAAACCTAACTCTAACTGATGAAACCTTCATGGAGATTTGTCTTTATTTTTTTCTTTCTTTCTTAATGGAAGAACCCAGTAAATTTTCTTCTTGGAGTTCCCTCAAATGTAGGCAACAACCTTCCCCGTCTTCATGTGTGGCTGCTTCTTCAGGTCAACCCAAACTGAATTATAAGATGGAAAATGGACATGGACTCGGGGCATGAAGCCTTGGTCTGAAGCCAGTTCAGCCACAGGCTGTCCCATCATTTTCTCTCACCACCTTCTGCTTCCTCATCTGAAAATAACCTCTAAGTTTTCTTCAATTCTGATCATTTCTAAGGCCAGGCATGCTAGGCCTCCCTCAAGTCTTATACCCACTCTGCCAGGCAATGAAAATTGTTATTAGGATAATGAGTTGTCATCTCACTAACAACATGTTGTATTTTTAAAGTCTATTATTATTTGTTTGGAACTCCCAACAAAGTTTTCCACAGGTCCATAATGTACATGAAGGTTAGGGTCTCAAGCAAACTCCAAGAAGGTGTTTAATCAACTTTCAATTCAACTATAGTGCCGGAAGAGTCAAGGAACCAAAACAGAATGTAAAATATTGGTGTGGGGGGAAAAGGTGCTCAATTTCAAACTGGAGGAGGGGACAGAAACCTCTTTTCCTCTACCCATGGCAAAGAAGAGGACACCCCCGTCCTCAGCCCTGTATTCTGGTGGAGGGAATAATCACCTCCCAAGTAATAGCACTTCCCTTTCACATCCAGATTCCTATGAAAGCTAAGAAAAATGGGAGTTTCATCAGGTGTCAAATAGGACACCTATGAGACTGCCGCCTGGTTTTCTTCAGTCTAATTCTGACTTCATCTGAAAACCTTGTCCTATAGATAAAAGAAAGGCCATATTCTGGGCATGTCCCAATTCCCTTAAGCAGACATTATGCAGAACCCCTGGGACAGGTAGAGGGAGGAAGGGTGCTCTCTTTTAAGGAAATGATGCTTTTATGGCCAAGTCTGACTTCTCTGGTTGATTGCATGGATGCAGAGCCTGGACATCATCCAGTTCAACCAAGAGAGCTTAGTGAGGGAGAAACAGTGAGAGGAAGACCTGATTTCAGACACTGCATGGACGGAGGGAGTATCTTTTTCTTCCTATCCTGATGAACGTCAGAGTGCTGAGAAGGAAGTCACAGTTCTCTGGTGGGCTCTGATCTGCTCCACTCTGTTTTTTTTTTAAACTGGTCAATATTATTATATATAAATGACACCTCACTAAAGCTTAAAAGTAATAATGAAAAGAAAATGAAAACAAAACGAAGCAAACAAAACACCCTAGAAAATGGTAAGAAAATCTAGAACAGCTATATTATAAGCAAAAGGAGATCTTTCCAAGAACCCCCTCCCAGAGGACCTCCCCTTCCCTTAGAAAGGACAGTCCACACCCTGTACCGCTAGGTCTCATCTTTTCTCTTTGTCCAGGGTGTTCCCTTCATCTACCCTGAGTGAACACAGCCTGCATTTCCATGCACTTGCACAAGCTTCCCCTCTGTCTGCCAAAGCCTTCCCCTCATTCCCTCTCTTGCCCAGATGCCACTGTCTGCAGGAAGTCTTTGCCACCCTCCCATGTTCTCTCTCCTAGCACCTTGGCATACATCATGGTGTCCCCACATGAGAGACTAAGCTCCTTGACCACGTTGACTCCGGTGACCAGCAAAGTGACCCGGCACACAGGAAGGTTCCTGATGGTCAATGAATGCGCGAGTGTTCCTTCTTCTCTGCTCCTTCTCACAGGGTTGTTGGAACCCTGCTCAGGGCCCATCTCTTCCAAAAGGGGTATCTCTCTTCTCTAAATTCCTATTGTCCCTCTTATTTGTGGTACTAACTGTGGAACATAATTATTTACTACCCTGCATTGTTGTCTGCTCATTCCTGTGTGTCTGGCCTCACTGATTCCATTGAATGCTGCTAAAAGGTCAAGACATCTCTGTGGGGGAGAAAAGTGCTCAGTTTCAAACTGTGATTTCCCTTGGATTCTAAGGCAACAGACCACGTACATGGTAAACAATCGATGAATGATTGATGGATAAGTATATGAATCCAAAATCGGCTTCTTTCAATTGTGACCCAGTGAAGATTTACATTATCTTGGATAGCTTTTGACATTAAAACAAACAAACAAAAAAGCTTTATATGATTCTACCCATGTGGCGGCATGAGCTATGCTTACACTTTCTATATGTAAAGCTTCTATATGTAACTTCCGAAGAGATAGTTAGGCCTAGGAGTTCAGAGCATGGGTTCTGGAGCCAGGCTGCCTGGGCCTGAAAGTAGCCTTCCTTCTTGCAAGCCTTAGGCATCTAAACTTATGAAAGACTTATTTGTTTCATCTGTAAAATTAAGATAATAATCAGTTCAGTTCAGTCACTCAGAGTCTGACTCTTACTGCAGCACACTAGGCTTCCCTGCCCATCACCAACTCCCAAAGCTTGCTCAAACTCATGTCCATCAAGTCGGTGATGCCATCCAACCATCTCATCCTCTGTTGTCCCGTTCTCCTCCTGCCTTCAATCTTTCCCAGCATCAAGGTCTTTTCCAATGAGTCAGTTCTTTGCATCAGGTGGCCAACATACTGGAATTTCAGTTTCAGCATCAGTTCTTCCAATGAATATTCAGGATTGATTTCCTTTAGGATGGACTGGTTGGATATCCTTGCAGTCCAAGGGACTCTCAAGAGTCTTCTCCAACACCACAGTTCAAAAGCATCAATTCTTTGGTGCTCAGCTTTCTTTATAGTCCAACTCTCACATTCATACATGGCTACTGGAGAAACCATAGCTCTGAGATGGACCTCTGTAGGCAAAGTAATGTCTCTGCTTTTTACTAAGCTGTCTAGGTTGGATATAGCTTTTCTTTCAGGGAACAAGCATCTTTCAATTTCATGGCTGCAGTCATCATCTGCAGTGATTTTGGAGCCCAAGAAAATAAAGTCTATCACTGTCTCCATTGTTTCCCCATCTATTTGCCATGAAGTGATGGGACCAGATGCCATGATCTTAGTTTTATGAATACTGAGTTTTGAGCCAACATTTTCACTCTCCTCTTTCACTTTCATCAAGAGGCTCTTTAGTTCGTCTTCGCTTTCTGCCATTAAGGGGTGCCATCTATATATCTGAGGTTATTTATATTTCTCCTGGCAATCCTGATTCCAGCTTGTGCTTCATCCAGCCTGGCATTTTGCATGATATATTCTCAGTTCAGTTCAGTTCAGTCGCTCAGTCGTGTCCAACTCTTTGCGACCCCATGAATCGCAGCATGGCAGGCCTTCCTGTCCATCACCAACTCCCAGAATTCAGTCAGACTCACATCCATCAAGTCAGTGATGCCATCCAGCCATCTCATCCTTGGTCATTCCCTTCTCCTCCTGCCTCCAATCCCTCCCAGCATCAGGGTCTTTTCCAATGAGTCAACTCTTTGCATGAGGTGGCCAAAGTACTGGAGTTTCAGCTTTAGTATCATTCCCTCCAAAGAAATCCCAGGGCTGATCTCCTTCAGAATGGACTGGTTGGATCTCCTTGCAGTCCAAGGGACTCTCAAGTCTTCTCCGACACCACAGTTCAAAAGTATCAATTCTTCGGCACTCAGCCATCTTCACAGTCCAACTCTCACATCCATACATGACCACAGGAAAAACCATAGCCTTGACTAGACTGACCTTAGTCAGCAAAATAATGTCTCTGCTTTTGAATATGCTATCTAGGTTGGTCATAACTTTTCTTCCAAGGAGTAAGCGTCTTTTAATGTCATGGCTGCAATCACCATCTGCAGAGATTTGGGAGCCCCCCAAAAAATAAAGTCTGACACTGTTTCCACTGTTTCCCCATCTACTTCCCATGGAGTGATGGGACCAGATGCCATGATCTTCGTTTTCTGAATGTTGAGCTTTAAGCCAACTTTTTCACTCTCCTCTTTCACTTTCATCAAGAGGCTTTTGAGTTCCTCTTCACTTTCTGCCATAAGGGTGGTGTCATCTGCATATCTGAGGTTCTTGATATTTCTCCCGGCAATCTTGATTCCAGCTTGTGTTTCTTCCAGTCCAGCATTTCTCATGATGTATTCTGCATATAACTTAAATAAGCAGGGTGACAATATACAGCCTTGACAGACTCCTTTTCCTATTTGGAACCAGTCTGTTGTTCCATGTCCAGTTCTAACTGTTGCTTCCTGACCTGCATACAGATTTCTCAAGAGGCAGGTCAGGTGGTCTGGTATTCCCATTTCTCTCAGAATTTTCCACAGTTTATTGTGATGCACACAGTCAAAGGCTTTGGCATAGTCAATAGAGCAGAAATAAATGTTTTTCTGTAACTCTCTTGCTTTTTCCATGATCCAGCAGATGTTGGCAATTTGATCTCTGGTTCCTCTGCCTTTTCTAAAATCAGCTTGTACATCTGGAAGTTCACAGTTCATGCATAGCTGAAGCCTGGCGTGGAGAATTTTGAGCATTACCTTACTAGCATGTGAGATGAGTGCAATTGTGTGGTAGTTTGAGCATTCTTTGGCATTGCCTTTCTTTGGGATTGGAATGAAAACTGATCTTTTCCAGTCCTTTGGCCACTGCTGAGTTTTCCAAATTTGCTGGCATACTGAGTGCAGCACTTTCACAGCATCATCTTTCAGACTTTGAAATAGCTCTACTGAAATTCCATCACCTCCACTAGCTTTGTTCGTAGTGATGCTTTCTAAGGCCCACTTGACTTCACATTCCAGGATGTCTGGCTCTAGATGAGTGATCACACCATCGTGATTATCCAGGTCGTGAAGATCCTTTTTGTACAGTTCTTCTGTGTATTCTTGCCATCTCTTCTTAATATCTTCTGCTTCTGTTAGGTCCATACCATTTCTGTCCTCTATCGAGCTTATCTTTGCATGAAATATTCCCTTGGTAGCTCTAACTTTCTTGAAGGGATCTCTAGTCTTTCCCATTCTGTTGTTTTCCTCTATTTCTTTGCATTGATCACTGAGGAAGGCTTTCTTATCTCTCTAATTTTCTTGAAGAGATCTCTAGTCTTTCCTATTCTGTTGTTTTCCTCTATTTCTTTGCACTGATCACTGAGGAAGGCTTTCTTATCTCTCCTTGCTATTCTTTGGAACTCTGCATTCAAATGGATATATCTTTCCTTTTCTCCTTTACCTTTCACTTCTCTTCTTTTCTCAGCTATTTGTAAGGCCTCCTTAGATAACCATTTTGCCTTTTTGTATTCTTTTTCTTGGGGATTGTCTTGATAACTGCCTTCTGTAGAATGTTACAAACTGCCATCCACAGTTCTTCAGGCACTCTATCTATCAGATCTAGGCCCTTGAGTCTATTTCTCACTTCCACTATATAATCATAAGGATCTGACTTAGGTCATATCTGAATGGTCTAGTGGTTTTCCCTACTTTCTTCAATTTAAGTCTGAATTTGGCAATAAGGAGTTCATGATCTGAGCCACAGTCAGCTCCTGGTATGTTTTTGGTGACTGTATAGAGCTTCTCCATCTTTGGCTGCAAAGAACATAATCAATCTGATTTTGGTGTTGACCATCTGGTGATGTCCATGTGTAGAGTCTTCTCTTGTGTTGTTGGAAGAGGGTGTTTCCTATGACCAGTGCATTCTCTTGGCAAAACTCTGTTAGCCTTTGACCTGCTTCATTTTGTACTCCAAGGCCAAATTTGCCTGTTACTCCAGGTATCTCTTAACTTACTACTTTTGCTTTCCAGTCCCCTATAATGAAAAGGATATCTTTTATGGGTGTTAGTTCTCAAAGGTCTTGTAGGTCTTCATAGAACCATTCAACTTCAGCTTCTTCAGCATGACTGGTTGGGGCATAGACTTAGATTACTGTGATACTGAATGTCTTCCTCAGTGAAACTATGAGCCATGCCGTGTAGGGCCACCAAAGATGAATGGGTCATGGTGGAGAGTTCTGACAAAACATGGTCTGCTGGTGAAGGTAATGGCAAACCACTTTAGTATTCTTGCCTTGAGAACCCCATGAACAGAATGAAAAGGTAAAAATATATGACACTGAAAGATGAACTCCCCAGGGCAGGAGGTGCCCAATCTTCATGACCCAGATAACCATGATGGTGTGATTCCTCACCTAGGGCACTCCACCGGAGAAGAGTGGAGAAATAACACCAGAAAGAATGAAGACATGGCGCCAAAGTGAAAACAATGCCCAGTTGTGGATGTGACTGGTGATGGAAGTAAAGTTTGATGCTGTAAAGAGCAATATTGCACAGGAACCTGGAACGTTAGGTCCATGAATCAAGGCAAATTGAAAGTGGTCCAACAGGAGATGGCAAAAGTGAACGTCGATATTTTTAGGAATCGGTGAACTAAAAGGGACTGGAATGGGTGAATTTAACTCAGATGACCATTATATGGGCAAGATTCCCTTAGAAGAAATGGAGTAGCCACCATAGTCAACAAAAGAATCTGAAATGCAGTACTTGGATGCAATCTCAAAAAAAACAGAATGATGTCTGTTCGTTTCCAAGATAATAATAATAGGACTGTATTAGTCATCGCTCTTCAGAGAACCAGAACCAATAGGGTATATAGAGATAGATACATCTATAAGAGGAAATTTATTATAGGAATTGTCTCGTGCTGTTATGGAGGCAGAGAAGTCCCATAGTTTGCCCTCTGCAAGTGGAAAACTAGAAAGGCCAGGGATAATTCAATCTGAATCCAAACGCCTGACAATCAGGCAGCCAGTGGTTTAAGTCCAAGTCTGTTTCTGAAAACCCTAGAATCCAGAGCACCAGTGTCTGAGGGCTGGAGGAAATGGATGTCACACTGAAGTCGAGAGTAGGAATTTGCCATTCCTCTGCTTTTTGTTCTACTCAGGCCGTCAACGTGCTAGATGATGATGTCCACCTGCTTTGGTGACGGCGATGCCCTTTACTTAGTCTACTGATTCAAATGCTGATGCTGCTAAGTTGCTGCAGTCATGTCCGACTCTGTGCGACCCCATAGATGGCAGCCCACCAGGCTCCCCCGTCCCTGGGATTCTCCAGGCAAGAATACTGGAGTGGGTTGCCATTTTCTTCTCCAATGCATACAGTGAAAAGTGAAAGTCTGACTCCTAGCGACCCCATGGACTGCAGCCTTCCAGGCTCCACCATTCATGGGATTTTCCAGGCAAGAGTACTGGAGTGGGGTGCCATTGCCTTCTCTGATTCAAATGCTAGTCTCTTTCAAAGATACCCTCAGGGACACAGCCAGAATAATATTTTACCAGCCATCTGGGCAACCCTTAGTCCAGTCACTTTGATACATAAAAGTAATCATCTCAAGATCTACTTCCTTAAGTTGTTAAACAGGACTATAAAGTAGGTAATAAACAGGTAATATAAAGTAGGTAATAAACAGGCAATATAAAAGCTTCCCTGGTGGCTCAGTTGGTAAAGAATCTGCTTACAGTGTGGGAGACCTGGGTTCAATCCCTGGGTGCAGAAGATCCCCTTGAGAAGGGAATGGTTACCCACTCTAGTATTTTTGCCTGGAGAATTCCATGGACAGAGTAGCCTGGTGGGCTACACAGTCCATGGGGTCACAAAGAGTTGGACACACCTGAGTGACTAATGCTGAAGTAGAAAACAGAAAAGAAAAGTGATCATATTGAATACTTGGCATAGTATTCGGCTTATCGTGCTTGATAACTGCAGTTATTATTGGCCAGTGTAGCTGCTAATATGATGCCAGAAGGTTCATACAGAACAAGTGCTCTTGGGAAAGCCAGGGCTCAGTGATCCTGGTCGTCATTCCACTCACTCATGTGTTACTGTGAGGAAAGGCACGACAACAGCTTTTGGAACCAGGAAGCCAAGCACCCTGGCAGGTAGTGTCATGTCCTGTGACTGTATATAAGGCCATCTGATACTTAGGACACATTTCAAAAACTTCAGCAAAGGGAGTCTACCCTTCAGTGAGATCAGTGGGTGCAATGCCACATAGACGGTAGGTATGAAAGACTAAATGTTATCATTTATTAATCCCCCCAAACAAGCTGTCAGCTAGCTATGGTACAGATACTGCAAAAGCCCATTTGCCTAAAGGATTTGTTCCTTGAGAGTACAAAAGAGTTCTCATTACTTGGTATAGAAATGGATATCAATTTAATTGTAATCCAGTTTATGCAAAAAAAAATTGCATTTTCCTAGCTTCCAGCTCCTCCTCAAAGTACAACAGATGCAAAACTCATTTTTCATGTCTCCCTTTTGGTTTTATCCCTGCACGGTAGCCACAGGAAAATGTAATCTTTCTAGAATGGTGTGGAAAGATACAGTACCTCAGAAAGCAGAAAATCTGGCAAATTTTATACAGGGTATAAAGGTTCATTGTTCTACATGTTTGTTTGCCTACCTGTCTGCCTGCCTACCTGAGTGTGTGTGTCTGTCTTGTGCCAGCCAACAGCTCGGTAGCCATTTCAACCAGCAGACGCCACATGAGGTGGGGGGTACTTAGGCCAGGATAGTCAATGCTAAGATTTCCCCCCAAAATCTCTGACCTGTGAAAATGGGGTCTGTGCCAATTAAGTAAGCCTTTGCTAGTCAGCAACGGGAACTACAGCCGCAGCACCACAAGAAATTCAGGACCACAAAAGTCTGAGGCAATTGACCTGCCTACGAGCCACAGCTGGGCACAAGGGGCCTCCAAGGAAGTCAGAGCGTGGTGAGAAAGCCCACAGTATACCACTGAGTCACTTCAGTGGGGATGCCAGAATAAAGATCTCCAGACCCTGGCCCGCCGTCTGCCCAGAAGAGTCCCTTCTGGCCCAGCGTTGGTGGCCCTCTGCCCAGAGCCTAGGGGCAGGCGTCCCCCTGCCCTGACTGCTCCATGTGTAGCCATTTTCCTTGAGCTAGACTTCAGGGGATGGGGGTGTCTCTGTTCTCTGCAAGAGCTTTTTCTAAAACATTTATTAGACATCAGTGCTAAAGAGGTTTAGCTCAAGAAAACCCTGAAGGTACAGTGTTGGAAGGATCATCCTTGGTGAAAAAACCAATAATGTCCTGATCACAATCCAAAATCATCACCACTAGACTCTGTACTCCTTGGAACCAGGGTACTTCTTTTTAAAAAGGATGTCAACAAGTGGGAAACTGTGCAACAGAAAGGAGTTAGCACAACGAGGAGGTCAGAAACCAGCTCACACATGTGCTGAAGAAACAGGGGATTTTTTTTTTCACTTTGAAAGGCATGTATGTATGTAGAACTGACACACTGGACATGCACCTGACTTGAATCCTGTTCTTGCAAGAAAGAACCAGGATTGGCAGAAGTTACCAGGAACTAGGTTTTAGTTCAGTGTTTCCCAACAGTGGAATGCTCCCCTGCAAGGAAGGGAGGACACAGCCCCTGGCTAGCTGACCTTGTCTCCAGGAGATGGGAGTTTGGACTCAAGGACTTCTGGCATTATTGTCAGAAGCACTGGACACAGTGAATTCATCCATGGCGATTCCCCATTACTTTCAGGCCCTCAGTTAAGGAGCAGAAAAGAAGTTGAAAATTAAGCAGACCCCCTCAACCCTGGAAGACTTCGGGTAAGTGGTCCAGCAAGGAAAGGATTGTGACATGTCTACAGATTCTTGTCTCATCTACACCTGTCCCTGAGACCAGTAAGACCAGGCCTATCCCGCCTGCCAACACAGGAGATATAAGAGACTCCAGTTCGATCCCTGGTTGGGAAGAGGCCCTGTAGGAAGAAATGGCAACCCACTGCAGTGTTCTTGCCTGGGAAATCCCATGGACAGAGGAGCCTGGCGGGCGACAGTCCCTGGGCTCACAAAGAGTCAGACACATCTGAGTGACTAAGCACGCACACACTGACGGGGAATGATGGAGTGGGACTTCCCCTCACTGAGCCGAGCCTCAGAGGGGTGTCCACTTGCCTCCTTTTAAGTAGATGGAAAATACAGGCAAGGAATTTTAGTTTCTAAAGCCTAGGATGCACTGACCGGCACCAGATATTTTTCCAAGGTAAAGGCAAAGTTCCACCTCTTGCCCCACACTGGGGAAGTACAAAGGAACGGGTAAACTCTGAAAGCTGTAAGGGCAGTCTGGCAGTGCATGCCTCTGGACCTTCTTTTCTTACTGCCCACCACATCAGGAATATTTGTAAAAGCTATACACCTCTGTGGTCCTGCCAGAGCAAACAAACAGAACCACGTGCCCTGTGTCTTCTCTCTACTCTGGTCACGTCCACCATCCACATACCTAAGAGCAACTCTGCAGAGGACAGGGGCGGTGGAGAGAAAGCAGGCAAGTCTCCCCACACCACATGCACACTTTCTGGACTCAGTTTCCCAAAACAGCATCATGGAAAGCAACTTTTGGAAGTCTGCCTGCCAGGGCCTGGTGACCAAGGTGACACTTAGGTAACTTGTCACTTCCACTGATGACAGGAATACCACTTTCCTGAACAGACCTTCCAAAAAAAAAAAAAAAAAGTTCTTTTTTCATTATTTTCTTATTATGTCCTCACCCAGGATAAAAATTCAATTCCAGTGAAACAGCAAAGGGCCAGAGTGACTTTAAATGAAAGGAATGGAGAGATATTTCTATATATCCCCATTCAGGGCCTCTGGCTTCTTGCAGAAACCAGAACCTTTCCACGGAATGTTTTTCTGTCCAATACGCAGGGTCCCTGGTGAGGCACAAAATGATGTCCTGTGGACCTTTCAGGCCACTGTGATGGATGGGTAGGGTGCACAGTGTGGAGCCGGGTACACTGTGTGAGGTGTTGGGCAGGCATCTGCCCATGTTCCTACCACGATGACCAGCCTGGAGACCTCGCCCAGCCCTCGTCTCTCCCAGTTCTTGGCCTCCACTGCGGAGTGGTGCATTCTGTCTGCTTCCCACTGCAAACAGAGACTGCCATTGAGCCATTTGCCTCCCCACTACACACAGTTTCTGCTGCCAAGGTGTCACCATGCAACACATCCCCTCACCCGCTCCTCTCTGGGGCTGGCCGAACAGAACCTTGCTGTCCCTGAGCACGTGTGTGAACGTGGGATCAGCAGCCCAGCCCTCCCCAGTCCCTGCAGAGCGGACCGCAGCGTGTTTGCCCAAGGGGTTCAGAGAGCGAACAGCTTGGGGCGGTTCTATTTTTCAGATCTGGATCAGCTCACGCTGCCTGCCAAGCTGCACCTTCTCTTTTGTGGGCAGGTAAACCTTCATGTGAGCCTCTCTGATCTTGAGCAAAGTAGCTGGCAGCCTGGGGTTAACCTGTTCCGCCTCTTGTCCCAGCCGGGCTTCTGACGGGTCGTCGTGCTGCTAGACAAGGCTGCTCTGTCCTTTTACCTTGGGGCCCCTTCTCTGCTGCAGGGTACATTTTGCTTCAATCTGCATCTCCTTGTTTCCTGAGTTAGACCCGTCAGACTCCTTGCTTGGACAGAGGTCCCTAACCTCCCTCCCCTCTTCGCTGCCATCCGTGCTCTAGGCTTCCCCTCTCTCCACCCCACCACCCCTCACCCCCTCTACACCCAGAGCTCCAGTCTTGGGCAGAACCAACCACAGTCCTCCATAGCCATTCCAATTCCCTAGCATGTGTAGAAAAACAGATGAAAACAGTGTCCTTTTTGCCCTGAGCCTTTAACCTGGGCGGAAGAATTCTGTTCTTCTTTCTGCACAGAAACACCAGACCTCCCTAGGCATGGACTGAACAGCTTCCGTGGTGCACACCTCCTCCAGCCCTACCCGGAGCCACAAGCTCTATCTGCCAGAAGCGCCCCTCCCTCTAGAGAACCACTCATGCTCCGCTTTCAACCTGCTGCCACAGGGTTGCGTTCTGAAGGGGCCTCAGTACGCAAGCCCAGCCCAGCACAGCCCAAAGGGACATGGTGCGCTCGAGTTATTCATTACTCAAGTTAGAGGAGGTCACAGAGCAGGAAGCACTGGAAAGCAAGGGGAAAGGTGGCCTAGAGGGTGGGGAATTAGTCAGGGTGACCTTCTCAGGGAACTCAGAACCCTGGCAGGAGGGGCTGTCACAGTGGGAAGGTCCTAGCAGCAGCCTCAAGGTTAGACAAGGTCAAATGGAAACAGCTAATTATAATTAAGCTAGTTGCTCAATAGCTCTTGTTATGTACCAGGCAACTGCGCTTTGGGCTTTCCCACATCTCCCATTTAATCCTTGCAACACTGTATCACTCCACTTTTACAACTGAGAGAACTGGCCCTGGAGAGAACAGGGACTTGCTCAAGGTCACACAGCTGAAGCTGGGTGAATGCAGGTCTGTCTTGCCCTTCACCAGGTTGCTCTTTTTGGTGATATGGTTCAGTCAGTTGCTCAGTTGTGTGCAACTCTTTGTGACCCCATGGACTGTAGCCCACCAGGCTCCTCTGTCCATGGAATTCTCCAGAAAAGAATACTGGAGTGGGTTGCCATTTCCTTCTCCAGGGGATCTTCCCAACCCAGAAATTGAACCCATGTCTCGTGCATTTTGGGCAGATTCTTTTCGGTCTGATCCAGCAGGGAAGTCCAACATGGTTAGATGAGTGAAACAATTCTAGACAGTCTAGAATGGAAGGTGAAGTTTGAATCTGGTTCTCATAGAGCTGAGATCATGCTTTCCAGTGGCAATACCAGGTTTGGGTAGAAACACAGAGGTTCCTATAAGCCAGGGGAGGTTGATTTAGAATGAGATGCTCTTGCCTGGAAAACCCCATGGATGGGGAGCCTGGTCGGCTGCCATCTATGGGGTTGCACAGAGAGTTGGACACGACTGAATGCCTTCACTTTCACTTTTCACTTTCATGCATTGGAGAAGGAAATGGCAACCCACTGCAGTGTTATTGCCTGGAGAATCCCAGGGATGGGGGAGCCTGGTGGGCTGCCGTTTATGGGGTCGCACAGGCGTGCTGCGATTCATGGGGTCGCAAAGAGTCGGACACGATTGAGCAACTGAACTGAACTGAACAGAGTCAGACCCGACTGCAGCAACTTAGCAGCAGCAGCAGCAACTGCCGTGAAGGCATGACCCTCAAAGCTTGTCAGAACCTGGCAAGAGTTTACCTGCAGGGGAAGAAGAATGAACAAAGCTAGGGAGGTAAAGTTTGAGGGGAGTTTATCTTCCCCTAAAGATAGCAGGGAAGAAGTACCTAAAGGCCAGCAGAAAAAGCTCATCCTTGCCGGACACAGGATCAGGCCAATTGGCAATTGCCACAACTCTAGAGAGTAAGATAGAATACCTCTTTTTTAAGGAGAAAATGAGGGTTCTAATTAAAAACCTGGCAATGTGAGCCTTTCTCGGCATACTTTGTGGTACTACATACTTCTGCTGGAGAAGAGAGAGGTAGAGTGAGGGAGGGAGGGGTGGGTAAGGGAGTTTGCACAAAGGAGGGCGCTGCACTCTCACTCAACCCCCACCCCTTCCCAGTTCGTCTTTCCCTCCACTCATCCTCTTGCACTGATCCTGCCCACAGGTTTCTCCTGGTCTTGCACATAGCAGGTACTCCATAAACGCATGCCCTTCCTAGTGACCTGTCCTGCTGGCGAGTCCTCCACGAGTTAACTCCTGCTGGGAGGGTACCGGGGCACCATCCCCGCATGTGCAGCTTCTTCCTGCAGTTCTACCACCAGCTTGGGGCTTTTCCAACACAAACACTGTAGGGGCAAAGCAGGGGGCAGCTTCCTTTCTCCGCAGAGCAGTTCTCAAAGTTGCCCTTGACCCAAGCCTACATGCAGCAGCCCCTCTGGGGCTGGGTGGATGGCTGGCTGCTTCTGCATTTCAGGAATTTTCAGGTTTGCCCAGGTCATGTAGGTGGGCCTTGGGAAGGATTCGTGGGAAAGAGCTCGCACTACATCAATGCCAGCTTGTCCTTAGACTTGCCAGGTTGACCTTGGCGACAAAAAAGTGACTCTGACAAGCATCCCCCTGTATGGCTTTCTAAATATGGGGATGGGAAATCTCCTTTCCCAGGATGGACTAGGTTGGCCCCTGGGGATGGGGCTTCTCTGTCCTGACTGCAGAGGCTCCCCTGCTGATTTCTGCTGTGTCACTGCCTTGAGAAGGACATGTGAGACTGCTCAGGGGCTTAGCAGAAGGAGATGAAACCAAGAAGTCTGGCTTTTCACGTGAGGCACAGGGGAGAAAGGAGGGGAAGGAATAATAGGTGCCAAGGGTTGCCTTGCAACTTTTCGCCATTTGAACTGGACTTCCCTGAGCCTTTTAGGCCTTGGGTATTTTATAGAAGAACAAAGTGGTCTTTTTGTAACCCCCTAAGGAGGCATAAAACCATGTCCGTGACAGTACCAGGCACCGATTTGGCGCCAAGGGGAGTCCTGGGTGGCTGGGTCACCTGCAGATTTTGTCGCCCAGGTCTAGACCGGTGTGAGCCGCCAGCCAGGCAGTACGACTGGTTTCCGAGGGAACGACCCACTGGGGGCTGACCGGTCGGCCTCCTACACCATCTCACCCCTTCCCAACCCCGGATCCGGGCTGCCGCCCTGGGTGGGTTTGGCAATTGTCCAGCTTGAGGTGGTTCAGGCCGCCCACAAGGAGCACAGTGAGGCAGTCAGGAGCCGGGGCGGCCGACTGGGCTGGCCTGGAAGGAGAGGGACGGGCCGGAACTGCAACCGCAGCGGCGGGGAGCGCGGAGCCGGCGGCAGGTGCAGGAGCCGGGAGGCGGGGCGGAGCGGGGCAGAGTCCCCGACTCTCAGGCGTCCGGGAGTGACCTTCCTCCACCCAGCCAGGGCCTAGAAGGGGTGGGACCGGCGGCGGAGGGAGGCCGGGGACCCCGAGCGCCTGCCGGGCGCCGGGCGACGCAGGTGCAGGGCAGCTCAGTACGGAAAGGCGGGGCGGTCTGTGCCCAGCCCGGATCAAGGAGGGGGCTGCGCGGACTTGCGGGCGCGCCGTTTCCCCGCCCCGGCTCCAGCCCGCCCCTCGCGCCGCCGCCGCGCTGTTCCTTTGTGCCAGCCCCGCGCCCGCCCCTTCGGGCCGCAGGCCCCGCCCCTCGCGGTATATAGTAAAGGTAGGGCCGTGCGCCCCAGCCAATTTCTCGACTCGTGGCAGACGGCAGTCGTTTGTCCGCCCTTCCTTCTGACTTTCTTCTGTCCCTGCCTGTTTCTGCAGAGGTCACAGGAGGTGGGGGCCGTACACGCGTCCCTGGTGGCTGCGGGAGAGGCATCTGCGGGCCCCGAACTCGCCCCCGCCCAAGGGCAAGAGGAGCGCGTGGCGGACCAAAGAGAGCCCGCGAGCGGCCGCGCGCCCACCAATAGGTGCGGGGCTCGGAGCCGCCCAGCGTGCGCGGTCCCTCCCTCCTCCCTCCGCCCCCGCCCCCGCCGCCGCCGCCGCCGCCGCCGCCGCCTACCCCTCCTGCCGCTCTTGACTCTGCTTCTCCGCCGCGCGTCTGGCACTCAGAGAGCCGCAGCGCCAGCGGCGGGTGCAGCCAGCGGAGAGCCAGGCCGGGAACGCCGAGCGGCAGCCCGGGAGGACGCGAGGGCGCACGCCGCAGTCACCCATCTTCAGTCCCTGCGGCAGCTGCTGACCCGCCACCATGGCCCGCGGAAAAGCCAAGGAGGAGGGCAGCTGGAAGAAATTTATCTGGAACTCGGAGAAGAAGGAGTTTTTGGGCAGGACCGGTGGCAGCTGGTGTAAGTACGGGGTCCGCAGCTCTTGCCCCGCTAGCGCCTTGTGTTTCCGGGTAGGCGCATCCCTCGCGCAGGCTCTGCGGACCGCTCCGCGCGCTCCGCGCTGGCTAGGGCGCTGCGGGCTCGGGTGGTGAGCACTGCTCGGATTGCGCCGGCCCGGGCTTGTCATCCCTGTGCGGAATGCGGAGTCCCCGGAATAGGCGCGGGCGGGGATGGGAGCTCGCCAGGTAGAGCGTTATGTGATTGTGGCGGTCTCGGTCAGTTGTAGTCTATCTGAGCATCACTGGAGCCCTTCCGTCCTGGGAACGGTCCGGCGGTGGGAGAGTTGATCTGTCTCTCCCTTACAGTCGTGTCCCAAGTCCTTAAAAATGAAATTTGAGGCTCTGAGAGAACCACAGGAAGGAAATCGGATCGAATGCAGGAGAGTTTGTGTATTATAGCACCTTTCTTCTAGTCTAAATATGTACTTCAGAAGGCGAGGGTGGGGGCGGCGGAGACAGAATCCATACACTGCAGTATTTCGTAGCGAGACCTAGAATCTCGCCACCGATGACCTACCCTGGAGTCATCACAACCTAGAAACGGCCCTGGAAGCTCTGTGTCAGGACTCCGTTTCTGAGGCTTTGGCCCGCAAACATGGCAAAGTCGGTTTGTTTTCAGGGTCTACAGAGAGGCAGAATCGGTGCCTGGGTGTAAGAAATAAATCGCATAAAGGCAGAAACAGGTCATCTTACAAGATTTTGAGTAGCCTGTTGCTTGGCTGGATAGATTTTTTTTTTTTTTTCCGTTGCAAATTAGATACCTTACCTGTCTTCCACCTCTCTACACCGAAAGGGTGACTTTTTTTTTTTTTTGTAAGGTCATTTTGAAGGGCAGAGTTGTAGGCAAATCTGAATATGAGTCGTGACTGCGGAAGAGAGAGGGAAGGAGGGAGGGAACTCCCCCGTCCTGCATCACTGCCCCTCCTTCTCTAATATCATCATCACCATCTCCGACACCACTAGCACCGCCACTGCAACCACTGAGGGAGCCCTGGGTAGGTGCTGATGTGATTCTTCTGATTGGAAGGCTCTGTGAGCATCGGCAGGAGAATGAGTCAGGGAAATAGCGCTTGGCTGACATTTTGAAATGGAAGAACCTGGAACGTACGATTTTTGTAGAGGGAAAAAAAAAGCCTGTAATGGGTCTCTCTTGATTGAAAAGTAAAGGGTTAATAATGCATCACACTTCAAGGGTAGTCAAGGTGAACTCTTATCCCATACCTATGCTGAAGCATAGGTATCCTGAGCATGTTAAATGCAGGTCTTTAAGGCGATGGCTTGCAGCTTGTATTTTATATTTTATTTTGGAAAGACTGTATTCTTCAGTGGGGTTACTGCCATAGTTTCTCATGCAGAATGATAGCTCTCTGTGTTTTCTTAACGCGGAAGGGAAGGCCTGGAGAATTCAGGGTGTTTGTGGAGTGAACAGCTCCCAGCCTGGGCCATCTCCTAGCGACTCTTGGTAACTTGAGTGAGGTGTGAGGGGTACGCTGCAGGATGGGCCCCCTTCTCCCAGATTCACTGGAGGTTCCTACTACAATGATCTGACTGCAGCTTCAGCTTCGTCAGGGGCTGGGGCGGCATCGACTCTAGGCATATTGTAAAATCGGCCCTCTAGAGTTTTTCCCTCTCATAAAATATCTTTCTTTCCTCATTCCAATTCCAGAATAATATTTGTTTCAGAGGGTAAGGCAGTATGGAACGACTTGTTCTGTAATCTGACAGCACCTCCATATGAGAGAGAGAGAGTGTGTTGATGTTTGTGCCTTGATACTACATACAGCAGAGTGTCGATACACTGATTCATGAATGCAGACATGAGTACTGATGCTTATGGTTCATCTCTCCTTCCATTTCCCAAGGTGCAGGTGAAGTGCTGGGCTGAGAAATCCAGCTTTTCTTTTGCAGTTTTCCTTTCTGGCCATGTAAGAAATGACAGAGCCTCTCATAGACAGAGGCGGCGGCAGCAGCCGTGTCTTTGTGGAGAAAATGCCACCTTCCTAGTCCGGGGCCCAACACGGATGCCCTTGAGACCAGGGCAGGTTGCCCTTGGTTCAGTTCTGCTTGTAGGTAGATTTTCACCAAGATGGACGCGAGAGCCTTGTCTGTCACCTGCTGGAGAGAGCGTAGCACGCAAATCGCCCAGTGCTGTCTACCTTTTTGTTAAGTTGATACAGGCGTTGGTAGGTGTTTATGTTGACTGCTGGGCCCAGATGCCATTTTCTCTTCTGCATATGACCTTTTGAAGGGTACTCTTTTTTTTTAATTGAAATAATTCTATATTACTTATATATTTTTTAAGAGGAAGAACTATTGCTTCAAAAGAAAAAAAAAAGTGTCTAAAAGGTACCCTCTGCGCCACCTTGTCAGGTCGGTACCGTATACCTGGTTTTTCTTTTCGAGCCAGCATGTCGGCACCCAGGGCCTACGCCCCACCACACCTGCATTGCCCACTCTAAGCAAGTGACCTCACGGCACCAACGGGGGAGGCTGTGCTCAGTAACGTCTCAGCACAAAAGTGGAGAACCCCTCTGTTCCCGGAGGGTACCGTGTTGGGCAGATAAGGGGAGGCTGTATCTCCTGAAACTGAATCAGTGTGCTTACAAAATGAGTTGTTTTTCCCCAGTCATACTTGTATTTTAAATCAAGTTGTAGCCTCAATTCTGTACCTCCTCCTGTCATTAGAATCGGGTATCTGTAGCCCCAGAAATGAGTGTTAAACGTTTCCGTGGTTAGGCTGTAAGCGCCTAGGGTGGGGGCAGCAGAGAACCATGTTGACCATGTTACACCAGCTCCTGCACCTCTTAGGAGCGTTCACTGGAAAATTTTTCCAGATCTCTTGACGTCACAGCCTTGCCATTTGCCTACTGCTGCCTGGATACAGAATGCAGCACTTAACTCTTGTCCTGCGGGGAGACATGGATTGAGCTGGGCAGCTGTAGTTCTGGATTGTACAGTCTTTTCATTTCTTCTTATCTTGGCGTGGGTCTTTGCCCATTTCCTTCTTTTCTTTTTTTTTTTTTCCCAAATGGAGGAGAAAAAGGATTATGGTGAAGCATTTTTCGTATGGTTTTATGTGGATTTTGCTTGTTTTAACAACTCTAGAGTATCATTTCCCCTGAACTATTTATCACTGATGGAAAAGCTGAGCTTTGAAGTATACACAGAAGGCAAACCTGGCTAATTCCAGCCACAGTGAACCCACTCCCTCCTGACCTCCTTCACACATATGCACACACACTTCAATAATACTTTTGTTCTATTGCTTTTTCCCAAGGACCCCAGCTTTTACTGCAGGAGATCTGAGCGTTTTGAGAAGTGACTTAAGGCCCCTTTGTGCAGTCATGTTTCAGACTTGATAACCCCGTTCCCACTGCTGCCTTCGCATTGAGTGTTTGGCTGGCACAGGGCTGCCCGGCGATGCCTAGTACAGCCTGTTACTATGTGGCTAATCTGGGAGATAATCCCTGTAAACTGGTAACTGATACCCTCATTCCAGTCCATGGGCTTCAAGGTTTGTTTTTTTTGTTTTTGTTTTTATTTTTATTTTTGCTTTTGCAGCTATTTCTGCTTCCATTCTGTTATCCTGTGAACTATGGGAAGAAAAGTGAGTTTTATCAGTCCTTAATCTGAGTCCAGTCAGAAGATGAAATAAAAATTTCTACTTGCCATTTTACTGTAGCAGTTCTTTCTTTTTTCTTTTCTCTCCCCTTGTTTGGTGCCCCTGAAAGGAAAGACGGTGTACTTGGTCAGGAGAGTTTCACTAGCTTGCTCAGCATTCATCACTCTTTCTCAGCATAAAAACTCACGGGCATTCGAATGTTTGGAGAAGCATCAGGGCCTGGATTGTAGTGTTGGAATGTCAAGGGATAAGCAAGCAAAGGAAACATCATTCTCTAAGGGAATATATTGTCATATTTGAAAGGCATTGCATAAGCATACAAACACAGCCGTAGGTTTTATTGATGATCTTCCTGACAGTTCTTTTTTTTTTTAATTTAGAGAATAAAATTATTTCCTAAAGAATCTTAGTTCTCGTTGAATAGTCATCCTACCCTTAACCATCCTGCAACACAGATACATTATAACGGAGGGCTCCCTGTCCCCCCGTTTTTGCCCCACAGTCTGGGAGTCTGGGAGTGAGGTGCAGACTCTTGATCAAGATTGGGAAAGGAGACTCTGAAGACACAGCTTAGAGGGGAAGCCAGGAAGGAAATCCATTCATCTCTGGCAAGGTTCGCCCTGCATTCTGAGCACAGGACTGCTTCATAGCTTTTTAAATTTCTGTTTGTTCTCCTTGCAGTTAAGATCCTTCTATTCTACGTAATTTTTTATGGCTGCCTGGCGGGCATCTTCATCGGAACCATCCAAGTGATGCTGCTCACCATCAGTGAATTTAAGCCCACATATCAGGACCGAGTGGCCCCACCAGGTAAAATGAATGTAAATATGTTCAGTTTTCTTTTGGAGGTAAAAGGAGGGTCACTTTTTCAACTGATATAACACTTCTACCAATAATAGTTGTATTATCTGAGCACATTCTTCTGAACATTTGTCTGTCTCATGGTTGTAAAGCTAGCCTGGGAAGAAAAAATGGGGACTGTGTCTCTTGCAGCCAGCTCTCCTACCTGCATTGCAGGCAATGCTGCTGGGGTTGCAGACATCTTACTTTCCTAGCTCTGCTGGGAGGGAAAAGAGCCCTGGTCCTTTATCCAGCCTGGTGCTCCCCTGCTCTGTGACTCCTGACCCTGTGACTCCTGACTGGAGCCTTGCTCTCATCCCTCACTCCCAAGGGGTTGGTTGGTGGGGTCGTTATGGGGCATTTCCAGCTCACACACATATTTTTCACTTGCTTGAGGGGACTATGACTCAGATAAATCCTTTAAAAAACTACTTTGGCTCTTGTTTTTAAAGGTTAACTTATTTTTAGGGATGATGAGAAGCTCTGAAACGGCCACCAACTCCCAGGGAGGGGAGCCCTGACTTCAGGAGTCCATTCTTTCACCTGTTCTTGACGGGCAGCTTGACCTTCAACAAGGCACACTCTCTTCACTCCTCTATTTATGTCTGTTTGTTTAATAGGCATCTTATTTACTGGCTTTCTGGGCCCCGTTTGCAGGTTAAGTAGCTGTCTCCTTTAGCTCTGAAAACTTGAGGCCACAAAGAGCTTATCATGGAGAGATGCAGGCTGCCACCCGAGTGCCGTGCTGTGACGTGAATGCAGTCACTGTAGAGTGACCTGCCCTGTATGCCCTGTTTGAGGCATGTGTGTCCTCAGTGGCCACTAAACCCCGGGGAGTCCCACTGCCCTTTTGCCCGACACTGCCACAAGGACGAGACCGCAGAGCCAGCCCACTCGATTATTCTGTTAGTGATTGTACTGTCTGGCTAGTCTAAAAGTCATTGTCAGAGGAGTACCTCGAGACAGGAAATGTTGCATAACTTCCGGGTTCTCACATGGTCAATGACCTTGAGGCTGCCACCAGGGGTGGCGGTGACGTGTCCGTCTCCACTTTCCCCGGGCAACGGTTTACTACCAGCTGTATTGAGGTGACAGTCTCGAGGCTGTCTTCATGGGGCTGAGCGGCCTCGATCAAGTGTGGCTGCCAGTCACAAGCTTGTGATGTCCACCTCCTCCTTAGGCCTGAGAAGGACTCTCAGAAGAAAGTCACTCCTTGTTAGCCCCAAGTCAAATAGTCCTCTACTGCTCTACTGTCAGAAAAATCCTAAATATTTCCAGATAAATTTAGATCTAGGGGATTTTGGAAGTGACAAAAAGAGAACATGTAAGTATATAAAATGACTTAAACCTGCTAAATAATTCATAGTTTGTGACAACTGTTTCCTCAAAGAGGTGGGTATGTGGAAAGGTTGAGGCAAGAATTCTGGTTTGTACAGAGAAACGTAGGATCTTAAGTAAACATGTTGGACACTGGCTTTTGTGACAGTAAAGCATGTTGTGTCTTTTCACGTTCATGTCTGCTTCAGCTTTTATGGTAGCATTAGCAGTCATAATTCTAAATCTTTGTAGACTTTCTTTTTTTTTTTGCCATTTAAAAGCTAATTTTCAATCATGATGCCATTTTCTAACAATTCTTATACTCAAGGTGACCCCAAAGTCAAGCATTTTCTTTAATTTCCTAAAGAAAATTTCCAGTTTAAAAACTGGCCCTTGAGTATTTAACCTTTGTGGAGTCAGTCTGTAATAAAATTAAAAGTATTCTTCATGTTCTCTGCAGAAAGGGAAGTTTCACTTTCAAAAAGAAATAGTCAAAGAACCAGCCCTTTGAAGTAAGGGCTTACAAATGACCTTGCATTTCCCTCCCCTCCCCTTCCTTCCAGCCCCTTCCTAAAAGACATGTTCTGAGTACCTATATTTAGTGTCCTCACAGCAGTTGGACTGACCTGACAAACAGTCACTTCTCCAAAGGAATGCCGGTGGCTCATCTTGGAAATATGCATTCCTGTCCTTTGGTCTGAGTCACAGGAGGAGTCCTCCTCAGCCCTCCATCCCACCCCCTTCCACACACCCCCAGTTCTTTGTCGTTTCGCTGTCTCTCCTTTTCCTCACCCATCATCTTGCCAGTAGAGGCTAGGCCAAGCTTCCTTCTACAAACCTCGCCTTTTCAAGGGACATAACATTCATTTGAAAGCGATAGTGGCCTTTGAGCGGGGTGGCCAGGTCTGCAGAGCACTCGCCGCCGAGAATCGAGAAGTACAGCCTGTGGTCTCTCCCTGAGTGCTCTGAGGGACCCTCCCGGGCTCTCTTTAACACATCTTAAGAATTTATATTTTTGGTAGGCAATAACTATTTCTTCAGGCCACAGACTGAAGGACTGTATAGAAACACTGGCAAAATTTTTGACTTCAAATTAATATCTTTAAGCCTCTGTTTTCATGACCGTTAAAGGGGGGAAAGTGTATATTTAAGTCAAATGAACCTAGTGAGTGTGAAAGAGGTGGTCTGTTATTTAAAGATGTAAAGCCTTATTAATGCTATTATTAACTGAACTTGAGTCATGAAGACAAACCTGACCAGACTGAGGTTTGACTGCCCTTTTCATACTGGAATACCTTGTCATCAGATCTCTTCTAAATAACATGTGTGAATGTGGCCAAATTAAGCAGCGGCAATTGTACAGACATTTGCGTCTGTTTGTCTATAATAGTGGACGAGCTGTGGGGTTAAACACAAAAGTCTCAGGGCAAGGAATAAATCTGTAAACAAGAGGAAAATGTAGGGAAAAAATAGATAACGTAGAGTTTCTTGCCCTGACCAGTTGTGGCCATTAGTGGTTATAATATTCCTTACAAAGTTGTACTGCTCTGTGATATCGAAACAGAAGTGCCTCCTCAGCCTGGAAGGCAAGGGCTGCTGAGATTTTATGTTGAAACATATTAATTTGCTATTTTGGTGGGTCAAAAAATGGTTACCTGTTGGCAGTTTCGTGTTGCATAACCTAAATGTGAGAAGAGCGCCTGAGGTCGCAAGCCATGACACATAAGTTCCCAATAAAACTGACCTGAAAAGGACAAGCAGGGGCTGTGGAGCTGGACACAGTCCCCCCATTCCACACAGCACTTAACCTCACTGAGCCTCAGTTTTCTCATCTATAAAATGGGGATTAAGGATTAAAAAAGATACTACATATATGCCAAGTGAATAGTACTTTAGAGTCACAAACCTCATGGCACTAGGTAAATGGTGGCTGTTAACAGGTACCTCGATTTTCTATAGCCCTGTCATTTCACTGGAAGCAGAGTGTCTTCTTTTTGGATATTGAATTTAGTATTTCCAGCCTTTGGATGATATAACATGGATGTTTTGTACACTTAGATTTTCATTGGTCGGGAAGACACCCTGGAGAAGGGAATGGCAATCCACTCCAGTATTCCTGCCTGGGAAATCCCATGGACAGAGGAGCCTGATGGACTACAGTCCATGAGGTAGGACTTAACAACTAAACACCCACAATAGGATCTTAGCTTTCCATCAGTTCAGTTCAGTTCAGTTCAGTTCAGTTCAGTTGCTCAGTCGTGTCCGACTCTTTGTGACCCCATGAATCGCAGCACGCCAGGCGTCCCTGTTCATCACCATCTCCCGGAGTTCACTCAGACTCAACGTCCATCGAGTCCGTGATGCCATCCAGCCATCTCATCCTCAGTCGTCCCCTTCTCCTCCTGCCCTCAATCCCTCCCAGCATCAGAGTTTTTTCCAGTGAGTAAACTCTTCTCATGAAGTGACCAGAGTACTGGAGCTTCAGCTTTAGCATCATTCCTTCCAAAGAAATCCCAGGGTTGATCTCCTTCAGAATGGACTGGTTGGATCTCCTTGCAGTCCAAGGGACTCTCAAGAGAAGTCCAACACCACAGTTCAAAGGCATCAATTCTTTGGCGCTCAGTCTTCTTCACAGTCAAACTCTCACATCCATACATGACCACAGGAAAAACCATGGCCTTGACTAGACGGACCTTAGTCAGCAAAGTAATCTCTGCTTTTGAATATGCTATCTAGGTTGGTCATAACTTTTCTTCCAAGGAGAAAGCGTCTTTTCATTTCATGGCTGCAATCACCATCTGCAGTGATTTGGGAGCCCCAAAACATAAAGTCTGCTACTGTTTCCACTGTTTCCCCATCTATTTCCATGGAGTGATGGGACCGGATGCCATGATCTTTGTTTTCTGAATGTTGAGCTTTAGGCAAACTTTTTCACTCTCCTCTTTCACTTTCATCAAGAGGCTTTTTAGCTCCTCTTCACTTTCTGCCATAAGGGTAGTGTCATCTGCATATCTGAGGTTCTTGATATTTCTCCTGGCAATCTTGATTCCAGCTTGTGTTTCTTCCAGTCCAGCATTTCTCATGATGTACTCTGCATATAAGTTAAATAAGCAGGGTGACAATATACAAGTTGATGTACTCCTTTTCCTGTTTGGAACCAGTCTGTTGTTCCATGTCCAGTTCTAACTGTTGCTTCCTGACCTGCATACAGATTTCTCAAGAGGCAGGTCAGGTGGTCTGGTATTCCCATCTCTTTCAGAATTTTCCACAGTTTATTGTGATGCACACAGTCAAAGGCTTTGGCATAGTCAATAAAGCAGAAATAGATGTTTTTCTGTAACTCTCTTGCTTTTTCCATGATCCAGCGGATGTTGGCAATTTGATCTCTGGTTCCTCTGCCTCTTCTAAAACCAGCTTGAACGTCAGGGAGTTCACGGTTCACGTATTGCTGAAGCCTGGCTTGGAGAATTTTGATTATTACCTTACTAGCATGTGAGATGAGTGCAATTGTGTGGTAGTTTGAGCATTCTTTGGCATTGCCTTTCTTTGGGATTGGAATGAAAACTGACCTTTTCAGTCCTGTGGCCACTGCTGAGTTTTCCAAACTTGCTGGCATATTGAGTGCAGCACTTTCACAGCATCATCTTTCAGGATTTGAAACAGCTCAATTGGAATTCCATCACCTCCACTAGCTTTGTTCATAGTGATGCTTTCTAAGGCCCACTTGACTTCACATTCCAAGATGTCTGGTTCTAGATTAGTCATCACACCATCATGACTATCTGGGTCGTGAAGATCTTTTTTGTACAGTTCTTCCGTGTATTCTTGCCACCTCTTCTTAATATCTTCTGCTTCTGTTAGGTCCATATCATTTCTGTCCTTTATCGAGCCCATCTTTGCATGAAATGTTCCCTTGGTATCTCTAATTTTCTTGAAGAGATCTCTAGTCTTTCCCATTCTGTTGTTTTCCTCTATTTCTTTGCACTGATCGTTGAAGAAGACTTTCTTGTCTCTCCTTGCTATTCTTTGGAACTCTGCATTTAGATGCCTATATCTTTCCTTTTCTCCTTTGCTTTTCGCTTCTCTTCTTTTCACAGCTATTTGTAAGGCCTCCCCAGACAGCCATTTTGCTTTTTCGCATTTCTTTTCCATGGGGATGGTCTTGATCCCTGTCTCCTGTACAATGTCACGAACTTCATTCCGTAGTTCATCAGGCACTCTCTCTATCAGATCTAGACCGTTAAATCTATTTCTCACTTCCACTGTATAATCATAAGGGATTTGATTTAGGTCATACCTGAATCGTCTAGCAGTTTTCCCTACTTTCTTCAATTTAAGTCTGAATTTCGTAATAAGGAGTTCATGATCTGAGCCACAGTAAGCTCCTGGTCTTGTTTTTGTTGACTGTATAGAGCTTCTCCATCTTTGGCTGCAAAGAATATAATCAGTCTGATTTGGGTGTTGACCATCTGGTGATGTCCATGTGTAGAGTCTTCTCTTGTGTTGTTGGAAGAGGGTGTTTGCTATGACCAGTGCATTTTCTTGGCAAAACTCTATTAGTCTTTGCCCTGCTTCATTCTGTATTCCAAGGCCAAATTTGCCTGTTACTCCAGGTGTTTCTTGACTTCCTCTTTTTGCATTCCAGTCCCCTATAATGAAAAGGACATCTTTTTTGGGTGTTAGTTCTAAAAGGTCTTGTAGGTCTTTATAGAACTGTTCAACTTCAGCTCCTTCAGCATTACTGGGTTGGGGCATAGACTTGGATAACTGTGATATTGAATGGTTTGCCTTGGAGACGAACAGAGATCATTCTTTCATTTTTGAGATTGCATCCAAGTACTGCATTTCGGACTCTTTTGTTGACCATGATGGCTACTCCATTTCTTCTAAGGGATTCCTGCCCACAGTAGTAGATATAATGGTCATCTGAATTAAATTCACCGATTCCAGTTCATTTTAGTTCACTGATTCCTAGAATGTCGACGTTCACCCTTGCCATCTCTTGTTTGACCACTTCCAATTTGCCTTGATTCATGGACCTGACATTCCAGGTTCCTATGCAGTATTGCTCTTTACAGCATCGGATCTTGCTTCTATCACCAGTCACATCCACAACTGGGTATTGTTTTTGCTTTGGCTCCATCCCTTCGTTCTTTCTGTAGTTATTTCTCCTCTGATCTCCAGTAGCATATTGGGCACCTAATGACTTGGGGAGTTCCTCTTTTGGTATCCTATCATATTGCCTTTTCATACTGTTCACGGGGTTCTGAAGGCAAGAATACTGAAGTGGCTTGCCATTCCCTTCTCCAGTGGACCATGTACTGTCAGACCTCTCCACCATGACCTGCCCGTCTTGGGTTGCCCCGCGGGCATGGCTTGGTTTCATTGAGTTAGACAAGGCTGTGGTCCTAGTGTGATTAGACTGACTAGTTTTCTGTGAGTATGGTTTCAGTGTGTCTGCCCTCTGATGCCCTCTTGCAACACCTACCATCTTACTTGGGTTTCTCTTACCTTGGACGTGGGTGTATCTCTTCACGGCTGCTCCAGCAAAGCACAGCCACTGCTCCTTACCTTGGATGAGGGGTATCTCCTTACCACCACCGTTCCTGACCTTCAACGTGGAGAGCTCCTCTAGGCCCTCCTGTGCCTGCCAAGCCATGGCTCCTGGGTTGCTCCTCCGGGCCTCGGGCGTGGGTGGCTCCTTCCAACTGCCGTCCCTAGCCTCGGGCTCGGGGTGGCTCCTCCCAGCCGCCGCCCCAACCTTGGACACAGCGTAGCTCCTCTCGGCTGTTCCTGTGCCGTCGCAGCTTGTCACTCTAGGCCACTGCCCCTGACCTTGGACATGGGTAGCTCCTCTCGGCCACACTTAGTGAGCTGGCTCTCACATGGAGAGTGGGAGAATCTGGGTTAGAAAACACGTTTAAGAAAAATGGTTAAGTACATTTAAGTGACATCGTGTTGGTCCTACTCTCTCCCTCTAAAATGGGTTCACCCCTGCCAAGCTTTCCTCCCTGGGGGACCCTCTTAAGAAGATCCTCAGCAGTGGTCAGCGGCATCTCTTCTCACCTGTTAAGGGTGTTGGGTCTGGAGAGAGACACAGTTGTAAGCATGAGAGAGAGGGCAGCAGGCACACCCACGTGCCCTGCCACACACACGCACATGCACGCTCACCGTGCCTATCCCTGGTTTGACCCTGTGCTTTTTTGCTGCCTGGCCAGTGGTGTGAGGGAAATGTCTCCCCTTCCATTCCTATTCCACCCCGCTCTGCATGCACAGAGCCACGGGGGGATGAAATGAAGGTCACTGTGTGTTAGTCAGGGGGTCCGGGAGACTCCCAGCCGCCTTGCTTCCTGGTGAGCGGTGTGGATGTGCATGCTTCCTCTTAAGTTATGGGCAGGTTTTTGTTTTGTTTTGATGTAAAGATGGCTCAGTGTAGGAAGAATTCATTTTAAAAGGCTCATATTTTCAGTGAGATGGTAGCCAGCAATGAGGCAGGGGAATAGGGTGGGCAGAGACCAGCAGACCACACTGCCACCACCAGCAGGCTCCACTTCACCTTGATTGGGAAACATCTTGTCAAGGCATTGAAATTCCAATCTCATTGTAATTCCTTCTCATTCATTCTCAATGATTTCTTGAGAAGTCATTACGTCAGTCTCAACATTCCTTTTTTTTTTCTTTCCAAACTATATCACACTGTATGTAGTCTCTTTCACCTAAATTTCAAAAGGGGGAATTGGACATATTTGGCTTCCTTATACTTTGGGGGAATTGTTACTTCAGAGTGCCAGCAAGATGTTTTTCTGCTATTGCGTTAGATTCCGTTATCTGTGAGCTTATATGGTAAACAGCTGATGCCCTCCAGCTCCGCCTGGCACTCAGTTCCCTCACCTGCCTCTCCTCCCTCCCCGACATGGGTCCTGCCAGCCTGCTCTCAGAGCCTGAGGCTATGGATGAATTGGCATTGGTGGCGCAAGGGTTTCCAGGGGCACATACCCAGACTCGTAGTTTGTTAAAGGGTTGAGGACCGCAAACTCCAGGTTCGCTTCCTCAGTGAGCCTGCCTCTTAGGCCTTCACAACTCACCCACCCAGGGTGCTTTTTCTTCCAGTCTAAAGATAAAGGTACGATTAATCATGTCAGCTCAGGTGCACAGGAAGCCTACTGATTAACTTAAAAACATTCTTGCAGTCACAGAAAAAAATGCATCTTACTTCATATGCTCATTTTAGATGACTGAGCAGAGCAAAGACCTCTGGTGAATGGAACCAGGTAACAAATTTCATGCAGAGGTGGGGATGGGGGTGGGGACATGAATCTGAAGCTTCATGTAGGGCTTTTCCGTCGCTCTCTCTTGGGGAAGGTGGTGGAAAGAATATCAGCCTTACAGCCTCCAGTTCTACCTCCCTGTCTATGGTAAAATACTATGGGTTGCACTTGCTGTCTGTGCTAGTTCTGTGCTCTCATTCTAGTAATCTCAGGACCCCGTGCCTCATCTGACAGACAAGGTGAGAGAAGCTGGGAAGATGATGGGGAATGGGGGCTGGCGCCTAGTGGCTTCCAGCCAGAAAAGTGTCTTTCCCCACATAACATGCATGAGTAGACATCGTCAGATATCCTGTTCAGTGTGGCGTCTTGTTTTAGGATATTGGTCACTTAGCAAATTTTGTATTTAAAATCAAAATACTGTGTGTACTTGTTCATCCATTTGGCCTTGGATTAAAAAAGCATCATTAATATGGTAGATTTGACTATTTATAGTTTTCTGTTATAAAAGTGGTTATCATTTATTTTACTGAGAACAGCATAATAATGAGCTATACAAGATATTAAAGCTATGTCCCTGTGAAATTCCATATGTATCTAAGATAGAGCCATTGAATTAAATATCAGTAGTTCTCTCTGCTCACCTGAAGATGATTATACAACTATAGGAAAAAAAAATATCTGATGATACAGGGTAATTCCATAAATGGAGAAGAGCCTTCAACCAGTGTGCATGCCATTTAACTTAGGAGAAAAGATTTCCATACACTGAGGGTTATTGAACACCCAAATAGGCTGTAGAGAATAGTCCAGCAACCCATCTTTCTAAGGCTTTTCAAAGAGAGCAGCTTCTTGAGATTCTTGAGGGTTGGGGAGGGTGGAGATGTGAACCTTCCCAGAGGCAGGGGGATTGACTTCAGCTGATCCCAGGCCACAGTGGAAAGCGAATCAGAGGCAGAGGTGAGGTTTAGGCGACTGGTTTCCAGAAAGTACAGTGGCACCTTTTCTCCTGTGCCCTCACTGTGTTTTTGTTAGGTAAATTGATACTAATCCTACATAGGTAACATAAAAATTAAAAGCAACAGTCAAAACCCATAAATATCCTAGTGGTATTTGAAGGGGGAGTACATGTGTGCGTGTGTGTGTGTGTGCGTGTGTGTGTGTGCACGCACTCAGTAGTGTCCAACTCTTTGTGTCCCCATGGACTGTACTCTGCCATGCTCCTCTATCCGTGGAATTTTCCAGGCAAGAATCCTGGAGTGGGTGGCTATTTCCTCCTCCAGGGGGTCTTCCTGACTCAGGGATCAAACCCGCATCTCCTCTGTGTGTGTGTCTATGTGTGTGCGTGTGTGTGTATGCACGCACTCAGTAGTGTACTGTACTCTGCTATGCTCCTCTATCCGTGGAATTTTCCAGGCAAGAATCCTGGAGTGGGTGGCCATTTCCTCCTCCAGGGGATCTTCCTGACTCAGGGATCAAACCCTCATCTCCTGCCTATCCTGCATTGGAAGGCAGGTTTTTTTTTTACCACTGAGCCACCAGGGAAGCCCATGCATGTGTGTATTTATGTGTACCTAAATTTGTATGACTGTGTATAAAACCACGTTCCCAGTTTTTTCTTTGAATGGAAAATTACTTTTCTACTTGGAATGTTCAGGAGACCAGTATGTATGCAGTATGTGCAAGGCTACCTTTATAAGCACTTTTTTTGTCTTCTAGAGGTTTCTGTGGAAAGTGATTCCTATTTAGGGCATTTGGCCTAGTAATTTATTGGTTGTAATAAATGACAGGCACAAGCAGCTGTACTTTGGAACTCCCTTTGAGTAACTTTGAAAGGTTAAAATGAATGCATTCTAGTTTAAATACTTCAAACTCGTCAGTAGATGGAGAAATTATAAGCTTGCTACATTATAAACCTAATTAGAAGCAAAATACTTTTCTTAATAAACAGTCTTTCTTTTCTCTTCCTCTTTTACTTTCCCCTGACCCCTCCTGCTATGAACCCTACTAAAGTCCATGGTGATGTGTTTTCCTTATTTGTTTTCTCAAGAAATGGGGAACCAAGTAGGTCAATGTAATTCAAAGTCCAGTGTTTTTTTTTTTTTAATTATTTTAACTTCAAGTCTTATGTAAAGTTGACATACTAGTTAAAAACCGCGTATTAAAGCTTCACACATCCAGATTCTTATTTCAGTCCTTTCAGATGACTATTTGATAATAGTCTGCAATTTACTGCAAATGATCAGTTGAGGGCTAAGCTGTCCAGAGCTTAGTGTGGTTCATGTAGGTTCAAGTTCAGAAGACTGGAGAAGCAGAAGGTTAGGTCTGTTTCCTAGAATATAATTTGAAACTGCAAGTCAGTGATTGGGTATTCTGCTGTCTTTGGCCTCTCAGAGATAGTACTGCAAAGCTTGTCCTTGTCCAGAGCTATAACTAACAATCATAAGGAGTGAGCATTATGGAGAGGGACAGCTGAAGGGATTTGTGTAGTCCTTAGAGAGGGTCATGGTTGAGAAATTTGCTTATGGACTCATGATGACTCTTTGTGATCCCATCAACTGTAGCCTGCCAGGCTCCTCTGTCCATGGAATTCTCCAGATCAGAATACTGGAGTGGGTAGCTGTTTCCTTCTCCAGGGGATATTCCCGACCCAGGGATCGAACTCAGGTCTCCCTCATTGCAAGCAGATTCTTTACCATCTGAGCCACCAGGGAAGCCCCAAGAAAATAAAGAAGTTGCCAAATCCAGTTCTATCCCTTTTTATCCCAGACTAATGGATAATTAGTCAGATAATATAAATGGTTTAAAGGATTTAGATACCAGGTCAAGGGTCCTTCATCTTCTTTTGAGTATCTAATTGCTTTAGAGAAATTATTAGGAATTTTCCTAATGGTTTAGAGAAAATCTCAGCAGAGAACTCTCCTAATTAAGATTATCCAGAACAGAACAGTCCAGGGGATTGCTCTCTGATAGCTTCCAGGAAGAGAAATTCTCAGGTTAGCAGATTCTACACAAAGAAAAGAGAAGAGGCAAAGGTGGTGGGTGAGAGAGTGAGGGGCCTTCCAGAAATATGAGGAAGGGGAGCTGAAGAACACACCAAGGAGGCGAGAGCCACACTTGACTCTGGGGTGGCCTCCTGGATATTTGTGTATTATGTATGCGTGTGCTCCCATAGGTTAGGATTTAGAGGAGAAACTGATTGCATAATTCCTAATAATTTCTCTAAAGCAATTAGATACTCAAAAGAAGAAGATGAAGGACCCTTGACCTGGTATCTAAATCCTTTAAACCATTTATATTATCATGAACCCAAATGGTTCATGCTTTTCTGGAAGGAACATTTAGATCAGTAGTTGGGTATCTTATAAGGATAGTCACTAAGGCTTATATTAGTTATACCTTCTATGATCATGCAGACTCCAGAGGGAAAGTTTCACCTATAGAAGAGAGCAAGACATGGCTGCCCTCCCTGGGGGTTGGTCTGTCGTTCCTGAGCTCCATCTGCCAACTTTGGCCCAAGGTCTTATCCAGCTGGGCAACTCACAGGATGGCAAGACCCAAAGCTAACCTGTCCATTTCACCTCTTACATCCTTGCTTTCATCAGTGATGTTTCTCCGTGCAGAACACAGAGATTCTTCAAGTGTGTTTGATCTACATGTCTCTCATATGGTAACATAGAGGCTTGATCATAAGCCAAACTCTCTGAAGGATTTGGGCTCTTGGAAATTGGTGGATACAAGACCTGTGGTGTATAACTCTTTTCTGAGCCAGTGGTGCCATTGTGCATGTAATATCTGTATTTTCATTAAATCAGATCTTAGATGACTAACAGCAGCGTTTCTAATAAGAATTGCTGGTGTGCAGACTCGACTGCTAGCTCTGCCTGATGTTGCAGGAATGAGGGGCACCAGGTTTGCTACAATAATTGTGGCGATAGAAATGGATTAGCCTTGGAGGCTACCAAGGTGGTCTACTCTGTCCCAGCACATTATTAAAAAAAAAAAAAGCGTCCCTGGTACAAGTCTCTGGATAGGCATGAATTTGGTTTTCACCAGAGCTCTCAGGCTGCTGAAGAACTCACTAGCTGTGCCGTTTTGGTAGTAAAGAGCCAGAGCACTGAGTGAAGGGAGCTAGTGCTTTGGGGTCTCACACGTGTCACCTGGTCTGTTTAATAGTGGGGACCCTGCACTCGGCATTGAAAGGGAAAGGACAGCTCTCTGCAGAACCCCACCTCCTCCTCTTGCTCTCCTTTCTTCTCTGGGAGAACCGGAGAAGTACATCACTCGTACTCATACACACATGCACACCTGGGAGGTAGAATAGCCAGGGAAGAGAAACGCAGAAGCAGCCAGAAAGTGCAAGGCAGACTGCTGGGGAGGAGAGCTGAAGCTGGGCCAGAGGGAACACTGACCCAGGTGACTGTCACCTCGCCACTCAGACGCTACCATGTTTGCTCTCCACGTGACCTTTCGAACTGTTGGGTGAGATGCTCCAAATCTCACACCAGGCTCATGGACGTTTAGTAGTGTTTTGTGTATTGCTGTGTCACCGCTCTGCAGAGAGACGGCGGCTGCCATGACTGACTCACCACGCTGATGTCCTTGCAGTCAGCCAGCCGGTTCTTCCCCACCTCCTTCCTTCCTGAAGTTGAGGGGAGACCGCCCCTTGGCTTCTGACAATTGGTCTCCTCTCTTTCATCTGTCCACTGCTCTCCTGCCCCTCTCTTTCCCAAGCCTGGAAACACTGTTGAACCCTGTGCACATAGGTCTTAGTCCGTTTCTGCCCACCCCCTTGCAGGCGCACAGAGTATCTGACGCCTTCGGCGGCATTTGCCTGAGTGCTCTGCTCGCCCTGTGCGCTGCCTTTCTCAGTGCCCCCACCCCCCACCCCCGGAGACCAGTGAATGTCCCTCGAGGCTCCTCTGTTCCCTCCTGACTCCAGGATTAGAACATCCGCGCCCCCCCCGAGTTCTGTGAAACCTCCAGCTCTGGGCCTGCCTCTGGTCTTCCCCAGGTCCAGGGAAGTCACCTTGACTTAGATGTCTTGTTTAAAAAGCAAACCAGCAACGACCCTCCCTCCTAGACTTTCTACATTTCAGCGGAAGGAGCCCTGTCTGCTGCTCTAGCTCAGGCAGGCAGTCCCAGTGGCAGTCTGTGTGTGTATATTTGCATGTATGTCTTTATCATGTGTCCTCTTTTTGTACTATAAATAATCACAATGCCCATTTTCTAATAATATGTCAACAGAAAAACATTTTTTAGAGTATATTTAAATTGCTTAAGTCATGATTTTCTATGGTTTGTGAGCATCATAAAAAATGTTTTAATTGTAGTAACCTTTGTTTTTAGTGGAAGGGTCTTTTCCTGCTTCTTCCCTTTTAGACTCATTTTTATCACCATTGATACTCCCCTTCCCCCCAGAAATTCTTCAGGTTCTCCGTTATCCTTCCTGAGATGACTCTTAATGTCACTCGTAGCTTGTCCTGGGCACCCTCTCTGCCCGGCTGTAGACCCTCACGTTCCCTGTCTTCATCATTTCCGTGTCTCTAGGTAGCTGCAGGCACAGAAGAACTTCCCATTCAGCCCTGAGGTCTCCCCAGCCTCGTTATTTAATTACTTTTGAAGTGCAAAGTCATCGTTAATGATGAGGGAAAATAACGGGTCATTTAGCCCAGACCCTACTGAAACCTGGTCTGAAGCCTCACAAATGGTGCTGCTAAATGGGCTTCCCTTGTAACTCAGTTGATAAAGAATCTGCCTGCAGTGCAGGAGAACATGGTTCAATTCCTGGGTCAGGAAGATCCCCTGGAAAAGGAAATGGCAACCCACTTCAGTATTCTTACCTGGAGAATCCCATGGACAGAGGAGCCTGGCAGACTATATAGTCCATGGGGTTGCAAGAGTCAGACACAACTTAGTGACTAAACCACCCAATGGTTACTACCCTCTGGTTATCACTTCTGCTTTAATGAGGTCATTGAGTCAGGACTGCCACACCCAGGTTCTCATCCTCTATAGCAGTAGTTCTCAAACCAAGAATGCTTAAGGATCTCTTCAAGCTTGGTAAGCAGAGATTCCCCTGTTGAACCCTTAGAGATGGGGATTTGGCAGGTCCCCAGCAGAGCCGGCAAGGCTGCACATTTAATAAGCCTTTAAGTGAGAGCAATGGAGGTTACTCTGCAAGACTGTGATGATGAGGCTCCTTCTGTGCCCAGCACCAAGAGGGCAAGTCTGGGACTGGGGATTCATACAGGGTTGCTAGATTAACAAATAAAAATATAGGATGCCCAATTAAATATGAACTTAAGGTAAACCATGAATAATTTTTAATGTATGTCCCCAGTTTTACATAAGACATACTTGTATAAAACATTATTCATGGTTTATCTGAAATTCAAGTGTAACTGTGCATTTTATATTTTATCTGGCAGTCCTAGAATAGAATGCTGTTGTGATTGACTGTCCAGTCACTATCTGAGGTAGTGCTGTGTAGCATTGCTCAAATGTTTATCTAGGAAGTCATGTAAATGGCAGAGACTTTTAGAAGTTAAAGAATCTAAAAAGTCTGTTAAAGAGTGGAAATCCAAGGTATACATACTTGGGTTTTTACTCTGTCTGGCACTTGCTCAGAATGTTTGGAATGGAAAGCTGGAGAAGCACATAAATTTTGTATTCCTCCAGTCTAGGTTAAAAGATTCATGTATCTCTATTGAGTAGTCTTAAGCCTGCAGTTTTCAGTGGTCATAAGTTCGTTGATTAAAAGGAATATGGAGGAAGACCTCTGTGCTCAGTCTTATGTGCAGTTAGGGAAGGAAGAACCATCTGCATGAGATGCTGGCTTGCAATGCATTTTTTTTTTAACTTGGGCACAAAGGAAGACTGGAAAGAGAGCAGGCTTTAGAGTACAGCATGCCTGGGTTGGAATTCCGGTTCTACCACTTCCTCTG
Source organism: Oryx dammah (assembly GCF_014754425.2). Lineage (NCBI taxonomy): Eukaryota > Metazoa > Chordata > Mammalia > Artiodactyla > Bovidae > Oryx > Oryx dammah. The sequence continues at coordinate 43,753,045 of NW_024070205.1, read as the reverse complement.
TGACTTTGGGTCAGGTACTTAAGCTTTCTGTGCAAGAAGTATTTCATACATAAAACAGAGATATGTCTATCATGAAATGTTGCTGGGGAACTTATATGATATCTGATATTAAGACACAGTCTTTGGTACTTACGTACTTAACCTAAATGCCAGAGAAAGGATTTCACACAAGAGAGAATTTAACCCAATTTTTTTTTTATTTTTGGCTGCACACTGCAGCATGTGGGACCTTAGTTCCCTGACCAGGAATTGAACCCACAACCCCTGCATTGGAAGGTGGAGTCTTAACCACTGGACCCACTGGGGAAGTCTCATAAGCCTTTCTTTTTAGCTAGAATGCATTAGCAAAGTGTGTTTTACATGTGGAGAGTCTGCAGTATCACGGTTGATTGCCTTCCCACTCATGATTTTCTCTGTTTTTCTAACTTTCTACCTGGTCTAGGATTAACACAGATTCCTCAGATCCAAAAGACTGAAATTGCCTTTCGTCCTAACGATCCCAAGAGCTATATGACATATGTGGATAACATAGATAATTTCCTGAAGAAGTACAGAGATTCGGCCCAGAAGGATGATATGATTTTTGAAGATTGTGGCAGTAAGTAGACATGTTTTGGATGACTATGATTGATTAATTCTGATCTCCTGTTTCTATTTGTTATTTAATGATTGAAAGATCCTCCTGAAGTATTTAAAAGATTAACTCTGACTATATTGAGAGGAACTGTTTTTTGTGTTTTAAAGCAGAAAGACTTTATGGGTTAGGCTTGGATACAGTGAAACTGTATAGCTGCAAGTGTTACTTTAACCCCTATTTGAAAGGTGTGTTTTGAACACTGCCAGGCATCTCTGTTCACTGATCAGTCTCAAAGACCATATTACAATTCTGATCCTCCTGCATACATTGGTTTTGAGAAGCATAATTGCTTATATTTCCAGATTTCTGCCCCGCTCCCTCCCCCCAAACCCCTGGCCCCTACTGAAGAGTTCATAGGACCTTCTCTCACCCAAATGACCCTTTGGTGTGATTAGCTATAACCACACTGAACTGATGGAGGTGGGTGTATGGTCAGGGTATATTTTAGAGACCCTGGCCAGGGTGGATAATGAAATACGTCTTGGGCAGCTAAGCATCTGGATAAGGGAATGGCTGATGAACGTAAAGAAGAGCTCTTAGTTTCATTAAGCCATTGACACAAACACACATCCTCCCCCTTGCTCCCTGGAGTATGAATTTCCCAGCTTTGTTATCATACCTATCACAAATAAGACGCTGCTGTGAGTTACTTAGTGATAATCAGTTTTTCTAATTCCATTCAACTCCAGTTCTTCATATGGCAGAGGGTTGTGTAATATGGGGTAAATTGTCATTTTAAGTTATTTTGAAAGGATTTAGTAATTTAAAAGAAACATCTTCATGAAATTTTCCTCATTTGAATTTAATTGAGATTTTCATCTTACTTTGTAATAATTAAATGGCCCATATGATAGAGGGAATCGCTTTTCAGGAGATGGACTGAATTGAGGTACTTTACTATTGGAAGGGAAAATAGTTAATTTGTGGACTTAAAAATATATATAAGTACATATATATACATATACATACATAGTTTATGGTATTTGCATCAGTTTCCTGCAGAATGCTTTAACTTTGAATTCTATTTTCATTTTTTTTTCCTAAGGCTTTCAATTTAAAACACACAGCTATAAATTTTCCCCATCAAACAAATGCTTATAAGAACTCAGTGTTAAAAGGCACAAACTCAACAAAAAATTTTTTCAAATCTTGAATGGTGGTTGAAAAGGAAAAACAGTTCTTTTCTGTTCACTTTTTACTGTTAAACATGTTCATTAGCAGCATAGCTCTATGAAATCTCAATCAAGAAACTTCTAGTTCTGAAAATTACTGGCAGTCCTTTTAGTTTGTGTTCTAATTATAACATCCCCATTATTGAGCTAAGCTGATGCTGACCTGTGCAAACAATGCTACTCATGAAGAGAGATCCAATTTCCTCTCAGTCTTCTAAACAGCAGAGTCATCCATTATTTAAAGGAAGAGAAATATTGTTAGAGAGCAGACATCATGTGCTTGCTCATCAAGCACTATAGAGTACTATGATGTTTTGGTGTGAGGTCAGGTACTGCCTAGTGCTTTTGGTAAAAATACCTTTTTAAGGTCAGTGGAGAGATGAGAGATGGCTTGCTGGGAATCTGTCCTTAATTCAGGCGATACAGTAAGTGCAGGATAGCCCTGTCTGAGAATCAGTCATGGTGACAGGGAAGAGAGCCCTGTCCTATATCAGTAATGCTCAGGGAACTGTCAGTACAATGTGAAAATGGCATTTGCGTTTTCAGATGTGCCCAGCGAACTCAAAGATCGAGGAGAATTTAACAACGAACAAGGAGAGCGAAAAGTCTGCAGGTTCAAGCTTGAATGGCTGGGAAATTGCTCTGGAATAAATGATGAAACTTACGGCTACAAAGAGGGCAAACCATGTGTCATTATAAAGCTCAACCGAGTTCTGGGCTTCAAACCTAAGGCAAGTAATGTTTTAAATCGCAGAATTTCAATGACCCATTCACACTTAAATGTAATCCTTAATTGGTATGAGAAGAAGAGACTGTAATGAGTTTTTAAAGGATCCTCAGTGACAGTTTTAAAGCCCCATCAGTAGAGTAACATTGAAAACCTCTGTAGCCATCTTGAAATTCTTAGAGTTAGGTCATTAATCTTATTTCCTAAAGTTAGAGAAGTCCTGTGTGGCAGAGTCAAATTCTGACATCAGTCTGGTGGCCCTGTTCTGCATTTCTATAATGTCATTGTATAAATTCTTTAAAAGTAAAAAGAGAAACAGGTATCTCTTAAGTTTAAAACCTACCTGCCTGTACAGTCAGACTCTGGTTTTGGTACTCTAGGGGCCACAGTATTTAAAAAAAGAAAGTATCTGGTAATTTGAAAAAAATGATCTGATCATCAGAAATAAACTTTGTTTTTACTGAACAAAGATTTCATTGCAAAATTAGTTGAATACTAGGTTGAACTTTAATAACAATGCCATTGGCTTTTGCCATTATTGCAGCCCATGAAAGGTAAGTATTCCTTGAGAGCACCAAAAAATGGCAAGTTGCCTCCATTCACCATTTAGTTGGATGATAGTAATTCTTTAGAAGGAAAAATTGTATTGGTGTTACCTCTGCTTTTATACAATTGCTAAGTTTATTTTCTCCCCCAGATCACGAATTTCAAAATGCCATCCTTTTCTCTTAAGCATGCATTCTTCCATAAGGTTTCTTGCATTTGTACATATGAACATCACCATTAAGAGGGTAGTTTTGGTTCTGATAGGAATTGACTGAAGTATACAGTTATATGAACAAACTTATTTCCTTCTGGAATCTGGCTCTTTTGTTCATCAACTTTCTGTTACATGCTATTTTTTCCCACAATGTTACCCATGAATAATATTTTTAAAAAGTCAATGTAGAGATGAAAAGTTTTATTACCATAACCGAAGGATGTAGCAAAACTCCCTCACTGCCACAGGAGGAAAAAATAGATGCGTGGGTAGATGGCTGGCTGATTTGATGGATTGCCCACAGAAATTTATGTATCGCTCAACAGAATTTTAAACCTTCTTTCCACTTAGACTAGGATGGTGGTGGTTTAGTCACTCAGTCATGACCAACTCTCTGCAACCCCATGGACTGTAGCCTGTCAGGCTCCTCTATGGGATTTCCCAGGCAAGAATACTGGAGTGGGTTGCCATTTCCTTCTCCAAGGGATCTTCTGACCCACGGATCAAACTCTGATCTCCTGCATTGCAGGTAGATTTTTTTACTGATTGAGCCACCAGGGAAGTCTGGACTAAGATATAATGGAAGAAAAAGGGTGAGAGCCATTACGTCACACACAGAGTTGATGTTCATATTGCTGGGAAGCTCTTTACCAAGGTAAACCAGCTACTTAGCAGTGAAAGGAATTGGTGCAGTGTGTCCCAAGGACTAATCGTGATCTTTGCTGTTTGAATCTTTTTGGTCACTTTGGTATTTTCTCTTAGATGCTGAACGATATTTGTCCCCTACAGAGGCAGTACTTCTAGTCTCTTATGATTCACATCTCTTCCCATATTTGTAAAGATATTCTGTTAAATTATGAATTCAGCTCTTCTTACTTTTCAGTCTCCCCCTGAAGCCCCCCTGCTTTGGACTCCCCTTGGTTACCCATCACCACTTTCTGGCTAGCACCCCATCCCAAATCCCAAACTCTTTTGTTGTTGCAATTATAGAGATTGTAGAACTCCACATCTTCCTTCATGGACCTGTTTCCTCCTCCCTGAAGATAGATTCCAGTAACTACTTTGTTAGTAAACATTTTCTATGTTAGTAGACATATTTTAAAGATAAGTCTGTTGCTGGCAGAAAGTTCCAAGAGAGTTAAATCTAGATGGTCATCTTTTTGTATTCCAAAACAAAGAGTAGTACCAAAAAGTCCCTTACTGATACAGAAAATTGTCCCTTTTATCTAACTCTGATTAGACTGTATGTTTACATCTCATGTCAAGACTCATGCTCTGCCGATGTGAGTAGGCAAGTGGCCGTGTTCCAGGGAGTAGACGTTCCTCACACATCTTAGGAGGTGGATTTGAGCCAGGGATGTAGGAGGGCAGGCCCTGGGTATTTCACTTCAGCTGTAACTTTCAAAGTGTACTGTGAGTCCCTTCAGTGGACTCATCCCCTTACGAGACCCCTTCACTTAGGGCGGTGCCACCTGTATCTGTTCTGTATGCTGGGATTTCCTAACAAAACTGGGGCTTAAATGACAGTGCTTCTACTGGAGATTTAAAAAAGGAAAGCTTACTTGAAGAAGGTATGCTTGAAGGAGAAGGATGGCATTATTTATTCATGGCTTGGGAGGAAAGCCCAGTTTTATAAAAACAGAAATGTCAACCTACCTTTCCATCTAATTTTAATCTTAGCAAATGAGAAGAGAGGATTATTTCTGACTTGGCTCTTATTTTTCAGTGTTCTTGAATAGAGTACCTAATGGGTTACCATTAGAAGTTCCATTTAGAACAAAAGTTGGGCATTTATTTTCAAGAAAATTAGTGACCTTTCCTAGATTGGTTAGGGCAGTCATTCATTCTGCTGTCCTCAAGTGTTTGGTTATTATTTCAGCTGACAAAAGTGTACTTGTTTGGGCTACAAGTTTTAGTTTTCTTTTTCAGAAATAAAAAAAAATTATTTACAGACTTACTGACCAACATGGGTTTTATTTTTAGCCTCCCAAGAATGAGTCCTTGGAGACTTACCCAGTGATGAAGTATAATCCGTATGTCCTGCCTGTTCAGTGCACTGGCAAGGTAAGGAGATCTGAGTTACTGAGGGTAGGTCGGGGAGAGGGGAAAATAAATAAGATGGTTTTAAATTAGAGGTAAAATTTTAACATGGAAATAAGAAACACTGCTTCCAGGAATTAGTCTCAGCCAATTGAGTTGTAGGTACACTGGGTAAAACTTAACAAAATCATAAGATATAAGAAGAGTAAAACTGTCAGTTTCTCCACTGGAACAAGAAACAAATTTAATCAGTTGGGATATTGGTTTAAAGATCTGAGAGGTGAGCTAGCCCACACAAATGTTTCTCTAGCCCATATGTTGTGTTAAAAACTTGAGGCCAACGTATTTTTCCAACTGACAATTTTACACTAAAAAGTTGTTTGTTTTTCTTTAAAAAAATAAAAATATGAAAGTAACCATCAATGTGTATTTCCTTTAAGTAGAATAAAAGGAATCTCCAAAAGGTACAATTTTATGTTGGCATCAAGAAGGGAAATGGACACAAGAAAATGCAAGGCAAATAGTTAAGCTTTTAGAGATAATGTCATTGAGAATATCCACTGGACCCGTACTGAAGAGTTTCTGAATTTCAGTGTTGGCTCTATTTCTAGAAGGTTGTGTTAGCTTGAAGAAATGCTTAATTGGCCTCTGCTGCAGCTTCCCATTTGTACAATGAGCACAGTCTCCTTTGAGGACCATTTCTCAAGGCTGCTATGGATTAGGCTGCGTATGTGTCAAATATAGTATATGTTAGACGTGCCACATCCTCCAGTGGTTAATGTTCACCTCCTCCCGGAAGGGATTTGAGCTGGCATCTTAGAGGATGACTGATGGTGTTCTAGCAGACAGCTTTGTGGGACTGGCAGTCTCATTTGTATGTGAGTACAAATAGTGATTCCCAGGATGTGAGCCATTAAAATCTCATTCCCTCTCTGGTTTTTTAGCGAGACGAAGATAAGGAAAAAGTCGGAAGCATAGAGTACTTTGGACTGGGCGGCTACCCTGGTTTCCCTCTGCAGTATTATCCCTACTATGGCAAGCTCCTGCAGCCCAAGTACCTGCAGCCTCTCCTGGCCGTGCAGTTCACCAACCTCACCATGGACACTGAAATCCGCATAGAGTGTAAGGCGTATGGTGAGAACATTGGGTACAGTGAGAAAGACCGTTTTCAGGGACGCTTTGATGTAAAAATTGAAGTTAAGAGCTGATCACAAGCACACATCTTTCCCACTAGCCATTTTAAAAAGTTTAAAAAAAAAAAAGATACAAAAACCTACTAGTCTTGAACAAACTGTCATACGTATGGGACCTACACTTAATCTATATGCTTTACACTAGCTTTCTGCATTTAATAGGTTAGAATGTAAATTTAAAGTGTAGCAATAGCAACAAAATATTTATTCTACTGTAAATGACAAAAGAAAAAATAAAAATTGAGCCTTGGGACGTGCCCATTTTTACTGTAAATTATGATTCCATAACTGACTTGTAGTAAGCAGTGTTTCTGACCCCAAGCATCGCTGCCTTGTGCGTTTTATTTAGTGTACAGTACTCTAGGGGCACACTCTGGTCATTTTTCAAGCCATGTTTTATTGTATCCGTTTTCTACTTTATGTGAGCAAGGTTTGCTGTCCAAGGTGTAAATATTCAATGGGAATAAAACTGGCATGGTACTTTTTTTTTCCCTCTTTGGGTTTGGCTCTTTCAAATATAACGGCCCATCGATGAGCATTTTTAACACACTCCATAGTCTTTTCCTGTGATGTTAGGTCTTCTTTTTTCTTTTTTTTCCTGGGTCTGGGTGGGGGGTGGGGTGGGCTGTCATGGGGGAACTGCCCTTTAAATTTTAAGTGACACTATGGAAACACACACAAAGGTGATGGGTTGTGTTGTGCTTTGTACTGAATGCCGTCTTGACTTCTCTTTCCCTGTCCTCCGGTCCGTTCTGAAACTGTGGGTAAGATCTGGAGCGCCCATCACTTTGGCTAGTGATAGGGCTGATTAATTTGCTTTGTACATTTTCTTTCACTTTCCTTTTTTCCTTTCTCTGGAGGCATCACATGCTGGTGCTGTGTCTTTATGAATGTTTTAACCATTTTCATGGTGGAAGAATTTTATATTTATGCAGTTGTACAATTTTATTTTTTTCTGCAAGAAAAAGTGTAATGTATGAAATAAACCAAAGTCACTTGTTTGAAAATAAATCTTTATTTTGGACTTTATAAAAAGCAATGCAGTACCCCATAGACTGATGTTGAATGTTGTCTACAGTGCAAAATCCATGTTCTAACATATGTCATAATTGCCAGGAGTACAGTGCTCTTGTTGATCTTGTATTCAGTCAGGTTAAAACAATGGACAATAAAAGAATGAACACATTCCTCATGTGCTTGATTCACTCTTGTCTAAATGCCCCAAACTGTGACTGCTTTACTCTCTACACTGCTAGTTATCCAAGATCTTGAAGAAATACTGAACCTGAAAGACAAAAATGTGATTTCATTAGTTCCTATGGAAGTTTGGCCTTTTCTATCCAACAGATGCCAAGAGCTGGGTCAGGACTCTGGACACTGGACATCAAGGTGCACACCCCTTCCTGTGAGACAACTAGGTTAACTGGAGGCAGAGAGTCAATGAAGCTTTAAAGTTCAAGTTTAGAAATATTTTGCATTGATACTCAGTTTAGAAAACATGAAATTTTGGTTCCTGCTAGTGCTTCACAAAATATGGCTGTTCAAAAAAAGTCAAGGTTATTATTGCTTCAATTTAAAAAAAAGTGATGCTAACAATCAAAAACTGGACAGAAAATGTATATAGATGTTTCTCCAAAGAAAATGTACAGATGAGCAATAGGCACATGAAAAGATGCTCAGGATCGCTAATTATTAGAGAAATGCAAATCAAAATGACAATAAGGTACCATCACATAGCAGTCAGAATGGCCATCTTTAAGTCTACAAAAAACAAATGGTAGAGTATGTGTGGAGAAAAGGGAACTCTATTACTCTGTTGGTGGTAATGTTCATTGGTGCAGCTACTATGGAGAACAGGATGGAGGTTTCTCAAAAAATTAAAAGCTACTATATGATCCAGCAGTCCCACTCCTGGGAATATATCCTGACGAAACTATAATTTGAAAAGACACATGCACCCATATGTTCATAGCAGCACTATTCACAATAGCCAAGACATGGAAGCAACCTAAATGTCCTTCAAGAGATGAATGAAAAAGAGGATGTGGTGTATATACAGACACACACAATGGAATATTACTCAGCCATAAAAGGAACATAGTGCCATTTGCAGCAACATGGATGGACCTAGAGATGATCATACTAAGTCAGTCAGACAAATGTATCATTGATATGTGGAATCTAAAAGAGAACATAACTTACCTATGAAACAGAAACAGACTCACAGAGAACAGACTTGTGGTTGCTAAGGGGTGACAGAGCAGGGGAGGGATGGATTGGGGGTTGAGATTATCAGATGCAAACTATTGCATATAGTATGGATAAATAACAAGTTCCTAATGTATAGCACAGGGAACTATGTCCAATATCCTGTGATAAACCATAATGGAAAAGAATATGAAAAATAATATAACTGAAAAAACTAGCATGTGCCAAAAAAAGTTGAGGTTCAATAAATTAAGGTTTATACCCTGGTTTTCAGTTCATGGTTTGGCCTAAGTCCTTGTTTAAGTGAAAGTGAAAGAAAGTGCAAGTTGCTCAGTTGTGTCCGACTGCGACCCCATGGACTATACAGTCTATGGAATTCTCTAGGCCAGACTACTGGAATGGGTAGCCTTTCCCTTCTCCAGGGGATCTTCCCAACTCAGGGGTAAAACCCAGGTCTCCTGCATTGCAGGCGGACTCTTTACCAGCTGAGCCACAAGTGAAGCCCAAGAATACTAGAGTGGGTAGCCCATCCCTTCTCCAGCAGATCTTCCTGATTCAGGAATTGAACCGGGGTCTCCTGCATTGCAGGTGGATTCTTTACCAACTGAGCTATCAGGGAAGCCCAGGTCCTTATTTAGCTATATATTTAAAAATTAGCCTTAGAGTGAAAGAAAGTGAAAATGAGCTTTCAGAAAAACATCCTCTGGGCATAACTGAGCTGAAGATTTAAGCATCACTTAACCTGCATGGGAAATACCCAAACTAAAGTCTTGAAATCGTGTTTCAGAAAGTAGAAATCTTTCACAAAGCCTGTGCAGCCACTACTCACATCAACCCTTCCTGCTTTCAGGCTGGTCCTGAGAAATCCTTTGGTACGAAGCTGGGCTCCCCTCTTACAGAAAGACAGACCGAGAGGCCCATAGCCATTTCTGCTACAGTACAGCTTGTTCAGAAATAGCAGTAAGAGCTTAAATTCCCACCTTATTGTCCCATTTTTATTATCCTGCCAATCTGCTTCTCTTGTTTATTCTTTAAAAATACTACCTGAGACTTTGCTATCACTAGAGCAGCAAATCATGTGACGGCAAATGAATACCAGAAGAAAAATGACTCCATTTTTTTAAAATGTAGCAAAGGGAATAGTGGGAAATGGCACAACTGCCTAGATGCAAAGGTTTAAGGGGCCCTCCTTAACAACTGACGAGATTCTGCAGAATCCATAAGCTGACAGCATACTTCATAAAGCTGGGTTTCTCAAAATGCAACCCCCATATACACTGAAATAGAAGGAATTTTATATTTTTAACAGAGGATGGTCTGTCTTGATGAAACTGAGTCTTAAATGTGTGATGTGTATGAACAAGAAGGGGAAATGGCTCTACATCTGAGGAAAGGGGAGTATTTATTCAAATTGGAAAGTAGTTTGTATTTTTGAGACTGTTCTCATGTCTCAACCCCCTGCTTTCATATGAACCTTATGCCTTCTGTTCTAAGATGCTGTATGTTCATGTATATGTCTGCATATGCACCTATGTATGTATGTGTGTGTGCAGAGATGCCTATTCCTTCCTTCAAGATTTTATGCAAATCTTGCTTCCCTGTAATCTCTCCAGATGCTGCTGCTAAGTCACTTCAGTCGTGTCTAACTCTGTGCGACGCGATAGACGGCAGCCCACCAGGCTCCTCCATCCCTGGGATTCTCCAGGCAAAACACTGGAGTGGGTTGCCATTTCCTTCTCCAATGCATGAAAGTGAAAAGTGGAAGTGAAGTCGCTCAGTCATGTCCAACTCTTAGCGACCCCATGGACTGCAGCCTACCAGGCTCCTCCATCCATGGGATTTTCCAGGCAAGAGTACTGGAGTGGGGTGCCACTCCCTTCTCCGAATCTCTCCAGATAGTGCTAACCTATTTCCTGGCCACGAGAGTGGTTAAATCTCCAATGGGAGACTGGGAGCATGGTTAGTGTTGACTCAGTGGATATTCGCTGGTGCCAAGTACTCTCCTAACTGCTACAGAAAGACCCATGAGTGACCCTCTGCAGCTCAGATTCTAGTATTAATACTGAAGTGCTTGCTTATTTCTGGAACTCTTGTTTCTATACATTTATCATGAATTTCTCACCTTGTATTATTAGGTGACACATTTCTTGGGTATAGGGACAGTGCCTTCTACTTTTTGGGGTTTTCTTATATCCTGGACAGGGTTTTCATGTTAGTCCAATAAATCAAATATTGAATTCCTCACCACAAAATATAAAAGGAATGAGTTTTTTCAAATGTATTGTTTCTCAAATGTGTGCTGAGTAACACTTGCAATCAAAAGGACTGGAAGTTACTGAATAGAGGAAAAGGGATTCTCTTTTTTTCTTTCTTTCCTTTTTTTTTTTTTTTCAATCCATCATATTCCCTGAAGGAAAGTTTCAATGTGGTACTAGTATGACTTCAACCCAGGTTAATCCCCTTTCAAATAAAGGGAGAGAGGCCTGGGGCTCAGAACCTTTGGCAAGCAATATCATCTAGCTAGAATTTAATAACTTTTGCTTTCACTGTATTTATTACCTTCAATTAAAGTACAAGTAATACTAGTTTCCCACCTAACGGCAAATAAAAATTTCCATAATGGAAATCAATGTATTCAAGTATCACAGTGAGTGTACTTAAAAGTAGTAAATATAATTTAAAGTGGGTATTCAGATAATCTAAAACTCATGAAGGTAAAAAAGACCAACATGAACACAGGTACTTTTCCCCTAAAATACAGCATTAACAGAAGCCAAGGTTTTCAGTTCTGTACCTGTTTGGGCAAAATCTAATTTGAACCTATTGTTTTAGAACAATAGCATGCCCTCTCTGCTCAGGCTGCACTTATTACCAGAGGGAACCGCTCCAACTCCAAATTAAAAACATTATCAGCAATCAGAGACGAAAATCCAGTTATTAAAATCTTTCAAAGTCCAGTGAAAGCTCAAACTCCTGGCTTTTTAAAGGATTAGTAACACCTCAATATCAGTTTACATTTGGTCCATGGAGGAGAACTAAATGAGGTTACTTAGAAAATCCATGATTAAGGACAGAGGGCAACATAATCCAGAGGGAAACTATCCAAGGAGCATTTAAGAACAGTTGTGATCAAGTGAATAAAAAACACTCTTGGTTTCAAATTCAGAGAAAATGTGACTCTCTCTTCTCTTCTTTAAGAGGGAACTAGCATTAACCAGTCATGTTATCTGCCGTCTTCTAGGCCCTGTACAGGAAAAGATGACCCGGTGATAGATTTAAACCTGTTACTCTCCCAACTGAAGTTTGTGATCAGCCACAGCCTACCCAATGTGAAACCAGGAGGACGGGACCAAAGGCAGATTATCTTGGTTCATATTTTAATTCTGTATTTTCCTCCCAGAAACTGTCAGCATTGGTCTGTTCTGAGAGATTAAGTATCTCTTGAAGGTACTGATTCTTACTAACTACGGAATCCAGCTGTTTTATTTAGCCACAAATGAGTCCCTCACCCTAAGAAAAGGTCCATATGGTAATAAAACTGTGACTTACTATCTCCAGTTTGCTTTACCACTATCTCCAGTTTGCTTTTAAAAACAGGGATTTCATTAGATCAGCACTCTTACTGGCAGTCTGTAAAGTGCTACCTTTTCCAAGGAATTGCTCATCTTCTTCCTCCATGTTGGCCCTACATAGGCCAGGTAGGAGGAGGTACTGAGTGATTTGAAACCAACCTATTTATTTATCCACAACATCTGATAAACTCCTCAGTAGATTGATCCTTTGGTTTAAGTGCTTCAGGGTTCAAATATTTCATTTCTCTGTAAGGAGGCTATTTAGTGCCCATGACTTGTTATAGGAATTCATGGTTACTAAATCAGCAAGTGTTGGAGGAACATGGAACAGTCCTATAGCAATGAGATATTCCTTTAGAGAAGGAGCAGGGGTTCTAAAACGACCAGTGGGTGAGGATCAGGCCTTGGGAAGGTTGTGATTATTCACCGTTGGAAGCTCTGGGGGGCAAGGGAACAGAATAAGGCTTATAGACCTTTTGGGGTTGTACTACCCAAAATGAAACACAGCAGGAGGAGTCAATGCTGATGGAAACCTTGGCCTATCACTGACCTTTCTTCTTTTCTTACAGATTTCTCCCAAGCTACCTACTCTGTGCCCAGCACGAATTATGAATTCAGGGAGGGAAGGATTCAGGCAAACAAGACCCCTGTTCTTAGGAAACTATGGCTTTACACTATACACATTTAAATGCCTTAAATGGCCTAAACTATTCTCACTTATACTTGATTCCTTTCCCTCCTCTGTCAATCATTCATTTAACATATTGAGCACACCCCAGTCATGATAATTCAGTGAAGGGTGAGACCTGGTCCTCAGAAAGCTTATAGCCTGGAAAGAGGAAAATCCATGTAATCAAATAAAATCACAATCCTGTGCTAAGATATAAGGGGGAATAATTAACTGCCAGTGAGAACACAAAATATTTCATAAAGTGGTTAACATCTGAGTCTTCAGGATAAGTTGGAAGCAACACAGATGAAGAAGGAACAAATTTTAGCTGACTATACAATTGCTATGCCAAAGCCAATCTTCACTAGTAATATTAACTTGAGGATTTGTTCTCTCTTTATCACTGTTAGATTTAAATAAGAACAATACCTTACATTTATTAACTACTTCACAGTCTACAGTCTAACTTCACATATAAGCTGTCGCCTTCACACCAGCTCTGTGGTCTTATTTCGAGACAGAGCAGCATCCTGAGACTCAGAAGCATATGACAATCCCTACATAGTAATCTGGTAAACTGGGGACTTGCTCAGTTGGCAAGGATGGAACTTGACTCTGTATCTTCCAAGTCTAAGCCACACTGGTGCTGTGACCTCCCTTGGAGTACTCCCTGCATTTGCTGATGACTGTATATTACTGCAGATTCTGTAAGAAAGTACAATAGTTCAAACAAATGTATACTTTCTGTAATTGCTTCAAATGTAGACTCAACAAACGCTTGCAGAGTGTTTGGTCTTTGCCCGAGTACAGTGCACAGCAAAAAATGGCTCTTAATGCCATTTCACCCAGTTCACCACTCCTGCAGTGGAACTTCTAGTATATGGAGCAAGCATGAAATTTTCTTGCATGTTTTATTAACTCTGGCTTTGTATCACAGTCTAGTGCAGCTCACTGCTCCTGACACCTGGGCTCTACCACAGATGACAGAATCAGACACTTCTTGAAGGTGGAGCGCCGGTGTCTATTTTTCAATGATTCTTAATGTTGATAACAGAAAGGCTACTTGGAGAAGGGAAAGGCTACCCACTCCAGTATTCTGGCCTGGAGAATTCCATGGACTGTATAGTCCATGGGATCACAAAGAATTGGACACGACTGAGAGACTTTCACTTCACACACACTTAATGTTGACTGAGCAACAAAAATACCTGTGGAGTTTTGTTTTTTTCCTCCTTACTTTTAAAGCAAAGTATAAGTATGCTCGAACATTTACAGAATTTACCTATCTTTCTATCATGGAGTTCAGCACCAAATTTAAATATGTGTTCCTGTGCCATTATACTAAGTAGATTTTCAGATAACATCTAATCAATCTGAATTGGATTGAGGCACAGTTTTTTGTTCCAATGATATATTGATTTTTAAATATGTCAGCCTATTTAGAAGGAAAACAACTTTCAACTCCCTGGGGACCCTTACAGCATGTAACCTGTTCTAACACACAGGGCCATATGCTTAGAAGGGCCTGCATGTTGCTAAGTCGCTTCAGTTGTGTCCAACTCTTTGCAACCCTATGGGCTGTAGTTCGCCAGGCTCCTCTGTCCATGGGGTTCTCCCAGGCAAGAATGCTGGAGTGGCTACCATGCCCTCCTCCAGGGGGTCTTCCTGACCCTGGAGGGAACCCTCGTCTTATGTCCCCTGCGTCGGCAGATGGGTTCTTTACTACTAGGGCCACCTGGGGAGCCCTGGAAGGGCCTACGCCTGATTTAATGCTCCACTGTCTCTCTCTTGAAACTCTTTTTTGAACGAGGGCCCCCGTATTTCCATCCTGCAACAGTTCTTCGAGTCACAGGCTTCTGTGTTAGGGCTACTTTAGCCTGGTTTTCCTATTGGCTGAGTGGAAATTGTGGTTGAAAAAGCTGCTTGTAAAATGGGCAGTGGACATATCCATGATGAGAGTTGGGTCAGAGAAGGTGCAGGTTGAGGCCGGCTATGGAAGGTGAGAGTCAGCAGACTTTCCAGGAGAGGAACAGAGGCCGGGATGTCAGGCAGAGCCCTGGGGCAGGGGTGAGGGGAAGAGGACCTGGGGTGTGGGGACAGCTGGAGGAGGCTACCAGCAGCCCTTCACATGTGAGCCTGAATCCTTTCTGAACTCTGCCCTCACTCCCTCTCTCCCTCTTTGTCTTCCCTCTACAAGTCACCCCTTGTTTTCAGCTCTGCAGATGTGGAGTTCAGAAGTAAACAGTTGTGAGGAAAAAGGTGGTGGGGAAAGGATAGCTAGGGTTCTCTTGACAGATGGGCTCAGAGGAAACATTCTTGCCTTGAGAAAAAGGATGAAAAATCTGTCCTTGCTTACAACTGCACTGGCCAAAAATCTTATGAAGTTTTTTTCATAAGATGGTACAGAAACACCCAAATGAACTTTTTACCCAATAGGTACAGAGCCTATAAAGTTCTTGGACTGCAGAGGTACCCCCTCAAATCTATTTATAGGCTACAAAATAAAGAAGTTGAGCCAACACAGTCATTAAGAGTTACCTCCTTCACATGTTTCTCTTCTCCATTGCTTCAGAGGCTGCATTTGGCATCTTCCCCCCTTTAACTGGAGTCCAGTTGATTCACGGTGCTGTGCTAGTTTCAGGTGTATATAAGGTAGATAACTGATAGGACCTACTGTACAGCGCAGGGAACTCTACTCAACAATCTGTAATAACCTATATGGGAAAAGAATCTTAAGAAGAATAGATATTCGTATATGTATACCTGATTTACTTTACAGCTGAAGTCTTTGAAGACAAAATGAAAAGTTCACAATGAAATGCCTAGACATTTCAGTGATTCGGTAAACCCAGTGTTCTCAAAGTTCTCTTATAAAGACCTCTTGATTCTTATGCTGCCAGTCACTAATGAGAGCGACCGTCTTTTTAAAGCTAGAAGAATATTATACCTCAGCCCAGAATAGAGTGGTGTTAACCTTTCTCTTTACAGGAAACAGACACCCTTTCCCCCCGCCTCCCAATATATCTAAAGATACAGGTGTCCTTTCTAGAAATTCATTCTAAAATCGTGTTTTGTGACTCATTTCTATCTGGCCTCTTCTGCCCTGAAGGTGGTTTTGGTTGCTGCTAGCCCTTCCCCAGCCCCTCAAAGTATCTAAAAATACAAATTGGTGTTTGTCATTTCTGTTCGCTTCTCCCCACGCCCAGTGATTTAGAAAGTACTCTCTGATAGTCACCATATCTCAGGGTGAGTCATGTATAATTTTTCAATATTTACATTTAAAATTTTATCAATTTTCACTCTTAAAAAATGGAATCCTTGTTATTTATCAAATGCTTATCTTTCATGTACCTTTTATATATGATACCTTATTTTGGTTAAACCTAACAACTGAAATAGACACATCAGTCCCACTTTTTCAGTTGATGAGACTGGGAATTTCAGACCTAACAACTTGCCTGAGAACACAGGACTCAGTTGAGTCCCTGGGGCTCTGCTTATTCTGATTAAGAGCTCAAGGTTGCGATGGAGCCTGTCAGAGGGGGTCTGATTCCCAGCCTTGCCATTTCCTCGATGGATGACCTTGGGTAAGTCACTTCTTGTTTCTCATATTCCACATCTCTAATATAATAATATCATCACATGAGGGTTGTTGTAAAGATAAAATGAGTTAATATATGGAAAGCATTTAAAAGAATACCCAGAATATAGTAAATATACCATAATAACTATCATTATTGCGTCTCCAACATTCCCACAATGCTGTGATCTGTCTTGCAATACAAGCTTCCCTGGTGGCTCAGATGGTAAAGCGTCTGCCTGCAGTACGGGAGACCGGGGTTCGATCCCTGGGTTGGGAAGATCCCCTGGAGAAGGAAATGGCAACCCACTCCAGTAGTCTTGCTGGGAAAATTCCGTGGACTGAGGAGCCTGGTAGGCTACAGTCCATGGGGTTGCAAAGAGTCGGACATGACTGAGCGACTTCACTTCACTTCACTTCACTTCATACATCAGTAAAACCTTTGGTTTCTGAGCAATTTCTTCATGCTCTAAGAGCCAAAACTGCCAGGATAATTCCAGCTTATTAGGGGACATGCATGCGTGCGTGTGCACGCTCCGTGACTTCAGTCACGTCCACCTCTTTGCGACCCTATGAACCAGGCTCCTCTGTCCATGGGAATACTGGAGTGGGTTGCCATGCCCTCCTCCAGGGGATCTTCAAGACCCAGGGATGGAATCCACATCTCTTATGTCTCCTGCATTGGCAGGTGGGTTCTTTAGCACTAGCACCACCTTATCAGGGGACAACCTACATAATTAACCAGGTCATGAATGACAAAGGCAGGCTAAGGATCTTTGCAGACAAACACAGTAAAGAGACACAGAACCAAATACAACATGTAAGCCTTGAATGGACACTAGACTAGAAACATTTTTTCTTTCACAGAAAAAAATCTGTGGGTGAAACTGCAACAGGAGGGAAAGGGGCAGGGCACAACTTTTGAAAGAATGACATAGCCCAAGGACACAACATAAATGGATTAGAAGCAAATGGGCCCAAGATGGCAGACGAGACCTTTGACTAGAACTTGATCCTCAATCAACAAGCTAAATGACACATCCAGAAGTGCCATGACAGTTCCAAGGCACTGTCAAAAGAATAAGCAGTGGGAAGTAGCCCAAATCCTGGAAATCTCCATTCCTTCCCACAAAGTTGTAATAATCCTCCCACTCATTAGCATATGAAATTACCCAGCCTATAAAAACTAACTTTTCATGCAAAGATGGACTCCATAAAGGACAGAAATGGTATGGACCCAACAGAGGCAGAAGATACTAAGAAGAGATGGCCAGAATACATAGAAGAACTGTACAAAAAAGATCACGACCCAGACAATCACAATGGTGTGATCACTCACCTAGAGCCAGACATCCTGGAATGTGAAGTCAAGTGGGCCTTACAAAGCATCACTACAAACAAAGCTAGTGGAGGTGATGGAATTCCAGTGGAGCTATTTCAAATCCTGAAAGATGATGCTGTCAAAGTGCTGCACTCAATATGCCAGCAAATTTGGAAAACTCAGCAGTGGCCACAGGACTGAAAAGGTCAGTTTTCATGCCAATCCCAAAGAAAGGCAATACCAAAGAATGCTCAAACTACCACACAATTGCACTCATCTCACACACTAGTAAAGTAATGCTCAAAATTCTCCAAGCCAGGCTTCAGCAGTACGTGAACTGTGAACTTCCAGATGTTCAAGCTGATTTTAGAAAAGGCAGAGGAACCAGAGATCAAACTGCCAACATCCACTGGATCATAAAAGAAGCAAGAGAGTTCCAGAAACACATCTATTTCTGCTTTATTGACTATGCCAAAGCCTTTGACTGTGTGGATCACAATAAACTGTGGAAAATTCTCAAAGAGATGGGAATACCAGACCACCTGATCTGCCTCTTGGGAAACCTATACGCAGTTCAGGAAGCAACAGTTAGAACTGGACATGGAACAACAGACTGCTTCCAAATAGGAAAAGGAGTACGTCAAGGCTGTATATTGTCAGCCTACTTATTTAACTTTATATGCAGAGTACATCATGAGAAACACTGGGCTGGAGGAAGCACAAGCTGGAATCAAGACTGCCGGGAGAAATATCAATAACCTCAGCTATGCAGATGACACCACCCTTATGGCGGAAAGTGAAGAAGAACTAAAAAGCTTCTTGATGAAAGTGAAAGAGGAGAGTGAAAAAGTTGACTTAAAGCTCAACATTCAGAAAATGAAGATCATGGCATCTGGTCCCATCACTTCATGGGAAATAGATGGAGAAACAGTGGAAACAGTGTCAGACTTTATTTTTCTGGGCTCCAAAATTACTGCAGATGGTGACTGCCGCCATGAAATTAAAAGATGATTACTCCCTAGAAGGAAAGTTATAACCAACCTAGACAGTATATTAAAAAGCAGAGATATTACTTTGCAAACAAAGGTCCATCTAGTCAAGGCTATGGTTTTTCCAGTAGTCATGTATGGATGTGAGAGTTGGACTATAAAGAAAGCCGAGCACCAAAGAATTGATGCTTTTGAACTGGTGTTGGAGAAGACTCTTGAGAGTCCCTTGGACTGCAAGGAGATCCAACCAGTCCATCGTAAAGGAGATCAGTTTGGGTGTTCATTGGAAGCACTGATGATGAAGCTGAAACTCCAATACTTTGGCCACCTGATGCGAAGAGCTGACTCATTGGAAAAGACCCTGATGCTGGGAAAGATTGAGAGCAGGAGGAGGAGAAGGGGACAACAGAGGATGAGATGATTGGACGGCATCACCAACTCGATGGATGTGGGTTTGGGTGGACTCCAGGAGTTGGTGATGGACAGGGAGGCCTGGCGTGCTGCAGTTCATGGGGTCACAGAGTCGGACACGACACTGAACTGAACTGATCCTTGGAAGAAAAGCTATGACCAACCGAGGCAAGATATTAAAAAGCAGAGGTATTACTTTGCCAACAAAGGTCCAGCTAGTCAAAGCTATGGTTTTTCCAGTGGTCATCTATGGATGTGAGAGTTGGACCATAAAGGAAGCTAAATGCCGAAGAACTGATGCTTTTGAACTGCGGTGTTGGAGAAGACTCTTCGGGGTCCCTTGGACTGCAAGGAGATCCACCCGGTCCATCCTAAAGGAAATCAGTCCTGTCTATCATTGGAAAGACTGATGCTGAAGCTGAAACTCCAATACTTTGGCCACCTGATATGAAGAACTGACTCATTGGAAATGACCCTGATGGTGGGAAAGACTGAAGGCAGGAGGAGAAGGGGATGATAGAGGATGACACGGTTCAAAAGCATCAATTCTTTGGCACTCAGCTTTCTTCACAGTCCAACTCTCACATCCATACATGACCACAGGAAAAACCATAGCCTTGACTAGATGGACCTTTGTTGGCAAAGTAATGTCTCTGCTTTTCAATATGCTATATAGGTTGGTCATAACTTTCCTTCCAAGGAGAAAGCGTCTTTTAATTTCATGGCTGCAGTCACCATCTGCAGTGATTTTGGAGCCCCCCAAAATAAAGTCTGACACTGTTTCCACTGTTTTCCCATCTATTTCCCATGAAGTGATGGGACCGGATGCCATGATCTTAATTTTCTGAATGTTAAGCTTTAAGCCAACTTTTTCAGTCTCCTCTTTCACTTTCATCAAGAGGCTTTTTAGTTCCTCTTCTCTTTCTGCCATAAGAGTCGTGTCATCTGCATATCTGAGGTTACTGATATTTCTCCTGGCAATCTTAATTCCAGCTTGTGCTTCTTCCAGCCCAGTGTTTCTCATGATGTACTTTGCACATAAGTTAAATAAGCAGGGTGACAATATACAGCCTTGACGTACTCCTTCTCCTATTTGGAAGCAGTCTGTTGTTCCATGTCCAGTTCTAACTGTGGCTTCCTGACCTGCATATAGGTTTTTCAAGAGGCAGGTCAGGTGGTCTGGTATTCCCATCTCTTTCGTAAGCTGATTAATGATCTTGTGACAGTTCCAGGTGAAGTGTAAAGGGACACAGTCATACATACACTTGTATCCATTCTCCCCCAGTGGGCTTCCCTGGTGGCTTACATGGTAAAGTATCTGCCTGCAATGCAGGAGACCTGGGTTCAATCCTTGGGTCAGGAAGATCCCCTGGAGAAGGAAATGGCAACCCACTCCAGTATTCTTACTTGGGAAATCCCAAAGACAGAATAGCCTGGTGGGCTACAGTCTATGGGGTTACAAAGAGTTGCACAAGACTGAGAGACTAACATTTTCACTTTCTTTATTGTCCCCTAAAGCCCGCCTCCAAACCAGGCTGTCACATACACCTGAGCAGAGTTCCATGTCCTATACAATAGGTCCTTTTGGTATAAGGGATGTCATACAGTATTTCTCCTTTTATATCTGGCTATGTCATTCTTTTAAAGGCTGTGTCCTGCCACCTTCCTGTCTCAGTATAGTAAAAGAGTACTGAATTCAGAGTTGGAAGAACTGAGTTTAATTCTAGCCACTATTTCCTTATGATCTTCAGCAAGGCATGTAAATTCTTTCAGACTGTTCCTAATCTAAAAATTGAGACTAATAAGACCTATTTCACTGGGGAAAATGTGTATATGCTCAGTATGTATAAATTCATGGCTGAATTTATAAAGTTGTAGTGCTTTGTACAAATCATAAATTTTACTAAGCAGTTTAGCATGGACTCTGCTACAAGTCAGTTTCAGTGAGGTTCAGGGGCTCAATTGGGAATATCAGGCAAGCAGGGGAGAAAACACAGGTGAACTTTCCATTTCATGTTAGAAGTTCATTTTTGCTCATCCCTTACAGAAGAAAAGGTTTCTGATAGGGAACATAGTCTATACTGAAACTGAAAGTCACTAAGTCATGTCCGACTGTTTGCAAGCCCATGGACTGCAACCCACCAGGCTCCTGTGTCCATGGTATTTCCCAGGTAAGGATACCAGAGTGGGTTTTCATTTTCTTCTTCAGGAGATCTTCCTAACCCAGGGATCGAACCTGGGTCTCCTGCATTACAGGCAGATTCTTTATAATCAAAGCCAACAGGGAAGCCCACAAAAATGTAAATATGATGAGCAATTGCTAAGATGAGTTATTTTCCATCTGGCAATAGATGAGGATCATCCTTTAGTACTTAAAAAAGAAATGGATGGTTGGATTCCATTCCCCGAGAGTCTGATTCATTAGGTGTCAGGAAAATCCTGGGCATATGCACATCAAATAACTCCACAGATATTTCTGATGTTAACTGGGGTTACAAATCACTGCCCTGGATAGAGAGTTAGTAAAAGTAGGTGACCTAGAAATCAGGGCTGGAACCATGCCTATCTGATACTGCCATAAGTGATCAGAAATCGACCAGTTTACTTGGCATTTGCTAGTACACTGGAGGTCCTTGACATGGATAATATGCCCAAGAGATGGGCAATAAAGGAGACAGTGAATTTTGACAGGGTCATCTTGAGTATTCATTAGAGAGAAATCAAGCAGCCTCACAGACAGTTCTATAACAGTACACAGTGACTCAGGAAAAGGATTTTAGAGTGTGTTCTGATGGTCCTCTCTAGACTTGGGCCCAAGGGGCAATGCTGTTTGGGAGGCTTTTTCTGCAGCTGACCTCATAACAGATACTGAATATTCAAACCCATGGAATTACAGTACCCTTAAGAAAAACCAAACCCACAGGTACTTGTTTCTTGGGAAGTTCTTGTTGCTATTCTTCACATACATTTCAGTTTGAAAAGCTCTAAAAGAAAAATGATCAAATTAGAAAATAGCAATTAAAATTATTTAGAAGATAGGGCATCATTTTTATAAAGAGATATTAGAAAAAATTTTAAGTGCTTAAATCAGATCAAAGCAGATAGAATATATAATAAATAATGATGGAATAGTTGGGATGGACTTTTCTACTAAATTCACAAAGAATTTGAGAGGGCAAATGTTGAAATAATCTAAGAAATGTTGAGATAATTTAAGATTTAGGGAAAAAAGAACTCCTTACATTCAAAGATTTAAAGGGTCAAATGGCTGGAACACAATCTTTTGAAGGGCAAATTGGAGATGTTGAAGGAATACTTTTAATTTTTGATTTCAATGTTACAAAAAGCAATTGCCATACTTTTTCTATAAACTTTCCTGCTACTACTGCAAAAGTTATTCTGGGCTAAATGTATTCCAGTGAAATTTCAAGCTTCTTATTATATATGTAAAGAGCTTGTTACATAGTTTCTGGGAAAGATGAATTGAGACAATGGCTTTGAGCTGAGGTGGCCAGTGCTCCGGGTGGGTAGATAGTGGCCTGGAGATGGCTGCACAAGGAGAATGAGATGAGTTGCCAGCTAATGCTAAGAAGACAGGGAGGCTCCTCTCTCCACCTGTGCTCCAGCCAACTCCAATGTCACTGCCCAAAGCAGCCTCTGAACCTCACAGACCTTCCCCAGCTCAAAGGCTCCACTGCTCCTGTTTCCCATTGTATTACATCAGACTTTTTGGTGTGGCTTTCATAAAGCCCAACATTACAACCCCCTAAAACCAGCTTGCTTCTGGCTCCAGTCGCTCTCCCTGTCCTGATGCTCAGGGGCAGAGAAAGGGCTTTACTGCTTGAAATGTCCTTTCTTTTATTCTTTCAGGGCAAAGGATGCCCCTTTTAATTCTTTTCTATAGGTCAGAGCTCTTTATATGTAGTGGGCTATAGACAATAATTAAATATCTGTATCATGTTCTCTAGTTCTCTTCTTATCATCCAGTCTTTCTCAAAGTTGGCTACAGATTAAAAATAAGCTTTTTACCTAAATAGACATTTCTCCAGAGAAGACATACAAAAGGCCAAGATGCACAAGATGTTCAACATCACTAATTATTAGAGAAATGCAAATCAAAACTATGATGAGCTACCACCTCACACTGGTAGGAATGACCATCAGAAAATCAACAAATAACACATGCTGGAGAGGGTGTGGAGGAGAAAAGGGAACCCTCCTACACTGTCGGTGGGAATGCAAGTTGGTGCAGCCAACGGAAAACAGCACGGAGGTTCCTCAAAAAACTAAAATCGGAGTTGCCATCCAGCAATCCCACACCTGGGCATATATCCTGAGAAAACCATAATTCAAAACTATACATGCATCCCTATATTCACAGCAACACTATTCACAACAGCCAAGATAGGGAAACAACCTAAGTGTCCATCGACTGATGAGTGGATGAAGAAAATATAGTGTGTATATATATATATACACACACACCTACCACACACATACAATGGCATACTACTCAGTCATAATAAAGAATGAAATAATACCATTTTCAACAGTAGGAATGGACCTAAAGATTATCATACTAAGTGAAGTAAGTCAGAAGGAGAAGACAAACACCATATGGTATCATTAATATAAGAAATCTAAATATGACACAAAAGAACTTATCTATGAGACAGAAACAGACTTACAGACATAGAGAGCAGACTTGTGGATACCAAGGGGGAGAGAGGGTGTGAGAGCTTGGCACTAGCAGATGGAAAACTATCATTTCTAGGATGGATAAATAACAAGCTGTTATTACAGTAGAGAACAGAGAACTATATTCAGTATCCTGTGATAAAGCATAATAGAAAAGAATCTGAAAAAGAATGTGTATATATATGCATAACTGAACCACTTTGCTATATAGCAGAAACTAACACAACATTGTAAATCAACTATACTTCAATAGAATACATTTAAAAAAAAAAGTTTCTTACACAATCTCCATCACTGACTTCTGCCAATCATGCTGATACAAAAACAAACACTGACATTCATGGACAGAACGGAAAGCACTCTGTCTCTAGGCCAGCAAAGACCATGGCTGGTTTGCAGTGAACAGTTTAGGGCCCTAAAGAACTGGAGAGGATTTCAGGAGGATAAGAAATGAGTGACTATATTTCTATCAAAAAAGGAGAGTAAATAGGGTTCCACAAAGAGGAAATTATGACAGAGATATGCTTCAGACAAGTACTTTTTATATCATGAATCAATCTTAATCTTATTTTCAAACAAGAATATCAGTGTCCCACAAATACTCCAAAAGTTCTTTAAGTTTCCAGAATAGTATAAAACAATGACTCATGTAAAGCTTATCAGTTTTAAAGATTTCATTCAGAGTAGCTTAGTTCTTAGTTTCTAAGCCTTATTCTGAATGAGACCTGGCCTTGGTCTCATCAAAAACCTAGATATTTTATTTAATGTTTCATTTTCTCTTAAATTGCTTAAAACAGAACAGTGATGTCAAAGGCTTAAACAGAATCCAATCAATTAAAATATAGGTGACTTCCTGTTGGCATATTCCTCTGGGGCTATTTTCAAGAATAATGTTGATAGACTGTGTTTTAAAACAGAGAGGTTTTCTATGGATTCTGTCTCTGGGAACTTTACAGTAGAGAAACCTGACAGTGTTTCAAGATAAAGCAGTAATAACAGCAGTAACAACACTGAAAATAATGTGGTGGAGACTGGCAGTGCCCACCCAGTACTCATTTTCCCTTCCTCCTTCATAAAGAGGATTTTGATTTTGTTGGTGGATGACCAAGTATATAACTTCTGTTACAGGTGGCGGGGAGGAGAGGATGATGACTCATTTCTGACTAATATCATATAAGCAAAAGTATTGGGTAGGGCTTACAGGAAAGCTCCTTAAAAGCAGGCACACTCATCTCACAGTATCCTGTTGCTCTTTGCCCTTTAGTTCTTTCTGCTGGAATGAGCACACCATGCCAGAGACAGAGTAGCCACCTTGGAACTAAGGGGCAATCACAAGGGAAAGGACAAGAGCATTGCAGAGATCTGGGGACTGAATTCCAGAGCTGCTAAACCAAAGCCTATCATGGCCTGCCTCCTCACTTCTTGTTTCACAATAAGAAAACCTCTAATTTTTTGTTGTATTTTTGGCACATCTATTTCTAGCAGCCAAATTCTTAATGGATATAAATAACAGTAATAACTACAATAACACTGATGATAACAACAGCACTGTTCTACTAAATGCTCTGCATTATTTAATACTTACTGATCTATGATATTATCTCTGTATGACAATTGAGGTTTGGACTCCATAGCAGAGTTAGGATTTGAGTCCTGGCAATCTAGACAGCATATTCAAAAACAGAGACATTACTTTGCCAACAAAGGTCCATCTAGTCAAGGCTATGGTTTTTCCAGTGGTCACGTATGGATGTGAGAGTTGGACTGTGAAGAAAGCTGAGCACCAAAGAATTGATGCTTTTGAACTGTGGTGTTGGAGAAGACTCTTGAGAGTCTCTTGGACTGCAAGGAGATCCAACAAGTCCATTCTAAAGGAGATCAGTCCTGGGTGTTCGTTGGAAGGAATGATGCTAAAACTGAAACTCCAGTACTTTGGCCACCTCATGCAAAGAGTTGACTCATTGGAAAAGACTCTGATGCTGGGAGGGGTTGGGGGCAGGAGGAGAAGGGGACGACAGAGGAGGAGAAGGGGACGACAGAGGATGAGATGGCTGGATGGCATCATGGACTCGATGGACGTGGGTTTGGGTGGACTCCGGGAGTTGGTGATGGACAGGGAGGCCTGGCGTGCTGCAATTCATGGGGTCGCAAAGAGTCGGACACGACTGAGTGACTGAACTGAACTGAACTGAATTTAATTTTACTGGAGAAGGAAATGGCAACCCACTCCATTATTCTTGCCTGGAAAATCCCATGGACAGAGGAGTCTGGCGGGCTACAGTCCATGGAGGTCGAAAAGAGTTGGACATGACCAAGTGGGCCATAATCTGCCGACCCTTATTAAAGCATGCTATGTCTAAATAGCACACATCTCTAGCTGGCAACATACATCATTTTCGATGACTGTATTCATAAATAGCAAAATCATACTGATCATACACCAGAGAAAATATTTTGTCACAAGCTGTATCTGCCATGTGGGAGGCCTTCATATTTTGTGCCAAAAAATCTAGTTAAAAATAATTTTAAGAGACTTCCCTGGTGGTCCAGTGGTTAAGACTCCATGCTTGCAAGCAGGGAACAAGGGTTTGATCCCTGGTCAGGGGACTAAAATCCTTCATGCCATGCAGTATG
The DNA here is from genome assembly GCF_014754425.2 of Oryx dammah. NCBI lineage: Eukaryota > Metazoa > Chordata > Mammalia > Artiodactyla > Bovidae > Oryx > Oryx dammah. The sequence goes on along the minus strand of NW_024070205.1, from coordinate 43,726,433 downwards.
GCCAAAAAAGTTTTTTTAATTAAAAATAGATTAAAATATAATTTAACATTTCTTGGTACTTAACAAATGCCAAAGATTATACTAATTGAACCCCAATAGAATACAAAGTAACCTCATTATTGGTGAATTATGCTTTTTTTTTTTACATGACTTTCTCCCTCCCTCCTTTCTTCAGATTCAAGAAAATTTTCTGACTCAGAGAAGGAGTCAAAAATCCACTCCAACTTTGGTCACTGCACAAAGCTATATCAACCATAGCAGCTTACAGAGAGAAGGCACAGAGTCTGGTACCAGTGCAACTGATGTTGTATTTCTTACTTGATACTCAAGGCTTCACAAGTTCTCATCACATAAGTGATTATAAGGAAAAGGTCTTATTTGCTTTCTACAAAGATTAAATATATTGCACTTTTGTAAGTTCTTTTCACTGATACGTTATCTAAAAAAACACTCCTTGTTTTTGAAAAAAGGGTTAAAGTGTTTCAAAACTATTTCTTCATTTAGTTCTGTATTGATAAATCACTCAATATTTAATATGAAGTGAATGCCTTCTTTCCCTCATTTTTAGCAAACCCAGGTGTAGCTAGTCTCTAAGGATGGCCTTTATGAGTTGCACCATCCGGTACTTGTAACCTTGGGTATCTGCCCCTACACTGAATACAGGCTGGCCTGGGACTCACTTTAACGAGACATGTTAAGGTGAATGAAAGGGATGTACTGGAAAGTTTATGTGATGGAAGGGATGTTGTGCCAGTTCTTGATCTAAGCCTTAAGAAGGCCTAGCTGCTTCTGCTTTTGGCAGTCCTAAGCTGCCACATAAGGAGTCTTTCTGCTGGACACGTGACCACGTGACCATGTGAAAGGGGTGTTCAGCTGTCCGATCCAAGCTCTCTTGTGGTTCTCCACCAAACGTCAGAGATGTGAAAGAGTTCTCTTGAACATTCTAGCCCTGTTGAACCCCTATGTGACTATAGCTCCAGCCAGCATCACAGGGAACAAATAAACCACCAAAAGAACCCAGTAAACCACAGAATTGTGAGAGAGAAAATGATTATTATTATTATTTTTAGTCACTAAGTTTTGGGATCGTTTATAACACAGCAATAGATAACTGAAACACTCTGAAATAATAAAAAAGAATACATGAATAGTGTTTCTTTGCTGGGAATCATTGCAGTGAATACTCAAACCATACAGACTTCTACCTGGAGTTAGTAAAAAAGAAAAAAAAAAAAAGCAACTTTTTTTTTCTTTCCTGAAAAAAGCTTATTGACCTGGTCTTGACTTGGCCCACAGGAACACAAAGTGAAAAACAAGATCTTCAGAATAGGGTAACTTGGGGATCACCTAGAAGACAAGTGATCAATCTACACATTAGTGTTCTACAGAGAGAAGTAAATGTGTGCCATGGAAAAATCATCGGTGTTGGAGTCATATGTGGATTTGGGTTTGCCTCCCAGTATTTCTGTTTCCTTGCTGTAAGATCTTGAGCAAATCATTTAGTATCACCAAATCTCAGTTTCCTTAGCTGCCAAGTGAGAATACTGGCTGCTGCTGCTAAGTCACTTCAGTCATGTCCGACTCTGTGTGACCCCATAGAGGGCAGCCCACCAGGCTCCCCCGTCCCTGGGATTCTCCAGGCAAGAACACTGGAGAGGCTTGCCATTTCCTTCTTCAATGCGTGAAAGTGAAAAGTGAAAGTGAAGTCGCTCAGTCGTGTTTGACCCTCAGCGACCCCATGGACTGCAGCCTACCAGGCTCCTCCGTCCATGGGATTTTCCAGGCAAGAGTACTGGAGTGGGGTGCCATTGCCTTCTCCAGAGACTACTGGCAGTTCCCACCTTTTAGGACTGTTTTAAGGGTTCAATTAGATAAATGTATGTAAAATGCCTAGCACAGTTTTGGTATATAATAGGTATTCAGAAAATCTTATAGAGGTATCATGATGAGATCTTGGCTGAATTGAAGACCTAAGTCTGGGGGCATGCCTCCCTCCCACCATAGTTCCTCTGATTGCCTTCCAAGGGATAGCAAGAACTGAATCCTCCGTCTGACAAACAAGTATTATGATTGTCCATCTTGGGCTACTGTTACTAGCTGAACTGTGTTCCCCTCACATTCACATGTCTCTTAGTTATCTCAGAATGTGACTGTATTTGGAGAAGGATCTTTAAACTGGTGATTAAATTAAGCTGGGGTGGTTAGGGTGGATCCCAATCCAACCCTTGTAAGAAGAAGAAATTAGGCCCAAACACACACAGAAGAAAGACTATGTGAAAACAAGAAGACAACCTAGATGGATGGGATGGGGAGGGAGATGGGGAGGGAGTTTCAAAAGGGAGGGGATATACATATACCTCTGGTTGATTCATGTTGAGGTTTGACAGAAAAGAGCAAAATTCTGTAAAGCAATTATCCTTCAATAAAAAATAAATAAAACTGTTAAAAAAAAAAAAAAGAGAAGCTAGCCATCTACCAACCAAGGAATGAAGGCCTTGGAAGAAACCAAGGCTGCTGACACCTTCATCTCAAACTTCTGGCCTCCAGCAATGTGAGTACATAAATTTTTGTTGGTTAAACCACCCAGTCTGTGGCACTTGTTATGTCAGACATGGTAAACTAGCTACTCTGAAAATGACTAAGGTACCTAAGGTACATGAAACAAGCTAATAAATCACTGGTTACAAAAGGAGTGGAAAGGAATGCAGTAGAAGGAGACGGGGGAAACGAAAAGAGAATGGAGAGAGGCCTTGCCACTTGGGGAGCTCGGGTTGTGATGTCATTTGGGATCTGCCTAAATCCATGCCTAAGCCTGGGAGGTAAAAGGTTCACCTAAGGATATAGAACAGCCAAAAGAAAATAACACCTCTATACCAAATGCAGAAAGAGAAAAAAACTCTTCCCTTGGGACCCTCTTCCTCTAGAAAAGTATTAAAACAGCTTACAGTACAAGTAAAAAGGGGAAACGCTCTGCTATTTTGAGCCTTTCACGCTTGGAAATGACATATGTGGTGTCAACATTCAATGAGAGCTATTCAGAATTTGGCACTTTTAATTCATGTGAGAATGCCAATTCCACTGAGTAAGGAAGATATTAGAGCTATACTTAATATAGAGTGCAAATATTGCACTGGAGTAGGTTAGAGATAGAAATGTCAATTATATGTAAAATTAAATACCACCTTCTTGAATCATTCATCTTGGCATCATGGAAAATTTTCCAGCCTTCTCCAAGAGTGTCAGATTTGGTAACATTAATTCATAAACGGCCTGATTCCTGAGTGAGTCAACAGTGACTAAAATACTTTGAATAAATGTTCCACTTATTTAAATTGTCTGGTTGAAACCACAATTTACTGAATTCTCTGCGGGGGGTTATATTTTTTAAAGAGTTACAGTTGCCACTTGCATCCTCTCAATGCTCCCTATGCTACTGACACACAAGAAACTGAGTAGACATGATTAATAGGATGCTGATTGGGCACCTCCATGTCTTAAAAGTCAACAACAAAAAAAAGATTCATTGAATAGGTAGCCATGGTGATTATATTAAAAAACAGAGCTTACTCCCATGAACAGATGATCCTGGGTTTCAAGGCAGGACCTTATTGCATCTTTGTCTCTGGAAATTCTAAAATAACTTCTTTTAGTGAACAAGGGACATTACACTGAAACTTGAAATTATGGGAGATTAGGAGAATAGAGCTTGAAATTAACAAAACCAAACCATAAAAGTCTAAGATTTTACTGTAACCTCTTTTACTCCCTTTTAAAACTGAAGTTCTTCAGATCATATGGAAACTTAATACCTGGTTTAAAATTTAGTGCTAAATATAAACCAAAGATTTAAGGACTATGAAGCTGGCATTAAACATATGCCTTCCCAAATTAGTCCTGATGGCTGTTAGAATCATAAAATATTCAGAAGAAAGTTACTAATCCATGTCATTTTATAATTTTAATTAATTTAATGATTCTCTTATTTGTTCCTTAGTGGAGGGAACTTTCTGAATCTTTCAGCGACACTGTGGAATTTACTTTGCTTCTAATCCGTAAACTAATAAACAAAATAATAAATCAAAAATATTGAAGAATCTTGTTGAGGTTCTTCCCTTTCACTTATGCCCAGATCTATTAATTTTTTTAAACTATTTTATTTTTGGCTCTACTGGGTCCTCATTGCTGCTCGCGGGCTTTCTCTAGCTGTGGCGAGTAGAAGCTACTCTCTAATTGTGGTGCACAAGTTTCTCCTTGCGGTGGCTCCTCTTATCACAGACCATGAGCTCTAGATGGTATGGGCTTCAGTGGTTGTGGCACATGGGTGTAGTTGTCCCTCCCAGCCCGTGAGATCTTCCTGGACCAGGGATTGAACTGGTGTCCTCGGCATTGAAAAGCAGATTCTTAAGCACTGGGCCTCCAGGGAAGCCCCTAGATTTATTCATGTAAATGTGAAACAACATTTTTAAGTTGGAGATATCTGAATGTAATGTCTGAACATGTTAGAAAAAAGTGCCCCATAGGCCAGCATGATAGGTTCTGCATGGCTAAAATATCATATACTTGAATGAGAAAAACTAATATGTGTTCATCTCAGTGGAATGACATTAGTCATAAAAGCTCGAGCTGTAAAATGCTTATTACTTGATTTTCTACCATTTCCAAAGGATTAGTGATAATATATATTCTACTTTGAACAGAAAAAATTCTTTGCTTCATTTCCTTTAACTTATAAATTATTTTTATCTTTCTTTTAAAAATTGTATCCTCATTTGGATGATATTGGAAAGGCATGGACTAAAAATAAAAATGTCTTAGTGAAGTCGCTCAGTCGTGTACGACTCTTTGCGATCCCATGGACTATAGCCCACCAGGCTCCTCCGTTCATGGGATTCTCCAGGCAAGAATACTGGAGTGGGTTGCCATTTCCTTCTCCAGGAAAAATGTCTTAAGCTTAGGCTTTATTTAAAATATTGTTGACCTGAAACTGTTAGGCTGTTATCAATGCCCAGTGATATTTTGTGGTATGGACACTAAGTAACAAAGCTAACTTCTATGATCTATTACCTGGCACTCATTATTCTGCCATTAAATATTACCAGGGTTTTAGTATTGGGACATTACAGGAACTTTTTACTCAGATGTGGTATGTAGAGAAGTTTGACTCATAAAGAAAATCCTTGTTTTCATTTATTTTTTAATCAGTAGATCATGCTTCATTAGTCCAGCAATCAACTCAGAATTCTTGGTAGTGCTCCCAAGATTAAATCACAACATGGAGTTATTGGAATAGAGGCAATTCTGCTGAAAGTGGCCAAGTTACAGGGGGCTTGACCTACTATCAAGAAAATGCCATATAAATCCATGCTGTGAAAACTTTCACACTTTTCCTGTTTAAAGTATATTCATGATTTCTACTATACTTCCTAAATAGTTTGTGGTCCCTCAAGTACTTCTATCTTCTGATTTTCATTTATAGTTGTCAGTAACCAGACAGCATTTTTTTTTTTTTTTGGTAAATGAGACACTGGATGCAAAATGTTCCTTCCACAAAGGTTCCAAATTTTTCATAATCTTTTGCTAAGAAGCCAGTGAAGTTGCTCAGTTGTGTCCGACTCTTTGCGATCCTATCATCAGTAGCCTACTAGGTTCCTCCATCCATGGAATTTTCCAGGCAAGAGTACTGGAGTGGGTTGCCATTTCCTTCTCTAGGGGATCTTCCCTACCCAGGGATCAAACCCAGGTCTCCCGCATTGCAGGCAAACACTTTACTGTCTGAGCCACCAGTTTTGTACTTATCATGCCACTGAGCAGAGAAAACTAAGGCTTTGAGGCAGAGTTTATAAACCTGCACTGAGGTATTCTACCTGAAATAAACTATTCTGTTTGTGAGATTCTAAACCTAAAACCCATATTAAATGTTCTCTATCTTCTGGCACTTACCTTTTTAAATATATTTTTCATACCTGAACCCTACTACAAGGATACTTTCACTCCAACCAAAATGTTTATTCATGTTTCTTTGAATTTATACATCTTTTCTTCCACAACTTCATTTGAAATACTCCCTCTTTGTAGAATACCCACCTTTTATTACCTTCTTTTAATGTCTATCCAAGTCTCACCTCCATATATGACTTTTCCTAAATATTGTCTGTGGTCCCTCAAGTACTTCTATCTTCTGATGTTCATTTATATTTTCATGGGAATATATATTATGTGAATATATTTTCAGAATTAAGAACATGATATAATGAGTATAGAATATTGTTTCATGTGTATGGATTTGTCTGTTGTATTTTTGGACCCTTCAAATACAGGTAGGTCAACATGCACTTGGTAATAATGACAAAAGGAATTTCAGAATGTGATTATCAGGCTTCCATTTGCCAAGGAGGCTTAAACGAAGCCTAATATTAATTTAAACTTCTACGTTAGAAACTAGGGGAAAAAAAGAGCAAATTAAATCCAAATTAAGCAGAAGAAATAATAAAAACTAGAGCACAAATCAATAAAATTTAAAAGATGTCACCAAGAGGTAAAAAAGGGAACCCTCTTACACTGTTGGTGGGAATGCAAACTAGTACAGCCACTATGGAGAACAGTGTGGGGATTCCTTAAAAAACTGCAAATAGAACTGCCTTATGATCCAGCAATCCCACTGCTGGGCATACACACTGAGGAAACCAGAACTGAAAGAGACACGTGTACCCCAATGTTCATTGCAGCACTGTTTATAATAGCCAGGACATGGAAACAACCTAGATGTCCATCAGCAGATGAATGGATAAGAAAGCTGTGGTACATATACACAATGAAGTATTACTCAGCCACTAAAAAGAATACATTTGAATCCGTTCTAAGGAGATGGATGAAACTGGAGCCGATTATACAGAGTGAAGTAAGCCAGAAAGAAAAATACCAATACAGTATACTAACACTATATATGGAATTTAGAAAGATGGTAATGATGACCCTGTATGTGAGACAGCAAAAGAGACACAGATGTGTAGAAAGGACTTTTGGACTCTGAGGGAGAGGGAGAGGGTGAGATGATTTGGAAGAATGGCATTGAAACATGTATACTATCATGTAAGAAACGAATCGCCAGTCTATGTTCGATACAGGATACAGGATGCTTGGGGCTGGTGCACGGGGATGATCCAGAGAGATGATATGGGGTGGGAGGTGGGAGGGGGGTTCATGATTGGGAACTCATATACACCCATGGCAGATTCATGTCAATGTATGGCAAAACCAATACAGTATTGTAAAGTAAAATAAAGTAAAAATAAAAATTAAAAAAAAAAGGCCCTAAAAAAGACCAATAAAATCCATAAGCTTCTTGCCACCCTAATAAAGAAAAAAAAAAGGAAAGAAAATTATTAATACTACAAATGAAAGAGGAGATATCATTACAGATCCTTTGGAAACTAAAAGGATAATAAAGGATATTATGAAATAAATAGTCTATGTCCCTAAAGCTGCTGCTGCTGCTAAATCGCTTCAGTCGTGTCCTACCCTGTGCGACACCATAGATGGCAGCCCACCACGCCCTGGCAGCCCACCACGCCCTGCCATCCCTGGGATTCTCCAGGCAAGAACAGTGGAGTGGGTTGACATTTCCTTCTCCTATGCATTAAAGTGAAAAGTGAAAGTGAAGTCACTCAGTCCGACTCTTAGCGACCCCATGGACGGCAGCCCACCAGGCTCCTCCATCCATGAGATTTCCTAGGAGAAACTGACTAATTCCTTGAAAGACACAAAAGAAGTATACCATCTGAATAGGCCTATATCTATTAATAACATTGAATCAATCATTAATAACCTTCCAAAACAGAAAGCACTAGGCCCAGATTGGTGAATTCTACCAAACACATAAGATTATATTAATTCTCTACAATCTCTTACAGAAGACAGAAGCAGAAGGAGCACTTCCCAAGTCATTTTTTGAGACCAGCATTACTCTAATAATAAAACCAGAAAAACACTACATAAAAACTGCATAATAATATCTCTCATGAACATAGATGCAAACATCCTCAACAAAATATTAGCAAATAAAGTCCAACAATATATAAAAATAATTAGACATTACAATGAAGTGAGATTATCCTAGTATGTAAGGCTGTATCAACATTTGAAAATCAGTGAATGAAATCTATTACATCAACAGGCTAAAAAAGAAAAATCATATGTTCACTGATTCTTAGGAAAAGCATTTGATAAAATCCCACACACTCTTAGCAAACAAGGAACAGAGGGAACTTCCTCAACTTAATAAAGAATATCTACTGAAAAAACAAATAAAAGCCTATAGGTAACGTCATACTTAAAAGTGAGAAACTCAAAGCTTTCCCACTAAGACTGGAAAAAAGGCAAGGATTTCCTCTCTCAATGCTGCTTTTCAACATTGCACTGGGATTCCTAGCTAATGCAATAAGAAAAAAAAAGGAGGGAAATAAAAGGTAGACAGATTGGGAAAGAAAAATAAAACTGCCTTTGTTCATAAATGACATGAGAAACTGAAATAAATGAACAAAAAACTTCCAGAGCTAATAAGCAATTATTGCAAGTTTTCAAGTTATAAGGTTAATTTGCAAAAGTAAGTGACTTTTCTATACCAGCAATGAACAAGATAAATTTGAAATTAAAAATACAATACCACTTATATTTTAACCAAAAAATAATACTTAGGTATAAATCTAGTAAAATATATTAAAGATCTATATGAGGAAATCTATAAAACTCTGACAAAAGAAATCAAAGAACTAATTCCTTGAAAGAAGGATATACAGAAGATATATACCAACTATAAAGCAACAGTAACCCAGAAAGTTTAGTACTGATGAAAGAAATAGATCAATGAAACAGAATAGAGAGCCCAGAAATAGACCCATATAAATACAGTCAACTGAACATTGACATAGGAATGAAGGAAATACAATGTCTTTTCAACAGATGGTGTGTATCACTGAAGATATAAAGGTGGCATATCAGCATAGAAAAAGATGTTTCATATCACATTTTGTGGATGTCAACAAACTGATTCTAAAGTTTATATGTAGAAGCAAACGACTCTGAATAGCCAATACAACACTGAAGAAGAACAAAGTTGGACTGACACTACCAGACTTCAAGACCTAGAATAGTAACAGTAATCCAGACAGTGATGAAAAAAACAGACAAAAAGATCAGTAAAGCAAAACATGAGCATAGGAGAGGAGTCACAGGCCTACATAAACATAGTCAATCACTCTTTGACAAAGGAGCAAAGGCAATGCAATGGAGCAAAAATAGCCTTTTTCTTTTTTGGCTGTGCCACAGTTTGTGGGATATTATTGATAACTCCCTAACCAGAGATGGAACCCAGACTATGGCTGTGAAAGCCCTGAGTCCTAACTGCTAGGCTGCCAGGGAATTCCCAAAGATAGCCTTTTTAACAAATGCTGCTGAGCTAGTGGACATGCATGCATGCTAAGGCACTCAGTCATGTCTGACTCTGTACGACACTATGGACTATAGCCTGCCAGGCTCTTCTGTCCATGGAGATTCTCCAGGCAAGAATACAGGAGTGAGTTGCCATGCCCTCCTCTAGGGGGATCAAACCCATGTCTCATGTCTCCTGAATTGGCAGGCAGGTTCTTTACCACTAGTGCCACCTGGGAAGCCTAAACTATTGGACATCCACATGCAAAATAAAAATGAATCTAGACACAGTTCTTACATCCTTCACAAATATTAACTCAAAATGGATTACAGACCTAAATGTAAAACACAAAACTATAAAACTCCTAGAAGATGGCATGAGAAAATATAGATCACCTTTAGCATAGAGGTGATTTTTTAAATACAACACCAAAGGCATAATCTATGGAAAGAATAATTTGATAAAATGGATTACATTAAAATCTCTTCTCTGAGAGGGCACCATCAAAAGAATCAGAAGCCACAAACTGGGATAAAATAATAACAAAAACACAAGTGACAAAGGACTGTTACATGAAATATACAAAAAACTTTTAAAACTCAACAATAAGGAAACAAGGGACCTCCCTGGTGGTCTAGTGGTTAAGAATCTGCCTTCCAATGCATACAACGTGGGTTCAATCCCTGGTTGGGGAACTAAGATCCCATATGCTGGAAAAGATAAAACTATGGAGATAGTGAAAACATCAGTGATTGCCAGGAGCTGGGGAGAAGGAAAGACAGACAGACATGGCACAGAGGATTTTTAATGTGGTGAAACTACTCTGTATGATACTGTAATGGTGGCTATGTGTCATTATACATGTGTTCAAACCCACAGAATGTACAGCCTCAAAGGTGAACTCTAATTTAAACTGCAGATCTGGGGTGATAAGGATGTGTCAATTGTGGGGTCACCAATTTTAATAAATGTACCACTCTGGGTCAGGGATGCTGATAATGGGGAGGCAGTCCATGCGTTAGGGGAGCGGGTATTTCAGAAATCCCTGTACCTCCCCCCTCATTGTGCTGTGAACCTAAAACTGCTATAAAACTAGTCTATTAAACAACAAAACAACAAAAACCAAAACCATAATGTTCATAATGCTAGATCATTAACTCAATATATAGCAGCACTTGATCTATTAAATTATATGCAATTTTGTTTTGAAAGTTGTCATGTCAGGTTTAATTGTTTCATCTTGGAATGTTAGCTCCATAAGGTCAGGAAGCATACCTGACATTCATTCCCTAGGGATATGTCTAAAGGTCAATACATATATCTTTTAGTGAAGGAATTACATTTAAAGTCCTTAAATAAAATACGATGCAATGAAATAGTACAATGTAGAAAGTTTTCTGGATTTTAGAAGTGAAGTGGAGTGAAGTGAAGTCACTCAGTCATGTCTGAGTCACTCAGTCCCTCTTCGCCACCCCATGGACTGCAGCCCACCAGGTTCCTCCGTCCATGGGATTTTCCAGGCAAGAGTACTGGAGTGGGTTGCCACTTCCTTCTCCAGAGGATCTTCTTGACCCAGGGATCAAACCCGGATCTCCCACATTGTAGGCAGATGCTATACCGTCTGAGCCACCAGGGAAATCCTTTGGATTTTAGAAGGGGGCGACAGAGGATGAGATGGTCGGATGTCGTCAATGACTCAATGGACATGAGTTTGAGCAAACTCAAGGAGATAGCGAAGGATAGGGAAGCCTGGTGTACTGCAGTCCATGGGGTTGCAAAAAGCTGGACATAGTGACCAGACAACAACAACAAAAAAATAATATATCTTTTAGCAAAGGAATTATATTTAAAGTCCTAAATAAAATCTGATGCAAAGAAATAATACAATGTAGAAAGCTTTCTGGATTTTAAATCTAGTTAAGCAGGTATCCAAGAAATATTTCTTAAATAAATAAATGAAGGAATAAAACATCATTTTAGGGCATGCCGGCTTGAGTAGTCACAGCTCTCAGGCTCTAGAGCACAGGCTCTGTAGTTGTGGCACATGGGTTTTAGTTGCCCAAAGCCTATGGAATCTTCCCAGCCCTAAACATTTAAATTTCAGACTCTTACACTGATTCTGAAGATAAGAATTCTTCTTATCTAAGTGTGATTGGCTGGAAAACATAAAATAGAGAAAGAAATAAAAACAGTTAAAGAGAAATTTATGCCACAGACTAAATACAAGAGAAATACAGACTTTCTCTTTTAACTTTTTATTTTATACTGGAGTATAGCTGATTAATGGAGAAGGCAATGGCAACCCACTCCAGTACTCTTGCTTGGAAAATCCCATGGACAGAGCAGCCTGGTGGGCTGCAGTCCATGGGGTCGTGAAGAGTTGGACACGACTGAGCGACTTCACTTTCCTTTTCACTTTCATGCATTGGAGAAGGAAACGGCAACCCACGCCAGTGTCCTTACCTGAAGAATCCCAGGGATGGCGGAGCCTGGTGGGCTGCTGTCTATGGGGTCTCACAGAGTCTGACACGACTGAAGTGACTTAGCAGCATAGCTGATTAACAATGTTGTGACAGTTTTAGGTGAACAGCAAAGGGACTCAGTCATACATATACATGTGTTCATTCTCCTTCAAACTCCTCCCTCCATCCAGGCTGCCACATAACATTGAGCAGAGTTCCATGTGCTATACAGCAGGTCCTTCATGGTTATCATTTTAAATATAACCCTTTGCTTGACTTTCAAAAGACAGGTCAGATGTTTAAACTAGCTACTCTTCTTGGTAGTTCAGTTAATTGCAAAAGTACTGTAAGTGGTATTCCTGTCTGTCACTTCTGATTAAATCTTCCTTAACTAAAAAACAGTATAACCTGAGGCTCTCTAGGTGAAAGGGAGCATTTGAAAAACAGGTGTCCCTGCATTAGAAAAACCAGGGAACTCTGTAACTGACCTATAATTTTGTGGGGTTGTTCTCATCCTAAAATAGTGATGGAAAGAACAACACAGATGTTATTAGGGTTTCTGGGTGCCAAAAGCTTATCAGAATAGAAGGAAAAGAATAGGGAAAATAAATAAATGAGAGGAGAAAAATGAAGATAATGGTGGTGAGAGCAATGCACTACTGCTATAATTACACTCTTTCATGAGCTTAGAAAATAATTTCAAAATGGTTGTACCATTGACAGTTTGTTATAGGAAAAGAAGATTTAGTTTCCGTCTAGGCACCCAATAAGATCAATCAGCTGTTTATACATAAATGCTGCAAAGCTTATCCTGTCACAAAAGGGTTAACTGAATTGAGTCCTATTGTTTAAATTCAGTAATTATGTTAACTGAATCAGAAAACACAAAGAAATTTGCTTTATTATCTATTGCTATCTTGCCAGGGAGAAAAATGGATCTTAAAAATAATGGGTTCACAACATAGATGAAGATTTACACTTAATTGCATCCTTGATACATCCCCTAAGAATAGAAGCAAACCAACCTCTAAAGGTTAATAGAAATTTACAAGTAAATTATGCATTATAACTCAGTGATACCTATACTCCTGCTACTAATATACCAACAGCAACAAAACCAACAATAACTATTATTTATTGGGCATCTCCTTGTATGCCATACTCTGTCTGTTGTGGCAGATACCTAGATTGGGCCTTAATTTCCATTTTATCCTCCTTCTATTTGGTAGCTGTTGTTATTGTCTTGGTGTTTAGTCACTAAATGCTAAAGGACATAAATCCTGAACATTCACTGGAAGGACTGATACTGAAGCTGAAGCTCCAATACTTTGGCCACCTGATGCGAAGAACCAACTCACTGGAAAAGACCCTGATGCTGGGGAAGATTGAAGGCAGGAGGAGAAGGGGACGACAAAGGATGAGATGACTGGATGGCATTACTGACTCAATGGACAGGAGTCTGAGCAAGCTTTGGGAGATGAAGGACAAGGAAGCCTGGTGTGCTGCAGCCCATGGGGTCACAAAGAGTCAGACACGACTGAGCGACTGAACACTAAGTCGCATCCAACTCTGCAATCCCATGGACTGTAGCCCACCAGGCTCCTCTGTTCATGGAATTTCCCTGGCAAGAATACTGGAGTGTGTTGCCATTTCCTTCTCCAGGGGATTTTCCTAACCCAGGAATTGAACATGCGTCTCCTGCATTTGCAGGTGGATTCTTTACAGCTCAGCTACCAGGGAAGCCCACATTTGGTAACTAGAAAGCTACAAACATTTCCCAAACTCCCTTACATCTTAGATTCTTGTTACAAACTAGGCTCCACAAATCTGGGGCATTTATGGGAAATTTGGAAGAGAGAGGCAAACAAAGACTGTCTTTTTATTGCTCTGATGCTGGCAAGCATGTTCAGGGAGTGTTCGCAGTGGCTGGACTCAAACTTCCAGTGTGGTATGATCAGGTTCACAGCTGTGAGATGACAGTTATATCAGCGGTTGTGGTTGAGATGGCATCAGGAGCAGCTGCCTGACTCTGTTTCACAGTTAGTTGTTGTTCAGTTGCTCAATCATATCTGACTCTGTGACCCCATAGACTGTAGCCACCAGGTTCCTCTATCCTCTACTATCTCCTAGCATCTACTCAATTTCAGGTCCATTGAGTTCATAATGCCATCTAACCACCTCATCCTGTGCTGCCCCCTTCTAGTAATTGCACTCTGCTCTTCCCCAGTAGCTTACTGGACACCTTCCAAGGGAGGCTCATCTTCTAATGTCATATCTTTTTTGCCTTTTCATACTCTTCATGGAGTTTTCCATGCACAAATACTGGAGTGGTTTGCCATTCCCTCCTCCAACTGACCACGTTTTGTCAGAACTCTTCACTATCACCCATCTATCTTGGGTGGGCCTGCATGGCATGGATCATAGTTTCATTGGGTTATACAAGTTCCTTCACCATGACAATGCTGTGATACGTGAAGGGGCACAATTGCGGTAGTGTGAAATCAGTGACCTGTGGCATCCTCTTCCTTCCCTTGATTTCCCCTATATTATACCCCTTTCTTCTTGAAACATCATGATTTGTTTCTGTTTTCTATACTGAACTCTGATGACACAGTCCATTTTTTTGTATATGGTCTCATTCAATGCTTACTCTGAAATGTCACTATTTCTATTCAGCAAATGGGGAAAATGAGCCCGAGAAAAGAAATTTTTTCCTAAGTCACAAAGTTGGTAGGTGAAGAAGTTCGGAATTTGAATTCAGATCACCCAACTCCAGGGCCTGTGCTCAGAAGCACTATACTCCTCGGCCTGTCTCAGATTCATATTCAACTTTAAACTTTTGATTTACCTTTGAACGCAAGTTCAAATCAAGTAAAAAGCTTACTGAAAGCTCAGCTAATTTCTCTTTCTGCTCATCACTTCTGTATACTTACAGACTTTGGACTGACTTAGAAGTAGAAAGCTGGTCTTGCAATATTTTCGGCTTAGTCAGAATAAAGTGAGAAGGCTGCTCCCCTGGGAAGTCAAAGCAACCTTCAAGTTTTAGTGAAATGATGTTTGAGATCTTAGAGAAATAAATTTTTACCAGTCATTGAAAAAATATGAAATGCATTTCTGATCATAACTAAGGAAAGAAAAAAAAGCACCTGCAATCTTGATCATTATAATAACCAATGACCTAATCACAAAGAATATAAAGACAGTATGCACATTAGAAAAACGTAGCATTACTGGTTAGGAGACTAATGTTCTATATGCACTGAGCTATGGAATCTCAACCTTTCCTTGTAGCTCAGTCAGTAAAGAATCTGCCTGCAATGCAGGAGACCTGGGTTCGAGTCCTGGGTTGGGAAGATTCCCTGAGGAAGGAAATGGCAACCCACTCCAGTATTCCCATGGACAGAGGAGCCTGGCAGACTACAGTCTGTGGGGTTGCAAGAGTCAGACATGAGTTAGCGACTGAACTACTATGGAATCTCAGTGTATATAGTCACTTCTTTCTTCAGGCTACACACTTCTCATTGGTAAAAACCAGGGGGATAGACTGGAATTTGACTGCCTCAAAATCTAGAATCATGAAATGTTAGTGCACAGAAAGGGTTTACAGTGGGACTCTCGATCTTTGTTACCTTACAGCACATATAGAAAAGCTAATTCTTGTGTGACACACTGAAGTCATAGCAGGAAGCCGTTCAGAATCGAAGGAACTGCTCTGAGGCCTCTGAGGATCAATTTCTCAGATCATTTGTGGGGAAGTCTAAACTTAGAGAACCACCGGTTCATCCTCATCGGTTTCCACATGGAGAAACTAAAGCAAATTTATAACAACCCAATAAGTTACAGTAAAGTATATGGAATCGAGATATTATCAATTGTGATACTTGTATATTATTTAATAAGTTTTCCCCAATTTGTTCCCCTTCAGTTCATTTTCTACACAGCAGCCAGGAACTTTCTTAAAACATACAGATTTGATCATGTCAGTGCCCACTTTCCCTTTCATTGTTCTTTGGATAAAGACCCATGTTCTTTATCACAATAAGAGAGCCCACTGGGCCCTGCATGTTCCAACCTCTGTTTCTCCAGGGTCATCTCATGCTATTCTCCCCACTGTACTTTATATTCCTTTTTTCCTCTCCTAAAACAGCCCAAGCACTTTCCTGCATCAGAGATTTAGAGTCTAGGGTCTCTTTTACTTTCTTCCCCAGCTGACACTTAACTCATTTCCACAGTTCTCAGTCCAAACATCGTTTCCTCAAGAAAACCTTCCCTAATCCCATTCTACCTCAGGTTCCCCTACTATTTCTCATCTTTTCTTTCACTGCACAGCACTGATAACAGTATGAACTTGCTCATCTCTTTTGTGATTATCTGATTAGTGCTTGCTGTCCTCATTAGACTCTGAGCTCTGAAAAGGGACAGTGTGTCTTTTGGTCTCTCCTCAGAGCCAACCACAGCTTCATGGGGCCACTCACAAAATCACTGTTACCAAGATCTGACACTCTCATTGGAGAAGGATGAAAAATTTTTCATGATGCCAGGGCAAATCATTCAAGAATATGTTTCAATTAGATATTTATTTAATGAATAAATGTATGGTTTTACTCAGGCTATAAGTAGGAGTCTTCCTGGCAACTCTAAGCTTTGAACTGATAAGGTTTTGTTCATCAAATTTCTTATGATGTAAAATACAGATATGGTGATACTTATTCTAATTAATGAACAGTATGTCCTTGCATGTCCTGGCAGCATACACATGAATATTTGCATGCTTTCAGTACAAATATTCTTAATTTTTGGATTATGGAACACATCGATATCTAATAAAAGCTTTGGATACTTTTTTCAAGAAAATTAATAATTCACAACTTTTACAAATAATGTGAAAATAATTCACAATCTTAGGCAGTCCATGGACTATCTCTATGAATAAATTTCAAGCACCTAAATATGGCATAAAATAATTATTTGATTTGATCCTTAGATACCTTTCCAAGCTCACCTGCCACTTTCTAATATTATTTAAAATTCTAACATATCACAATCAGCATGGTTTCCCAACATACACATCATTTCCCTTCCTAGGATGCCATCCTCATTTTTTCTTTTTAACATATCCTCCAATACTTGGATCAAAACTTTTATCTTCCAGGGGCCTCACCTGACTCATCTGCTGGGAAATAGGCTTCTCATAAGGGCTTTCATGACACTTGGTAAAAATCAGCATCCTAGCATTTACTTCTTGATATTAAAATTATAGTCTTTCCTGGAGGACATTAAATTTTTTGAGTGTAGGGACCATGTCTGAAGCCATTCAACCCTCTGCACCCCAGTGTTTGGAACAGTGAACAATACAAATAGGTCTTCAATACTTGTATGTTAATTTGAACTGTTGAAGAACCAAAACTAACAATGGAAGACGAGTCAAGAGTACCCATAAATAATGTTCCTCCATTGAGAGGACAAATTGGAAAACTAACAAATAAACTGAACATCTACAGTGTATGTGCTGTGCACAGTCGCTCAGTCATGTCCGACTCTTTGCAACCCCATGGACTGTGGCCCACTGGGCTCCTTTCTCCATGGGGATTCTCCAGGCAAGAATACTGGAGTGGGTTGCCATGTCCTTCTCCTTCTATAATGTATAATCATCAACAAAGGCTGTTAACACAAAAGACATATAACAAAATTATTTGATCACAGAAAAGTTAGTCTAAGCTATCAGCATCACTATGGGTGTCTATCACAGGAATAACCAGGAGAACGTGGATTCTTTATTAAGATAGTTTGAAGGTAATATTCAGAAAATGTATCATTATGATGCCTTCATCAAAAGGTCCAATACCAGGCTCCTGCTACTGCTGTGTAATGTTTTACAGTTCTCACTGTCCCATGAATAGTAAGCAGCAGGTTTCTGCTCTCGGGTGGTAATTGTACAGTAACGAAAAAGTTAATGTGCAACAGTAAAAAGGAGAACTTTGCACAGAGAGTTATGTACACTGATATTCCAAGCAAATTATTTTTGCTGTTTTAAAGCTGGGTTACTCATTTACCCAGCAGATTATGAAATTCCACAGTTGATACCGAAGGGGACCAGTAACTATCACTGGGAGGATGACCATTCATGACACAAGAGACCATAAGCATAACGTAGAATGTGATGGGGAAGGATCCAATGAGATGGCCAATTCACTCATCTTCATTTCACTGACTCTGGAACTCCTCTCTTATGCCAGGTTCACTTATTGGCTGCCATTAGTCAGTTATTGCAGCACAATGAGGGGTGGAGGCAAGGGACAGGTGCATTATCAGAAGATTCCACGGAAGGACTATCTTTTAAGCCCTGCATCCCTGCTGAGAACTGATCTGCTGATTTCCTCTCAGCCTCATTCCAGCCACCCCCGGCCCCCACCCCCCCACCCTGCCACACACTCCACTCAAACTGCGAGAATGAGAGAGATATCACCAATGGTATAGATTATGTTTTGTGTACAAAATGCCAGGAGCATTTTGTAATGCAAAAAAAAAAAACAAGACTGAAAACCACCAAACAAGAGGGTGCTTACAACAAAGATGGAAGCCGTCATGTTTGCTGAATTAAAAAAAAAAAGAAAAAAGACTGAATTATGTAGGAAGAAACATTTAAAGCCCTTAGAAACAAAACGCATCCAGCACAGTTGTGGACACACAGTGCAAAATATAAGTGATATGAACTAAAGTGGGGTGAAATGGGAGAGTGTGGTTGAGATAGGGAGAAGAGGGAAGAAGAAAGCAGAGAGAGAGAGACAGTATTTAGTATTATTGAGAGGAAAAAAAAAAAACCCCAATGCTGCACATTTGTCTCAAATAATAAATTGGTGGTTTTTCAAAGAATTGGCCATATTTTCTAAAGCAGACTTCCTAATGTATATCTATGTTATGAGATAGAAATTTGGACGATGCAATGCTGGGAGGGCACCTACACAGGCGTTCTGTAGAAATTAAGCAAAAACAAACATGCCATCAACAATCACATGTGAATTCACCAAGACTTCCGCCAAAGCCCTGCTGACAATGTAAGTAGCCTTCTGGTTGTGCTATTTATTTGAAGAATAAGTAATTTTATACTTTTCACCTAAAACTGAAGGGGACAACTTCATGAATAAAAATATAAAGATAAAACATAAGTAAATGTCCAATCATCCTAATTATTGATGGAGGCCAAATATTTTCTTCTCAGCTTAATTTTTTTCTTACCCACTATCCTATTGATAACTCTACAGAAGTAATACTTGCTACATTTAAGATTATAATACAATGGCGGTGAAGGCAGAAAGTATAAATTCTGCACGCAGACTGCCTGGATTCAACTTCCATTCTGCTGCATTCTAGCTGTACAACTTTAGGAAAGTTGCTTAACCCTTCTGTGCTTCAGTTACTCATCTGCAAATGAGGGAATAATAGTAACTTCATTGAGAGATACATAAGTTAAAGCATGTAACACACTTAGAACAACGCTTGGCACACGGTAAGTACTCCCTAAAGCTAGTTAATACTGCTGCCACACAAATAAATAAAAAACACAAAAGTAATCAGCAAATGACACAAAGGAGTTGATCCAAATAAATTTCATAACACAGCTATCTTTTAAAATGAGTCACAAACATGACTGTACTGAGTTCTTAACTATAATATATGACATAAAGATTTGTCCAAGATAAGATTTATTTTTTTAAAGTCTAACTATAGTGGTTTGGATTTCATCTATATGTGCATTAAGAAAAGACTGTGTGACTTTGCTGTGGATAAGATACTTTCAAGATACTGTCTAGTTGCTACCTTTGTGGGTAAAGGAATGTTCAGCTTAAAGAAGAGAAAATAACTCCCATTATCATTCTTTCACAGAAAACTGCAGAATAATCACAGGGAAATATACGAAATTAGTATCTATGTGATAGGAAAGGTATTTGATTGAAGATCAAAGTCTTTTCAAGTTTCTTTAGAAGCTTTCTGTTACCTAAAAAATCTCAATGTATTTATTCTGGAAAACATTTAGGCCTAAAATTTTCCTTCAGTTAGATTATTTCTGTTTCCTCTCTTGTTAAAATTAAAATGTCCATAACTATATAATGGGTAAAAAACAGTAGTGGGTTTAGCAACTTTTACTCTGACACTAAAGTGGAAGTAGTAGTAATATTTTATGAATGAAAAAGAAGATCAATTTAATTAGGTCAACAATGTTTTAGGCTCCTTTCCAGGCCCTCTCTAAGGACCTTCAATTAGTCAAGTGAGAGTTACTTATTAACTCAGACCATGCTTAGTCATTGGCTAAAAAAATGAAGGATCCTGTAGACCAAAGACAAGGTCAAACTGCAGAGAGCAAAGGACAATGAATGGATGGTTACACCTTCCTCCTCATTCTTTCAGTCAGGGAAATGAGGCAAGCAGGTAGCCTTCAGAGGTACTAATGTGAATGCAACATCAGGTGTGCTAGTGAAGAGACACAAGCATCCCCAGTTAAAAAAGGGTGTTTTGTCTGCATCCCTTGAGATCAGGATCAGAGCCATGAACCCCCATGAGTGCTGGGTTTGGTACCTTTTTTCTTTACAGGATGACTATACACATAGCAGACACCATCCCAATGCAGTTCCGATGCTATTCTGGAAGGTTTTTTACTTTAGCATTACTGAAATAAGAGCACCAGTGAGCATATCTATTTATTAGTTTTAAATAATATTTAACTCAGAGAGGCTAAATATTAGTTTAGCTCCACATTTTAATTCCACATTTCTATCACTAGAGGATTATACTTGATGATAATATAACCTCATCAAATCTAGAGTATATAATTCTGGGATGAATCAGTCTTTTAACTTCTAGTTTGTGACTTTGGGTCCCTTCATAATTCTTAACCACCTTCAGTGGTCATAAACTATCTCTTTTAAGCCCACAAGTATTTTTTGTACTTTATAAGAAAATGGCTAAGAATAACAAATTTAAGAGCAAGAGAACAAATCATTCCACTTGGATACTTATTACCGAAAAAGAAAAATGTCATTTGGTGAACAGGTTGGGTTGTACTAGTGGACCAATGGTTGCTGGTCTCTCTCTGGATTACAAGTGCCCTTGCCAACCTCTTCACTTCTCCATTCTGGTAAATGACCAAGAATTGACCATACCCACTTTGTCAACAGAAGTGAAGATCATCATGGTGAAGGGCTACAAATTAGAGACAAGCACCACTCAGTGGGAATGGAAGGAACTTTTTGTTTCACTTGTTTTTAATAAAGAATTGGCAGGCTAAAGTTTTGCTTGTCTAGATAAAATGTGTATTTTTACTCCCTCACTATTAGCTCATCTAGCTTTGGCCTCTCAAACCTCAGCTGAAAAAGGAATCATCCATGGGTTTCATCTTACTGCTAGGTGATAGACAACAGAGTTTATACAATTAGACAAGAAGCTGGAAAACAAAAAACCAAGAGGACCAGGTTTAGTTGCTACGGCACTGAGGTTAGCTAGCACTTAGGTACTAACTTGGATTGCCTGCAAAGGAATACAATCTGATACTCAGTCATAAAGGGCTACACTAAAAAAGAAAGGCTTCTTTTATTAATATTTAAAAACATATTTGAAACCAGGTCTGTATATGCTTTGTATTTGGTGAAAATAGAATTAAGTGGTTTCTGATAATGAAACTATACTTAGAGCTTTAATTTAACTGGGGATATTGTTTGTGAAAGAGCTGAACAGGCCTGACACTTAATGGGCACAAGAAAAAATTTATAGCTTTCCCATTGACTCTGATATATTTATTTTCCAACAGTCAAATGTAATGGTAAGGATTTTGATAATAATGATACATATAATAACAACTATTGTTATCTTTATTGAATATTTCCTATTCTTATTGATTTATGTATATTAACTAATTTATTTCTTATAACTACCCTTGGAGATATGTCATTATGTTCATCTTAAAGGTGAGGGGACTGACGCACAATATTTTAAGCAACTTGATTAAATCAGTCCATTCTGAAGGAGATCAGCCCCGGGATTTCTTTGGAAGGAATGATGCTAAAGCTGAAACTCCAGTACTTTGGCCACCTCATGCCAAGAGTTGACTCATTGGAAAAGACTCTGATGCTGGGAGGGATTGGGAGCAGGAGGAGAAGGGGACGACAGAGAATGAGATGGCTGGATGGCATCACTGACTCGATGGATATGAGTCTGGGTGAACTCCAGGAGTTGGTGATGGACAGGGAGGCCTGGTGTGCTGCGATTCATGGGGTTGCAAAGAATCGGACACGACTGAGTGACTGAACTGAACTGAACTGAAGTGGCAGAGCAGAATTTAAAGAATAGATCATTAGAAAGACCCTGATACTGGGAAAGATTGAAGGCAGGAAGAGAAGGAGATGACAGAGGATAAGATGGTTGGGTGGCATCACTGACTCAATGGACGTGAGTTTGAGCAATCTCCAGAAGCTGGTGATGGACAGGGAAGCCTAGCGTGCTGCAGTCCATGGGGTCGCAAAGAGTTGGACACAACTGAGCGACTGAACTGATCTGATGTGTGTGTGTGTGTGTGTGTGTGTATAACAATTACTGTGCTATACATCTGAAACTAACACAACATTGTAAATCTTCTATACTTCAGTTAAACAAACAAATATTTTAGACTGCTAAGTCCTTAAGACTTCTTACTAGATGCTTAGAGTACGTGTTTCTATTACTCCTATTATCTATTCATGTAAACTCTGCTGCCTGGTTAAAGTTTTGACCTACTTTGCCAGGTCATTGCCCTATTCAAAAACCTTTGATTGCTTCCAGCTTTCTAGAAACTAAGTAGCCACTTTGTGTCATACATATCAGCAAGCTACCATCCCCTATATATGGAAATGATAGTTATTTTTACATCCACATCTATATCATCACACTTGAGCCTAAGTATTGTGAGTGAAGCGAGACAGAGAAAGTCAAACATTGTATGATATCACTTTTATGTGAAATCTTTAAAACAACAAAAAAAAGGGTACAGATGAACTTATACACAAAACAGAAATAGATATACAGATATAGAAAACAAATTTACGGTCACTAGGGGTAAGGGTAGGGAGGGATAATTTGGGAGATTGGGATTGACATATATATACTACTCTATAAATTATATAAATAATAGCCTACTGTATAGCACAGAAAACTCTACTCAATACTCTATAATGGCCTATAAGGGAAAAGAATCTAAAAAATAATGGATATATGTATAACTGATACACTTTGCTGTTCACCTGAATCTAACACAACATTGTAAAACAACTATACTCCAATAAAAATGTAAAACTAAAAAAAGACTATACCTTTCCATCCAATTAGAAAAGCTTTTTGTTCTTTGTTTTTGTATCTACAGAAAATGCAACCACATTTTGCTTGTACCTGTAGCAGATTGCTTCCACCACTGTGCCCTTGGTATGTCATAACAATAAAGTGAGTTCTGAGTAAAGCTGTGCTGTGCTGTAATAAGTCTCTTCAGCCATGTTCAACTCTTTGTGACCCATGGACTATAGCCTGAGAGGCTCCTCCGTCTATTGGATTCTCCAGGCAAGAATACCGGAGCGGGTTGCTATGCACTCCTCCAGGGAATCTTCTCGACCCAGGGATCAAACACACATCTCTTACATCTCCCGCATTGGCAGGTTTGTTCTTTACCACTAGCACCACCTGGGAAGCCCTTTGAGTAAAGCTAAATTTATCCAACTGAACAGACAGGCCATTATTCTGTGACAAAATGTTGTTGGCAATTAAATGTCCTTTCAAAACAAAATGATGGTGACGACAAGAAACAATTTTTTAAAAAAATATCTTCATTTGGTGAATATTTAAAGTTGATTGTTAGAGCTATCCTCAATTCAGGCTTTGTTACTGTTCATTGCTTGGTTTATTTTTGCAAATGTCCCTATGTCTATGAAATCCCATGTCTGAGAACAATTAACCAAGACAACTTGACTTAGCAAAATAAGGGCATGCTGTGACATTTGGCCTAAGGCAGTGGTTCTCAAAGTGTGGGCATGAGATGGCATGAGGGCATCAGGGTTAACTGGGAACTAAAGAGAAGTGCAAACCTACTGAATCAGAAGCTCTGGAGAGGAGACCAGTCATCTCTGTGTTTAAAAAGGCCTCCAGTGGATTCTGCTGCTGATAAAGGTTGCAGACTTTATCAAAGTTGACTGAACTCTCTGACTAGGTAGGGAAGATGAGAAAGTGCTGAGACAAAATATCTAGAGGTTTTTAAATGCCCCTCTAAGGTCATTTTTTAGTCCAATAATTCTTCATCTAATTTATTTTGTAGGGATTTGCCATGGTTATTGACTAATCAATTTTTACAAAAAGAATTAATTGAGATTTATTTCCTAGAGTCTACAGTGAATGTTTTTATAAGTGCCTATTCAAAATGGGATGTGGGGGGCGGGGTTAGTTGCTCAGTCGTGTCTGACTCTTGCAATCCCATGGAGTATGGCCTGCCAGGCTCCTCTGTCCACAGGATTTCCCAGGCAAGAATACTGGAGTGGGTAGCCATTCCCTTTCCCAGGGGATCTTCATGACCCAGGGATTGAACTGAGTCTTCTGCATTGCACTGCAGACAGATTCTTTACCATCTGAGCCACCAGAGAAGCCCCAAGGTAGGATAAATGATACTAAATATAGACCATAAGTGATTAGGCTTGTTACTTCTCAGGGTGAGAAGACAGTTGATCTAAGAAAGTTGGAGCTGAAGCTGTAATTGAGTGACTGAAGGATCTAGGGACCTGTGAACTCACTTTATGTAATGTCATTTCAGTCATTAGAACGAATGCATAGTTATTATAGTATTATAGTATAGTATAGTATCTATAAATTTCTATAGAAATTTCCATGATGTAAGCAGGAATTATGACTGTTTATGATAAATTATGTCAGCATTCCACTACTGTCTTGAATAGAAAATTAAAGTCCCACCTAAGCTAAGTGAGGGAAATCCTAGAGATTGCTGATCCCTGAGAGAGTATGAAACTGAGGTGACAGTAATTAAAGTCACCCAGCAAGGAACATGAGCTCCACATTGGGCAGGATACAGAGGGAACCTGAACTTGTCCCTTATAGATTCTTTTATCAGAGAAAATAACCAATTCTGATGAAATAATAACTAGACCATAAACAATTACAATTTGATAGCCTAATGCTTCTTATGGTTTTGGGATTTTTTAAGATTAATGTAGAAACTTTTAAAATATTATGTTTGAGAAGGAAGAAAACTCAATGCAAACCAGCAGCTCTCCACACACACATTTCAGGTTTGACCTATATACACAGTCAGCAATAAAGGATGCTGGCAGCAGTAGACTTTCCTGACAATT
This sequence comes from Oryx dammah, assembly GCF_014754425.2. Lineage (NCBI taxonomy): Eukaryota > Metazoa > Chordata > Mammalia > Artiodactyla > Bovidae > Oryx > Oryx dammah. The sequence goes on along the minus strand of NW_024070205.1, from coordinate 43,701,174 downwards.
GGAAGTGGAGGGAAAGATGGGATGTGGCCTTGACCGTGGGGCTCACCCTCATCAGGCTGTGCCTTTTCAGCCATGTGAAGACAGACAGAGGAATGGAGGTGCACTGACCCCATTCATGATACATTCCCCCAATTCCCGGCTGTGTTGACTCAATAGACGTTGACTAAAAGAGTGCAGTATGCTACGCTAGACAGGATCTAGAGACAAAAGCCTATGAGAGATCAGGGCCCTCAAGGCACCCACACAACTACAGGGTAAGATGTGACTTGGTTCCTGGCACACCCTGAGCCACATGCCCAGGCTAATTTGTGAGTGCAGATGTGAAGGGTCTGAGGAGAACTGTTTTCAGCTGTGAGCAATCTGGGGCCTCTGTCCTTGTTAGCCTTAGCATCAATCAGTGCTTACACATACACACACATACATCCCAGGCTTCTAGTTACCCCCTGGGAGGGCATTATGGCAGCCTTGACATTGAGCCTTCCCCCCAAATCCAGGTCCTCAATCAGGTCATGGCTGCCTCCTTTCCTGAGGAGCCAAAGATTCCCCCAGAGACTGGGATTTCCGTGGAAGTATAACAACCCTTGGCTGCAGCTATATCCATTGACAGAGGCTATGTTGTTATTGTTTAGTCACTAAGTCGTGTCCGACTCTGTGACCCCATGGACTATAACCCACACCAGGCTCCTCTGTCCATGGGATTTCCCAGGCAAGAATACTGGAGTGGGTTGCCATCACCTTCTCTAGGGGATCTTCCCGACCCAGGGATCAAACCTGTATGTCCTGCTTTGGCAGGCAGATTCCCTGCCACTGAGTCACCAGGGAAGTAGATAAGACTATAGATCATCTCAAATTTCAGAGGTTGTTCCTGTTTCTGATTCTCACTGAGTTTTCAAAGCAAATTAACCCCTTTGTTGACCTACCCACAGGGTCTAGGTTTCTCTCAAAAGGAGGATCATGACCAACTTTTTCCAAAAAGTTTGAAAGGCAGTGGTTCCCAAATGTTCATTTAATTATTAACTACATCAAAATCACCTACAACATAAGAAAAATGCATTTATAGGAAATGGATCCAAGATTCACTTACCCAGAACCTTCTAAGATGGAGCTCCTAGTGCATGTGGCTTTAAAAATTCCACAGGTGATTTTGATGTGCCATGAGCTGGGAACCACTGCACTAGGGCAGTGGTTCTCAGCCTTTAGGGGAATCACCAGGAGGGCCTGTTAAAGTATAGATTCCTGGGCTTGATCTCCAGAATTTCTGAGTCAGCAGGTCTACACTGGGGCTGGAGAATTTAAGTCCCACTAAGTTCTCAAGTGATGGAGATGCTGCTGGTCAGAGATGAAGCTTGAGAACTACTGTACTAGGGGAGGGCAGGGGCCAAGTCTACTGGAGACCTGGTCCCTGGCTGAATACCCCTATTACCCTGTTGACCTCCTATGGCAGACACTGCTCTTCACCCCCTCCCTTTATGCATTCTAGCCAAAACTTGATTTTTCTGGAGGTAGTAATGCTCTCAACTAATAGAACTACATTGATCAGCTTCCCTTGAAGAAGGGGGTGGCTGTGGGACTAAATTCCAGCAAACAAATCTTAAGCAGAAGTTGTTGGGTGGGGCTTCTGGAAAAGCATATTAAAGCTGGTGAGGAGGAGGGTGATGGCTGAGCTGGCATTTTCCACCTTTTGCCCCTTGCTTTTCCTCTTTTTTCAAGCCTGGAACACAGAAATCATGATTGTAGTTCCCACAACATCAAGTTAAGAAAGCTCCCTGACAATTTAACACAGTAACATTTCTGCAGCAATATCTGCAGGTTCCACACACATGGGGTATGAAGGGTGGACTACATTTTATATAAGGGGCTTGATCATCCACAGATTTTGGCATCCACAGGGGTCCTGGAAACAACCCACACAGATACTGAGGGAAAGGGAAAAGGGAGAGTTGCTCAGTTGTGTCCAACTCTTTGTGACCCCATGGACTATACAGTCCATGGAATTCTCCAGGCCAGAATACTGGAATGGGTAGCCTTTCCCTTCTCCAGGGGATCTTCCTAACCCAGGGATCGAACCCAGGTCTCCAACACTGCAGGGAGATTCTTTACCAGCTGAGCCACAAGGGAAGCCCAAGAATACTAGAGTGGGTAGCTATCCCTTCTCCAGAGGATCTTCCTGACCCAGGAATCCAACCAGGGTCTCCTGCATTGCAGGTGGATTCTTTACCAACTGAGATATCAGGGAAGCCCTAAAAAGTAGTGAAGACAAAAGTCGCTCAGTTGTGTCTGACTCTTTGCAACCCCAAGTCAATAGAATTCTCCAGGCCAGAATACTGGAGTGGGTAGCTGTTCCCTTCTCCAGGGGATCTTCCCAACCCAGGGACTGAACCCAGGTAGGACGTCATATATAAGATCAGGTTAGGCTCTGCCATCAAACTTACAAAAAAACTTTGGTCTCAGAAATGCTGGTATCACTAAAACGGTAGTTTCTGTACCAGCATCTTCGCTTGGAGCTAATCTTGTTTCATTTCCTCAGGTTATCTGTCATATCTGCCACGGTGTCTGTGGTTGTCACATATACACTCCTCACCCTCCCACCCCACCCCCCAAAAAAAATCTTTCGAAGCTCTTGCTTGTGGCTATGTCCACTGTCTTGGCCATTCAGGCTACCAGAATCTGTCCCTGGATTATCTTAATAGCCTTCTCCCTAGGGGGTCTATCTCCCTCCAGATTGATTTCCCCAACTCCGCTTTGATTTGCTCTCCATGCTGTAGCCAGAGTGGCCCCTATGACACAGAAATTATTGTGCTCATCTCCTGCGTAAAACATATATTTGGATTTCTGTTGCCCTCTGGATAAAGTTCAGATGTCTTAACAGGACATTACAAGCCCCTTGTTGATTTTTCAACCCTTATCTCTTGTCATTTTCCATGTCAAGGTCAAAGCCCCTGCCTTACTATTTTTAGATCTCTTAGAGAAAGCTATTTGCTCTTGTCTTTGTACAAGTTGTTCCCTCTTGGACAATGTACTAGTGAAAATCATAACTCTTCCTTCAAGATAGAAACTAAAGCTAAATTATGAGTGTTAGTGTGTGCAGAGGCCTACACTAACCACAGCCAAAACATCCAGGCCTGTCCAATCATCTTATTCACCCTCTACCTATGTTTATTTCTGGTTAATGCTTGATTCTTTTTCTTCCAGAATGTACTAGAAGAAGCAATGAAGAAATAACTACCAAATAACTACCAAATAACAACCAAATTCAGACTTGTGTTGACTATTCATACATACAATGAAATATTTAATGTATTTCTTAAATTTTCATTTTATAGCTACAGAAGTGATATAACCAAGTGATAGAACATTTGGAAAAAAAACACAGAGAAAAGATCCATATTTTCATCATTCTATAAAACAATTACTATGATTATTGTCGCCTAGAAGGTAAGCTCCCTGAGGGCAAGAGCTACACTTACCCTATTTCCTGCTGTGTCCCCAGTGCTTTTAGTTTTGTTCAAAATGTAAATATCTGGATGAATGACTGATACATCATTTTGGTGTATAGAATTCCAGATTCAAACATATTTGAATTTTCTACCATACACCTATTAGTCAAATTTGAGAATTTCAATTACAATACACTTTACAGTAAAGTGTTGAAGATAATCAGAGAAAGATGGAACTGAGGACAGACTACACTAGTAAAGGAAAGGCAAAGGAATATATTTTTCATTAAAGCTTTGGGAGAGATAAAGCAAGGAGAAAATCAAACTGACCCTCAGAAGTATTTGTATCATCAATGACATGGGTAGGAGTAACATTGAAGGCAGGGGAGACACAAAGCAAAAAGAGTCACAAAACAAAAAGGTATCATGCATTTTCATGGACAGAGAGTCAACAGATGACACTGCATACAGAATATATGCCATATCATCAAATAAAAATGTCAGTATCTGGTATGGACTGTAGGTGGAAGCCATCTAGAGAGGTTTCTGAGGAGCAAAGGAAGGAATGGATGAATTAAATAATAATCTGTCCTTATTACCTTCAAAGGTGTCAAGGTCATAAAAGTCAAGGAAAATCTGAGAACTGTTCTAGACTGTAAGAAACTAAAGAGAAACTAAATGCAATGCAAGATTCTGACCTGAACACTTTCCATTTATTATTTATTGGATCCATTTATTATTGATTGGAAAACTCAGAGTTTAAAGATTCCATTGAAGTAATGCATCAACATTAATTTCCTAATGTAGATGCTTGTGTTATGGTTACAATACATCATTTTGGAGAAAAGGAGAAGAGAAAACATATACCCATTTGAATGCAAAGTTCTAAAGAATAGCAAGGAAACATAAGAAAGCCTTCCTCAGTGATCAGTGCAAAGAAATAGGGGAAAACAACAGATGGGGAAGACTAGAAATCTCTTCAAGAAAATTAGAGATACCAGGGGAATATTTCATGCAAAGATGGGCACAATAATGGACAGAAATGGTATGGACCTAACAGAAACAGAAGATATTAAGAAGAGGTGGCAAGAACACACAGAAGAATTATACAAAAAAGATCTTCATGACTCAGATAACCACAATGGTATGATCACTCACCTAGAGCCAGACATCCTGGAATATGAAGTCAAGTAGGCCTTAGGAAGTATCACTATAAACAAAGCTAGTAGAGGTGATGGAATTCCAGTTGAGTTATTTCAAATCCTAAAAGATGATGCTATGAAAGTGCTGCACTTAATATGCCAGCAAATCTGGAAAACTCAGCAGTGACCACAGGACTGGAAAAGGTCAGTTTTCATTCCAATCCCAAAGAAAGTGAAAATGAAAGTTGCTCAGTCATGTCCAACTCTTTGTGACCCTATGGACTATACAGTCCATAGAATTCTCTAGGCCAGAATACTGGAGTGGGTAGCCTTTCCCTTCTCCAGGGGACCTTCCCAACCCAGGGATCGAACCCAGGTCTCCCACATTGCAGGTGGATTCTTTACCAGCTGAGCCACATGGAAAGCCCAAAGAAAGACAATGCCAAAGAATGTTCAAATTATTGCACAATAGCACTCATCTCACATGCTAGCAAAGTAATGCTCAAAATTATCCAAGCCAGGCTTCAACAGTATGTGAACTGTGAACTTACAGATGTTCAAGCTGGATTTAGAAAAGGCAGAAGAACCAGAGATCAAATTCCCAACATATGCTGGATCATCGAAAAAGCAAGAGAGTTTCAGAAAAACATCTACTTTATTGATCACATCAAAGCCTTTGTGTGGATCACAACAAACTGTGGAAAATTCAATAGATGGGAATACCAGACCACCTTACCTGCCTCCTGAGAAATCTGTATGCAGGACAAGAACCAACAGTTAGAACTGGACATGGAACAACAGACTGGTTGCAAATCGGGAAAGGAGTTTGTCAGGGCTATATATTGTTACCCTGCTAATTTAACTTATATACAGAGTACATGATGCAAAGTGCCAGGCAGATGAAGCACAAGTTGGAATCAAGATTGCTGGGATAAATTTCAATAACCTCAGATATGCAGATAAGGCACCCTTATGGCAGAAAGCGAAGAAGAACTAAAGAGCCCCTCGATGAAAGTGAAAGAAGAGAGGGAAAAAGCTGGCTTAAAACTCAACATTCATAAAACTAAGATCATGGCATCCAGTCCCATCACTTCACGGCAAATAGACGGGGAAACAATGGAAACAGTGACAGACTTTATTTTTGGGAGCTCCAAAATCACTTCAGATGGTGATTGCAGCCATTAAATTAAAAGATGTTTGATCCTTGGAAGAAAAGCTATGATCAAACTAGACAGCATATTAAAAAATAGAGACATTACTTTGCCAACAAAGGTCCGTCTAATCAAAGCTATGGTTTTTCCAGTAGTCCTGTATGGATGTGAGAGTTGGACTATAAAGAAAGCTGAGCACTGAAGAATTGATGCTTTTGAACTGTGGTGTTGGAGAAAACTCTTGAGAGTCCCTTAGACTGCAAGGAGATCAAACCAGTCAATCCTAAAGGAAATCAGGATGATTATTTATTGGAAAGACTGATGCTGAAGCTGAAACTCCAATACTTTGGCCACCTGATGCAGAGAACTGACTCATTAGAAAAGACTCTGATGCTGGGAAAGATTGAAGGCAGAAGGAGAAGGGGACGACAGAGGATGAGATGGTTGGATGGCATCACCAACTCAATGGACATGAGTTTTAGCAACCTCCATGAGTTGGTGATGGACAGGGAAGCCTGGTGTCCTGCAGTCCATGGGGCCGCAAAGAGTTGGACATGACTGAACGACTGAACTGAACTGATATGGTTACGTAGGAAGGAAATATTCCTTTATGTTAAAAAATACACACTAAAATATTCAGAAAAATGGGACATTATGTTGGCAACTTAATCCCAGACATTTATTTTTTAAAAACTTTGTATACTAAGCTTGAAATTACTTTTTAAAAAAATTAGAATCTTGAAAGTTGGGTCTTGACATCAGTACTTATAAACTGCCCAGGTGACCCTAACAGACAACCAAGGCTAGAAACCACTACTGTAGATTCTGCATTATCAACATTAAGGAAAAAAGGTTAAAGATTAGTACATGAACTATAATTTATTTAGCCAAACTATTCCATTTTTTCTTTCAAAAATGATTTAGCAAAGAGTTTTGCTAGGCCAGACAAGACAGAATCTCTTCCCTACAAGTACCAAGTCTCATGGGAAATAATCTATAAGCAAAATAAGTGCTGAAATAATATAACTGTTATCATTTGTTCAATAAGTAACATGTGTTAGATACTATACTATCTGATAAGTCCAACACTGCTATTATCTTCTTTTTACAGAATGTGGAATCCTAGGCACAATGAATTGAGCAATTTTCCCTAGACTCTAGGGCCTAGGGCACAGATCTATGTTGACTCTTGACCACACTGATGTATTAGAGGAAAGGAAAGTGCTTTGAAAACACACAGATGGACCTTAACTGAAGACTACAGGCATCAGGGAAGCTTAATCAGAGGAAGAACATCGATGTATCTTTAGATATGCACTCTATTTTCAATTTAATTACCAAAAATACTTCTTTTTATTTTATTTTATTATTATTATTTTTTTTTTTTTGCCACACCACTTACAGGGCCTTAGTTCCCTGGCCAGGGATTGAATCCAGGCCCTCGTAGTGAAAGAACCTAGTCTTAACCACTGGGCAACCAGAGAGTTCCCTCATATCACTTTTTTAAAAAATTTCTTTAATTTAAACTTTTTATTTTGTATTGAGGTATAGCTGATTAACAATACTGTGATAGTTTCAGGTGAATGGTAAGGGACTCTGCCATACATATACATGTATCCATTCTCCCCCAAACTCCTCTCCCATCTGGGCTGCCACATAACAGTGAGCAGAGTTCCATGTACTTCTTAAGTGAACTTCCCATTTAGGAGCTGTGCTGCTATCTCTCCTCTTTGGTGTGATTCTAAGTAGAATTCTGGGACAAAGTATATAAAAAAATCCCATGACTTTCAATACCTATTACCACATAGCTGTCATCAGCAATATAAGGGTATCAATATTACTGTAGCCTTACCAGAAGTGGGCACTGATACTTTAAAACTTCTTTGCCACTAGTAGAAAACTATTATTTCTTTATTACAAGTTAAGCTAAACATTTTCTGTTAATGCTTTCTTTAAAGCATAAGTTTAATATCTTCATAATTACTACCAATAGTCTCTGTGCATGGCACCAGCAAAATAACATCTTAGAATGTCTCATACTAAAATGAGGCTGTCATTTTTCCCTATAACCACAAAAGTGGCTGTGTCACAACAGCAGCATTCAATGACATCAGATTTTTACACTCACGCTAAGATCCTTGACCTCTAAGACTTACTGTAAACTCAATGAGGACAGAAAAAATGTCATTTGATTTTGAAATCCTAAAGTCAGCAAGTTAAAATGCACTCTATAATTCTTTGCTGTAAGAATAACTAAATAAGATAATGGATAGTGACAAAATATAAATTGACATCATACTTTCTGAGCTCCATACACGTGACACAAATAAATTTAGCTCAGTAAACATCACATGAGAAAAAGGAGAAGTAGGTTGTTCCTTCTTTCCATATAACTAGGGCACCCGTGATTCCAGTGTGCCAAGGACAGTTCTTATTTATACCTTTTGTTCTCACATCCTATCTGCTTAATTCTGGATTGGGCAACACACTTTATGGTCACTCTACATCAAAAGAATATTCCTTTCATGAATAGTAGATCTAAGTGCAAAGGAAAGCTCCTGTCCAGAGAGCTGGTCTTTGTGTCACTTTGAATTTCACTTTAAAAACCTATAAGCAGATAATTCTTTGGGCCTCATGGTTTTTTTTTTTCCCCCTTAAATAATATTTTACCACTTAAAGCTAAGTAACAACCTCCAAATAGTTAATCGCTAACTAACAGAATATCCCCTGATGGTATCAACACTCTTTATTCCATTTTGTTGATAAGAGAAGAGACAAATGGGAAAAAAAAAAGTGACTTATTCCAGGGCACATCAAGTATGAATTATCAGCAAGGTGAAAGGAGGCTACTGGAGCTCCAATCTCTGGTTTTTGATTAATTCTCTGAACCACACAGCCATTAATCTGCAATTAGATCTCCTGTGTAGTTTGGCTTGAGATTTTACTTAGTAAATGGCTTTGTAAACTGCAGGCCGTAATAACCTATTTCAAGTTATATGAGCAAAATCACAAGCATACCTTGGATAATATTTTTTAATGGGCATAATATTCATGGTTAATAATATTTAAATTTCACTGAACAACAGTCTGAATTCAAGCCTAATCTATAGTTCTAAGTTATCAGAAGGCAAAAGGAATATTTATAAAATAGGTGAAGTATAAATAGTTAATACTTTGGGTAATTAAAAACAAAATTGTTACAGTTTTACATTTCAGAAGTATGTATGTCTACACTTCATTCCACAGTGCAGTTTGGATAAGATTTTAGCAGATTAACATCCCAAATTATAACAGTCTTAATGGAGCTAGCAAAGTCATTCTTTATAGCAACTAAAACAAAAACTTATAGAAATAAATGTAATACACTATGTCTAAGACCCATATATAAAAGAGGCATACCATATATGTATTTGATGAACTATTATTATACTTTGTCACACCCAGATTAATTTATAAACATATTGTAAAGTCAAGGTACCATTGGCATCTTGTGAAGGTGGGATAAGAAACTGGTAAACTCATGTAAAGTTCATTTAGAGGAATAAATTTCATAGAATAAACAAAAAAACATTTTAAAAGTATAAACAAACTACAACAATAAAAAATAGTAATTTTCTGGCACAGACCAATGGAATAAAATGCAAAGTTAAGAAACAGGCACAGGTGCATAAAGTATTCAATAAATGAAAAATAACAATGAAAGAACAGAAGGACTTAAGAAGCAATGTTATGACAGCTGACTCGATCCACACCTCACATCATTCAGCAAATAAATTCCAGGTGAGATGAGTATCTCAGTGTAAGAAAGCAAAAACAAAATATTTGGGAAGGCTTTTCTACATATTATGTAGGAATTATTATAATATTAGTACAATAATGATAAACTATAATATTAATTAATAATATTTAATATTTAATAATATTAAATAAACATTATAATAAGTTATAATATTATTATTCATATAGAGGTCATTCTACATGACTTCAAAGATAAAAAGACTGATAGATTTGATATAAAACATAACACTTATTGAAATAAATATGTATTAAGGATAGCAATCAGTTTTCTGCCTTTCATGCCATAATCACTTAAATTCATCATTTGTCTTTTAATTTCATTTAGCTCCTTGACACACAAAAATTTTTTTAACTATAAGAAGTTAAAAATACCCATTTCTTCTTTAAGGTCTCTTTCCTTTTAGCTGTGAAATTGTTTTCTTAACCCCAAACCAGAACAATTTTCACTTCATTTTCTTGTGATTTTTTTTTCATTGTTTATGTTAATTAAACAAATGAGAAGTCAAAATACAGCTTTCCCCTCTATTATTTGTTTGATTTGAGGATGTTAATTAACTTCTCTGACATGATAATGTCAGCCTATTACAGTTACTGTTAAGATTAAAATACTTTCTATAAAACATTTATCATATTTATTACAGAACCTATTACAAACAGCATCCTACAACTTGGTCTTTTAACGCTGCAGTCTGAAGTTATCAGATGGCCAAAGAGCATTGTAATCCAAGAGTACTAAAAGGTTCCTTATACACTAGAACCACTGAGATTATTTATGAGCTTGAAATATAAATAGGATATTTACCCTTCTTCATCTTACCTCTAATAGACCATCCTCTGGCAGATCTGTACAGTGGACAGCATTCTGGATCTTAGTTTTACCAAAGATTGCTCGGAGGGTTCCAGGGCGTAAATGTCGGGCAATTTCCTATTAAAAACATACTCATATATAAAGTCAGTCATGTAGTGTTAATTAAAAAAGCCACCAGCTATATGAAACACCTGAATTATTCATTAATGAGATACATGTATATGTTACTAGTAATGATTTTTCCTAGAAACAGCACAAATGCATGAAAACTGAGCAATGAACATTCTCAGTTGACTCACAAAACTTTCACCTGGCCCAATGTAACATCCACTGTAATCTATGTTGAAGGCAACAATAATTACGTCTCTTCTTATCAACAGATTATGGGAGTCACATAAAATATGAACCCAGTTCATAAAATACAAGTGAGAGACTTGTATTTTATAAAGACAATAGAGATCCTAATGACTTAATTTAAAATGAACTAGTCTGACAGCATTGATTTCAAAAGATTTTTTTTTAATGTAACAGTTTTATCAGTTTAGTGCTACCTCACACTTAGGGGAAAAAGTTAAAAATAACTCATAAAATTGTGGGTAAAAGAAATGAGGTTAAAAAAACTGAAGACGTGGGAATATCAGTGATATACTTAATAGTCTTTATTTTTCTAAGTTAAAGATTTTCTAAAACCCTATTTTAATTTTGAAGTATATTGTACATGCAAAAAAGGCATTGACTGCACATGAATATTTAGGAATAATAATGAAACAAATACCTGTGTACACACCATTGAGCAGAATTAAAATAATATTAAAATAACTTCCAGCGCTCCCTGTGTGACCCTTCCTCATTCCATCTACTCCCGTCTCCATCCAGAGGTTACAATTATTACCCTGTTATTTTTCAAGGCATTGTTTTTCATATTTGTCCATGTAAATATGTGTAGCTGTATCTCATTTTTGTTACCATATATATTCCAATCTATGACTGTTTAGCTGCTAAGTTGTATCTGACTGTTTTACTACCCCATGGGCTGTAGCTCGCCAGGCTCCTCTGTCCATGGGATTTTCCAGGCGAGAATACTGGAGTGGGTTGCCATTCCCTTCTCCAGGGAATCTTCCCAATCCAGCAACTAAACCCACGTCTCCTGGATTTGCAGGTTGTTTCTTTATCTCTGAGCCACCAGGGAAGCCCCCAGTGTAGAACAGAACGTACTTTATCTATTTTCCTGATGACTGACATTCAGTTAATCTCTCTCTCTCCCACCTCTCTCTCTCTAGCTCACACACACACATACATGCGTGCACACACAAACAATTCTGCTACAAGCATTTTTGTAAATGGTGCACATGTGCAGTTTTTCTGTAATCTTAGGGCATATACATACTCAGTTTCCCTAAGTACTGTCAAACTACTTTTTTAAATAGCTGAAACAATTTGCCCTCAATCATTATTGCATACCAGAGTTAAGGAATTTTACTACAAAGGGGAGAGAAATGGAGCAGTACTGGAGAGAGAGGTGGGATAAAGAGAGGGTTGTTTTTTTTTTTTTGAGAGAGAGAGACAGGATGTAACTTTTAAAGTTGGAGAAATAATAGCATGGTTCTGTGCTGATAGGAACGATCCAACAAAGTGGAAAACTGATGAAGCAGAAGGAAGAAGAGAGAGTCGTTGGAGAGATGGAAGTAAGTGACTAAGCAGAGAAGTTGGCTTTATCTAAGAGCATGAAGCATTCATCCTAAACATCAAGACAGTACACGGGCCCAGTTACAGCTGTGGGTTTATGTGGTAGCTGGAACTTATGGAAGTTCTTTCTCTACTTTTAAGTTTTACTGAGGTATAACTTTACATATGATCACATGCATTGGCTTTCAGTGTACTGCCCCATGAATTCTGTCAAATGTATATACTCAGCAACTCTCATCTTAAACAGAATATAGAACATTTCTAAAGTTCCTTCTAGATACTTTTTTTTTTTTACTCATTTTGACTATTTTCAAGTGAAAAAAGTCAGCAAGATTGTCACCAACTGAGAGGAAGGATGAGGAGGAAGTTTTGGGGATCTGAGGAGAGAAAAGAAGGCATGAGGTAACATTTTAAGAGGGGAGAAACGTGAATGAATTAGAAAAATGGATGTGACTCCACTAAGGGCCTCTTGAGGTCAGTGATCACAAAAGAGAGATTATTCCTAACAGCTATGTGTTCTCCACTCATGGACACAGGCAAAGGTGAGGCAGAAAGATGAATTTAATGAGGGCTGGGGTTTTATCAAAACAACATGAGAGAGGGGTAAGGGAGGCTCAGGGTGTATGTAAGAAAACGATGATAATGATGGACAAAATTTATTTTTAATTGAGGAAGAAAGTAAAGTGGGGGAGGACAAGGAAAAGGGTGAGACACAATGAAAAGGTAGATCAGTGCATTAGAGCTCCTCGTGGGATGGGATGATTTATGGAAATCTGTGTGTTAGAAGAAATGAGCTGGAAAGTTAAGAGACTAGCTATTTGAAATTGGAATTACTGGGGGTGGGCAGAGATGGGGTTATAAAGATTTATAATGACCCATTTTAAGGCATAACCATGCTGAGCTCAGGTGGAAAGAAAGAAGGTTGAAAGAAAGGACAGCAGCTGGAGAGGCCAAGGTATGGAATGGGTTGTGCTGTGCTGTACTTAGTCGCTCAGTCGTGTCTGACTCTTTGCAACCCCATAGACTGTAGCCCACCAGGCTCCTCTGTCCATGGGGATTCTCTAGGCAACAATACTGCAGTGGGCTGTCATGCCCTTCTCCAGGGGATCTTCCCAACCCAAGGATCAAACTCAGGTCTCCCGCATTGCAGGTGGATTCTTTACTGACTGTGTCACCAGGGAAGCCCTAAGGAATGGATTACCTGTATGAATATGCAAATCACCAAGAATTATGACAGGTGTAGGGTATGGTGCTGGGATGCTGAGCAGCATTCACAGCTGTGATTTCATCACTTCTGCACATTTTAAAGGCATGTATTTAATTACTTAAGTCATAGTTTCAAGGTTTCTATCAAATGTCAGTTACAAATGTATCAAGTTTAAGAAAAACATTTTGATCAACTACGAAATAAGGATGACTTTATATTTTATTTCATATTCATTATTTTTCATTCTGTTCCTCATAATTGTCTGGGAATGAAGTACCCAATATTCAACACCTACTCTACTTATAGAATGCAAAAGTAGGAAGTCAAGAAAAACCTGGAGTAACAGGCAAATTTGGCCTTGGAATGCGGAATGAAGCAGGGCAAAGACTAATAGAGTTTTGCCAAGAAAATGCACTGGTCATAGGAAACACCCTCTTCCAACAACACAAGAGAAGACTCTACACATGGACATCACCAGATGGTCAACATCAAAATCAGACTGATTATATTCTTTGCAGCCAAAGATGGAGAAACTCTATACAGTCAGCAAAAGCAAGATCAGGAGCTGACTGTGGCTCAGATCATGATCTCCTTATTACCAAATTCAGACTCAAATTGAAGAAAATAGGGAAAACCACTAGACCATTCAGGTATGACCTAAATCAAATCCCTTATGATTATACAGTGGAAGTGAGAAATAGATTTAAGGGCCTAGATCTGATAGATAGAGTGCGTGATGAACTATGGAATGAGGTTCGTGACATTGTACAGGAGACAGGGATCAAGACCATCCCCATGGAAAAGAAATGCAAAAAAGCAAAATGGCTGTCTGGGGAGGCCTTACAAACAACTGTGAAAAGAAGAGAGGTGAAAAACAAAGGGGGAAAGGAAAGATATAAGCATCTGAATGCAGAGTTCCAAAGAATAGCAAGAAGAGATAAGAAAGCCTTCCTCAGCAATCAATGCAAAGAAATAGAGGAAAACAACATAATGGGAAAGACTAGAGAGCTCTTTAAGAAAATTAGAGATACCAAGGGAACATTTCATGCAAAGATGGGCTCGATAAAGGACAGAAATTATATGGACCTAACAGAAACAGAAGATATTAAGAAGAGGTGGCAAGAATACACGGAAGAACTGTACAAAAAAGATCTTCACGACCCAGATAGTCATGATGGTGTGATCACTAATCTAGAGCCAGACATCTTGGAATGTAAAGTCAAGTGGGCCTTAGAAAGCATAACTATGAACAAAGCTAGTGGAGGTGATGGAATTCCAGTTGAGCTATTTCAAATCCTGAAAGATGATGCTGTGAAAGTGCTGCACTCAATATGCCAGCAAATTTGGAAAACTCAGCAGTGGCCACAGGACTGGAAAAGGTCAGTTTTCATTCCAATTCCAAAGGAAGGCAATGCAAAAGAATGCTCAAACTACCGTACAATTGCACTCATCTCACATGCTAGTAAAGTAATGCTCAAAATTCTCCAAGCCAGGCTTCAGCAATATGTGAACTGTGAACTCCCTGATCTTCAAGCTGGTTTTAGAAAAGGCAGAGGAACCGGAGATCAAATTGTCAACATCCACTGGATCATGGAAAAAGCAAGAGAGTTCCAGAAACACATCTATTTCTGCTTTATTGACTATGCCAAAGCCTTTCACTGTGTGGATCACAATAAACTGTGGAA